>NC_133830.1:8582500-9207500 GCF_047830755.1 Zonotrichia albicollis
GTGGTTCAAAGCAGCCCATGCTTGTGATATTGCCTCCAGAGATTTACAGCTCTGCTGTGCATCCGAGTCAAGGCCAGGAACAGTCCTGCCAGGACACAGAGGTGCCCAGGATGTTTGGGAGTAACACAGAGTAGTGCATATAAAGCACGGAACTACTTGCTATTTATACCTTGTGTTGTTGTTTGTGGGATTTAACCCACTTAATCAGCAGGCTAATTCCAGCTGAAACAGTGGCTGTCCTCACTGACACGGTCAGAGCAGGATGGGGATCCCAGGCAGGAGGAGCTGCCTGCAGGTCCCTTCAGCAAAGTCCCCAGGACTGTCCTGCTCAGCTGCACAGGGGCACAGTGTTACTGTCTGACGCTAGATTTTATTACTGCTTCTCACTCCTGGCAAGATGCAGTCACACTGCACACAGAAGTGGTTTTCACATGGAAATAGAAGGGTTTGGAAATAGCAGGCATTTTCTGCCCATTTACTGCAACACAAACTCCCCATCTGAGCCCTCACTGTGACAAATTAAAGCCTCTGACTGTAACACCTGTCCCTCAGCTGTCTGGGGACTCGGTGCCATACCCTGCTTTGCCCCATAGGGAGCAGGCAAAAGTCTCCATCACCTGGGCAATCATTAACTGCCCTGGAGAGCTGGGGAGGTGCAAGGAGAAGCTGTCCTGCTCTGCAAATACACTAATGGCTCAAGTGGAGATTAGCAGGAGTGTGTTACCAACCAACCTGTGCCAAGAGGTGACAGGGTACCCAGCATGGCCTGACCAGCCTACACATCCCCTGCCTTTGGCTTTGCACCACCAAGGTCACCAGCACAGTGCAACCAGCATGACTTGTGAGGCTGTACTGGGATTGCACAGAGTTTGTGCTGGAAGCTGGTGCCACAGGGTGGGAGGGCAGGCTGGGCTGCACAGCCAGTCCCTAGCACCACCAGCAGCACCTCAGCCCAAATCAAGCATTAACTCAGCAGAGCAAATGTTTAACCAGCCTGCAGGGCCTCCCTGCAGCAGGAGGTGAAACGCTGTCTGCCTCCGAGTCCAGCCTGGGTGACTTGAGCAGAGCAAAGTTTTGTCTGCACACTGGGAGCCTGACCTGGCTGGCAGTGATGCTGCCATCCCAACCCTGCTGAGAGGGCTGAGAGTGGAGATTCAATAAAATCCAGACAGAACTTTTGCTCTCTCACAGCTGCAGCCAGCATCCTCAGCAGGCACACACCGTCACTGTCACTGCACTCCTATCAGTGGGCAGCACTGCACATCCAGGCAGGGCCAGGGTTGCTGTTGGGAACTGGCCTGACACATCTGGGGTTTTTGAATACACAGGAGACATGTCCACACCAGAAATCTCCTGGTGCCACAGGAATTGGTTTAAGAGATGATAGCCAGCAGCCAACATCACTAACACAGTAACTCACCAGCTAAAAGTCCATCTAATGAACAGCCCTGGTAACAAGAACCTGGCTGTGGGCTCTTCCAGAACCATTTTCCTGTTTCCAGTATTTATTAATAACCATACAGCCACCCACCAGTGACACTACAGGTGCAGCATTATTTTCTCTTTACATGCACACTGAATGAGAAAACCATGTTATTCCTCCAGCATCCCAAGTCCATTGGGATGAGCCCTCTGTGCCACACGTGTCAGAGAGTTTTCCAGAGCCATGCCAGAACTGCCTGGTGTGCCAACTGCTGACTCAGGGACACCCTGGGCTCGCTCCTCTGGGGTGATGCTCCCAAAGATCCCCCACAAACCCCTGCAGCATTCCCAGCCACATGGGGCCATCCCATACACAGGAGATGGGTGATGCTGGAATGAGCTCCCCGTGTCACCTTCTCCTAGGACACGGAGCCACTTCCTAAGGTACACAGGAAAGCTGGTGAATGATGCAACTCATTGTCTGCAGAGCCACTCCAGATAAATCTCAGCCAGCAATCAACCACCCCCACAAAGTAACCTTCATGGAGCTACAGGGGCAGCACAAAGGCTTTTTGTTAATCTCAAAGGCACAGGAGCACAGGGGGAGTTCTAACTAATTTAGATAGCAAAGAGAACTGTTCTGCAGGGAGCTCCCAGGAAAAGAGCTCTGCCTTGAAAAGTCCCTTGGCTCAGGAGAGGAGCCCAGATGTGCAAGCTGGTCAGGCACCAGGGTGCATCAGAAATATATCCAGAAAATTTAGCTGGCCTTTTTCTGATTTTACTCAGTTAAAAGCAGATGTTGATGGATCACAGCCCTTTTCCACTCCCACATCCACCAACCATAATCACACTTCCTTGGGAGCTCAAAACAGGCTTAAATCAATGCTCTTTCCCCCCTTTGACATATCTCCAGTGAACTCAAACCTGAAACTTGTTCAAAGGTGACCCAAGGGGAAGAGCACAGATGTGTATCCATTTCCTTTTCCATTCAAATTGAGCCAAATGGTAATTTTGGAGTGTGCAATGAGCAGCCAGGCCATGGGACAATGCATGATGTGAGAGGAGTCATGGGCCATGAAGATCTTGTGGGGGCTCACACGGGCTGTGAGAACACAGCTTGAGCAGAAAAACTGCACAACCTCCCCACTTAAAGGCCTCTCCTTCGCCACAGCCTTGGTTTAGGTGCAAAAGCTGTGTGGGGTCTTTCAAACTCTGCCTGTGAGCAATCCACAGCTGGACTGGTCAGACTGACAGCACTCACAAGCACACAGGCACACCACACACACTGCAGTAAGGACCAGCCTGCCTCTCCTGTCCTGCATCTGAGGCCCCATGTCAATTAAACTGAGCAGCTCCTGGTCAGGAGGTTAAAAATAATAATGATTTTTTTTTTTAAGTCTCTGGTGGCAAAGGACTGGCAACTTCTCCTATGTTTCATTTCCTGTGATAGAGCAATACCTGTACAGTCTTTTCTCATTTCTCTCTTGTCTTTTCTTCCAGAAAGAATATTCCCTTCAGTCCAAGGGCCCAGGTGGAAGCAAGAAGCCAGGGAGTGGCAGTTCAGGTGAGTGCCAGCAGCCCATGCTGACCCTCAAAGAGCTTTGGAGACAAACTGGGAGGGGCTGGGGCTTCAGCTCACCCCTGGTGCTGCTGAGCCCTTGGCTGGGATGGGGGAAATGCTGGGATTGTGGAGAGGTGCAAACTGTGGAAAGGTGCCAGTGAAGGAGCACCCCGTGTTGGTGAGAACCTGGCTTCTTCACAGGGCCAGGAGTGTCAGGCCAGGACATGGCCGGGACAATGCACCCTCAGGTGCCACAGAGTGTGAAGGTCGCTGGGCACCCCAGTGGTGCCCCCCAGCCTTCCCTATCCCCTTCCTCTGTGTGAAAATGGTTTTGCTTCATCCCTGACCCTCCTGGGCCTGGGACACTAAAACCTACTGAAGAGCCAAAAGGAGTTGCTGGAGTGGTTTAACCCTTTCTTCTCCCCCACCTTGGCAGCCTTTGGTTTCCCAAGCTGTGTCAGTTCAGGGACAGCCACCGTGGCACCTTCCAGCCATGGTAATGATGGAGACAAGAAGCCCAGCTCAGGCAGGGGCTGCCTCTAACAGCGTCAGACCTGGGGCAGCTGCTGTGGCATCACAGGAACTCTGATGCCACCAGGACCCCGTGGCCCCGTCTAGGGGCTGCTTGTCCCTGTCTCAGCCCTTTCCCCCGGGCCGTGCAGCGCTTGGTGGATGGCAGGGTGTTGCAACATGCCAGGGAATAATCACGATAGCTGGAGCGGTTGCCCTGGTGCCGGCTTGGCTGTTGCAGTGGTTGCTAAAGAGAGTGGGCGTGCGGCTTCCTCTGGGGCGATCTGATTTCTCCAGGAGTGGTTAAGGCACGCTGAGGAGAAGCCGTCCTCGGTGGAGCAGGGACACGGGCAGGGACACGACCTCTCCTCCAGCAGCAGAGGCAGCGGCTGTGCCGAGCGGCAGCTCGGTGCCCGGGCACGCACAGAGCTCTTTGCTCTGGGGAGAGAAAGGATCAGCGCCTCCACCTGCGCTGGCAAAGCACCTTCGGACAGCGAGGAGCCGAGGGGAGAAGTTCTCAGGGCGGCACCGAGGAGCGAGCAAGGCCGGCGGCTGCTGCCAGCCGAGCTCGGGAGGTCCCGGAGGGTGGCAGGAGCAGCAGGGAGGGACCAGCTGCCACCTCCGCGTCACCTCGTGTCCCTGCTGCCAGCGCACGGGCCCGGCAGGAGCGGCCAAAGGCACACGGGTGACTGCCGGGGCAGCAGCAGCAGCAGCAGCTCCATGTCGTGGGGCACAGGGCAGCACCTGCCCCCCGGGCTGCCCCGGGCCTCGCTGCGCAAATCAGGTAAGGGCCGGGCCCCGGGGATCCCCGCTTCTCCTGCACTCCCTCCTGTGGGGACGGGCTGCTTCACCCCCTGGGATTGCGCTGCACTGCGTACACAGCTGACTTGGGACCCGGCTTTAATTTTATTGGCGATATCATGCTACTTTAACACTTCTGTAGCTGTTTGAGAAGCTGCCCTTCTGTTTCTGCCTTTCCATATCTCACAAGTTCTCTTAGAATACCCATCCTGCAATTCAGACCTTTCTGGAGAGGCACTGGGCTGGAGAGGGAACTAATGCAATCCCTACAAATCAACATGGGAGGATATTTTCTCTATTTAACAAAATACCTTTGAACTAACTTGAAGCATTCATTACTGATTGATGTGCATCTCTGTCATTGGCAGGCAAATGTGCAGAGCAAATATTTGGTGAGATATTAAAACTAAGTTTATCATTGTCAAGGGGGACTGCTAAGCATCTGCCACTGTCAAACAAAACTAAACCAGTGCTCCACACGCTGCTTGTAAAAGGCATGGGATGTCTTGGTGATTGCTAACAGAGTAGGATCCCAGCCTTGCTATCTTTGCTTATCACAGTCCAAGGTAATTAAAGGAAATAATTAACCAGCACACCCAGTCCTGCCTGCCAGCAGAGAGGCACTTGCGGCTGCCTGACAATAACAAGCATTTCCAACTAGTAACTTCTACATGCCAGAATGCTGGGCAAGCCTCAGACCTGGTGGGATTTCTCTCTTCTAAACCCATGTGCATGAATGCAAAGTTCAGCAGATGCTGATGGTGACATTCAGAGTCCTTTACCTTTGTGATGGACGGTGACAATGTGTGAGCAATCTGTGCTCCCTTAGGCAAGCGCAGAGCTGGTGCAAATGGGGACCCAGCCCTGGGGGCTGCGGTGCTGGCAGGGACTCAGCAAGGGCAAGCAGGACTGGGGAAAAACTGGGGAGATGGGGATAAACTGTGGAGCCTGGCTACACCAGTGAGAGAACACTGGCTGTACTGGAGGGGAGCACTGGCTGTACAGGTGAGCAGCCCCCATCCCCAGCATGTGCTCAGCAGAGACACACAGGTAGGAGCAGTGGTGACATGTGGCAGCAGGGCTGGGAGCTGCAGGGATGTGTCCCCCAGCCCTGTTCTACATTTCCATCAGGGTTTTCTCTGCTTTTCTGACCTTGTGACCCCGTGGGGTTTATTTCTGACCGTCAAGGCTGAGTGGAGACAAGGGGACCTGGGGTGTGAGTGCCTGCTGCCCCGAGGCAGCCACTTGATAGCTGGGAACTGCTTCCCACAGCAGCCACATCGAGTTACACTCACCCTATTGCATTATAAATACCAGAATTAGCCTTGCTTAATTATTTAAAACTATAGATTAAAAGCAGACAAAGGCTCTTTGACTCCTTCCCAGAGCACACCTATCATTTATCAGAGGCACGGTCGCCTGGTGACAAGCTCAGGGGAGCGTGCCAGCTCCATTGGTATGAGGAGCTCTGGCACAGCTGGAGCCAGAGGAGAGGAAAATCACAGTGAGGGTGGGAGCTGCTGCCATCACACCCAGGGAGGGTAATGTTTAACATCTGCCAATCTTTGGGCTCACATTATTACTATTATTATCATTATTATTATTATCATTATTAATATCACCATCCTCCATCTCCAGGGCAGTAAGCCACAGCAGTCATTAGGCTGCTGTGAATTACAGGTATTTTGTTCCAGGTTGTTGTAACAGCAGCACACGGATTACTGGGGTGATAAAGGCACATTTTGTGGGTGTCCAAGCACTGTGAGCCTACCCATCAAGCTGCCCCCACATCCAGGTACCTCCCTCTGCCCTGAAGCCACCAACCATACAAAAAGGGCTTCTTAAACAAGTGCCCAACTTTGAGGCCAAACCTCCTGTCCCCCTGGCAAATGATCCTCTGCAATGCAGGTGCACATTGATCATCAGACAAAGCTTTGGGGCTTTCAGGGACTGACATGAAATTCTTTCCCATTTTGCTAACCCTAGCTGTTCTGTATTTCTAAAATACAGTTAATTAACACCAGAAAAATCATGCACATAGCAAGTGCCGTCAATTGAAGAATCCAAAACCAACGACAAACTTTCAGCTTCATTCTTTGTAGGACTTAACATATAGCATGACCTTTTCTGCCATTACTTTCTCACAAGAAAGCTGTAGAGCCAAACTCCAGCTGCACATCAGACACTGGAAATGCATTGACAGAATGTTCATACTCTAAAATGAAAAAAAAAGTTAACAGAGAAGCATGCAAGAGTTTAAAGTAACAGAAGCTGGTTTAAAGATCCCACACACCTCCACCTGCACATGCAAACTCTTGTGGGGAGTGAGGGCAAGCCCTGCTCCTCTCAGCCTTCCCAAGAGGGGTGAGGGACAGTACTCTCGCCCTGAGGAAAGGAGGGTTCCCAGGAACTGGATGCTGTTGGGATCTGCGGCCCAGAAAAGTGATGGTTTCCCCCCGTAATTGCAGTTAAAAGTGTCAGAAACCTGCATTAGCCCCCAGGCTCAGGCTACTTGTGTAAATAGCTTTAAACTCGCTCTGCTGGCCCACACTGCTGTGTTGGTTTTGCAGCTGCCTGGCTTGCAGGACGTGTATGACCAGCTGCTGTCAGCAGCCCTTCATTAATCTCTTGGTTCTTTAAAAAAGACTCATCCATAAATAAATCCTGGGCATCGAGAAAACCAGAGGTTTTTCCCTGTAACCACAGTTGTAAGTGATAATTTCTGCTCAGGAAGAGGTCTCCTGGATCAGTGGTTTTACAAACCCAAATCCAGGGCTCTAACCCTGGACATCCTGAGGTTTTAGCCCAGTGTTGTCCCTTCTACCAAGTGACAGGGTCTCACAAGGTTACAGCAGCAATGTCCCTGAGAACAGATCCCATTCCCAGAATAATGCTTTCTCACTGTTTTTACATGGGTGGCATTACACAAAGGCCCATTATCTGCCCAGAAATGGATGCCAATCCAATATTTTTAACAAAAGCAGTTTGGTCATCATCTGGCCCTATTGAGAAAACTCTTCTGAGATGCTCTAGTTCAGTTCTCAAATGACACAGACAGCAGAAATAAAACACTGTGAACCACATTTGCTTTCTAGATTTCAGCTAAAGTTGAACACTGACCTGTGCTGCAGAAAGCAGCACTGACAGCTTTGCAATCTTTAAGGATGCAGGTGGCATGGAAAGGGCTGAGGGATGGGCAGGGAAAAACGAGATGTCACAGGGGGCAGGATGTCAGGAGACCTTGGCAAAACACAAGTCAGGCGTTTCACATAGAAACCTGCAAAAAGCAGCTGCTGTCCTGTACAGGTGCAAGTTGACAGGTGCTGGGCAGGACCCCAGATCTCCACTCTGCAGCTTCCTAAATCCAACAGCTATGGATTAACTCCATTTCCAACCTGTTTCATTTTTCCCTTGTAAAGAACAGCTGTAGCCATGCAGGCAGCCTAAGCAGAGCTGCATCCCTCAGGTTACCTGCCCTTTCCAGGACTGTTAATCCCTTTAACATTCCTGGGGATTACTTCCATCCCACAGGAAGGTGGCACAGGCTGCCAGCAGCAGTGCACAGCCCTGACACAGAGAGGCTCACACAGCAGTCCACCACCAGGAGACAAATTGCTTAATCCTAAATAAATGCTCTGTGAAGGGCATCTCCTCCTTGTGAGGGAATACCAAAAAGCAGCAGCAGCCAAAGGAAGCATAGCCCAGCTCCAGCTGTGGCCAAACCATCATGTCCAATGCCTGTCCTTGGGCATGAGCCAGTCCTCTCCCTCCTCCTCTTCATCCTCTTCTCCAGGAGCAGGCTAAAACCTTGCTCCTTGTTCTAGGGGGCTGCACTAAAACCACTCAGCACCTCAAGCCACACACCCTGTTTTACACTCCTAGTAGAGCATATTTAATATAAATTTGCAGCATTCATGCTTTCAAAAGTATTTACTGCTGCACCAAAGCTGCCTGATATCCTGTTTCCCAGAAAGATTCTGGCTGAGCATAGTCAGAAGTGGAAAAAATTTGTCCCAGGATTGCAGAGTGATGATTTTATTGCACCTCTCCCAGGAACTGGGGGATTTATAAGTGCTTCCAGGTGGTCTGAGCAGGAATTTGGGCTTTGCTTTAGGTCAGAACAGAACAAGATATTAAAATGTCACTTTTCTCCTCCAGTCAGTCCCACACCCTGGGGCAGGAGGATATCTGCTCTCTGGGGCACCTCAAAGATGCTGAAAATTCCCTGTGTGGTCCCCTGAAAAACTAATGGAGACTGGAGGCTCATTTCACACTATGGTTGAGAGAGGAGATAATTCCATGTGTGATGGCCAAGTACCTGCCAGGGGCCCTGGCATCCTCATCCTGGCAGTCTTGCTTTTTTCTAAAGAAAAGCAGTGGAAACACACATTCCCTAGAAAGCCTCGAGCTTCTAGAAATGAGGAAAGGGAAAATACCTAAAAGTAAGCAAAAGCCTGAGTTGTTGCAAACAGAGTTACTTTTTATAAGCAACACTCCAAAGCAGACCCATTTAAAAGGTCACATTGTCTTTCTCAGGCAGCAGGGGGTATTAACATCCTCGTGTGGTTTTTTGTTTGTATCTCGCAAAGAACAAAATAAAAATGTCCAACACTTTTTGCTGATTTATGATGCTGGCCAGGAGGTGCCAGGGCAGAGCCTTGTTCATTGATCTGCAGCTGAATCATGCAAAAACAGACATCCTGCTGTAAATCCACTGCAGAGACCTGGCTTGATTTACACCTCCAGCACCATAAATAATGACAAAAAGCAGCCTGATAGCACTCTGTCTGTGTTACATGGACATGCATTACCTCAGGTCTCAGAGATGATAGATCTACTCCCTGACAAACATTTTGCACTGGCTCCTATTTGCCGACCTGCAGGAGAAAGGATGCCCCATCCTTACCCTCAGCATGGCCCCAAGCTGTGCTCCAGACATGCCAGTATTTTTATATTCTCATTTTTCTTTTTCTGCTCAGTGTAAATGAAGACATTTCTTGAATTGTTCAGGCTGAGGTCTTCTGAAGGTTTAAATTCTTGTAGAGAGGTTCAAGGCTCCTTCCAGTCCCAGTCAGGGCTTTGACTTTGTCCCCAGGGCAGCAGTACAGACACCCACGGGAAGCCAAACCCTCGAGGTGGGTTTCTGCACACTCCTAGGTACATTTAGTGCCATGAAAACCAAGCACAGAGGTACCTGCTGTGTCCTGGCCCCCACAGTTTATTGAGGCAAACTGCACTCCTCGTGAGGACTTTCACATGCTGATTCAACAGAACCAGCCCAGAAAAAGCTTCCAGTCCATTTCAGTTCCTCCCACTCCTTCCTTCCCAGTTTTCCTCTTAATTTGTACTAGTTTAAGGGAAAAGTTTCCTATCTGCCTTCAGGAAATAGGTTGATAAATTGCTCTTTCAGTCATGCAGTGTTAGATTACTGCAATCTGGAAATAACCACATTAGCCCATCCGAAACCTCCAGGCTCACCACAGTGCTCCCTCAAAATGCTGCATAAGACAGAAGGGGGGCCCTTCCCTGATGATCCTGGGTGTCTGGGGAAACACCACAAGCCCAGACTGAAGGACTGGATGACACCGTTCCGTATGTATGCATTGCTGGGTGCTGGACCTGTGTGGATGTGGGGAAAAAAATCTGCTCAAGCAAATCTCCAAGGATCTGGGTCTGGGGGTAGGGAAGAAGGGACTCCTAGTCCTGAGTGGCAAAAGGAAAACCATCCATCATGGAGGCAGGGGAAAACAGTATTTAATAAATAGCAGTGCTGTACCAGTGCCCCAAGAGCTAGCACAGCTTAGCAACAGGACCCAAGAGCTAATTGGTCCAGAGGAAAATACCAAAGTCACTTGAGTTTCAGCCATTTACACACTCAGGTGGGTCCTTCAGGCTTGGTTGGCTGCATAATCCTTCCATGCTGGCTACTCACGGCATTGTCCCGTAGCAGAGCACATCAAGTGGATTTGAGATGGACAAATCCAGGAGGGACATGTCCCAGCCCTTCTCCTGACAGGCATCAGGACTTGGTACCAACACACAAGCAACTGTGGGCATCTGTGTCACTGGAGGCAGCTCTGGACTACACAGCAACAGCAGGAAAGGGCAGTGGAATGACAAGGTGACATTGAGCCCAGTCTATTAGCGCAGCTTCCAAAACCTGTGTTTCCATTAGAAACACCTGGCATTTTATTGAAGTTACTCCATGGAGACACCTTTTTGTTTGAAAAATGAAGACATAGCTTTGCCATTTGAAATAGGAGGTTAACCACTTCATTCATGCCACAACAAACCTTTGTTTTTGTACGTTCTTTCCTTCCTTGTCTTTTCTCTGCCTCTTCTGTGGAGAAAGGAAAAAAAAAAAAGAGAGAGAGAGAAATACAAGAAAAAAATGAAGCCATTTTACCCCAGTGAAAATCTGATATGTTTTCTCATTGTTCCAAACCTGGCTTTCATCTAACAAAAATTAGCCATGAAATTGCACTGCCTTAACCCTTCTTCAGGCCCTGCATCTCTCTGGAAGGCAAAGCTGAGCTCCCAGTTTCAGCCTGGGGAGTCCAGCCCTGCAAGGGTTTGAGTCAGCCTGGCACTTGCCACCAAACATCAAAGCACACCACCTTCCCTTCTGCCAGCAGTGATGTGTGATCCTAGAGAAAATAATGTGATACAAAAAAATCACTGGTTGCAGCTTCCAAGCACCCTCTAAATATTCACCGAACTATTCACCCCAATTACACTTCTGTAATGGGCTCTGATTTGTTTGCCTTTGTTCCCAAAGCGGTAGGGCACTGGCCACATTAACATTCAATGAGAAGTTGTTTGATATTGAATCTTTTCTTCAGCAGTATTATTCCTTACACAATTTTGTTTGATTGCAATCCACTTCACATTTTTAAGTGCTTACTGACTGTGAAAGAATGACCTAGCCTGCTTTCTCTTGGCTTTTTTTATTGATTTCTCTTTTAAAAAGGTTTTGTTCCTTTTATACATGAGATTGAAATACAAGAAAGAGGCAACATTACTGAACAACTGTTTTTCTTCCAGCTCCATCAACCCATATAACTTCACAGTAGGCCTCAAAAAATGCTGTAATAATGAGACACTTAAATACATGAAGCTGCCTACACCCTTTTCCTGGGACTTTTTTGGGTTTTGCTGGTAAACTTCCAAATTGTTCAAATGAATAGTCAGGAATAAATTGCTCTTTCTGAGCACCTGATTAGACCATACACTGAGTAATTGGAGGCAGACCTACTGTGCTCCTCATTTAAAGACACAGCCCACCACATGCAGTTTGACTTATAACTTGTGCTTTGCACTCACTCTGTATAGGAGTTTTTTGTAAAGAGAAAATGTAAAGGAATTGGAAAACACTAGCAATGAGCATGCCCTGTGATTTGCCTGAAATCCAAGCTGCCATTCCTTCCAAAACAGTGGGCTCTTGTTCTTACATCCAGAACATACAAATTATTGCAGCATGATCACAGGCTGCATGGGCGAAGGATGCTTTTCTTGGCACTGGACTCAATCCTGATTAATAGGTCAGCAGGATATCAGTAAAATCTTTCCTTGACAAGAGGTTTCAGATACAGCAGGACTTCCTCATGCCAGTGTTTCAGAAACCCCTTAAATCCCACAGCATCCCCTTGTGCTATGGGACCAACAGCCCCATCCAGAACACCCAAAGCAGCAGTCTACACCCATGGCTGCTTCCAGTTTTACTTAGATCTATCTTGCATTAATTAATCCTTGGCACTAAATTCTTGCAGCCACTGAAGTGAGTGGCTGACAAGTAATTTAAGTGATCTAATTAATTTGAGTCTCATCAACAACACGAAGGGAGTATTTTTTAAAACCTTTAAAAATCCCACGCCAGCAGATGAAGGCACGTGCACTGTGACACTGACGTGGTGTCAAGCAGCCAGGACAAACAGCAGCTCCTCTCCTCTGTCTGTCCTGGGGTTCTCACACCAAGCAGGGTGAGACTTCTCATGCAAACACTTCATTTTTTCTTCCAGCATCGATGTACACGGAAATACAGCGGGAGCGACCAGATGGTGGGAATATCCTGACTCACCCAGACTACATAGATGGAAACCCAGACCTCATCAAACCTAAAAAGCTCCTAAATCCTGTAAAAGCCTCGAAAAGCCATCAAGAGCTGCACAGGGAGCTGCTGATGAACCACAAAAGGTAAGGGGAGGTTGCAGCCTGCCACTGGAGCAGCCCAAGAGGTGCTGTGCTGTCAGAGGAGCTGAGGCTCAGGAGCCAGTGACAGAGTGCAAGCTGGAACAGAGGATAAATCCCTTCACTTGCAAACACAGTGTCCTCTCCTCTTTGGCTGCATCCTTTCCTCTTTTCTCTGATGTGACCATTTCTTTTACAAAAATAGAACAAAAAGCCGCCACTCTGCCATCGTGAAGCGTTGGCTGGCACCTTTTAGAGTCACAAGCACTGGAAGATGCAGGGCACCCCTTTTTGGTGTCCCTTGGAGGTTTTCTGGTTTTTCTATCTCCGTCACTGATCTGCCAAGTCCCCAGCAGTGCACAGCATTCCTGTGCACTTGAAGGTCAATCCAAAGGCAGGAAGAGGTGCAGGCTGGATGCAGCCACTGAAAGCTGAGGTAGCAGCATGGTGAGATCATCTGCACAAGGCTACTCAGCAACTCCCTAAATATCAAATGGGGAAAGACAGGCTAGAATTCATATTCCTGACTTCCTACCCCATCACCCCAATTTTACTCTTTGGGGGTACAGATAAAACATCAGGAAAAGCATACCAATGATCAAGAGCCTACAACTACATCATTCCATTGTGGCAACCGTCTGAACATCAGTGCAATAAAATCATATTTGGCTCAGAGGCTTTTAAGCACAACAAAAAATCTGCTGGCTTTTTATTGACGTTTTCTGAACACCCTGAAATACCTTGACACAATAGCTCTTTGGCTGCCTAATTAAAAGGAGCACAGCCTCTGTTCTAAAGGACTGCAGCCATCACAAGAAGCAGACACGGATATTAATTCAGTGAACAATCAAGCCTGCCAGCAGGGTGCATTAATCAATACTGGCACTGGCTGGGCTTGGGTTTGATTTGATTTTCCCAGAATCGGAAGAATTACAGGGACCTTTCTCAGATGTCACTATACCAGCCAGATATTTTTAAAAGCCTCTGGCGTAAGAGTGACCGTCTCCTCCCTAGTGATACTGCCCAGTTTAAAGAGTCACCTACCAGCACTGTCTGACCTCACAGAGCATTGTTCCAGTCTAACCATGATGGAACAAAGGAACAAGGAACCCCTGCAATGGAAGCAGCAGAGAGGAATGGCAGTGAGGGAGGTGCAGACCCTGCAGCACCAGATCACAGTGGCAAACACAAAGTACATCATCTCTTTGTGTTCCAGCTCTGTGCCTGCCACGGTGTCACAGCCATGTGGCACCTGTACTGGCAGGAGGCAGCTCCAGCACAGGCATCCTGCACCACCTACTCATGTGGCCCCTTCAAGCATCAGTTTAAACCTGTTTTGGCTCTGACCTCCCATGTATTTTTCAGCAAATATGTGAAACAAACCCTACTAAAGAAAGTAATCCATTGTTGCTGGTTTCTTGTCACTCTCAAATCTACCAGTTTTGCTTCCTGCTAAATATTACCATTGAGGGAGAGAGAAGGAATTATGGCCTGCTCCTGTTTCTGCTTTGGTTGGTTTTTCCCCCTCAAGCAGCAGGGAGAAGCAACTGAAATCAGCAGCTTGTGTAACAAAATCCTTATCTTACTCAACACCTCTGGGCACTAACACAGGCTGATTAAATCAAATAGTAACAAATCTACAGGCAACATTACAAGCTGTGTCTCCAGCAAGCCAAAGCAGGTTTTCCTTCTCTCAAGCCTTGGGAAAAGCAATTTTGCTGCATCCAAATTGTTCCTGCTTCAAAAAGCATGATGAAAGCTCCGGGGCCAAGGCTATGGCTGCCTTCATTGATGTTGCTGTGAACTTTGTCATTAAGCAAAAAAAAGGAAATTACAATGGGAAGTATCATCAAAAGTGGTACTGGAAGGATGCAAACACTGGGTCCAGCCATGCTGCACCTGGAGAGGGTGGTTTCTCTCTCCTGCCTGCCAGTTCAGCTTCTCACGATGTGAGGTGCCACCTCAGCACCTGCTATCCTGCCAAGAAATCCACAGCCCACAGGGTTTGATGCCTCTACTTTCCAACAGCCTTGGCCAAAACCAGCCAGCCTTCTGGTGCTGAGGAGGAGCTTTACATGAACAGCACTCCCAGCCCAGGGCATCCTGGGCAAGCCCTTAGCACAGGCATGGGGAGGTGCCCTTCTCTCTCAACACAGACCTGCGCCCACAGGAACACCAAACATCCCATAACTACTTCAGGTATGGCAATATCCAAAGTGTGAGGTTTCTGAAATTTGTTCAGGCAACACCTTCCATCTCTTTGCCACACATTTATGCCCTGCCTGCATGGCCCTGCTGTGTTTCATTTGCTGTGATCCCACCCCTCACAGAACAGGGGCTCACCTGAGATGCATCAGGTGGCCAAAGGAAAGTCAGGCACTGTGCCATCAGCAAATCCTCCGGCTCCCAGAAGGAAAGGACACTTCATTTTGGCCTCTTGATCCACAACTATCCATGTCAGCAGGGGGATCGCCGGCCCTCAGCTCCGAAGCAAAGCTTCAGATGAAGCAAAGCTTCAGAGCTTCAGATGGGAAGCGCGGGGAGGAAGGAGCCGCCAGGACAATTACTGCAGCCCAATGACTACCCCTGCTGGTGGGAAAAGAATCGTCATTATTGCACGTTCTCAGCGCCGCTGAATCTACACCTGGCACGCTAAAACCAGTAACAGCAGGAGCCTATGGAAGGTCCCTTTTCCACACCCGACACAGAAAGCTGTGGTACCCCGTGCAATGGGAGCAGCTGAACTTCCAGCACCAAACGGGCCATACACGAACAGCAACATGTGCCCACCCCAAACAGGCAGCCCAAGGAACCATCAAACACCCACAAAACTTATGGATGGATTTGTGGGTCAGGGCTGGGTCATAGATCTCCCATGGATCTCATGGAACACAGGTCTCCTGTGTTTCCACTTAGGACCAATACAAGTTTTGGGGTGCCAGGCTGGCAGTGGTTACACCCCAGGGGTAGATGCTCTGGCTCTCATTTATCTGCTTTTTATCTGCAGAGGTTTGGGTGTGGACAGCAAGCCAGAGCTGCAGCGAGTGCTCGAGCACCGCCGGCGAGACCTGCTCATCAAACAGAAGAAGGAAGAGGAAGAGGCAAAGAAATTGCAATCTCCTTTTGAAAAAGAGCTATTAAAGAGGCACCAGAGGCTGGATCAGGTAGAACTGAGCTCTCAGCCATCCTTGGCTTAACCCAACCACCTGACACAAGGCACAGGGCAGATGGGTGGGCTACCCCTCCATACAATGTACATCTTCCTCTGCTGCCCCACGCAGCTGCAGCACTCCCATCCCCACAGTGGGATTTACCACTTCACCCAGGACCCCATTGCACACCACTCACCCTGGGTCTCCTCTGGGTCCCACACAGTGTCCATGGGGTTTTTTCCCAGTTCAAAGCATCCTAAACTGCATGGGGCAATAATAAACTGCTTTGGGCAATAATAACTGGACCCAGCAGTAATGAAACCTTGTGTTTTAATGTAGCTGATGCCCTTTTGTCCTTTCATGTGCACAAAGAATTCTTTCTTACAGCTGGAGAAGGAGCAGGAGAAGCAGGAAGACCATGCACCAGAATTCATTAAAGTCAAGGAAAACCTGAGAAGAACATCAACGGTGACAGGGGATGAGAAAGCAGCATAGCTTCTGCCAAAACCCAACAGGATCCTGCCAAGGCCAATACCCCCACTGAAATCTCTGTACATGGTGGACATTCCCAGCCACAACATTGGGGCTTCTTGCAGTTATTAACACTTGCTCCAGTAGAAGGCACAGAAAAGGTTTTCCCAGACCAGAGGGAATCACTGTGGGAAAAGTGCAGTATTTACCAAAGTACTCACACAAGTGGATGCAGAGAGAATGGTGTTATTTCCCCCCCAGACTGTGGGTGCACACTAACCACCAGCTAACTCTTGGTTAACTCTAGAGACACAGTGAATATTTCAAACAGGGAAGTCCATGTAGGAACAGCTTGGGGGACTCCTGCTTCTCTGTGGAGGCAGGTTTGCCAGGCACAAGGGGACAAGAGGGCAGCTGCAGCTCTGGAAAGCCTCCTAGAAACCTGGTAACTAAAAGGGACAATCTGTGTATTACTGAGAACAGCCCAAGTGACCGTAGTGGCTTTCCCAAGGGTCACTGGCTTTGCACCAGTGTGCCAGTCAAGCTGTGTGTCTGTACCATCAGAAATACCAACCTCTGTGTGCCCTTACCAGAGCAGCACAGGCAGATGCAGCTGTACTTCACAAGCACCTTTAGACACCATTTCAGCCATTTCAAAGTGGCTTTTTAGGCAGTTCCATGATCAGGCAGAAAATAAATTGGGCTGTTCCATCAACTCCCCAGGTGGAAGGCAAATTCTCTGTGCAGAAAGCAAAGGCTGAGTGTTCCCAGCACAGGTGTCCATGGAACTGTGCAGTGACCAGGCAGCATATCCCTGTGGATGCAGACAGACAGACAGACAGACAGACAGACAGAAACAGCTTCTTGCCCCTGCACTTCTGAGCTTCATCCTCCCTCCCAGCAGCTGGGCATGTGCTACCATAGGGACCTACCAGAAATGCCCTGTGATGGAGAGGGAGTGATGTGGTCATGTCCCACAGTGCCAGGCTGTCCTGTTAACCACCCCACATGCAGCTGGTACCTGTGGGCACCAGGGAGTACAGGGCATGTAGGTCCTGATGCAAAACCACTTGTCAGTGCTTCTCATCCCCTTTTCCAGAGGTCAGAGCTGCCTCATTGCAGTTGCCACTTTACAAAGCTTCTTCTTGCTGCTGGTATAGGCAGGCTGAGGTGGATGGTGCATCTGCACCAGGTTTGGACAGAGCCTGTCACACTTACAGAGCACCTGTGTCCTGGGATATCCACACCTAGAGCTAGAAGTGTGCTTTCAGAAATATCTCAGCTTCTTGCTTCTCACACCCCTGATACAAAGCCTGAACAGCAAAACTCACTGACTGCCTTTGGACACTGGCTCCTGAACAGCCTCAGCAGAACTCGTTAGCTGGGCAGGTAATACCTGGGTAATCAACATTTATTATCCACATCTTCAGTGGATCTCTATGTAACTTAAGGGAAACTGGGCATTTATACATATTTATAAAAAGTTACTAACCCATTCTCTAGTCTCCTGGTGCAGTGGGATGTTTCATTTCAGAGGGCTGTGCTTAACCTGGCAGCTTGAGTAAAACATCTGAGCCACATCACATGTCAAGAGCAGTAACACAGCTATGGAGCTTCTGTGACAGACTGGCCTGTAAAAGCCCTTAACTCAGCCTCAATCCTTGAGCATCCCATCCCATGGCACTGACTCTGCTGTAGTTTTTAAGGGCCTTGCTCATATGCTTGTTCAAAACATGATTTTATTTCAGAAATCCAGTGCATATTGTTACTATGGGCCAAACAAAATTTGAAAGGATATATTAACAGCCTTTCCAACTGTGAAGCTTTTTATACAGGTTATGATTAAAACCATAAGAAAGAAGCAGCATCCAGTATTTTTTCACAGGGGAAAAAAAAGCCAAATTTCTCCAAGGACAAAAAACTGTTGCTAAGGATGCTTGTATATAGCTGTAAACAGTGCTGCATGATACTCCATAGGTAACATCAGTGTAAGTAATTAGCCAGAATTACTCTTCTGAGGTTTTGTGAGGAGTTATAGCACAGATTAAGTAACCTTGATCAAAGAGCTCCAAAAAATTCAGCAAATTAATTTGTAATTTTGCCACGGATGGAAATGCACTCCAGGAGAGCAATCTGTCACTCCATATGCACCAGTGAAATCCATGGTATCAGCTCACCCTGCCTGGGACAGGGGCATTTATGCAAGTCCTTGGGTGGGAGCCATCCAGTAAGGTCAGCAGTGAAGAGGCAGAAAGGATTTTGCTGCTCTTCTTAAGTATTCAAATATTACCTGGAGGGGGAAAATAAATCAAGGTGTCTCCCTTTGTCCACCAAGCACAGAGAGGGGCTGCACACAACACAGCCATTGTGGCTGGGGGTGTCTGGGTCACTTCCAGCAGATATCCCAAAGGGCGAGGGAGGGCTGGGTCACACTGTCCTAACTCAGGCTGGGCTAGCAGAGTCACAAGAAATCCTCCCAGCAGTGGGGAGACAGCAGAAAGCCCCGACCCAGCTGCCCACCAGGACCCACGGGCTGTGAGCTGGGACACAGCAGGGACAGCCAGCACGGGCAGTGCCCTGGGGCACACAGCAGGGCAGGCAGAGCTTCAGCCCTGACCAGAGCTCCAGGCACATGGGAAATGATCCTTTCCCTGCTGAAGTACTGCCTTAAACATCACAGCATTTTCCAGCACAGCTCTGCTCACGCCTCTGAACTGATAACCCCCAGCTGGGCTCAGACCCAGAGCCTGTACAGCTTTCACCAATGCTCTTGAGCTTCATGGAACAGCAGTGAGGAGACGGCACCCTAAAAAAAATCAGTGTAGGTATCACCAGGAAGATTTTGGGCTATCTTTGTGTCTCTATTTCTTTTGCATTAATTTTGTTCCCTATGCATCTAAAGCACATTCTGAATAAAACTGGTGTATCCAGAAGGTACAGATTATCAGAGTATTGATGGAAGACAGTTTTTTGCACTGTGTATGTTGGTTATGTGGTATATAGTCTGTATTCTGTGTTGGTGTTTATAAATTTATATTAAACTATATGTCATGCACTTCTGCTGAATTAACTCACTGTTTAATGTGGACACTTCTGAAGAAATAAACTAAATTATGATTGTATATTTTGCTCTTTTCCACAAGGAACTGAAAAAGCTCCAAGGATACAAACAGACAACAGCCAAATAAACTAAATGAACATAAAAAACAGTGAAGTCTGACACCAATTCCTTTATTAATGTTGTGTTAACTCACTCATCAATGAGCTCTTTGCATCATCTGCACCCAACACTGCTCATCCCCAGACATCTTCTCAATTTGATAAAAGTACAGGGGCACACAAATTGTGAATCAGGCTTTGTGCATGAAATTCCAATCTGATTTCTAACTGACTGTGGATGCCCACCTGCCTGGCAGGGTAAAATCCACACAAAGCCAAGGAAACACATCCTTGGACTTAATTTAACAACATGTTTTTGAACTGACAAGTAATCCTTACACTAGTGAGCCTATTTAATTATTTTTAAACATTTTTAAAGTTGCTTTAGCAGCAACCAAAGACCACAGGTTTAGGAGATAAGAAAAAGAGATTATGCTTCACATGTGCAGGTCACACACGCCATGGTTCCTGAGAGCCAGGACTAAAACTGAATGCAGTGAAGCAATGAAAAGGACTTTTCTGTCTCATTAGCAACATCCTTATCAACACAGATGCCAACATCCCACTCAGAACAGGGCAGAGGTGGGGCTTGGATGCATTTCTCTGATACCAGGTATCTGCTGGGGTTGCCACACTGGGAGGTGCTCCCTGTGGCACTGGTGTGGCCAGTCAGCTCCTCAGTGGGGGTGAGATCTCCTCCAAACCTGTTCTTCAGCTCAGGTTTACAAAACATCTTCCCACCTCTTTGATGCTGACAACAACAGCTCCATTGCTACCCTACCATGGCAGGTGGTGTACTTCATTTCCTGGCATAAACCTTTCAAAGCAACAAATCTTCTCTACACCTTTGGTTAGACATGAGACCAGGCCACTCGTGCAGGACTTTGTAAAATGCTTTATCAACCTTCCCCAGCCCTAGCAGTGAGGTTTCAATGGGCTGTGCCCCAAAACTCCTGACAGTGATCACACACCTCCTTCCATGCATGGATGCCAATGGTAGCTGTTCATTGTGACAGTTTCTCTTCTGTGGAAGAGAGTAAGAACCAATCACTTCTGCTCTTTAAAGATAAAAACCTTTTAGCTATGCTCTAACTGCTCCATTGCCTGGGATTTCTCTTACTGCCAGAGTTTTCAATACCAGCTTTGCTCTTTATCCAGGTCATGCTGAGATCTCTTCTCCTATGCACTCACTCCTGAAGTGCTCCTAGATAATTTGCTGCAGTGAAATTTCCTGTCAAGGAACATTTACATTGTACTGCCTGATTTACTCCTCATGACTGCCTCAGAAATGGGAAGTTCTGGTTTCCTTGCTCAAGCCAATGGTACCCTTAGACTGGCCCTGGCTGAACACCCCTTCCCAGGAATTCGCCTCTGCCTATCCTAGGTGTTTCTCCATACTTAGATAATTTCCCAAAATGATCTAAAACTGCCATGGACTGAAACTTCATCAACTTTGTGTTGGTGAAAGCATTATATGAAATCTTGAATTCATCATGATACTGGTGAGATCCAGCGTAATGAAAATGAGCAAAAATGCAGAATTATCAGCAAGATAATAATGAGAGAGTGTTCCAACACACCATGACCAGGTGCTCTTGTGGGTTTTGTTGGTTCTCATCATAGCCCATGGTATCTCTGGGCTTCCACAGGCACTCGGAGCTGAGCTGGGTGTGCGGCTCGGGTGGCTCTCCAGCTCAGACCTCACTAACACAGACTGGCAATGACCGACTCAGGCAGCACCTGAGCCTGCCCAAATATAAACCTGCATGAACATCAGGCTGCAAAGAGATTCAGGGACAGGCTTTTTCCAATCTGTCATCCCACACCCTCCCTTCAGGAGAGCCAGACCCACCCGCTGAATTACAAACAGCAGTCAAGAAGCACAAAGCCGAGCACTTCAGACTCCAGCAGAAGGAAATGTAAGAACAAATGGAAAAATCCCACAGAGCACTTCAGAGGGATGTACTGCCTCCCCACCATTCATGACCCCGAGTCACTGTGGGACAGACACTGTGCAGTACAGAGCAGAAACTGGCACATCCCTAGGACACCCTGTCGCTCTGCGAGTGGGATGGAGCCAAATGGCATCTTTAATGCACCAGAGTGATCCCGAACACACCGTCCACTGCCCGAGAGCCACTCACTGCATTGCAGCTGGCTGCTCTCATTGCCTGCTGCTCCTCGTGGCTGCTGGGCTTGGTTCAGCAAACTCAGCTCCAAGCTTAAAATTATCCTTACCCAAAACTACATGTGATGTCCCCACATTTGCTTAACTTCCCATGTTAAAGCAAGCCTTCTGTGATGTGAACCCCAGGCGTTGTACCCCGCTCATTCCCTGACAAAGCAGTTTCCAGCGTGGGTCTCAGCGGCAGCACAGGCCCATGGATGGGCCGTGCCCAGGGGGGATCCTCTGCTGGATTCCTCTCCTCAGGCTCACCCAGCAGTAGCCATGGTCAGAGGGGTGTGAGGGATGTGAGCTCCCATCTCCTGCCCAGCAGGGACAGGCTAAGTACAGCCGGAGGTGAGGGAGCCCATCCCGTGTCAGGCTCCCTCGGGCCCCGGCATTCAGTACAGCCGGAGGTGAGGGAGCCCATCCCGTGTCAGGCTCCCTCGGGCCCCCGGCACAGCCCCGCACCCCGGCCCTGCACCCCGAGCTGCGGGAAGGGCTGAGGGCAGTGTCCTGACACAGCTGGGGAAACGCTGAGCACGTCAAACCCCCAGCAAGGGGCAGCGCCATCCCCAAGCGTGCTGCTCTCCACCCGGAGCAGGCTAGGAAAACAATAAACCAAATTAAAAACACCAGAAGAAGGGCAGGGTGTCCATTCGGGGACAGAGCTGGAAGAGCAATCTCCAAGGCGCCAGCTGCCCTTAGCGGATACAAGCAGCCCCGTTTGGAAGCGCGGAGCCCTCCGAGCGCTGTGGGATTTTCCTGCCTGCAGAGGTCAGCGCTCCCCGGAACAGCCGCGGCCCGCGGCGCCGGCTCCGGGGACAAGGTCCCCGCACAGGGCTCGGCAGCCGCGGCCCAGGCAGGAGGCAGCAGCCGGACGGCTCCACGGAGGACGCCTGAGACGAGGTACGTGGGGGACTGCGTTTGCACGGAGAGAAAGGAATCCCGTTTTCCTCCCGGAGGCGCACGGAAGAGGAAGCTGAGGCCGAGGCGGCCCCGGTGGCCAGCCCCGCGCTCCAGTGACGGCTCAAGGGCAGTCCCCGGTTACCCCGGCCGTGGGTGCCCGCCGCGCTGCCCCGGGGCTTTTCTCCCTGCACCAAGACACCTTGGACTAAAGACCTGAATATCAGAAAAAGCAGGAATTAATAACACATTTGCAGTGTTTTCCAGAGTTTGTATTTCTTAAAGTAATCTGATGCTTGGAAAGGCAGCAGCCTCTTCGAAGGAAAAATCTGATTTGTTTTTTACTCACTACGGTTTTGTTTTTACTAGTGTCCTGCAACTACCAGTCTCACTAACATGGGTTAGGGGTTGAGCCCCAAGGACAGAGGCAGCAAAGGCAAGGCCACCAGTGCCTGTGAGTCCTGGGCTAGAAACTCCTGTAAACATTAACACATAGCAGTGGGATATTGCAGCATTAACTTTTCATGGAATACTGGGGACAGACTGGGAAAAGAAAAATATTTTATGTTGTAAAAGATGCCATGAAACCTGCAATTTGAGTTCCTGGAAGTGCCATAAATCTCCACTGTCTACTGCAATGAGGTGTGCCTAAATACTCACACAACCCTTGTGCAGGTGCAACAACTTGGCCAACCTACAAAACCATCCTCACTGTGCCAACGCCTCCATCAGGCATCCAGTGACGGGTGGCAGTGCCAGAGGAGCCCTGTCCCTTTGCAGAGCAGCGCAGGCTCCGGGATGGCTCTGCTGGAGACCAGCAAGCACTCTCAGGGCTCGGTGCTCGGCAGCGTGAACCCCGACCTCGGCAGCGAGCGGCAGACGGCCTCCTTCTGCGTGGAGAGGCTCACGGCCCTGCTGGACGGCGGCGCCGAGCAGACACGGATTCGGAGGGCAGTGGGTGAGTGACCCTCAGACAGGGCCCTGCTGGGGGCTGGCACAGGCCATGCCTGTGTCCTGCTGCTCTGCTGCTCCTTTGCAGCACAGTGGGGTTTGTGCTCCTGGGCATTTGCTTATCCCCCATCTCTTTAAAAAGTGGGAGTGTGGAGCTGGAGTCTTCTCTTCATGTAAATCAATGCAACTCCTCCGCAGCCACTCCTGCTGTCTGAAGCTTTTCCTCCTGCCTGCTCCCATCCCCTGTCTCTGGCAAGACTGGTTAAACTGGAATACAAGAACTGGGGGTCAGGGATCCATGTGTGAGGGCAATGCGTGCAGGGGCTGGTGCTGCTGTGCAGAAATGCACATCACGTGTGAACTACAGCCAGCTCTCCTCCTTGGCACATTGGGCTCATCCAGGTGGGGAATTTCATGCGTGGGTTGGCTCAACCAGGCTGAGCTGCTCTCACTCGTGATGGGTGTGCCAAAAAATGACTGTTGCTCAGGAGAAATAGAGGGAAAAAACTCTCACTGTTGTCTCTGTAACTGCATCCATATTACACTTACCAGAGGAAAACAGCACAGCCACTGGGATTGGCCTCTTCACAGTGCCACTGGAGTTCAGTATAACCTTCCACATCAATAGACTCAAGATTTTAAGGCAAAATGGACAAGGGGAGTGTTCAAGCTGACACAGAAATAGTGACTATGAGTTTTTTTCTAACAGTGCAATGGGCTGGTAACATCCCGAGCAGGACACCCAGCAGGCTCCAGCCATAATCCACCCTCTGGCTAGTGCAGCTCACCACAGCCTGGTCAAAATGCAGCTCACCACAGCACTCACTGCCCTCACAGCAGTTGGAGGCAGAGGGATCCTTGGCATCTTCTGCCAGAAGTCACCTCTCCCACCCTGACCAGGGAGGGTGCCTTACCCTGCAGGGTCCCCATTTCCACTGAACCACCATTTCCCTCTCTCAGGCCCACTCAGTTCCCCTTGTGCTTCCCCAAACCTGCTGCTTTTCAGAGTTAGATGTGACAGCCATGGCAGCCAGAACTGGCAAAACAAAACCTGCCTGCAAGCACCCTAAAAATCACAGCATCACTATCCATGAGTCCAGTCCTGCCTGCTCTTCCTGAACATGGCTTAAGGCACTGCCTGCACTTCCCCAGCCCCAGGAGAACCAACTGTTCTGTGTTGCTTTGCAGTGGAAGCCATTGAATCTGACCCTATATTTGGCAGAGAAAATCAGTATTTCCAGACCCAGAATGAGAGGTACGAAGCAGCAGTCAGGAAGGCTGTTCATCTCCAGAAAAAGATGCACGAGATGGGATGGACTGAGAATGGACCTGAATATAAGTACATTTACAGGTGATTTCTTTTTTTTTTTCTATGTACAACTAATTTTTTGTTAAATAATCAGCTTTAGCAAATGCTGGGAAAGGTTAACAGCTGACAGATTAGGTTTGGATAAAAATGTGCTGCAGGTTTTTAATTCAGCATCACACTTGGGAAAAGAGAAAATGGGGGTACATGACTGGGAACTTCTCAGAGAGCAGCACATGGGTACAGTGTGATAGATCACAGCAGTTCACAACCACAACATGAGATTTCCACTTCAACAACCTCATTACTTGTGCTGCAGCTCACATACCATCCCTTAGACATTTTTAAATGTATAACTAGAATTGGAAGTGGTGCTGTTTCAGTTACATTACTGACTTCTAAATAAATTAAAGATTACATTTTGTGTATCTAAGAAACACATATTTTATTAAAGGAAAAAAAAGGAAAAAACCCACCTTAGTTTTTAGGTAAATGAGAATAAAGTATTTTCACAGTCCTTTCCTTTAAAAGTTTTCTCAACACTTCATGTGGGGTTGAGCTCCACATTTCCATGGCTTGCCCCTCCTTTCCCCTTTGCTCAGTCAGTTCCTGGCTGGCTGTTGCCCAGGGCACGCTGTCTGCTTGGTGGGGTCACATTCCCAGTAGGAAGGTGCAAGTTCAGAAGTGTCACTCTGAAGGGCAAAGCCTGTCCCTTACACAGCACTGCTGACACCCAGAGCCAATTTTTGGCATTTCATAGACTCATAGCACAGTTAGAGTTGGAAAGGACATTTAAAGGTCATCTAGTCCATCTAGCCTTCTGCAATGAGCAACAACATCTTCAGCTAGATCAGGTTGCTCTGCGCCCTGTTCAGCCTGACCTGGAATGTTTACAGAGAGGGGGCATCCACCAGCTCTCTGGGCAACCTGTGCCACTGTTTCGCCATGCTCACTGAAAATGAGCTCTTCATTATGTCTAGTCTAAATCTGCCTTCTTTTAGTTCAAAACCATCACCCCTTGCCCTGTGGTAGCAGCCCTGCTAAAAAGTTGACCCCATCATATGAAAGATGATAAGTTTTTATGCTGAGCTCTTCACCACTTACAGCAAGCACAACTAATGAAGGGGGAAATGTGCCATGAAGAGCTCTTGGACCTGATCATTATATTCCCATTAAAAAGCAGCTCTCCACTGCTCCCTCAGAACAAAAAACATCCCGCCCAGCTGTGCTTTTATCAGGCCCCCTGATGGCAAAGGCTGCAGCAGGACCAGCCCTGAGCTGTCCCATTTGCTGGATGAGGAGCAGAGCTGTCTGGCAGGGCAGCTCTTGCCTGATGGAGCTGCAGGTGAGCACCAAGCTCCTATGACAGAACCCTGGCTCCCAGTGCCAGGCACAGTGAATCACTCACACAATTTAAAATCCAGCTTTTCAAATCGCAGCTAGAGGAACATTATTTCTGGCCAGGCTGCCAAGGATTCATTAAGTCATTTTCTGTTAATCAAAGCAATTTTCCTTTAACTTCTTTGTTCATATTTGCCCCCCACACTGTTTCAGCATGATTAATTCTCTCTCAGGGCCAGTGTAAAAGAAAGGTCAGAGTCATTTGTTAACAACAGAAGGTATCTATGTGAAAGGAGATGCTCTCTAGAGCATTGCAGTAAAGCAATGTGCTAACATCCACTCAGCTGCTGAGAACAGCAGAGGCACTCACTTGCACATGTACCTGTGTCTGTGAGGTGATTCAGCCATGATCTGAGGAATCCCAGGAAGAGGGATATAGTTATGTTCCTCATGTTTTCTTATTATTTCTCACACACTAAAAAAGCTTAAATAAATTTCTCATTTGCACCATGGAAATCACTGTACCCAAGTTCCCATATACAGTTTCTGGAATAGTGCTTTTTAATGTATGCAGATGGTGATGGTGAAGGACCAGGGGTTACTTGGATGTATTTTCATTTTTCTACAAGAAAATAACATCTGAATTTGGGATAAATCTCCATGAACCCAGTATTGTTCACTGACTGCAAAAGGCAGCAAACAAACAGCAAAAAGCACAACAACAAACCAAACATACCATGGTATTTCTCCAGAATGGGAATGGGAAGGTTCAGGAGATCCAGGTCCCAGATACCTACATGTGTAATTCAGTCTAATATGGCTCACAGGAAATTGCTAGGGTTTGGGGTTTTTCAAGTAGAGTGCTGTTTTGTGCTTTCTTTTTAGTTCAGCTTCAAAATCTGACTTAAATAATCAAGAAAAAAAAATCCTCTGAAGTAAAATAGAAATATGAAATGCTCACAGAGTGTCAGGAGCTCTGGAGCTGGGTTGTGCTTTTAGCTCAGCATCTGCTACTCAGAACAGATAATTCCTTCAAGACCAAGTGAAATGAGCAAGCAACACATATGCAAACTTGTTATGAAAAAAAGAGACAAAAGCAGCTTGGAAGGGCACTCTTCCTGCAACACTGTGCTGACGCTGGGTGCTGGGCAAGGTATGACAAGGCAGAAAGCAGAAGGCAGCAGGTGGTACTGTCTGGTGACCGCTGCAGTGCCACTGCCTCATTCATCACATGCCTGGGACTCCATGCCCTGAAACGCTGCCCTTGTGCCTTCTCTGCAGGGCCCTGTCAGGAGATGTCGCGTTCCTCCTTCACCGCGTCTTCATGAGAAGCATTTCAGTGCTGGGCTCGGACAGACAGGTTGCCAAGTGGATTCCTCTCGCCACCCAGCACAAGCTCATTGGGAGCTACGCCCAGACTGAACTGGGGCACGGTAAGGCTGCAAGGAAAACAGCTTTTCTCTATGACACAAGCCTGCAGCCCAGATTCCCATGGGAATTTGACTCCACACTGTCCATCCTTTACTGGGACGGGGGTGGTTGGGTTCTCGTTCATGGTTCTCATCAGAAGAGTAACCACAAAACCCTGATAGTACCCACAACCAGCTTCCAGGGATCCTTTGCTCTCTCCATCCCTGTGATATACCAGGAAATAGATACATAGATAGATACTTTTTTAATTTCTTTTTTTAAAGGCACTTATCTTCAGGGTTTGGAAACAACAGCAGTCTTTGATACTGCTACTCAGGAGTTTATACTGAACACACCAAAGATCTCTGCCATGAAGTGGTGGCCTGGAGACAGTAAGTACCTCACAAAATATCTTGGTTTTTGCCTCCTTCAGTTACTCCATCTACCCTGGTTAAGTTCTGTGTTTGAGGGTCCAGGTGCTAGCAGAAGACTTCAATAAAAGATACTCACATGGACAAGCAAGTAAGAGAAAGGAGGTTGTCCAAGTTCAAACACCACAAAGGAGCCACCATCATCTACAAAAACCTTTGGGTTGCAGGCTGAAGAACTTCACTCAGGAAAGCTTTTACTCTGTAGGAATAAATCTTCTCTTCTTTTTAAATAATACTCAGACAACCAAAAACTGCAGGGAGGTCATCACATAAAGGATTCGAGTCGTCAGACAGTCTCAGCATAAAGGATTCAAGTGTGAAATTCTTTGCTCCCTTCAGGAAGGTATTTCACAGAAAATAACTGGAGTCACTGCAACAGCCACAGCACTTCCCACTCTCACCACTACTATTAGCTCAAACTGTTTATTTTTTCTCATATTCTGTTACAAAACTGTTAATCCAAGCCTCATGGGCAGCAAGAGGCAGAATGATGGTGCAACTTCTGAGAGCTAAGAGCAGGCTGATTTAGGTTGTGCTGACCCATACCTAAGACCCAACACATAATTAGTACTCATCTCTCTTAACTGTGTTTGTGTTGTACCTTGTCTTAAGGGAATGGGGCTGTTTTTCTTCTCACAGTGGGAAGATCAGCCACCCACACAGTGGTCTTTGCCCAGCTGTACATCCATGGGAAGTGCTATGGCATCCATCCCTTCATCGTGCAGATACGCAGCCTTCAGGACCATTCCCTCTGCCCAGGTAAATAACCCCAGACACTGCAGCACTTGTGCACGTGCTCTGCCTATTTTGCCCTTAAATGTTTTCTAAAACATTGGGCCCAGGGCAAGTTATAATTGCCAAAACCAAGCCAAGAGAGATAGCCAAGGTGCAGTTATCATTAACCCCAACCTTTTGATCTGAAGGGAAATTTAACATATCTTCAGCCATATCCAGACCAAGCCCTCGACATAAGCAGAAGCCTGGGCTGCTCTGAGCACCTCTGCATTAACACCTCAGTTCTGACCCCAGCCAGCACAGATCCATCCATCAATGGATCATGGAAACAAACTACTACAAGGCATTCTAATGCCTGTTTCACCCCTCGGCCAAGATCACCCATGCTGGGGAAGAAGCAGAGCTGACCGTGCCCTTCTTTAGAGGTCCCCATCCTGACACACAATGGGAAGGAAAAAGTTCAAGTGGAAGCAAGCAGGCTGTGTTTTCTCCTGCTGCAGGCGTAACTGCAGGAGACATCGGTCCCAAAATGAATTTTGAGCACATTGACAACGGCTACCTCCTGCTGAAGAACGTGCGCGTCCCCAGGGAGAACATGCTGAGCAAGTTTTGCGAGGTATGTGTGGACTCACATCACAAACTTGCTGTCAGATTCTCATTCCACAGCCAGAGAGACAACAGGGACCTGTCTAAATTTGGGACAAAAATCTTCCTTTGAGTGTCAGCAAGTCTCTGAGGTTTTACCAAGGGCAGAAGGTACCTGAATCCTAAATGAAAATCAGCATCAAGAATTCCACATTCAGAAGCTGGGGATCATGGGGCAGGCAGAACATACCTCTGCCACAAACAGTAAGAGTTTGTCTCTTCAAATGGATGTATTTCATCCATCATCCATAAAAGCATTGTTTACATTCAGTGAAGGATTTTTATATCCATTTTATTCCATGCATAGCAATTACACATCCACAGTAGTACTGACTAAGGCAGCACCTGACAGCCTCTCTCTACCCTAGGTTCGACCAGATGGCACCTATGTAAGACAGGGCTCCCAGCAGATCAATTATTTCACGATGACGTCCGTGCGCATTTCCCTCATTTCAGACGAGGTTCTGACTCCCCTCCAGAAGGCGTGCACCATCGCCATCCGCTACTCCGTGGTTCGCCGCCAGTCCAAGCTAAAGCCTGGGTAATGCCACACATCCCACTGGGAAGGGGACTGCACCCTGACAGTTCCCCCACACCAGTCTGTATTTCTTCTCTTCATCTTATCTTCCAGGCCATCACTGGCTGATTTCCTGGCCCAGACAGGGCATGATAAACATGCTTCCCCAGTATTTACATTAACGAGCTTCAGTCAAAGTACAAGAGAATGTTTACAGTTCTTTCCAAGATAAGTTTCATACTTTGAATAGGTCAGTGGCTCACACAGGCAACTTATTCTTTTATAACTGGCCTTCCCCTGTAATCCCATAACTGAGCAGAATCCAGACAAAATGGACAAGTTGCTGAATTCTTATTCCATAGTGCCCTACTAATGAATGCGACATTAAAATACCTTCCAACATCCAGAAATCTAATATTCAAACTTCAATCACTGAATTGTATTCAGTGTTGAATCCCCATTATTTTTAAAGAAATATGTTAATTTGAATGGATTACAAAGATTTCCATTCAAATATCCTTTCAAAAGCAGAACGATCCTAGTGAAAACACAGTTCAGTTCAAGCACAAACCAAACAGAAGAGCACAGCAGAATGAACTATTGTAATAACCAATTCCAGTGATTGAAGTCCTAAATGTACCAACCACAGAAGTGATAAAGAACATCCAAAAACAGCTCAGAAAACTTTAAATAATCCAGACTCACATATTATTAGGGAAACATTTCTATGCCACAAAGATTCCATTTAAAAAGGCAAAGTTTATCAGGTGCAATGCCACTGCCTTTTCTGGAGCACCTAACAACTTGCTGTCCTTGAAGGCCTCACTCTCATCCTCTCCTGCAGTCTCTGTTGCCCTCTGTACTGACTGACCACACAGAGCCTTTTCTACACTGTTAGGCTTTTTAGGGGTTGTTTCTCCAACAGCTCAGCAAGCTGGACAGATTTGCTGCCACACTGTCAGCTCAGTCTTGTGCACACACTGCTTCTTGGTAATGAAAAACGCCATTTTCATTCTGCAGCAGGTGAAGTAACAGTAGCTATGCCCATGTCCACACTCCCCCTGCTTCATCAGCTGTCTTCCAACAGGGAACAAGAAGCAAAAATCCTTGACTACCAGACTCAGCAAGAGAAACTGCTGCCCCAGCTGGCAGCAGCCTATGCCTTTCATTTCACCAATGACTACCTGCAGGAGCTATTCGACAAGGGGTACAGAGAGATCCAGAGGAAGAACTTTGACATGCTGCCAGAGGTGAGCTGGAGCAGGATTAACTCATACAGAACTTCTGTTCCCTAAATGTTAAAGGATTGTAGCAAATTGGACGAGCATTCCTCTCCCCACTAGAGAACTGGAGAAAGAGGAAGCACTAATTGCTCCAATGACGTGTCCCAGATCTGCAACCAGTCAGCAGCAGCATTCGCTGTACCACCCCAAACTTTTTGTTTTGGGAACCATTGCAGAGTGAAAAGTCCTTGAAAAGCATGTCCAGAACCTCGTTCCAAGTAGCTGGTGGCACAAAGTGTTATTACACAACTTCAGCTCCAGCGCGCATGCTTGTACATCTGAGCCAAAACCAAAAATGGGACTTTTTAAACAGAACAGAATATTTTGCAATTAAGTGCTTGAAATGAAAACACATTCTGAACAAAGGTGGCAAAAGCCAGAACTGGCTGAGAGAAATCCAAAAATGCATAAACTGACTACAGTGTGCCCAGCAGGAGCATGTGCAGCATCCCAGAGAGACACCAAAGGTCAGGCTCAGGGAACTGGGTGCTACCAGCATTCAGAGGGGAACCTGACAGGGATTTCATGCCCAGATATTGCACAAAATTTAAAAAAGGAACTTATTCTGAGGATTCCACTGGTAATACTCTGCTTTTTTTCTCCTTCTTTAACAGCTCCATGCATTATCTTCAGGTTTTAAAGCCATGATCACTCAGCACTGCACAGCAGGAGTGGAGATCTGTCTCCGAGCCTGTGGGGGCCATGGCTACTCCCTGCTGAGTGGACTGCCTTCCTTGTATACCAAAATACTTGCTTCTTGTATTTATGAAGGGGAAAACACCATTTTGCTCCTGCAAACTGCCAGGTAACAATTCAAATAGGTTCATCTAAAAGCCTGCCCCCTCATTTATTCAGCCTTTACCACTTCTTCTCCAAAACCAGTAAAACCAGCTACTCCTTTCTCACAGCACCATCTAAAAATACAGCTCAGGATATAAACTATTCATGCCTTCAGTCTAACAAGCATGGAAGTGTGTGGGAACTGGATTATCTCTTCTATTTTTGGTTTGGGGACGTATGCAGGTGCTGTTCTGCATAACCTCATTTTCCTCTTTGCCTGGTAGCACAGCAAAGGTATTGCTGTCAAAGTTTTGTGGGTAATTTTGTAAGCAACCAATGTGACAATGGTGCCATGTAATGCAATATTGGTAAAGTGGGGTTGATTCAGAGGAAGCAAAGTTGTTGGATGCTGAAAGTGGCTGAGTCATGCTCCAAGAACATCACATTCCTCCAAACACACAGACTCATGATTATCAAGAGTAGATGAAATACAGAAGAAACTACAGCTGCTTGAACTTTTAATAATGTTGGTTTTTACTAGAAAGTGAAAACCAGGGCACTTCCAAGGGTTAGAGCACCACATAGCTCTGTGCTGCTATGCAGACATTTCTGCACTCATTACTCCTTTTTGCAAGATCAACAGCAAAGTCAAGAGAAATGCTGTAACCTTTTCATTCCAGACCTGGTCAGTCTAGCCCATAGCAGAGGTACCAAAAAACTAAGGGAGTGGGGAATGCTCCTTGTAAACTCTCTGCAAGGGTCTCATGTGTTAACATAATGTGACTGTGTGTTGGGGATCACAGAGGGTAAGACCAAATCACTATTAAAGCTCCAGAGCACTGAGACTCAGGTTGCAAAGTTGATAATGTATTTAATCACTACACTGCTGAGACTGCCAATAGCCACAGCAAGTTTCTGCTGAAAAAAATATCATTATGGATTGCTGTACTATTTAATAAGGCAGACAGACTCACCACAGCTCAGGTTACTGCGAGTAACACACAAAACCAAAGGTCATTACTCGTTCAAGTCCATTCTGGGGCACTCATGGGATGGGTCACACCTTACTGCTCCTCACCTGAGCCCACTTTACTTTTTGCATGTCTTTTTGCTGCAAGATCAGCACCATGCCCTGCTCTGACTGTTACCTCTTCCCAGGTTCCTGATTAAGTGCTTCATGGCAGCCAGTGCTGGCCAGCCTGTGCCACCATCTGTCACTTATCTGGCTGCAGTGAAACATGGGAAGTGTCCAGCCAAGAACAAGTTGGATTTTCTCAGTCCAGATATTTACACTGAGGCCTATCAACACGTGGCAGTCAGGTCAGTACAGAGGATGGGACACAGAATTTCTCTCTTTGGCATCAGAAATGTGTTAAGAGCTCGGCTTCTTCCTTGCTTTAAAGGGAGGTAAAATAAAATAAGTTAAACTATGTTTGGTGCCATCTGTTCCTGAAAAGGAAAGGAAGGCTACACAGGGTTAACAGCCATGTCAGATGTTCAGTATGAAGCTTCCACACTCAGAAGTTTTTAAGCTATGTGCTACCAAACAACTACATTTCACAGAGTTGGTGGCACTATTAAAGTAAATCCCAGACCACTGAGTTGCCATCCAGTAAAATATTTATTGGACCCTGGGAAATTCTATTGGAATCTTAAAATTTCACATACCTGAGAAATTGATGTTTATTTTCAGTTTACACCACAGCAAGAACAGAGCCCCTCATTCTGTCTGTAGCCTTTTAACTACACACATTCAGCAACTCAACATAAATAAAAATCATAACATGAGTGGTCTCAGAATTATGTACACAGTTATGGGCTGTATAGGTGCCACCTCTGAAAGTCAGGGAAAAAGACAACCCTGCTGTCATTGAAACCAGTGTAAAAACAGCCACTCATCAAAAAGCTTCCTCAATGGGAACAGGATTTGAATCCCTGTGTAGAAAAGGAGAAATAATGTGACAATGGTCCAGTATTACTGTTTGTTTTGTAAACTCTCCTTACACACACACAACCCAAGAAAGGCTCAACAAACCCCTGGTAAATTACCCTGGAAGCTGAGAAGGCAGAAATCCTTCAGGACCAGGGTGGTCTGGGTTCTTCTCACAATTTATACTTAGATTTTGCATAATCTAAGTTCACTCCTACTCTGAGTGTGGGTAACTCCAGATGTCAGAAATGCCAGTTTGCACTTCAGTCACACACAACTCCTGAGTGCAAATTCATGCATGTGGGATGCACATACAAGATGCTTTGTGCTTTTTCCATTTTCCAGGCTCACAAGCAGCACAGCAGCAAAACTACAGGACTTGATCCAGTCTGGAGTCAAAAAGCATGATGCATGGAACCAGTGCACAGTGCAGCTGGTGCAGGCTGCAAAGGTTAGCAAAATTTATCTGCTTATCTGATGTTTGTCTTTATGAAACAATATGCAACAGAAATAGAGTGATTAGCTTAAAGCCTCAGAGCTGTTTATTGTTTCCTGTTGGCATCTAAGAGACACCACAAACACTGTCACTGTGGTCTGCATGGTGGAAAAGTTGTATTGAGAAGCAATTCCTTACCTGAAAAATTTGCTGTCTGTATAGGCCAGGTAGAAGAAGACTAGGAGAAATGAAAGGGGGAAAAATACATTCGCAATTATGCTGCCACTACTGGCAGAATCAGACCTCCCATATCCTGCAACAAAACCCCATCTCCAGCCAACATTCATCTTTTTATAAGAATCCAGCGTTTCTGGTGCCCAGAGGGGTCTTCCTAAAGCCACTCCACTGCAAGCTGGTGGAGTCACAGCAAAGGATGAAACATGCCTGGTACTTCTTCCATCTGCTGGATAGACAACTGCAGGGAAAAGAGTGAAAACCAGTGATAAGTGCACTGTTAACTACTGCTGAAAGATAAATCAAATTTATCTTTCAGCAGTAGTAGATGCTGAAAGAGATGCTTTCAGCTGAAGTAGCATTGGGACAGCAGCATTTTTTCCCTAAAACAAGGGTGAATTAATACAGAATTGAGCAGAAAAGAGGGGAGAAAAGCCCTAAATATTAATGAAAACGAAATCTGTTGATAGTGCTGTATCTCCAAAAACCAAATTTCTTTTTAATATGCAATTAAAGTGCAATTCTGCTACAGTTATGGTGAAGGCCTTCCCTTCCCATCCACAACTTATTTTTAACACCATTTAGCATCCCATCCACAAATTTTAACGTTAACTATTTCTGAAGAGCCTAACATAAGCAGAGGGCTGGCTGTGGTATCATCAGTGCTGCTGCTAAACTCTTCAGAAAATGGGATCCAGGCCCTCAAAGTCTCTTAAGTATTTTAGGGACAGGAAAAGTCTCTGAACCCTTGAATTTTCCCCATAACTTTAATATTTTGATATACTGCTGCCTTCTTGGGGCAATTCTGTATTTACTTCTTATTCTATACCTCCCCTGGAGATTTGCCCACACATCTGGCATGGCAGCTCTCTGAACTGACCCCTGCCAGCTCTCAGCTGAGTGGCTCAGACACTGGGCAGACTCCACTCAGGTTACTTGTTTGAGTTAATTGCTTGAGTGCCCACTCAGGGCCACTCAGCTTCTCAGGCAGGTTCTGCACTCCACACTGGCCTCCACCTCTGCTGCTTCACCAGGAAAAGCAGCAGTGCAGGTGTGCCATGCTTACACCTGCAGCTGGAAGGGAACTGAGCAGTGGGGGAGTGAGCCCACACAGATCCCAGCACCAACAGCCACCCCCAGCAGTGTCAGTGTAGCCAGAATCAGCCTAATTAATTCATCTCTGCACCTCTGATAATACTCTAATATTCTGTTGTGGGTCAGACATTCTGCTGGGGTGTGACCCCAAAATTACCAGTTTACTTACAACCACAAAAGTGGAAGGTAAATCTGGTTGTTCTTGTGACAATGGCGTTTCCAGAGCTGAAGCCTTGTAGACACTGATCCCAAAGTACCATGAGAAGTTTTCTCCTATTGATGTACAACCAACATTCACTTACAACACAAGCACATTCCAAAGTGTTTCCTTCACAGAAACTCTTTGGGATATTGATCAGAACTATTTAGAATAAGTATCAGCATGATTTCTGAAAGAGTTTTCTGGAGTTTACAAATACCATGGTGTTGACTGTTTACACATTCTGAATTCTGCTGTTGCTGTAAGCCATGAATGTGAAAGGCCTGGTCACCCAGCAAACAAAGGATACAGACTGGAGAAGTGCCAGGGAAATGAAAAGGTTTTATATTCTTTGCAAGAACGTTTGAGTCATTTGGCCTACTAAAGTGTTTGAGGTGCATTCACTGTTGATTGCATTTGTTTTCCAGGCTCACTGCCACTACATTGCAGTGAAAAACTTTGCAGAAACTGTGGAAAAACTCGAGACCAAGGCTGGCATCCAGAAGATTATGAAACATCTCTGTGACCTCTTTGCACTGCACGGGATCTTCTCAAACACAGGGGCCTTCCTGCATGATGGATACACATCTGCAGCTCAAATGGACATGGTCACAGCTGCCTACCTGGACCTCCTGGCTGTCATTCGGTGAGCTGCTCTGGCAGGACACACACAGTTCTCCAGTTTATCCCTGGGCTGGATATAAAAGGGTGCTGCTGTACCTATGGCAACATCTCCAACAGTCAATTCACCTCATTCAGCGTTTATTTCCAGTGCCTGGCAGTACTAGAAATTGATTGAAACATCTACTCAGAGCTTGTTTTCGTGGCAAAACAGACCCCAGTGTCCTCTGCAATCTCTAAAGTTCTGTAACATAAAGTCTTAAATTATAAATGAAGAAGTCATGAACACTTTCTACCATCTGCAGTAGAGTGAAAGCAGGAAAATATGTAGTCAGAGCACACTGGCAGGAGGCAGCCACAGCAACCCATCACACATTGCAAAATGTGCTCAAGCCACAGCTAATACAGCCTCCTCTGTTGCCATGGCTGAGCTGCAACTGGTACCCAAACAATCCTGCCTACAGCTACTTCAGATGCATCTACTCTACACCATTTATTACCAACTCTGTGAATTCTGAGTTAAGGTTTTCACTTACCACAGCACTCACAGAGGCTTTTTGACAAAGGGTTCAGCTGTTTGTTTAGAACATAGTTACTTATGGTGCAGAGGAGTTGCTACTGTATCTAAAATTCTACCTAAACCACCGGGAAAGAAACAAGAACACACTATAAGCAAGGGCTGAGCCAAACAACAAAGGTTTTCAGACCTGATAACAGAATCTGAATTAAGTGATAAGTTTAACATAACATTTTCAAAAGCCTAACATGTTGTCTTTGGAATTCATTGCAATTTCTGTGTTAGTCCATGCCTTTTTAACAGGATTCAATAATGGAGTATTTACATATTTACAGTTAGTAGAAAAGATATAACCACTTCCTGGTCTGTAGCAAAAACCCAGCCTTCCCCAGACCCTTTCAGCTCTTCCCCAAAAGGAGGTAGAAGATAGAAATGCTGACATTTGAGCAAACCACTTTGCATCCTGGTACCTCAGGTGTGAGGTACAGCCAGCACAACTTCCTACACCCAAGGATGATGGAAGGATGAGGAAAAAGAAACCATCTCCTGCTTAAGAGGTGCTGCCTGTGCTCTGGTGTCCATACTGGCCCCTGGGCTAGATGGGCCCTTGGATGGGTCAGGGTTGTTTTGCTGTTACAGATAGGAATAGAAGATCTCAGCACCTCATGATGAGATAATGGAAATACTGAAAGGTGGATGAAGGTTGAAGATCAGCAAAGCAACTTCACATCAATCCAGTAGGAATCTTATTCCATTTATAAGACACACATACAGCATAAGAAAAATGAAAGAAAGACAAAAATCAAAAGAACAAACTGGCAGAGACTACTGAGAAAAAATCTGACATGTGTCCTGAGTTAGGGATGAAGCCCAGGTGATGGAGCCAGGGTGAAGACCCTGCAAACACCCACTCAGCAGTGCAGACAACTCAGGGCATTGGTAGAACATCACAGAATCCCAAAATTATTAGGGTTGAAAGGGACCTCTGGAGATCATCTAGTCCAATCTCCCTGTCAGGCAGGGTCACCTAGAGATGTCTCTGAGGAATCAGAACAAACAGGATTTCTCCAGCCAGTAAAGACAAGAGGAAAACTGGCACGAGCTTTCCAGCAGACACCTGAAAACTGCCAAGTTTATCTTTGATTTATTTTCCCATCTTGCAAAGCAGCACCTGTCAGTAACAGGAATGTCACTCCTGTGCTCTGCAGGAAGGATGCTGTGCCACTGGTGGACGCCTTTGACTTCACAGACAAGAGCCTGAACTCTGCCCTGGGCAGCTACGACGGGCAGGTTTACCAGCGCCTCTACGAGTGGGCTCAGAAGTCACCCACCAACCAGGTAGGGATGAACTACAGCTGGGCACCTCCAGCAGCCAGGGCAGAAACTGCTTCTCTTCTAACAAAGCAATACAGACAGGAGACAAGAGCTTTTAATTCCTCTTTGTATCACATGGTACAGAATAAGCTAAAATTAAAGTCTGTTTACATATTATGGAACAGCACTGAATGCAGGGTATTTTCTATACACTAATGCTTTCTACTAGTGCAAAACTTGGGGTTTTAAATATGTTTAACCAGAAAGGGTATAAGTGTTAAACAAGGCAATTTGATCCTTCATGGTCTTTAGCACTTTCCTTTCTCAATTCATCCATAATGTGGAATAATGTAAAAATTTTGTGTGATGTAAATATGTATTGCTCTTTTTGAAAACTCATTTGGCCTTGAGTGGGATTTTTACTGTGGTAATTGGTATCCCTTTGAAATTCCACACTTGAACACAAAATTTGCCTTCAGCAAACATTCAAGTCCAAGCATATTTTCTGAGGTTAAATAGTATGCTGTCCCCTTTGGGAGGAGTGTGGTGTGCTGGTTATGAAGGACAGCACATATTATAGGAAAAAAGATCTTGCACATAGTTGAAGCAGCTGCTGGTTTGTTGGTTGTTTTTTAAGTAGTGCAGCTTTATGTGTTACAGAGATTGTTCTTAAGAAAAAAAAACAGCCTTTCCCTTCTTAATTGCCATTAATTCCCTTCCACATTCTCTTTCTGAACAGATGAGCCCAGCCTACGAGAGGTATTTGAAGCCACTTCTGCACAACACGCTATCGAAATTATGAAGAACATGTTCAAAGTGAAGGGGACACATTTCCTCCTGTTCTTTGTGCAGCAGTACATTTATGAAGCATCAGTAATGACTAATCAGAATTAATAATCAGTTGCTTACTTGCAGTTACAACAAGTATGAAAGATTCTCAGCCAGCCATTTGCAATTAGACAGATGCCAACAGCGCTGAGTGGTACCTGCTGCTGTGAGACAATCTAGAGGAATGGTCCAGGGTTCACTGTTTTCTATCCTCAAGTGCCTTGACAGCATCAAAACTCTCATTTGACTTTCTTATTCTCTTTCTAAATCCACTATATGATGATTGAGGGATAAAAACCCCACCACACTGTGAACCCTCTCTCAGTGTGTTGTATCTATATAGTGCCTTCAGAAAACCCAAACCAACCAACTTTACTGAAAAATCCAGGGTGAAATCGTGATTGTTTGTTTTTAGGAACAAGTTGTTCTCTTTGATCAGAAACTATATTAGAAAATGCATCTGTTTTGATAATTAAAATAGCTCTTGATTTGCTCAGTACTGGAATATTCCTGCCTAATGAAAATGCAGACAAAGCTGATGCCAGCTCCAGTCTGCAGAATTCACCTTCCCATTAATACAGCTGCTCGTTTCTATAAATCTTGAGCTCCAATAAAGTCTATTATTTGGAATACTGCTTCCCTAATTATTATACTTCATAATTATGGAAAGGGCAAGCTGATCCAGGCCAGTCATTAATCTGCTCATAAATTAAGTGTTGCAAAGAACATCTTGTGATTATAATTCAGTGCCAGTTAACACAAATATTTCTTACCACGTGTTGCAAGAAAGAAACAACTTTTCCTGAGCTTCATCAGTTCTGCTTCTCTTCCCTCCTTCTTAGCAAGAATAAAGCTCTCACTGCTGCCTCTTATTACATAAGTCAAAAACCTGCAATGTATGAACAGGAAGAGACAAAATATGACAGAGAAATGCCCCCAAGACAGCCTTCAGAACCAGATATGGGATGGAAAGCTTCCCACCTACTTGGGACAAGAACTTCATGGGAGAACAGGATCCACTCCATGAAACAGATACCAACTCCCTTACTCCCAGCTGCAATCAAGTTAGATCATAACCAGAAATTCTATTAATTACTAAGACAAAGGGACCAGGATAAGTAGAAATGTCTGTTTGAAAATTAGTTAAGCCACAGAATTTGAGTGCTGTGACTTGAACATCACTAGAAAAAGCATTCTTCAGTAAGAATTTATTTATAAAGTCACTACACAAAGTGCTGACAAACCAGGCAACTCTGTTAGCAGCTACAAGTATTATGCTCTGTGTTCCCTCCATCCCTATCCCTTTAGCCAGTACAAGTATTTGCCATCTTTCTATCAATCTAAAGCAATTTTCAGAACACAAGCTTTGTCTTGTGTCTAATGAAGACATTTGAATCAACTCATTAACATAATCAACTAATTCCATAAAAAGGAACAAGTTACATCATTAGTGGAAGAATTGAGGGCCCTACCAGAACACCCCAACTACTCCACAGCACAAAAAATCAGGATTTGGGTGGGAGGTTTTTTGTTTGGTTGGGTTTGGATTTTTTAAGTATGAGAATTCTAAAAGACAAAAAGAAAATACAAAACAGTATTCTGTATTTCACATTTTTATTAGCTTCTTCTGGCAGGCATTACACTTGGGAATAATATTGCACCAGGCATTAAAAATATGAATTCTACCACAGGGACATTTTGCATTTAGAATCCAATATAAATATTTGTAATCACATTTCCATGGCTACAGATAATATTTGGTTGCTTGATTTATATGCATAGAAAGAAACAGTTGTCATAACTGTAAGAAACTGTACTTATCAAGTACTTTTAAAGGGTGGGATTTGTTTTCCTAGAATATTACAATACTGTTTATTGATTTAGAAACTAAATTAGTCTACACAATAGCAGCTTCTCCCCAAACTGCATTTTAAAATCTTTTTTGTTTCTTGCTCTCAGTGTCATAGCATTAGATGGATTAGAAACCATTTAAACAAGAGGTAATTTTAGCACTTTGAGTCGAGTCAGAGAATTGTGTTAATGACACAAAATACCCTATTGTACTGATTCTTCGGACTCCCTCTTTCAAACAAAAAGGTGTCTTGACTGAACAGGCACATGCACGGTTTTTTTTCTGAACTGGACAAAAGAACAGAGCTGCTAGAGAATGAAACTCCTCCAGTCCTCACTGATAAACAATAAATAGTCGTATAAAAAAAGCCCATATTGTTGCTTTAGTCAAAATCCAGACTTCTTGGGTTCACTGTCCAATGAAGTTGCTAATCACTGAAGTGGCTCCTGTGGAGTCAGAATCAGTCATCTGTTTTCCGTGCCAGTCTGCAGAAAGTCCAGTTGTGCTCCACTGTGTTCTCGTTGGCACGCTCGCTCATGTGGTGCACGCGGGTGTTCCTGATGGTGAAGCCCTGCTTGGTGATGTACTCCATGAGGTGCACGCGCAGCGACACTTCCTGGTGGTAATCGCACGGCCCGAAGGTGAAGGACACCTGGCAGTCCCTGGTGTCCATCATGTGCTTGTTCCACTTGGTGAAGTGGTTTGAAATGCCTTCCAGCAGCGCGTGGACCTTGGTGGTGATGGTGAGCTGCGTGATGATCACAGCCACCGGGTTGGAGTACTTGGAAAGCTTGCGGGTGCTGGACAGCTCCACCACCTCCTCAAAGGTATCCACAGGATACAGCGGCTTGGGGTCATTGAGACACTGGATCAAGGGCTCAATCTGATAGAAGTCTGCTTCCTTCCGGAGCAGGTCAAACTCCTTGAAGTCCAGTGGCAAAGTGAGCTCTGAGGTCCTTAAAAAGTTAAGAACATAACGGAAAAGTGGTCCATCTCTGTCAATAAAGTAATTGCCCTGAGAGTCCCTGGCAGTGGGGAAGTCTCCCCTGAACATGGCCCCGAGCATTGAGTCAGGATATCTCGTTAGAGTTGTGAGGGAGGTCGTGTACATGTGTCCACCCACATTTAGCGTGACTGGATCAGTCATCTAGAAAGAGAGAAATTGCAGAGTTTATCAAGCCCCAACAAGAAGATTCGATCACCTTGCTGACACACAGAGCAAATACTGCTGGAAAACTGGGAGAATCACACTTCTCCTGTTCAGTGCCTCTAAGGGCTGCTCAAACCTGAACAAATCCAAGGCACCTAGCAACAAGGCACAACTGGCAACTCGACAGGATGATACTTAGCATGCAGAATGCACATTTCCACAATGCTTTAGAAATTTTAACAACTGAGCTACTGTTGCAGGATCAAGTTTAGCATTCAGGCAGCAAGTTTTTTCCTATTCTACAGATGGGGAAATGAGAACAGAGAAATTTCCTGAAGAACAAGTTAGTCAGAATGAGGCCCAGCAATGTTCCTTACTTTCACAAGCTGTCTCTCATTCTAGAACAAAACCAAAAAAAAAAAAGGAAAGAAAAAAATCAGCCAAACAAACGTTAAGCCTCTTTTTATCCCTCAAAAGAGGAAGACAATGCAGGTTTAAACATAGGACCAAGAGCTCACTATCAAAATAATCCACACTTTGACTCAGAGGCTTCATTAAACAGGCAAGGAGAAAAAAAACTTTCAGCTTTTAACTCCAAAAAGAAATATTTATTAACAAATTAGCATGCTGCATAGAAGTGGAGAGCAGAGCACAAACCAGTCTGCATCAGATTCCAGATAGCACATGAGGAAGCAAGAGAGAAAGGAACATAAATCCCATCTGGCCATCAACTCTAACAACCAGGACTGCAGCCAGCCAGAGAAAAGAGACATATGCATGGCAGCAGAATGAGAAGGGGAGGAAAATAAGATGTGCTTGTCTAGTTTGAGACAAGGTTTACAAGGAAAAATGCTTTTCTCGATAAATAAAATGACAGACATCCTTAAAATAATAAGCAAAAAGCATAAACTATTTTCAGCTTTTGTGTTAGGAAAATTATAACAGTGAGCTCAAGGCATCAGTTCAGTCCTGGCTGATTGTGCCCAGCAAATGTGAACCTGGGCACTCCCCACAAAGTGCACAGGAGCTGTTCAGCACTCCAGGGAAGGTGTGTAAGCTGTTGTACAGCTGTTCTAACAGGCATCATTTCCCTTCTTTTGTGATTGAAGCTCTGGATCTATGAAGGCAGATCTGGAAGGACTGTGGCTGCAAGACCCTGGAAGCCCAGCGAGGTGCACAGTGCACACCTGCACTCACCATATATCCCCAGTCTCCATTATCCATCTGTTCACGTGCTTGAGCTGTGGGATTCCAAGTTTAACAGGAGGCTGCTGAAAGGATACACAATTCCTCTCCTCTTATCTCCCTGCAGGAAAAAGCACACACAAACACAGAACAAAACATGGCAGACCATCAGTACCTACAAGAACACCAAGGGGAATGCTTTCCAATCAAAGGCAGGCTCTCTGCCAGGAAAGCATTCAGCTACAAAGTCACATTAGCAGGAGAATCTGCAAACCCTCCTTTCCCTCCTTCTCCCATCACATTACCCACAGGACTGCCTCTGGAGCACACACAGCCACTCCACCAGTTGCCTGAACATCCCAGGTTTCTTGAATAACAAGCAATGTGCCTCTGAGGGCAATACATGTTCACAAGCAACCTTTCACCTGGGAAACTGTGAGTACTTTGAAAGACAGATGTCATTTTCCCAATTAAAAAAGTTTATTTAGCCACCTCTGAGGTCACACATGTGATCTGTTAATATTAGTCAACATTCCCATGCTCCAGTTTCAAACTGCTCAGAAAAATAAATCAAGCATGAAACACTTGAATAAAAAAACCCTCACTGCAGAATTAATAATTCAGTAGTGGAGAACTGCAACTGATAGCAAGAACATTAATCTACAGACAAAGAGTATGAAAGGACTTCCCAGACACCTACTCTCAAAAGCAATCTCTGTAGGGACAAGCCAGAGGACATCTAACATGCTGTCAACACACTCCAACAAAAGCAATTTGAGAAGAGATTCATGCTGTGACTTCCCAGAAGATGCTGAACTGTTGACTTGCATAACAAGGAGACTGTCCACAGGAGCACAAGGCAAATCCCCAGCCAGGCTGTGCAGCTCAGGAAGGTGGCCTGTCAACCTTGTCAAGCGATGGAAGGACAGGGAAGCCAGTCATCAGCCAGCCTTTATCCTGCCCAGAGCTGCCTCTCTGCTAGAACTGCTGAAAATTTAGGTCAGCCTGTTTTAAGTAGGGTACAGCTTCTCAGCTTTGTTTATTTTTACATCTTAAAAAGACCACACAGTTCCCAAGACTTCTGGTCCCATCCTCTTTACTAACAAACTTCAACACGCAGCCACCCAGCTAAAGGCAGCACAAAGATTTAGCCAAGCCAGCTGCAGAACTACTCATTGTTCACAGTTAATTCCCAACCAAATAAAGATACCTTGCCCTTCTCATGCCTAGGAAATGAGGTGGGCTTCACTCACCACAGAACAAGGCAGCACACCCCACCTCTCTGTGCCCTGCTGCCCTGCCCAAATCCACAGCCTGGGCAAAACAGTGCCAGCAGGTCCTGGGGACCCAGCAGCACAAGCACAGCCCCAGCTACATCTCAGGTGGATTAAAGAGTAAAAAAAACAAACTCAGTATATGAAAATAGTGAGGTCAGACAACAGAAGACTAAGGAATACTAAGATACAGAACAAGTCATACCAGGATCCTATTTTTACAAATTAGAGACAGAGTATGCCTCAAGAGAGGACATTAAAGCACATCCCCCAGCAGCAGATAAACCTGGAACACCAGCTCTTTTGCCAACATCTCTAATTATTTTTTTAACTGCTCACAAATCAAGAACTCAGTTCTTTCAGGGTTTTGCTGTTTGTTTTTTTGTTTCATTTTGTTTTGTTTTTTTGGGGGGATTTTGGGTTTGGGGTTTTGTTTGTTTGTTTGCTTGGGGGGGTTGTTTGGTTTGGTTTTGGTTTTTGCAGTTTTTTTTTTTAATTGTCACTCAAGTACAGTTTGTACACTTTGAGCAACAGACCAGACCTTTTAAATTCTAGCACCTGAAGGTGTTATTCTGCTCAAGTACAAGATGAGGATAACATGCAGAGGCATTAAAATCATATGAGACTGGTACAGATTTCTGATACCCACTTGAAAGTGAAGTGATGCAGCCAGACAAAAACCTCTCCAGTAATCATGACAGAAGAGATCTGCAGTCTTAATAAAATTAACTCAAATTAGACATCCAGAATATTTCAAAGGCAGAGATGTCCATCAGTTATTTTAACTAGGGAATATGATGCTATTTTGGTCAGCATGTAAGTCCAGTACAGATGAATCAAGACTTCATCAGGGAAAGAAAGAGATGACACTGCAAGCCGGTGCAAAGGCATGATTTAATCTTTGATCACAGCACTGCTGTGTAACACCAGAGTGAAAAATTTACAAGAGCAATTATCTGGAACAAACCTAACCCTAAACATAGAAGGGGCATGGAGAAATCTCTGTGACCTTTGTGTAAGGACCCAGAGCCACAAGGCACACACAGACCTCGCTGGCAAACCAGTGCTGCAGTGAGATGTGCCACACAAAAGGAGATACCAGGAGCCCATCCTAAAAAGCCTGAGAGTGATCCCAACTCTTCACTGCCTCCCTCATCAGCCTGGGAGCTCTGAATTTACAGACAACTTCACAGGTGAAAGTTTGGGTACCACCTGAGCTAAGGACTCACCAACCACACCACAGCAAGGCTGAGGATGGACACCCTTCATGACATGTGCCCTTTCAATGATGCTTTAAATCATCCTGAACGGGACACAGTGATCACCAGGGGGTGGGCAGACACTCCATCCACCCCCAGCACAGGCAGCCTCCAGCCAGCTCTGTCCTTGTGTCACACACCAATGGACTGCACGCAGGGACAAGCTTGCCAACACAGCCACTCCTGTCCAGACAGCAAATTACAGATGACACACAGCCATATCCCAAGGCAGCCTACATTTGATAACCACAGAAGAATATTTGAAGTGAAATTCAGTCAGACAAATTGCTGACACAGTTCAGCCAAACGGGATGTCCCTCTCTGGTGGGAGCAGAAGTGCAGGGACGGTGTCAGACCACAGTCCTGCTGTGGTGACACTGCTGTGCCTGCAGGGAGGGGACACACAGCAGGGACACGGTCACTGGGGCTGCTGCCACAGCCCAGCACAGCCACAGCTGGAATGGCACAGTGAGAAGCAAGAAAAGCACTCAGGTCATCACTTTACACTCGACACACCAAACTGGATACCTGCATTTATAAAATGCTCGCTCTTATTTCATTTGTTATGACTCAGAGGATTACAGGGCTGTTTATCAGCAGCACTGCTGCAACCGGTAGTGCCACTAACTCCAGCAGGGCTTCTCCCAGAACACAGCTGCAAACCAGTTTGCAAGCTGAAATTCAAAGAAAGCATTTAAGAGTCAGATGAACGTCTGCACCTGTGAAAACACACACACAGACAGACACACAGACACACACACTCAGGCCAGGGATGCCAGCAGCCCTGCCAGGCATTCATCCACACTGCTGGCACTACAGGCTCCCGCCACTCCTGGAGAGAGCCCTGCAATGGTGCAACATGCAGTTACTCAAAGGAGGAGCAGAAATACACCAAGATGTTGTAAGTCAAGAGGCACAGACCACCTGATTTGCTCTGAATGTTCCTCACCTAGTTTTTCAAATAAGAATTAAGGGATTTACTCCTGGCAATAATCTTTCATGGGCAGTTTGGTATCAATATTACAGCACAGGCTGTTTAACCTCAAGAGTTACTTTTGATTCCTATGTTAATAGAGAGATGGAAGGAATTCTAAGCAATGGCAACTTAAAAAATGAAAAAAAACAAGGTAAGACTCTGACATACCCTTGGCATTTCAGCTACTCACCCCCTTTGTGAGCTCCCTGTCTCTCACACTTAGATCTCACAAGATGAGAAGGAACTCCATCCACCAGCACAGTTATGCTGTACAGGGACAACCTCTCTTTTTCCCAGGCAGTCAGAAAATTTGAAAGGCAAGTTCTTACTGTAAATTACTGGTGACTCACCTGAACTGACAAACAGAGCAGCACTGGTGCTCACTGCTCTCCACCAAACTACAGTGAGCTGATGGTCTGCAGAGCCCCCCCTGAGCCCCAGCTCTGTGCCACCCCAACCAGGGGAGTGAGGAGGAGGAACCTTCTCAAAACAACCAGTTACCAAATCTTCTGGCAGATCAGCTTCACTAAAGAAAGCACCTACTGCCTTCTACACATGTCAAGTTTATCATGACTAATGCAGTTTATTAGAAGTTAACTTAGCTTTTGCTTTTCTTGGGTTGTTCTATACTAATACTCAGTCTTTACCTCAGGCAGGACGGAAAAACGCTCATGCTAGCCACTCAACATTTTCACTCCTTTATGTTTAATTGCTTCATTATAAATTCCAAGCTCCTAAAGTTTCCATCCCTTCCCCAAGGAGCTCTATGACATCCTGTTTTAAGCCCTGATTCCAAACCTGTATTTCAATTGCTTCTTGTTGGAAGAGCCCACATCCCAGTACGACTTTGGTCCTCCTATAAGAGACCCAAAGGAGGACTCTCACATGCAGCCTGGTCCTGCGGAAACAACCCAGGGCACTGAGGCTTCCAGGACCTGTGATAATAATTGGGGTTTATCCATGTACTTTGTTTCTGTGATATTAACCAGTGCTTTTCCATTGAGGAAACTGAACATGTCTCTGAACAGTTCTGGCGGGGGGCAGGTGTCAGACACACGGAGCATCCCTGCACACAGCTGGGGCTTGGCACGCACACGGACCAAGGAGTGACAGCCACACGGGACAGAAATCCCCCCAGGGAGCGCAGAGCGGGGTCCAGGGCTGCAGCAGGAGCCGGGAAGTGCCCGTTTCCATCCCAGCAGAGCCAACGAGACGGTGGTAGAAGAACTCTCCCCCGGATCACCGTGATTCAGCAAAGATGCTGGGGATTAACCCCTTGTGCCTCTCCCCGCAAGTGACCCGCGAGCCCACGGCCTGACCCCCGCCCAGAACGGAGCCCCAGCGCTGCTCCTCTCCCGCGGGGGAAGCGGGACCCGCTCCCCTCCCGGTACCGAGCAAAGCCCCGGTCCGGAGCCTCCCTGCCAGGGCTCAGCGCCGGCACCTACCGGGCATCCCACGCGTCCGACCGGGAACGGGACCCGTAACACCCCCCCGGTCCCATCCCCACGCCAACTCGGGGCCTCTGCTCTCGGTGCCCGGCCGGGCACGGCCCCAGGAGCCCGGCACGGCACCGGCACCTGCCCCGCTCCCGCCGTGACGCGCTGCCCTCCGCGGCCGCGGCCCCCGCCCCGCACCGCCCCCCGAGCCGGGGCAGCCCCGGGCCCGGCCCCGCGCCCCCCGCCCGCCCCGGCACTCACGGGTGCAGCTCTCGGCGCTGAGGCGGAGCCCGGCGGCAGCAGCGGCGGCGGGGACCGTGCCCGAGCCCGGAGCGGAGCCGCCGGCGCGGGCGGGGACGGCGCGGGGGAGTGTCCCGGCGGGCCCCGCCCCGGCGGTCGGTGACGGGGCGGGGCGGACGGGCGCGCCCGGGACGCGCGTTCCCGCCGCCCAGGGGCCGCCCGGCGGTTCCGGCCCGCCCCCGCGGGCGCGTCCCCGCGGGGCTGCGCGCGCCCGGCCGGGGCCGCGGGCGGGGCGTTCGGGCGCGCGCCACGCGCGGCCCCGCGGGGGTCCCCGCACGGCGCCGGTGCCGGAAGTGGCGCAAGAAAGCCGCGCGCTCCTCGCCGCCGCCCGCGCGCCGCGGAACCTCTCGCGAGAGCCGCGGGGAGGCGGGGCCGGGCGGCCCAGGGCGAGAGGACACGGGCAAGATGGCGGCGGCTGCGGCGGCCCTGCGGCACCTGGCGCTGGGCGCCCGCCTCGTCCCGCACGGCAGCGGCCCCCGGGCCCCGCTGCAGCGGCTGCAGCAGCGCAGGGGCCTCCGCCTGTCCGCGCCCGCCGCCATACAGGTAGCGGGGAGGGCTGCCCCCTCAGGGAAGGGTCCGGCCCCGGGCGGGCGGGCGTTGAGGTGACTGTGCCGCCGGGCTGAGGTGACTCCGGCGTGTGAGGAGCCGGTCCCCGCTCAGCCCGCTCGCCGCTGTCTCGCAGGTGACGGTGCGGGACGCGCTGAACCAGGCGCTGGATGAGGAGCTGGAGCGGGACGAGCGCGTCTTCCTGCTGGGCGAGGAGGTGGCACAGTACGATGGCGCCTACAAGGTATGTGGGAGACGCTGGCGGCCCGGGAAGGGACTTCAGGCGGGCCCTGACTCCGTGCTCCTACCCTGCAGATCTCCAGGGGTCTCTGGAAGAAGTACGGGGACAAAAGGGTGATCGACACCCCGATATCTGAGGTGAGGCTGCCTTCTCTCCTACCCTGGTGATCCATCCCTCCATCAGCTGCTCCCTGGTCCTTATCCCTTGGTTTCCTTCTCTTTCAGATGGGCTTTGCAGGAATCGCTGTCGGTGCTGCTATGGTTTGTACATTTGCATTCCTCTACTTCTGGTTTTAAAAATTGAACCGTTTTTATGTCAAAACCCACATTTCAATGCACTTAATAGGCAGGGTTGAGACCGGTGTGCGAATTCATGACGTTCAACTTCTCGATGCAAGCGATCGATCAGGTGATCAACTCTGCTGCCAAGACCTGTTACATGTCTGCCGGCTCCATCGCCGTGCCCATCGTGTTCCGCGGCCCCAACGGCGCCTCGGCGGGCGTGGCCGCGCAGCACTCGCAGTGCTTCGCCGCCTGGTACGGCCACTGCCCCGGCCTCAAAGTCGTCAGCCCCTGGAGCTCCGAGGATGCCAAAGGGCTGCTGAAAGCATCCATCCGGGATGACAATCCAGGTGGGCACGAGCAGCTCATAGCAGTACCTCCCACTGGAGGAATGGCTGGTTTTACCCACAAAACAAAGATTGGTTAAACCCTGGAGCACTCAAGGTTGGCTTACTGCAGTTTTAGGGTATGTAAAAAGACACAGAGGGATTTGTGCTTTTATCTTTCGCTCTGAGGAGAGGCTGACACAGGCCTGGGCTGGGTTAAGGGATGTTGGCTGTGTCTGGTTTGGAGAGCACTCTGAGCGTGCAGAAAGGCTTCTGTAAAAGAGCTGAAATAATCCTGAACCTTTTCACTATGTGATGGGAAACAATACCTGATTTTTTCTTACTAGCTGCCACATAACAGTGCCCTGCCATGCTAACAGCAGACTGATTTTGTGCTGCTGCCAGGTGCTCAGTTTTAGTGCTAATTTGGTATCAGCCTGGAAACCTGGGAGTATTTGCAAATCTGTCACAAAGGGGTTAAAAAGGGTGAAGATGAGTTAGGAGAATTATTATATTACATTACATTCCTGCATTTATGGTGCCTATGTAACTCCATTTTACAGATCATGAAATTCAAATTATAAATTCAGAATGTCCTTATTCAAGAGCAGGGCAACCTTTGACTTTATTTTTTCACAAACAGTAATTAAAAATATGAGACCTTTCTAAAACTAGTGATTGTGCTGTCATGTACCAAAAGTAAAATGGCTCACCTCATTGCAGAGTAGTTGTAGAAGTTTTTTAAATAATTCATTATTGAAGGAAAAACTTAGATTTACTCTTTTTTTTTTAATTCCTTCTGCAAACAGTTCTCACTCCCTTGTTGCCTGGGTGGGTTTGCTGTCTTGAGCTGCAGCACTGTTAATGGTCAGTGCAGGCCTGTGCCTGCAGCTGTGCACACTAACCCAAGTCTGTTTCCTTCTAGTTGTGATGCTGGAAAGTGAATTACTCTATGGTGTTCCCTTTGAAATGTCTGAACAGGCACAGTCAAAGGAGTTTGTTGTTCCCATTGGGAAAGCTAAAATAGAAAAGCAAGGTAAGCTGAGAATGCATTTGTTTCCTTATTAATTGACATGCTTGGAGCCTTTTCTTAACCTCTCATCTATTCAGGGTACAGAGAAGTATTTCAAATGTTAAGTATTCAAATGTTCTTTTATCCACTGTTGTGGTTTCATGTTCTGTTGCCCTTACAAGGAAATATGACCTGATTGTCCATATCTCAGCTTAGACTATACCCTTCCAAAGGATTCCATAAAGGATTTGTTCTGTAGTACAGATTGGGTAGGTGATGGCTGAAACTGCTTTTTCCTCACCTAAGTATGTGATTTTGGTCAAAAATGCAAAAAAAGATCACTGTAGTGTTTCTGCCCACTTTTTCATAATTTACCTCTGAATTATAGGAATATTTGAATACGATAATATGAAAACTCTTTTAAATACCTCTCCAGTTCCCTGAATTCAAGGGCAAAATTTGTATCTTAACGTGGTCCTTCCTCTCTTCATACTATGCCTGGGCTCAGTATTTCAAATAAATCTAAGAACCTAAAATTTACAAGTGAATCCTAATACTACCTTGAAAGGAACCTGAGGTCTAGAAAAAAGCTTTAAATCTCAAGAGGCTTTTTCTTACTCTTGTTTCTGTTGTAGGAACTCATGTTACATTAGTGGCACACTCAAGACCTGTTGGCCATTGTTTGGAAGCAGCTGCTGTACTTTCTAAAGAAGGTGTAGAGTGTGAGGTGGGTGAGGTTTGGGTTACTTTTCTCTTTCTCTAAAGTAGGGGAAAAAGTAGCATCTACTTGTTCAAGTTCTGCAAAACTTCAGTGTATTACCTACAACAGTCTTAATACTTGCAAGTGCCCTAACAGCATGTGCTGTTCACGTTTCTGAGTTAGAAATTAATTATTAAGTCTTATCTTTGGAGTCAGAAGAGCTGGAAGTGCTGAAGGGCCCTGTACCTGTACCCAGGCAGTGGTGAGTGACAGGCTCAGGGCACAGCTCTCAGGCTCGGGGCACACACTCAGGGCACAGCTCTCAGAGCACAGCTCAGGGCACACACTGAGGGCACAGATCTCAGGCTCAGGGCACGGGCACAGGGCACAGCTCTCGGGCTCAGAGCACAGCTCCAGCTCTCAGAGCACAGCTCAGGCTCAGGGCACAGCTCAGGCTCAGGGCACTGCCAGGCTCACACCCTCCCTTTCCCCAGGTGATAAACCTGCGAACCATTCGGCCGATGGACATAGAGACGGTGGAAGCCAGCGTGGTCAAGACAAACCATCTGGTCACTGTAGAAGGAGGTTGGCCCCAGTTTGGAGTTGGAGCTGAAATCTGTGCCAGGATCATGGAAGGTACTGAGTTTCACAGCACACTGATCTCATTCCCTACTCTAAATGCTGATTATTCTTGATGAAGCCAGGCAAAAGCAGAGTTAGAGGTTACATCAGGGGAGTGGAGCTGTCTTACTCTGGAGATTTTCACAGGGTGGGTGACCAAACCCCAGAGTGCATGAACACAAGCCAGAACACTGCTTTCTGGAGTATTAGAGCTACAGGAACAAAATTGTTTATAAATAGAGTAAGATTCAGCAATTGAATCAAGATAAAAGCATAGTACTTGGCAACCTGACACTGTCTTCTGTTTCAGGGCCTGCCTTTAACTACCTGGATGCTCCAGCTGTGCGTGTCACCGGTGCTGATGTCCCCATGCCTTATGCAAAAATCTTAGAGGATAACAGCATACCTCAAGTGAAGGATATAGTATTTGCAGTGAAAAAAACTTTGAACATATAAGTTGTAAATAGATGTTTTAAAATCCCGCTCTACAAGGCATTCTTGGTGTTGGGCATGTTGTATGCATAATATCTGTTGTATAAGCTCCATGATCTTTTGTACAGTGGGGAAAGTATAGTGATCTCCCAAAATATTTATATGGGGTTACCCCCCCAAGCCACACTTTCTGTCTGCAACCATGTGGTAATGCTTGTTTGTTCAACAGTACAGCTGGCTCAGTGCTGCTGTTTGTGGAGAAACCCTGTTGTAAACTCAGCATGAGGGGAAATCCTCTGCTTTTGCTTGGCTTGTAAGTGCCAGAGGAGCTGTGTTGGAGCTGCTGCAGCAGTGAGCGAGGGCAGGAGCAGGCCTTGAATGCTGCACAGCTGCAGGAGCCTGTGGTTGCAGGGCTCATTGGAGAGCCATGATCAGGCTGATCACTGGAGCCCAGCCCTCAGTGCAGCAGAGGCTGTGGCAGCCCAGGGCTGGGTTAGGAGATGCTGGCTGTGTCTGCTTTGAAGAGCACTCTGCACATGCAGAAAGGCTTCTGTACAAGAGCTCAAATAAAGATCCTGAACCTTTCCACGATGTGATGGGAAACAATACCCAATTTTTCTTTACTACCTGCCACATAGTGATTAAAAAAATGCCCAGATGCTTTGCTTTTACTATTCAAGTTTTTTGTGGTTTCTTTTTTTTTTAAACTCCTCACCTGGGCTGACAGCAGCACACTCTTCCTATAGCTCTTGCAATGCAAAATGAGTTTATCCAGCTGCACTGAGCCCAAGCAGCAGGTCTGTGGAGTGTGTATGAAGAGCTGGGACACATTCAGAGCAGCCTTTGGAGATGCCAGGGAGCTCTGCCAGGCCTCCCTCAGCAGCTCCTGGTACAGAGGGAAAGCTGCCTGGAGGGGCCTGTGCAGCAGGGGCTGCTCTGCCCCTCGGCTCAGTGGGGGAGAGGATCTTCTGTGAGCAGGCAGAAGAGTTGGGTCCTGTTTCTGCAGAGCCAGGAACACTCCCCAGGGTATTTCCTGTAGCAGAGGTGCTGCTCAGTTCTTGGGAGGTCTGGCTTGGAGGTTGAATCCCACTGGAACATACCCACCACATGCTGCTGAAGGAATTCCATTAACATTTTAATAAAAATGAATATCACAGGTTACATGAAACTTTGTACAGACATTCTCTGCATAGTAACAAACACTGATGTACTTGAATTTAAAAAAATGGATTATCTATAATCCTTTAAAGTGCAATTTGTTTAAGGTTTTAAATCAAAAAGGATCTTGCAATAAAGTTTAAATGATAGAATTAACTTGAAGTAACTTTTCATTTAATTAAATCAACAAAAACATCCCAGTGCCCTATAACCTCACACTTCAACTGCTTCCTCATTTAAAAACACTTTCCCCTAGAGTTGCAGGTAGGATGTCCATTTAAACAAGCTTCATGAGACAGCATTTTAACTCCACCAGCAAAACATGGTGGGAATAAGATTTAATTCTCCAGTTCCCTCACCTGTGCAGTATGTTTCAAGGGTTGGATTATGTAAAAGATTGTTGACTCCATGCAGCAAGAATTAAGATGAGTTACAAGTGCGTGAAAAGAGTTGAAAAACTGAGCAGACTAAAACTACATTCCTGTAATTTGAAAAATGGGGTGGAATGGAGCTAGGAAAAATGCATTAATTTACCATCATCAAGGTCATTCCTATTTCAGATTTTTTGTTCAGCTACAGAGGAGTTGCTGTTCCCCTGCAGCTGTAGCTGTAGCGCCCAGTTCCTGCAGCCAAGTAAAGACCGGAGTGCCCATCCCGGCAGGGCACAGCAGCCCGGGCAGGCAGTGCTGGAACCGGGGCGAGGGGAGCTGCACTGCTGGTGCTGCTCAGGAGGGGACAGGGAATTGAATCCTGCCGTGACCGGCGGCCTCAGCTGATCCTGGGGGCGCTGTGGTCGCATGTCTGTGTTTTCTTCAGGGTTCCTTTCTGGAAGTTCTGGATGGAGCTGAGCAGGGCTCCTCGGCTGGCGCTGACCTCGGGCCGGGCCGGGGGCGCCTCCGCGCTCCCCTCTGAGCCCGGGGGCGGAGCTGCTGGCGGCGGGGGCGGCGGCGGCGGGGCTGGCGGGATGGACGATGCTCCTGGGACATTCGGGAGAGAAGGTGGAGTTTGGTTATGCCAGGCAGGTCCTGCCCCAGGGGCTGCGTGGCTGGACTTGCTCAGTCCTGCACCAGTCCCGTCATCCCTCGAATGCCAGTGAGTGTGAAGAACAGAACAGATGGAAAATGCCAAAGTGATCCAATCCCTCTATCTGCAGGTGAGATGTCATGGCATCTGAGACACCTCTGAAATGAAGTCTGAAGGGCCTCAGGACTCAGATGCAAAACATGACTCATGTGTGATCTTGCACCAAGGAAAACAGGGATCACTGAACGGGATTTCCCAGTTTCAGCTGCTCCTACTTGTCCCTAGTGAGGCTGTTCATGTTCTGTGGGACATGAACAGCAACAAGGGCTGGAAGCAAATTTTAATTCCTGTTCTTACTTACATAACTCACTTTACAATCCTATGAATGAAGAACCACATCCCTGTAATATCCGTGATGACCATTTCGCTTGGCCAGATTATACCTCATTTTTAGAGTACTAACTGCAGATAGAGTTTTCTGGAAGTGTTTTACACTTCCAAAGTTCTGTTTGACTTTCTCCAAATATGTTGTAACACATGGTTGTTTTGACAGACTGAATGAATCACAACACTGTCACACACACCTCCAGCCTGCCTCTCCTGTTCCCACCTTTGTACTCTGTCCCTGCCACATCCACTTTCTGCTTCTCATCCAACCTCAGCCTGCACGTCCTGACTGCCGGGGGAGCCAAAGCCCCCAGTGGAACGTGCAGCTGCCCCAGCAGTGAGGCCTGCAGGGAGCTGTTCCTGGCACTCCAGAGCCAGGCAAGTGGATTCCCTCATTACCCCAGGCACTCTCCCAACACCATGATCCTGTGCAGCCCTGCTGCTACACCACTGCTACACCAGTCAAATAACAATGGGCCATCTTGTCCCATGTTCTGGAAGGAGTAGGGACATAAAGATTAATATCCTGGTACTGCTCAGCAGCGAATTTGAACTCTAATCTAGATCATGACTTATGCCATAGGAAGACTGAAGAGACAAATGGCACCTAGTAACACTTGCTTCCAGTAGCTCTGACCTACAAAGAGGAATATGCTGGAAAGTGCAAGAACTGTGATACTGGGCAAGGAAAACAACATGAAGGCAACCAAGAGACTGTTGTCCCTGAAGTGAACAAATATCAAGTAGAAGTGAGCAAATATCAAGTAATTATGTAACATTATGCCACTCAGACTCAAAAGGGATTTGATGAAGGATAAAGCTCAGCTACAGAAAAAAAGCAGACAAAAGTTCTCTGTGCTCCATTTGTCTGTCAATTCCTCATCAACAATTGTTTTTAGACTAACAAGCAACAGTAAAAACAGAACTGCTGTTATTAAAACAAGCAGTTATACTAGATGAAAGACATAATTCAAAACTCCCTCATTTTCTATCTGTACCAGTCTTTGAAGAAAGACTTTTCCCATATGACAGCAAGCTCAAAATGCAGAGTATTCACATAAAGCATCCAATTTTGGCAGTGTACATTAATGTGTGCTGTGACTGTAGCACTTCCAGCTCTGCAGGAGAAATTCTCATTGGCACAAAAGCCTTCTGTGAAAACAAAGCATTGAAGTACACATTGAGCTCATCTTCACTCTCTTCCCTTCCAGAGGAAATACTCAAGTCCTAATAGAAACACCAGAGATCAACTGAAACAATTTAACCTGCCTGTTGTATGTGAATCAACTGCTTTCTGAGGTAACCAAAACTTCACAGGATGGCAGCACAAGCTGAAATAAATTGCATAGTGGGCCTTCTAACTTACACAAATCTGCTTTTTACACTTGCCAAAGATGTACATCAATTTACTGTTAGAAATACTGACTAAACATTCCCAGCACTAGAGTCCTGTTTCTCTTGTGGATGGATGCCAGGAAAGAAAAACTTGGCACTTGTCCAAAGGAAGAATAAGACCAAGAGCAGTCCAAGAACTCATTTAGTGGTTGAAGTGGTCAGAGCAGGACTGGTGCACCAACCTAACTCCAAACAGATCATGCAAACTGCTGTGAAAGCACCAAGAGCAGCTCATCACAGAAGAAATGCATCAAAGAGATGCAAGAATTGCAGAGAACAGACAAGATTTTGTCTGGAATTGCAAGGTGAGGCTGAAAGAGACTATGCAAGGAGTTGTACAAGATGCAATAGGGAATGACCACAAAAGCAGTGGGCAGGGAATACAAATACAGTGGTAATGTGGTGAAAGAAGGCACATGTTCAACACACAGAGGGCAAAAAGGACACAAAATGCTTGGATCACTAAGTATTAGTAGGCCAATATTCCACATGCTATCTTCACATTTTGGTCTGGTTATTTTACAAGAGTAGCAAAGTCAGGGTTGTAGGGGCAGAGATCACCTTTCTTCCTGGAAATGCGTTAAATTCCTCAGGACTCACTATTATTGAAATTGAGCTGTAGTTGAACTCTTGGGAGACTGCTAACAGAGAATTACACCCTTACACTTGAGCTCTGCTGTGAGACATAAATACACTCAGGGTTCAGAATGACATCTGGCCAGCTATGAGCATTATATATTGAACCTGTTAATTAAGAAATCTTCAAAAATCTTCAAATCCATTCACTTCAGTCAGGTAACCAACACCAAGCTGCCCTTCCCTTCTTGACACGAGTGGTGCAAAGAAATCTGAGTTCACACACATGCATTCATACACATTTACATCTACAGAGGAAATTGTTCTGCCCTACAGTGAAATCTTTTCCTGTATTTACTAGAAAAAACATTTGAAACAAGTGCTTAGCTATCACCAGGCCTTTCCACTACATACATTGAAGGATGTTGCCTGCAAACACACATTTTATTCATTCATGCAGTTGTAAGAATAAAACACTCAAACAAGAACTTACCAAGGGTTTTTACAGGGACATTTTTGTTAAAAGAGTGTGTTAAAAGGAATAGGAAGTAAATCAGATGCTGTAAACTTGATGCCTGAATTGAAACAAAAACTTAATTATGAATTTAAAGTGACAGCAATTGTGCAAACAGCATTAAAAACTTGGCTGAGAATGGGATGTGAACAAAGAAAATAATTTTAGTGATAGTTTTTAAAGATGCTGTATTTCATTAAAATAATCTGTAAGAACATTCAGATTTTTTTTCTTCTATTCCCTCCCAATACTAAGCAACTTCAAGATTTGCATCCAACTTTCCCATTGAGAAACAGAGCATCTTTAAAGAGATAAATCAGCATTAGCTTACTTTTCCGAAAATTCACGTTCAAAATGATGCATGCTCTATTGAAGACAGCAGAGAAAGAGAGAGGACACAAGTTAATCATCCAGTTCTCGTGTCAAAGTAAGAAAAACAGACACTGTTAGCTGAAAAGTTAGTACAGAAGTCAATACATTCTTACTCACTGACAAATATGAGGACAGCAGATTGACTATTTCATATTACATTTACAATACTTCACTCAATTCTGAAAAATGAACAACAATTTTCCATGCTCTAGGCATTATTATACTTGATAACAAATACAACATCCATGCTTTCAGTTGCACATGCCATAATTCAAGTTCCACAGGATTAAAGTGCATTTAGAGAGATTTAGAAAGAAATCTGCAGGAAGATTGGCCACAGAAGACAAAATCCATTCAGTTCAAGAAACACTTCCTGCTGTACCAACGCCTGTATTCACACCTGTGGTCAGAGACACCCAGGAAAAGCATTTCCTAAAGCTTTCCACTTGTTTTACAGGAAGTGAGGGGCAGGAAAGATGCACCATAAGGGTGCCAATGAAACACAAGTCATACTGAAGGATTCAGAACAACTGGCAAAGAAAAAGATTGTTAAATACAATTCTTTCACTATTCCTGCAGGGAAGTCCAGAGAAGCAAAAGTGACACCCTCCAAATTTGTCTCTTTTGAAAGAGATCTTGCTGTATCTTATGGGCTTATTTGATTTAGAAAATATTCAGTGAAATTTTAAATAGCCCATACCACACTGTTCTGCTCCCTTCTGATCCTAGCCACTGCTCACAGCCACAAAGAAAATGAACAGATTTTCACAGCAGGAGCAAAGAATTGGGGGGGGGGGGGAAGAACCACACCAGGAGAATGTCAGAAACACAGGATGTTACATTAGAGTCACTTGCATGATCTAACTATGTATTTCAAATGTTCTTTAGCCAAGTACCTGCAGCACCACCAGCCCAGAACATTCTCACCAGTGAGAACTGCCAAATCTCCAGGGGCACCTTTCCCCTCATGCTCAGTCCTGCAGCTGCCATCACACAGCAGAACCCAACCATGGTTTTATTCCTGGTTTCCATCCACTCTCCCAAGCTCTCTGCTGCAAGCCAAGCCTCACAAAGCCTTTGTTCAGAGACAAAGAACCTCTCAACACGTGAGAAACCCCTGCTTTTCCTTCCCCAGGGTTCCTTCCCCAGGGCAGGCCAGCCTGGAGCCTTCCCCTCTGGTCAGTGCCTCTCTCTTCACACACCACACTCTGCATGAACAGTTACAGGCCAGGATGGGAGCAAAGCTTCTCTTGAGGGCACTTTTCCTCACCAGCCTTAGCTCTGTCATGGTATTCTATCAGCAGGATGCTCTGAGAGGCCCCAGTTCTAACACAGCCATACCAAACCAGACAGACAGACTGAAAGCCTCAATGCCTTTTTGAGAATCATCTCACCACACTGACACCCACGAGCAGTTTTGGTACAGAGGTAAATATCCTTAGTAATACAAGGAAATCAGAAGAGAGAAATGCAAGCTGCAGATGCATCACTTGTCACAAACAGGGTCCTACCATGGGACCAGTGTGTCTCTCCTCAAGGCAGCAAAAGCAGACTTGCCCAGAACAGCTAAAACTTCAACACTGCTGGTGAAAAAAAATCTAGTTTTCTCTCAGAATTAATATCTGGAACTTCTTCTATGAATTCTGCTCACAAAAGCATTCCTGAAAATGTGACACTTGGCTTTACACCTCATAAACAGCAGCCAGCCATCAGCTCACTAAAGCAAGCCCCAGTGTGAGGACAGGCAGGGCCACCAGCACCTTGTCACACAGGGGGGACCCCCACGAGTCACCAGGAGCACACTGGCACAAGATGACCAACAAACACACTGTGACAATATGCCTTGAACTGAGACAAGTTTTGAGCACAAACCTGAGCTATTTTGACCCATATCTGTACATAAACTTGCATCTCATACTTAAAACTTGAGAAAGCTTTCAACCAAGTTCCAGCAAGTCTGAGTCAGAACATAACTAAAGAGTAGTTTCATAGGGGAAAAATGCTTTCTAAATATCTGTCCATTTTGGAGCCACATTTCAGCTACTTCCTTATGGAAGCCCTGGCAGAGCTGGCAACAAATTCTCCAGATCACAGTCAGTGCAATAGCAGTGTTACTGTGCAACACAGTAACAGCCATTATCTTGCTTAGGCTGACTGGGAAAGTTAGCTCCTACAATACACACTTCCCATGCCCTCAGCTTGAAGGAGAAATTACTAATTTGAGTTTCAGCATGACTGATTTGAATTACATCACACAGACTGCAGTGTCCTTTGAAAGACTATCCCCAGCAAAGACAAATTTGATTGCATTGCTTTGGTTAATGAGTTGTGCTGTGGAGAAAGTTCCTGGGACTAGAAATCCTATGGCAAGAGTCACCATAAAAAATGGCAATGCCATGGGCTGCTTCCCCTCTGGAAATGTATTCTGTTAACATCTTTTGTTATTAATATTGGCCAGTGCTCCTCTTCCAGACATTCAGATTGAAGCATATCCACTACTGCTCAATATTCAGATTTGTAATTAAACTTTCAGAGCATTTCTATTGCCCACTCAAGCAGATTCTTCACCACTTCCCACCCCGTCTTAAACATTAGCAAAACTCTCTGCACAGAAAGTGCAAACTGAAAAACAGAACTGTCCAAAAATAATAAAGATACTATTTTTAACCCAAATCAGTCCTGTTTCTAGATTTGTTTCTACAAACTCTACTGGGTTATCAATGGAGTGTAGCAGAACTGAGGAGATTTATGAAGCTTAAGCCACCGAATCTGTCACACCTAAAATTCCTGAAAATAAATCACAGCAGTACAGGAACAAAAAGAACAAAGAAACAAGGGATGAACGAGCAGTATTTCAGAGTCAGCAGACCATTAACACCAGAACAAATGCATACTGCAACATGAGGCCCAGAAAATGCCTGGAAATTTGCAATGTGGGTAGGCCTGGAGTAACACAGACTTCCAAGCAAGCAGGTCCACCCTGGGTAAATCATATCATGTGTATCTCAGAAAGGTTATAGTTACAAAAAGGTTCTCTGTGACCCTCGAAAGAGAGCACAAGCCCACACTCAGGCTGCCACAAGGTAACTGACATCTCCATGTTCCATCCTTGAAAACCATCACCTCCTGATCATCCTTGGGAATAACACCACTGAGGGCAGAGGGGAGTAAAAGCAACATAAAAAAGATAAAAACTGTAATGATTGTTGAACATACCTGCTGTGGAGGGCGGAGTGGGGGATGATGGAGATGTTAAAGGAGAACTGGCCCCAGAGCCTGCTGAATAAAACAACAGTCAGGTAACTACAGCTGTGGCATGGCAGCTCAACACAGACAAGGCAGCGTGCTGGGAGCAGGCCAAGTTTATTGACTGAAAATCCAGTCCTGCTTCCACACCTTGGGAAATGCACCCACTCATAGCAACAGTGGCTCTACAGTGCAGAGTATGAGACAAGCCCCAAAGGCATAGGAAATGCAGCCAGCATTTCTCAGTGGGAACATTTCTGCTGCTCAGGCTGTTGGGTACAGCACACAAATTCTGTTCACCCTAAGAGCAGTGCCAGTGCATGGGTGGCACCCCATCTCCCCTAAGAGAGGATTTTCAGTCAGTGCTGTACTCCACAACAAGCTGCTTTTGGACACATTTTAGCCAAGCAAATCAACTCTGGCAATGTGTTTGATCCATAGTACCAACCACATCTTTTAACTAAATGAAAATTTGTCAAAGGCTCTGTTGTTTTAAAATTTGGCACTGAAGCAGCAATTTAGCACATAATTTTCTCATTCATCTTAACACCTTACTATGTAACACAGATCACCAGAGAGTCTCCCTGAAGATTGCATTATTTGATGGTCCAAGTAATGGATGTTGTTGTTATTTAACTCAAATATCAAACAGAATGAAGAGACTGATCAATTTTTTGAGGAATGGGTCACAGAAGAGAGGAGACATTACTTTAAATTTGTCAACTGAAAATATAACATCAAGAATATTTTTAAGCCCTCCATTTATTTATTATTAAATACCCTAAACAGTGGTACCAGACTTTGTAAAGTGTTGGTAATCCCAAATCTTTCAGACAGAAGATGACAGGAATAAGAGAAAACCTGACACAGCTGTGCAGAAGCAAATCCCCCTCTCTGTAGTTACCTGAGTTATTTGAGTTGCTGTATTTGGCTGAGTGTTCTTCCCCACTTTCATTGGCAGAACGTTTTGACTTCTATAAAAGGGAGCAGAGGAAATGGAAGATAGGAATGAATAATCACTTCCTATGAAAGGCAAGGACTGAACTGACACACAGATCTGTAACAGCCCCCCATGGTCTCACACAATGCCTTTCAGTGCTCAGCATCCCCTCCCCACAGCCAGCACACCCTGATGTGGTTACAGGAGCTGCAAGGCTGCTCCGAGCTCAAACATCTCCAGCCAGGCCCAGGGAGCTGCAGTGCCCTCCGACCACAAGGGAAAGGAAGGAAACTGGCACACACACCCCTCCCAGGAAAGAGGAGGAACAGACAGTGCTGCAGGCCCCAACCCCTCCCCAGGGCACAGCAGCTCCTCTGGGTCTGAGCTGCTAACCAAGACAGGTTGGTTCAGCAACACCAAACAGGCTGCACCAATGTGCAAGTCAGCTACCACTGTAATTTAAACTTTTTAGTAAATCTATTCCTTAGCTAAAGAAGTGAAAACAACCAGGAAGTAGTGCAGAAAAACACAGGAAGGACTAGAGTCATGTACATATGGATAAACCTGTGCATGGTAAACATTACAAAAACAAACACATATTTTTCTGTGGGAGAAACCTATTTAAAGATTGCTTACTTTTCGTGCCAAGATCTTCCTTTTCTTTTTTTCTTCTTCGGAGCCATGATGAGATTGAGCTCTTGTCAGCCTTCTGTGCTGGTGAATCTGCAAAATTAAAGAAAAAACAGAAAAAGACCATAGTAAGATCTCAAATGTTTGAAAACAACGTTTGAGCTACAAGAAAACACATTGTAGTCACTTTGTGAATGTTTGGATTCCCTTTTTCATTTCTAGTTTTTCCTTTACTGTTTCTGGTAGAGGATGGAGACTTGTACTGAAGTTAAAATGATCCTCTAACTTGGGAGCCACTACCTGTGAAACTGCAACTCTTAAAACAGTGAAATGCCATACAGTCAACAGCTGTTATACAACTCCTGATATTGCATTTTTGGGAAAGCAAATCTGCTGGTGAAAATATTTATTATTCAAAATCACTTTTGAGTGAAACTCACTTTCTGCATGTAAAAATGATAAGAGGAAATTAAATGTCTGTAGGAAATAAGGAAATGTAGACATTACCAATTTCTGTTCCTCTGTTAATCGCTTTTCTATGCATTCCTTGGAGATTTTCAATGCCTCTTTTAGCTTAGTAGGAATCTAGTACAGAATGGGGAACAAAATCATAGCACAAAATGTGATAAAGGAAAGCACAACTTCACTGATCAAAACCCACCATCCATCTGATGACATTTCTCATCTAAAGCCCCAAGATGTGACACTACTCCTTTAGTGAAGCAGAAAAGAAGACTCTAGATGAATGTTTTTCTACTCAAATCTACCTACAGATCAGCAGGGACAAAGAAACACCAAACCCTGGCAGTGATACTCTAAAAACAAGGACAGATAACTACTTTGAGACTGCAGCCACATCCCCAAATTTCTCTGAGGCTGACAACACAAGACACAGGGCACAAACCCCCAGGAGAAGCCCCTGGGGCAGCTCCCCAGTGGGACCAGAAGTGGTCCCTGAGGGCTGGAGCTGGCAGCAAGGGGCTGAAGGGCTCAGAATTAGCAGAATTAGCTCTCACAGGGGCTGGCCATGGCTGACATGGCATCTCCTCTCACTGCAAGGGACCTGCAGGCCCAGAGCCTCTGCTCAGACAGAGCATCACCACCAGCCCCACAAAGGGGCTCCAGCTCAGCAGCTGCCCCTGAACACCCCTGGGTCACATCCAAGGGGTGGCACAATATTCTCATAGGGTGGCAAAGGAATCCAAACACTGATGGCAGCAGCCACAGAGGCAAATCAAGCCAGACCTCCTCAGCCCCCTCTGTCAATTAATATGCAGCAACCCACATCCTGGCACTTCCACAAACATCAGCAAATCAGTGTTCAACTCTACCTTAAACTGTGGCTTCTCAGAGTTTGTTAGCAGGACATCACTGAATAATCTGTGAGTTGATAAAAAAAAATAAAAAAGAGGAATATTATTCCCAAGAGACAGGCAAAGCCAGAACAAGAATTCTATTTGTACTGTCCACTTTAACCCCTCTTTCTCCTTTTGATTCTCTGTCCTCAACCCTTGGTCACAGATTTCTAGGTACTGCTTCTTATTTTCTAAGCATTGCTGTAAGATTAGCAGCACCCAATCCTCAGAATGTAGCCACTACTTATGGCTGAGAAAACTGGTTTGTGTGAGCTATTCTAAAAGTGGATAGAACAGGTACAGCTATCAAAGGCAGAGAAAGGTTCCCCCCAAAAGAGAATACCTTTTCCTTAAAAGAATATAGATTTTTTTATTAAAAAAAAAAATCCATGGACTTTATTTTAAATTTCACCAAAACAAAATCATAGCTCTTGTTAAAAAAAAACTTCTCTTAGCAAACCCTTGTCTTAGAATTAACAAGGAACATGTGAAAGATCAAGTGAACTTAACATTTGAAATATCTGAATTCTTGCCTGTCCTCTACAAAAGGCAATTAAAGCAAATATTGTAATATTTTCTCTCCCCTCTATGGTATCAGCAGAAACACAATAAATGATTAATCATTTTCCATCCAAAACAAAGACACTAGAGGGCAATGGTAGTCTGAAAATAAACTGGTTAGCCCATTTCAAGATACTCTGTCCTGGAGAACATAGTAGAAAATTGTCACAGAGAGACCTCAATCCTGGCTCCAAAATAAATATTTCTGAGTTGCTGTTCACTATGGAAAATTATCACAGGCTTATGGTAGAGAAAATGAATTCACATCTAGAATCAAGTTAATTCAGGAGAATGAAAAACTTAGAAATAAAGCAAATTTTAAAGTACTTCAAAAATCCATGAAAGTTCATCCTTGTTTACAGGACTTTCTGACCCTTTCAGATTACATGTTTTTATGGTTATAATAAATATATATTTCAATTATATTAATTGCTTTAAATTACATTAATTGCATTGCATATCTATGTAGAAGACTTTTGTAAAGAGTACTGGTATGAAGGGAATGTAGTCTAACATCTTCCATATCAAATGCAGCTGGGCATAGATTGTTTATTCAACATCTTGAAACATCTGAATATTTCTCTATTCACAGAGCTTTCCTATAGTTTTTCTACCCTGCTTGCATTGTTCTCTCCACCTCACACCATAAAAAGCAGAGGAGGGGAGGGGAAGAAGGAATTGAAGGCTGCAGTGACTCTTCCCAAGCAAGGAATCTGAACCTCAGAGCAGGCTCCCAATGCACTGCAATCTGTGCTGTGAGAGCAGACCCACATTTAGGTATGGACAATCTGCCCCAGCTACAGCATCTCACACTGAGAAATAACAAAAGAACCTCCCACCAGAACTGTGGTTCCATGCTGAGCATGCTGCTGGCATGTCCCAGTATGGGGACAGCAATTTCCCTGGAATGCTGTGCCCTAAGTGCAGGCAGGGTGGCACTGCAGGCTGGTGTGGTCCCCACTCAGTGGCACAATGACAGTGCTCCCTTTCTGCATCCTGGCCTTGCCCCCCTGCACTGCATCACTGAAAGGCAGCCTGTAAGGACATTTATTCTGTCTATGCTTCAGAGAATCCCCAAGCCAGCCCTGCAAGAAACCAGAGAGAAATCCATTCTACATTTCAGACCCAGAGCAGCTCTAAATGTCACTGCCGAGCAAAGCAAGAGACATATTTCACCAGTGCTAAGTGAACTGACAGCAGAACCTTCTGAAGTAGGCCTGAAGGCAACATGCAAAAAGACTCCTTATTCTAAATCATTTAAATCAATCTGTACATGATCTCAATCATACCTGCATTACTTTAATGGCTGGATTAATTCAAACCATGCTAAATAAAGTGCATAAGTAACAGCTCCATCACACCGAGAGACAAAGAAATGTTAAACACACATATTAACAAGGGGTGGGCTCTATAAAGTCTATCAAGCTTCACTTGGGATACATCCCTCAGAAGAAGGAGCAAACCTTTCTAAAGAGGAACAAGAGCAGAAAGTTTCTTCCTCCTGAAATAATTAAAAACACTTCTATGAGTATAAAACAAGTCGAGCAGGACTTACGGCATCTGTAAGAGCCGTGAGACAGTTGGCATCCCATTCTTCAGAGCTTCACAAGTCAGAATGGACTCCAACACTGACACTGCCAAAGAAAGAACAAGAATGAACACATTTTTGCACAGCAGGACAGCAAATGATTTAGAATGGACGTTTGGCACGGCTTGTGATGCTCCCCTAAGTATTGCATCAAGCAAGCAGTGATGAAGCTCTGTGGCATGTGGTTTTTATTATAGCATTACTATTACACATAGAAGCTTTTCAAGAATGTTAGACATGAGGCAAGGGAACCCAGGCATCTCATTACTTGCTAAACACTGCTTTGTCACTCAGCTAAAAAAGTTTTACTCATGCACTAGATATATTTGATGAAGAACACATTTTCTATTTGACCAAATTGCTAATTCTTTCTGGGCACAGGGTGCAAAGATCTCAGGCTGCTATTTCACAGCCCTTCAGCTTAGGTAAAATCTAAGAGTGCACCAAGGCAGCTGTGACTGAGATGTTCTGCACTGCATACTAACCAACAAACACTGATGGAGCAGGGGGGAAGCTCTCCACTGGAATGGTGTCTGGAGGTCTTCCATAGGTCATTTCATACAGTAAGTGTCCAAAGCAATGAACATCAACACCCTCTAAAGTCTGTGGGAGAGCAAAAAAATGAAACCACAACTCGTTAGTTTTTCACAACTGGTTAACCCAGTGATCTGGCATGTGAAGACAGAAAAGAGGAACCAGTAAGGCAGCTCCTAACCACAACCATTTCCCTGCATAACTGTAGCTCAGATGAAATCTTCATGCCACAAGCTACAGCAGCCTCTGTTGCCTTTCTGTACAAGATGGTACAAATGGGAGAGCAGTGTAGCCATGTTCTGTAAGAAGGTGTGAAGCAGTAAACTCTTCACAAAGCACTTTAGAGATCTACACACCCAAGAAGTCCCAACCAAGCACACTTTCCTGGCTAAGTCAAACAGCAAAGAATGAGATTCATAAAACAACCAGCTGTCACTTTACAGGGAAGTAGATAAAAAGATGGGAAAAAAATGCATACCAAACAAACCCAGGAGAGTCTCTGTTGCTCCTCCTTAGGTTTGTGCAAGCTGTACATACATGCTGAGCTCCCAGACAGCATATTTCCAGGATTTCTGAATCATGTTTAAAAAGAAGAGGTTCCTCTTACTGTAAGAGGCTTTGATGGCACTAACAGATTTGGACTAACCATGAACTTGTGACCATTTCTTTGACAACACAGTAGAACTTGTTTAGCAAGGTCAGCAAGCAGCTCTCTCGTGATGCTGCACAGAATTTACTACAATGAGAGCCTAAAGGCAGGGAATGATGTTGCTGCAACAGGACAAATTTGTTTACATATTTTTGCAGTTAGATAAATATTTTGCTTTGCAAGCCTGCAGTCAAACAGACACCCCTCAAACAAATAAAAATAACCTTTTCTAGTTGGATAGCTAGAATCTGCAAGCATCTGATCAATTTTCACAGTCTCCACCAAAGATAAGGCTGATTACTGCTCCCAGCTAACCACAAGTAAATAGCTGTGCTCAATGTACAGACACAGAAGTGAAACTGTAGTAGACACTATGCAAATTCCTATGAAATACAAACCAGGGTGAAAAGAGATCTTAAAACAATTGCACTTCACCTCTACATGTGCTGGCACTGTTGTCATAAAAACACTCACCTGCACTCCCCCTCTACCTGCCCACCTTTGGCCTCAGCCTCACTCCAGTGTGCTGCAACAGAGCTGCGCTGCAGCCAGACAGGGATTTGGGGGAAGCAGAAAAGCAATTTGATGGAGCAAAGCTCAGATTAAAAAAAAGGGGCTTGAGAGAGGATTTTTCATTCTAGTCAGTTCTCCACAAACAAAGGTTGAGAACAAAGATTTGCATAAGAGTCAGATGAATTCCTAGTCTGAGCCTTACATTAATTTTCCGAAACTGGGAAAAGTAGGATCGATAAAACGATGGGAGTCCCAACAAGGAATTTTCTAGATCCAGTAACTTGCAGGTATCCCCATCCAGCATCACATTGGCAGAGTGAAGATGGCCATAAGGAAATCCTTTCTCATGGAGGAATTTTAATACCTGAAAAAAATGGAATAGAGAAGACTATCACAAGATGCTCTGATGATCTCAAGATTGTAAAGTCATCAACTTAAATGCTCCAATACTAAATACATAATAAATAAGGCCCTCATTTGGAATGCTCACTCAACTTGATCTTCTATCTACATCCTCTTTGGCTGACTATTCATTCCCATTTCACTGGTAGCACTTTTCACAAAACAAATATTTGATGCTGATCCTCAAAGCAGGCTTATGGACACCTCCCAAAGAGATCTGGAAACTAAAATTTAAAATTCTACTGAATATGATAGTTTGAGTTAAAAAAAAATAAAAACACACTAACAACTATGAATTTACTGTACATGTTCTGCAGGTTTTGAGTTACTTCTTTCCCTTTTTACACAAGGAACAGACTGTATTATCACCTCTCTTCCATTTAAGCTCCACACATACCAACTGTATTTTTTGGAGGGGGTCATAAATGGTCTCACACAAATATATCTAAATTCAACTCAGCAAATATCAATTTACATTTAGCTTTAAGTCCGCTTATATAAAGCTTGTATACTCAGAAATTTGTCCATTTTCTGTAGTTAGACCAGTTGGACTCCAAATTAATAAATCAAAAAAGCTGGTAAATAAAGAAAAACAAATTACCTCTAATATTTGCCTTCCATATGTTTTTATTTGCTGAAGTTCAAGACCTTGAATTTTTTTAGGATTGCAATACTTCTTCAGGAATGGGTCTTTTGGCTTTGCCTTTAAAAGAAACACACAAATCAAGTACCACACCCAAAAAAGTTATTACTTGTCTTAGCTTGCTTAGTAATTGATGGCAAACACTTTATAAAAAACATTATGGTCATTCCAGCATAAGTTGTGCCATTTGACTTGGGGGTAGGGGGAAGATGTTACCTTATAAATAAGGTCCTTTAGTGTCCCTTTTTCACTGAATGGTCTAATAACCAGCGCTGAAGATTCGTTGGCAGTGGCAAAAGTGATTTTGTAAATATAGGGATGCTACCAAAAGAAGAAACTGAAGGTAAATTTTAGATGATGGATTTTTTTTTAAATCATTTGTGTTCAATTCATAAGAAAAGATCAGTCTGAATTGTCTATTTAAAGTAGTAAATTGGATTCTGTCAGTGGCATGGAATAACTCAAGTTATTCAGTCTTAACCTGGAGTAAATGCTAAGAAAACTTCACAAAGACATTATTTAATTAACATACAAATTAAAAACAAAAAAAAAATTCAGCCAGTCTTTCACATGCTTAACATCCCTAACGAGAGACTCCAGAGACTCCTTTTGTAGTCAAATGCCAGTTTTTCAGGCAGAGATGTCTGCTGGATTTATAATGTGGCATTTCACAGGAGTTTAAATTGTACACCCTCCACTGCAGCTCTACTAAGATGCTCCCACCTTGAGTCCAAAGAACTGAAAAAATAATGATACTTGTTCTACTGCCTCATCCACTGCTGCCTGAGAATATCCCAGCTCACAGGTTAGCAATTCCACCTCACAGCACTATCCTAACAGCCTGAAGGTGTTGAGGAGATTAAATAAAAGCTCATGATCTCACAGCACTGCACAAGAAGAAAGAAATCAAATCAACCACAACACTGAATCTCCTGTAATAATCCTGCAGGATTATTACTTGTGCTGAGAACATGTTACCTCATAGTATATGAGAAATGCAATTAAAGGGTTTGCAATCCTTTAATAAAAGCAACTCTAAAATTACAAACTATGCCAACTAGGCTATATGTGCTTTTCCAAGATCAGTCCTTGACACACACTTTCAGGCTAGCACAATTTAAAAATCTTCAGTACTCACAGAACAGGAAGAAAGAAGTTTCACAGCATACTGTAAGTCTCTGTCAGACAAGTATTTATCAGGGCCAAGATCAGCCTGGAAGTAAACAGAAAAAGAATGGCATCATAATACATGGTGCATCCCATACAGAAAATGTGATCAGTGTTCTACCCTGGCAAATCAGGACACAAGTTTGAAGGCATATTTTGAAGAGCAAGCAAGAAAATTACACATACAAAATGAAACCTGAGGAGGCTGAGTAAGGCCATACAAACATCCTGACCATAAATTAGTATTACTGCCTCTTTCCTCCCACAGACCTGACATGCATTACTACCACTGAATGAACTTTGCCAACCCTAAACTGGGGGACTGTGTACATTAGGAACTGATAAGGCACCTTCTTCCTCTGCAGCAAGAAAAGCTTCCCTCCTCCCACTAGGGCCTCCAGGCTTTGGTGACCTCCACGCTCCAGTGAAGTGTCACAAACAGCTGGGCTCATACAACCAACAGGGCAGCACATTCAGCACAGGAGCAAGAGCAGCTGTCATTAAGGGAGCAATTCAAGCCCTCCTCACCTATTAGTTTGTCAGTACAACTAAAGGTCTGAGTAGGAAAACCCATGACTTTAAAAAGTTCATCTCATTACTTTTTAGTGAGCACATTTATATTATGACCAACAGCCACATCATGACAAGTAAAGAATCCTGAGGTGCAGGTTTGGGAACAAGTGACCAGGCACAGAAACTTCCAAACTGGATTTGCCACCAGAGGAAAGAAATACAGGAAATTCCACACCACACATCTACCTAAGGGCTCCCTCAAAGCCTGAGCTCTTCAATCTCTCTCCCCATCACTCAAACATGGTAGCCAAAATCAAATTTTGAGTGAAATTGAGAAAGACTTAAGAATGAAATTAAAGCATAGATACCCAGCTTAACACTAGCCGTTCCTTTGGTTGATTCTTAATTTTCATTAGGAAATATTTCTTACGTATTCGCCAACCTACAAAAAAAGTAAAGAAAAAAGTCAGCAGGGGCTTTAATTAAACACAGCTAAATCACACAGCTTACAGGCAGGACAAGGTCTATAAGCAAAGACAGCATTGGAACCTCTCATAGTTGGGGAAACAATCAGAGAAGTTTTCATGACACATCCCTTCTTACCTATATCTTTTAATGGTTCAACTACTTCCCACTTTGGCTCTGATCGGAAGAACATTGAAACATGCTGTAAGGCAATTTCTGGAAAGAAAAACAGGAGACAGAGAGGGAGAAAAAGAAGAAAAAAATTTAATGTATTTAAGACTGTATAATGTAATTATCCACATATGAGGTAAGGTCCAATGCCAGAAGAAAGCCTTCAGGAATTTAGACTAAAAGTCAGCAAAATCAATTTGAAAGGAAATCAGATAAGCACAGAGGGCATTTGCATTTTTAACCTGATAACTCAAATCCAGAGAGAAAACAGAGAAAGCACTGCTTGGAAAACTTGGCTTCCCAATCTCCATTCTATCTGTACTGGATCTACATTTCCAAGTCTAAATCACAGCTCAGATTTCCCACACTAGGTGTACACAACATTAGAACATCAAATGTTTCTGCTGCATCTGTAAAAGTGCTTTTATCTCTTTGACATCCATCTACGTTGCTAAGCATAGTTTATGTAAACTCATTAGTTGTGTTTCACTGAAGGTTATTGTGCCCTTTTCTGTGCAGGCAGAGGTATTTGGCCAGCTACCATGAGTCTCCATCCATTTTGGGGGCCAAGGGGGAGGACACCCATCTGGTTAGTGAATTCTCCCACAGCTGGGAACACAACTGGTTTATTCATGAAGTGACTTGAGGGGAAATCTCAATGAGAAGTGGGGGAGAGGAAGGGAATCATGGCATAGGAACACAGCAAAAAGGTAAGGATGTGATGATCTCTCTGCATGGTATCTTCTTCCTTTAGAAATATGCTAGAAAAAAAGTGTAATAAATATCATCTCTCTGCTCCAGAATTTAAGAAATGAAAAACTGATGGTGTCTCTAAAGACCATAGGCAATGATGTGTGTCACCAGCTTCCCAACAACTTGCAGGAAAAAACAATCTTGATGAAAGTGCTCAAAATTAACACAGAAATCACAACACCTCCTTGAGAATTTAAACAGCTTGCTCAGCATTAGCCAGACAAACTGCATCCTTAAAGAGTCACTAATAATTTACAACTCTTGCACAGCTAATCATATTGGGAAATGTTCTTTACACTTTGAAGCTGAAGACACAAGAATGTTACATAAAGAGAGAGAAAATAGACAAGTGAAAAGGAAGCAGTGAGTTCCTGCTTCAGTAGGCTCTGCTTCTAAGAAAACAAGCTTTGCATTTTGCAAAGAGTTGGTTTGCCTATGAACTAAATTTGTGGAGTGGGTTTCATCACTAAGAGGAAGTTTTTTCAGTCTGTAAGACAAATATTTATTGATATCCAATGGCTGAAGCTGAAGTAAGACAAATTCAAAGAAGAAACAGTTAGTAATGAAGAAACTGATCACTGGGACATCATTTTAAGGAATGCATTGACTTTCCAGGATCTGTGGGAAGAGGGTATCTGGCTTAGTCTAGCCTTGCAAAAGTACTCAACCTAGCTCAAACAATTAGTTCTAAATTAGCTCATACCCAAACCAAGGGCAGGAGCTGGACAAGATAACCACAATTCTTGAAAGATTCAGTGTTCAGAAAATGGGCAGTTTTAACAGAACACTAAGCTAACAAACTTATCTCCACCTTACACTCTGACAGAAAAATTATCTCCCAAAAGCATCTCTTTTCATTTATTATGAATTATGAAAAGTAGATGTCATTCTCACGAACCTCCCTCCTCCAAGTTCTGCTTAAACAGATCTTGACCCTCTTCATTCCTCTGTGAAATAACTCAAATATTTATATTTGACAATCCCAGCAGGATCCATGCACAGAGCTGGAGAAGCCTTATCATAAATAATCACATGCACAGTAGGATAATTTTGAATATTGTTCCCCCCATGCTTCAGTGTAGATGCTGGCCAGCATTCACACAAGATACACAGCACCCACTGAAGTCAAAGTGAAGCACAGATTTTTATTTTCTACTTACCAGTGTAATTTACAGAATAGCTGTTTGGGTCCAAGAATTTCTTTACCGGTTCACAGTTGGACAGTATGTGATGGGTGGTAATTACATCCAGGTAGGCCTGGAGGCCCTTCTGTCTTTCAGCAATGAATTCACGCTCCATATTTCCAATCAACTTTTTTGGAGGAAGAGGTAGACTTAGAGTTGAGATCTTAAAAAGAGAGCAAAAATTACTAACCTTGCTCTCAAAATAAAGGATATAAAACTAGCAATCCAGAAAGCAAAAGTTTCTCTGCAGCAAGCTAACTACTGGATAACTCTCTTTGTACTGTGTATGTACAAGCTTTTCTATTTTTCCTAAGCACTGTTATCAGAGTCAGATGACAGCTCACATCCCACTGTGAAGAGATTAGTAAATGGAACAACACTGAAAATACAAGGAGACAAAATTTTGCTAGTGAGTCATACATTTAAGATCACTACCCAAAACTTTCAGATATTAAATAGCTACAATTTTCAGCCAGGTTCTTTTCATTATGTACTTCTAGCAGAGCACAAAAACAATTCACACCTGATCATTTTTTCTGGGTAAGATTTATGCTTTCTTATTTCATCAAGTGCAGATTAGTAACTTCCATCTGCCTCTATGTATCTGTAGGTAATGTTAAGCCCTATTAGTATTTTAAATATGTAATTTCAAATACAGAGCAGATTTCCTTTTTATCTTCTGAATTCGTTCCTGTACATTTTTTAAACATCTATACATCCTTCAACCCAGAAATAGCTGCAATCTACCAGGGGATGTATACTAATTGTATTATACTGACACAAGAGATCCAAAACTTAAGAGAAAAAATCAGAGAAATCTTTCAAAATAGGACAAAGAAAAAAAATTCAAAGCCTTGTGTAACTCAGATCAAAGAGATGATCTTTAGTGTTTAGATTCAATTACGTCATGTGAATTGCCAGAATACCTTTTCTGTGCTGTTAACACATCGTTGTCCTGCAGATCAAAGCACCTGCCTTGGGTAAGCTGAATCTCCCTGGGAGTTATCTCTAAGAATTGTGTTTTGCAGGAATCAATTACACCAGATGCAATAACCTCATTTCTAAAGCAAACAGTTCACCAGGGAGAAGACTGGGACTTCTGGTGTTTGAACAACTTTCATTTTAACTAGTGGAAAAAGTAACAGATTAGCTCAACAAACTGGGGCAGAAGGAGCATCCCCCTTCCTTTCCACCTCCTTCATTTGAACACAGGAGTTGTCCTCTGATAACTTTAGCACTTCTCCTACTTCTCGTTTTCTGACTTCAAATTATGGACTGGAAAAGAACTATAACTATGTCTGAATTACAGAAACTAATAATAAAAACCAGGAAAAAACTAAAAGCAACCATATATCACTTACAGCCAGTAATTCACCAAATTGGTTTTAGCACCAGAGGCAAACAGAACTCTCTTTTGGCAGACCACTCCTTTCAATTAAAAACTGAGTTTCTAAACAAGAACTGAGTCCTTTTCTAGAATCATCCACTTAAAATGCATGTAAAATCATCACCTTTACCTAGACCTGACAGCTAGCTACCATCAGAGAGAAACCGACTCTAATTCACATGTTTTCCAACCACTATAATTTGTTTTAAAATTTATAAATCAGACTTCTACTATTTTTCAACACAAAGTAACATTCAGGTCCAGGTTTTTGCAGCTATCTGCCAAAACACACAGCACAGCACAGCAAGAGCACTCGAGCACAGAGGAGCACCTCACTGAGGGCCTGACCTTGCAAAGACCTCACAAGCTTTCAGACACCACTTCTCAGCTCACCACTGGAGCCAGGATGGGAAGAACCTGGGAATTAACATTCTTATCTTCAAACCACAGCCTGCTCAGGAATGTCTGTTCAAAGGCTGCAATAAAATGCTTCACAAAAGCCAGATATCTTGCTGTGAATTCCAGTACTTCCAGTACCAGCACTTCACTCGACAAAACAGAAGAATGATCTCCACTGAGCTCTGTCAAATAAGTCAAGAGGAAGAAATGCAGAACTGACTGGGAGAAGCTTTTCAATCTGGTACAATTGAGAGTTCAGGGAACCTTTCTTGAAATTTTCTGATACAAATCAGTTACCTATCTATATTTCATTTTTTTCCAAGCTGTTTGGCAGGACAGCATTCCCTAACCTAGACAATTTTTAAATTATCAATTCTTACTATAGGTAGTTCTAGATTAAGAACAGAAAATTTGCATCCCAACTCAACTGCAGCTGTGCTCAAACACATCCACACAGACAGAGAAGTCACGTATGCCACAAGAACTTGGAGAACTTCTTTACACCCAAAAGAAGTTCCATCGGTTCTTCCAACAGATCCTTAGCTTTGAAGGAAAAAGATTAGGGTTTGGTATCTTCTTATTTGTTTTGAGTTTTGTTTGTTTACTCTAATTTCAATATTCACAAGATGAGAGCTTAAAGAGTTTTGAAACATGTCACGGGACCTGAATACTGTGATGGAATATTGTTGTTTAGAGTTTTGGATGGAAACATCTGAGAAGTGTTGTGTTGTCTTAATGGATGAGGAAAGTTCAGCTCCACCATCACAAAGAATAATTTGTAAAAAACTCTGAAACAGTGGGAGAAAAGAGTCACTGGAGGAGACCAAATGCTAAAGCACATGGCCTGCTAATTTAACTACCCTCTCATATCCTCCCATTAAAGTTAGAGGTACATTTTGATAATTCTTTTTAATGTTTTCCAGTCATCCAAGCAGCTGATGTTTTTGTCCTGGATCTTAGTTTCTCTTGTTTCAAATTTCCCTTTTGTCCCACTCTGCAAAGTTGCTCTCAGATCATTTCCTGGACCCTCCACTTTTAACATTCACCTATATTTCAGATAACAAGGCTTTCCCTTTCTAAACTCCATCACACATAACCTATTTACCTTCACTTAATAGATTTTCCACATAGGCCTAACTTTGCAGAACCTGTCATTTCTGGATTCTAAGTCTTAAAAGTCCATTGCCTCCTCTACTAAAGCTGCCTCATTTGAAAGGTAAATGAGAAGGCAACAAATCCTTTTCCTGCCTTAACACATTCTGTTCCCCCATGGTTAAGAGCAGCTTGTTATAGGTGGCTGCAAAATGAACTCTTCCTTCTTTTTAAACCTTTCACAAAATTTTTTCTCTGTGATTTCTATCAAAACTATGGTCGGATCACAATGACCCCAAGCTACTCTGATGACCAGTACCAACTCAACTCCCTGTGTTCCCATGGGTGTTTGTCTAATTTTAGATCTTGGATGTCTCTGGTGCAGGAGACACCTCTGTATTGCATTTTTTCAGCACATCACAGAGCAGGTTTCTAGGTCATGAAAAAAGTTCCTACGTGCTACTGCAGATTTAACAGAATAATTCCACAAGGCAATAATAGGAATAATTCCACAAGGCAGCCAGGCTGCATCTGTTGAATTATGACTGATTTGCCCCAATCCACCTGCAGCAGAGGCAGCAGTCACAGTGGGCTCTCAGAGCACACAAATCAACATCCTTGCAGGGTTTTGCTCACGAGGTTCATCAAGCAGAGAGTTGATTTGATTTGGGGAGGAGGGAGGAAGTGGAAGCAGCATTAAGCCCTTGAATTCTCGAAACACTTAACAAGGGAAAAATTTTAAAGTCACAAAAATCTATCCTCAAATCATATCGTTCACTTTTTATCCTGTTTGCCCAGTAAGGAAATCTCAAGTAATGAGTTTGTCCCCTGTAGATGTTAATCACTGCTGCTTCCCCCCTGTTCCCAAACACACTCACACTTCTGCTTTTTCCCACACAAACTAAAAAGAAAGAATTGTCCTAAAAAGCAGAGGAAAACACACAGTAAGTCCAGTGTCTGACCAAGGAACACTCCTCAGTGACACAGAAAACCATCACATGAGAAGCAGCATCTGGTAGTGCTTTTAGAGGAATATAAATAATGAGACACATAGCACTTCAATGCTGAATTTATAAGGTTGGTATGTGCCTTGGCTTTCTCCAAATCAAAGGAGGAACAAATAAAAACACATAAAACCGGAACAAGTCACAGGACTGAAGGGAAAGATTCAGTATCTGCCAACTTCTTCCATTTCTATATAAATTGATCCTGTTGATGTTAAAAGTCAAATTTTACAAGAGAAAACTTAAGGGTGAATAAGTACACATTCATGTTACATTTGAAGTCACAGTTTCTCTTTACAGCTAGGCAAATTCTTTTATTTCTTCACCACAATATATAAAAATATCACAATTCTGAATATATTCTTCTAATGACATTTTTTATTCATATATGAAGAGTGAAAATTACCTGCAGGCTATTATTCAACAAGTCAAAGTCACTATATCGCCTCACAATCTGTAAAATAAAACACAAAGTTCAGGAAAAAAATTACTTTTTCCATTAGAATTTTACTCCTCAAAATTCCATCAGAGAAAATTAATTCCCATTTATGATCATCTTCTTTTGCAATTTTTTGTACAAATGCCTAACTGCTGGATTTATGACACATTGCCAGAGAGCAAAAAGGGGTCTTTAATCACAACTTGATCTGACAGAAAATGCATTTCTAAAAATTATCTTAAAACAGTACTTGTGAGCAAAGCTGTCTGCAAAAAAGGCATTTTTGCCATATTAGATGGAAAAACTTTTCACACTCATCTTCATTATTACTTCTTGGTTTCATTGGTCTCATAAAAGCAGAGTTGTGATCTTAGCACTGAAAAGGCAAACTGGAATTTCAGATTTTAAAACTATGGTTGTACCAACACACAGTAGAAACACATGACAGGCATTTTTCCTGGAATATTCAGAAGAGCAGCAGACAACATTGCCTTCTGTAGCTGGCAGCAATACTGTTTTTCTCTTAGTTTTGACCAAAAGAATTCAAGCACTTCATGTTCTCAATTTCAAATCAACATTTCTGTTTCCAGCTCAAATTTTAAAAGCTAGGAATAGGCAATTTTCAAACTTTTCCTAAAAAAAGAATCCTGGTCACATGAACTACAACTTAAGAAATTACCTGCCAGCTGTTTTCTGTTGAAACTCCTCTCTGGACACGGATTATGTATTCCTAATAAAAGGAAAAATCATTAGAAATGAGAACTAATGAGCTGAATTAAATTATAAGGTACTTCTTCAAATAAGACAAATAACATTCAAATGCAGAAAATTCAGATCCAGCACCTTGGGGAAGGTCAGAGCTGGGTTTACTCAGACCATCCCTAACAGTTGCTCTGCTCTGCTTTCCCAGCATAGGAGACAAGGAGAGATCCAGGAGCTTGCACACCTGTGGAGCACTGCAGTGGTTTAATTTAATTTAGTTACAGAAAAAGACAGCAAACTGAAGATGCCACAAACCAAGACACATAACTGTTAAATTAGAACTGAAGTGTCTATTTTCAGAAAGTCAGCCTGACATGGTCCCTCAATATTCTTTCCTCTTAACCATTTGAAATCACAATTTTGGTATCTTCCTGCAAAACAAGAACCCAAATCCTCATAACTAGTAACATAAATCCACAGAGCTGATAGCATTGAATCAGTGTAGTTATCTTTGAAAACTGTGTAACAGAAATCAATTAATGGGACACCTGGAAACCCATATTCACCAGTGACTTGGTTTTACATGTTTTGTGACCATTGCTGCATTTTGGGAAGAGGCTACTTCACATACAGACAAAAAATTGCAGCAACTGCTTATTCATCAAGTCTCAAAGGAACATTGGCTGTTCCTCTGAAAAACCACACCAGTGATGATTCACCATGTGCAGTCATTCATCTTTTCTAGGATTTTGGAAGCAGCTGAGTTATTGCTCAATCCCTTGTAGCACTTGCTCTTATCCAGTGATGGTCATTTTCTACTGAGCACCAAGAGAGGCAGAACACAAATTCATTAAACAGCCATCAAAGCATCTTATTGCACACAACCACTCTGGTCAACACAGCTCTTCTGGAGACCCCCGTGATAAACAACTTGGGACACAGATCTTCTCACAGTAAGATTATATTTAAAATATATATATATATTTGGGCCACAACTATTTTTCCCCACACTTACTTGAGCATTTTCCTATCCCATCCATATCTGCTTTTGTGGTCTAATGCACCAATGAAGTTTCTTTTTTATGTCACAGGGTTTGCAGGTGGAAAGAGAAGAGCAAACACAGTCCAGGTGTGGCCATTAGCTCTGTCTGTAAGGAAGAGCCAAGTCCCCACCACAGGCTCTCCATCAGCACTGACCATAATGAATTACTGTCCAACTCAGCACTACCCTGTCAATACAACTAAGGAAAAAGCCTAAATGGTCTTCTGAGTTGGTTGAGGGCCTTTTCCCCCAAAGCTGGTAATGAGATTGAAAGTCAAAGAACAGCAATAGCAGAAAGGCCAGGATAAGAAATGCAATCCCATTCCCAGTATCTGCCATGGCTACACATAATCAGCAGAGCACAGGATGCTGAGTTCCAGTGAACAGCTGACACTTCCTATTGCCTTCATGTGGCAACAAGCTTGTCCTGGGATTACAATTAGCACCACTGATATATGCTTCCCATAGGACCAGAGAAGAGCTTTCAACTCTTCAAGTCCAAATGCACAAAAGCCTTTATTTCTCTGCCAAATTCTGGTTTAGTTAGGGAAAAAAATTGAATTACAACAATCTTCTTCTGAGACAACCTGATAGTGGGACTGAGACTGTGCCCATAGGAAATAAATGAAAGCATAAGGAAAACAGAGGCACACTCAGGATCATTTCTGTTTAGCAGCATCATCAAATGTAGGAAAACAGGGTGGAAAAAAGAAAAAGCTAGTAATTACCAGAGTTCACTCCTGCAAACAATTTTAGGCATGCATCAGCAACCAGGCTCAGGGAGTCTATGTTAGCTACACTCACGTAGAAATTCCCATGGCATCTTTCACTCCTACATGAATAGCTCAGAATTTTTCCTATGACTCAGTTTACCAAACAACTTCAAAGGAGCCCTAACAGCTGCTGGTTGGGAAAGAAAGGTCTCAGCTTGCAGCAGAGAGATGACCTGCTGCTCTGTTTGCCCATGGGCAGCAAGGTCACTGTCAGCAGCAGCCTCCAACAGCACAGGCCACAGAACCACTCCTAAAACACAAACCACACCTCCACAAAACCATTCCTAAAACACAAACCACACCTCCACAGAACCATTCCTAAAACACAAACCACACCTCCACAAAACCACTCCTAAAACACAAACCACACCTCCACAAAACCACTCCTAAAACACAAACCACACCTCCACAAAACCACTCCTAAAACAGCTTCCCTGGCTCCCTCCACACAGGTAAGGTTTGTAGATCCACTGCTCTTCCTATCAGTACTGCCAAACACCTTCATGACACAGCCTTGAAATTCCTGCAGCAGCTCAAAATACTCCTTAAAAGAAGCCAAGCAAAGCAGTTTTACCTATGGGATCATTTCCTGGCTGCTTCAATTAGTCAAAAAAAGCTGAAATGGGTGCTGGGAAGAGGATGTCAGGAGCAGGGAAAGATGTGTGACCCCGTTGCACACTGTCATTTCCTAAAATCTCTTCCTAGTACTACAGAGCTCTGGATAGAGTTTCTGAAAAGGAATATTTTCCAAATAACCACATGGATCAGTGACAACCACACTGCATTTCTCCAACCCTTTGCTGATAACATTTCACACTCACTGCGTGGGATTAATGTTGTCCTGAACTTACCCATTTTCAGGCAGAGCCAAGATTTAGGTGGTTTGGTTTTTTGGGTTTCTTCCTCCCCAAAATTCATCACGATTAGTCCCTGGTGCTCCAGCACTTATTAAAACACTATCAACAGCAACTCAGAGCTACTCAGCAAAATTTTGTTAACATTCCTGGGTGAAAATTGCAAAGCAAAGCACTCCAAATGTTTACCAATTGCTCTTTATCACCATTCCTGGTTTTTGAAACAGGAAGCAAACAGGAAAGAAGGCTTTTGCAGAGACAAAATAGGAAAACAAAAGTGGTGAGTTAAGAGATTCTTATAATAAAATGTAGAGTCTCAACAATATTGGGAAATACATTCTGTTTTCCCAAGCAAATAGTCTAAATTTCCAGCTCAGGATAGTCAGTCTTTTTCCACAGATTTCTGCTTTACATCTGTTTAATCAACGGGCTTGAAAAGCCAACCATTATAAAGATCCAGGTCACCTTCAGGTCACATCAACTAAAAGTTTGAAAGGGCTTTATTTTATAAGCATTAAAGAGAGGAAAGCCTAATTAAGCATGAATACAATCCCTGCTTAAGTAGGCTGGATTGAAACAATTTCTAGTAAGAAGCTCTTTTAAATGTTTATTTAGAAAATCTCCCATGTGAAAAGCAGCAACAACATCAGGAGAGCTGCTCAGCCTCAGAGGCCTCTCTGTTACAGGGCCCAGCACTTATTTGCTATTGCTCAAGTGCCATTGAGCCCATCTGAGGCAGGAGCAGCAGCAGTGGTTGGTGTTTCTCCACTTTTAAACAATTCAGGTGTGTGTGTCTGCTGCACCATTCACACTCTGTACCCTCTGTAGTAATGAGTCAGCCATTCAAGAAGTGAAAGCTATGAACTAGGACAACTGCAGGGAAAAAATAGGACACACATCTACATGGAATGAAACTTAGTGAACATGAAAAGCTTTGGAGAGAGATGAGAAATCACAGATTTTCAGCGCTCTGCATCACTGTGACCTTCACCAGAAAGGCAAATTACTCACTGTTTTTCAGGAAATACTCAGTAGCCAACAAAAATATTCTAATTGGGGTTTACTAAAGTACAATATGGAAACTAATATTTTGACTACAATGTTGACAGGACCTACAAATGCAATACTAATTTAGTAAGATCACCAGTGGAAACCATAAGTTTGGAATATTTAAAATTAAGTGTGATGAAAGAGCCATCTTTTGTAAGCTCAGGCTGGAGAAGAGGTGGGAGGTAATCGAGTTTACTGACTAAATCCAGGGGAGGAACTGCATTTCTGAAACCTCAAACAAGTGAACTAAGACAGTTCCCTGTGTAATGCCATGTCTATAAGTAACTTCATGTTTGTTTTTGTCCAAAGTGAATAAAGCCTTGAAAAGACTGAATTCCTTGTAAAGCAGATGTACAAAATCTTTTACAAGCTTTTAAACTAAACCCTACAGTCCTAGAAATATGTGGCTCCATTTTTCCATTTGGAACAATAAAGGAAAAATATAAATGCTTTTTCAATGTTTTTCTAATCTAGCAGCCATGAGTGTCAACATTCATCATTGCTTAAAGAAAACTAAAAACCCTGAAAGATTGTTAGGAGAGGGATTTATTTCAGCTGTTCATTTCCAAATGCCTTTAAGACAACAATGTACTGAATCAAAGCTGGCTGTTTCACTATTTCAATTTCAAAATATGAAACACAAGAAAAAGGAAAATTACTTCAGAAAAGAATTGAGAAATGTTCAGAAGAACATGTACAATTCACCAGTAGTTTTAGTGCTGAACAGACTTGCAGGTACAGTTCTTAATAAGGAAAATGTCAGATTTTCATGGAAGAAAATAGCATCCTATTTTAAGGCTTAGAAAGAAACCACTATTAAATGGTGAACACACAGATGAAATATTGCAATATGAGGCAAGTTAAACAGCCAAAATTTATTAAAGCTTTAGTGAAATTGCCTCTGTTGTCAGAACACAACATTTGGCATCAAGATGAGACACTTGCAAATGGCTTAGTATATTGGATGTAATCCTGCTCCTATTGAAGTCAAGGAATGCAACAAAACTTCATTTTCTGCAGAAGGGTTGGTACCCAGACCTACAAAGGGACTGACTCACGGCTGTGGAAAGGTGCCCAACACGCCCCTGGGGTCACACAGTTACTCTCCCTGATGCACTGCTGGTGGCTGAAGCATGCAAAGGAGACAAAATGAAACTGACTGGGCTTGCTCTTGTAGTTTCAAATCCCTTAGGTGAGGTGCCACTGGAAGGCACCTGTAATGTGTATTTCTTTTTGGCTTTCAAAATGAAAAGGACTCCATAAACACCACGCTATAGAATTAATTGTATTTAAGTGCACATTCCAAGAAAACTCAGACTGTTTGTAACACACTTAACCAGGGAAACAACTTTTGCAAACATAGAAAGGGATCGTTTTCCTCCTCCAATTATGATTGGAAATAAATACACGGAAAGAAAACCTCAGTGAAGAATTTCTTTGTTGCAATGCAAAACCACAGAGGTTATGTTCCAGCTCAGATGAACTAAGTCCAGTAAGAACTCCTGAGCTCTCTGACTTGCACGAAGCTTGCTGAGCCTGTGAGCCTATCAGATAATTTGGCACTTGGCTCCCTAACAATCTAAAAACCCATTTATGGGGTTGACATACTCTTACTAAGCAAAAAGTGCAAATCCTCAAAAGTCCATTTTCAATAGTAGCTTAACCCCTTCTGAGGTTTCTGGAGAATTCAGGTAAGAACATAGTGGTCTCAGGTTTTGTTTTCAGTTTTGTTTCTTTTAGTTTCACCTTCAGCCTCAGGAAACAGAAACTCAGCCTCTGCCAAGTACAGCCCTTGACTCAATGCTATGAAGTTTACACTTACCCAGTCTGTTGTACTAAATTTAAATTAACAGAAACTGCTTAGAACAATACACAAGCAAACTATTCATTAGACACAAGCTTTGGTCTTCTGTGTGATACTTCACCATGTCTACAGAGCTTTTCCTGAAATTCTTCACCTTTTCCTTAGCTGTTTTTTCAGAAGACTGGCTATTTTCAGCACCAACAGAAGGTTTACATAATTAGTAGTTCAGTTGCCATGTTAAAGTTGCACCTAAACTCAGCCTAAGCCATCTTCATATGAGTGCTTTTAGAAGCTATGATCTACAGGAAAAAAATTACAAACCCAAGTTTAAAACAACTCTTTCAACACTAAGCAACATTTTAAAATCTTAGTATACAATGCTGACAAGAGAATAAAAAAAAATTCATGGCTGCCTTTGCTTTAGAACAGGCCTAGTTCTCCAAACATTAGTTTGGGATAAAGGATTTTATAGATCTGCATCTTTTGAAGATACCACTTTAGGTGGAATGAAGAACAAAACTGAAAAGCATTCATTTAATGACAATCTATTTTCTTCTAGCTATAATTTAACAAAGTAAAATACAGTTTTGAGGCCCCACACAAACACTTCAACCCTTATTTCTTAAAAGGGCTTCATTTACACACTTCTTGAGAGACAAGGATTTATTTCTGCAGCTTATTTTGAATCAGGAAAGTTCAAATCAGGGACAGCATCACCCACCAATAAACAAGCTATTCACGCACCAGGGACATAAGATGAAGTATCTGAAATGACAGAATAGGCCACTTACATCAAATAAGAAACCAAGTCTCTGCTAATGGCTTCCTGTATTTTGTTATCCCACACTGGCTCTGTATAAACCATCTGTGCTGCACACACTTCAAGCCATCTTTCAGCTATCAACGGGCTTCTGCAGTAAAACAAACAATTACTAATAGATGTATCTTAGAGACAGATTTTAACTCAAAAGGCACGGTGCTCCAGCATTCTGTTATTAAGAAAAGATCAGAAGAAAACAGCAGAGAATTTTCCTACACAACTGTTAGTAACAGAATACAGAGATGAAAGACAGGGCTATCGCACTCCCTCACACAAGATGACACAAGGAGAGTCTGGATTGCAAAAGTTCTTCCAAGTGATCATTCTAAAAGAATCTTGTGACTTTTCCTTTTCCAACCAGAACCATGCAAACCAAAGGAAAGAACACAAAACGCTATTGTCATTTGCACTAAGGAAAAGGCATAATAAGGAAACAAGCTACTAATGAAACATAATCTGGTCTGCTGGGGAGTATTAGGAGTTACACAACTTCTCACAGGACTTGGCACACCCATCCTTCAGCTATTGAATCAGGTAAAAAGCATCACACTTGCCAGGAAATAAACCTCTTTAGTCTTACTTATAAGAAGAGGAGTTGCACCAATTGAGAGCCACAGCCTGTTGGATTCACAAGTCCTCTTAGACAATTTCTCATAGTTAACTTCTGTTCAGAGAAAGACTGGAACGTCAAGAAATGTGAGCTCCTCAGACAAAAAATAAACCACTTCTTAGTGTGAATTATTTATATGAAGAGTATGTAATAAGACAGTCTGTAAATTAGTGTATACCCCATGGTGAACATGCAGTTATTGTTGTTCAGGTTAAGGATATGCAACAGATGCAGGAACCAGGAAGCAATCCACAATGCAGGCATCAGAGCTGGGTAAGGGACATAAGGAAACCCTCTCTCCATTTAAAGCAAGCTTCCCACTGGAGTACCTGCTGCTGAGCTACCTCTGGCCTCCTCTCCAGCATCCCTGCTCTCAGCTCATTACAGCCAGTTCTCTGATTCATGCTACTGCTTGGTCATACTATAATGAAACCCGGTTTTCAAAGTGGAAAATAACTGCAGACAGGACATTGTAGAATTTGCATTATTGCTGCATGCTCAAAGACAGTTCTTATGGAAGCACTGTGCATGTGTCCTAGGCATCCCAAAGAATTAATCCGTGACACCCAAGTCACGGCAGGGTTTGTTCTGCTGAGTGCCACCGCTCCCCGAGCTGGGGCTGCGGGGTCCCTGCGGTTCGCAGCCGCCGCTCGGCCCCACGGCAGGACCCGGAGGCGAACGCAGCCCGTTCACGTGTAACTCCATCACCGCCACCCGAACGCGGCGGGCAGAGCCCATCTCTGCTCCGCGGGCTGCACACCCCGGGGGCAGCAGGAATCACAGGAACGCACAGGCCCGCTCGGAGCGGCCGCGGGGCAGCCGAACCCCGCAGCGGCCGCCCCCGCAGAGCCCCCGGTCCTTCCCGGGGGTGCTGCCGGCTGTCCCCGGGAGCCCCGCGGGCAGAGAGGGGCCGAAGGAGCCGAGGCACCGCCGCTCCCCACCGCGGGGCTCCGGGGCGCTGGGACCCGCGCCGCCTCCCGCCCCGCTCCCGCTCGCCCCCAGCGCACCCCGCAGTGCCCCGCCGCAGCCGCCGCCTCCCGCCACCCCCGGCCCCGCAGCCGCGGGCTCGGCTCAGGCCCCCGCCCAGCCCCGCTCCCGCCGTGCCCCGGCCGGCCCCGCGCACCCCGAGCACCCCCCGGCGCCCCCCGTTACCGGCTCCCTCCATTCCCTCCCCCGCCCCGGCCGCTCCCGCCTGCCCCCGCGGCCCGGCCTGCCCCGCTCACCGTGTGCGAGTGCAGGCTCTGGCTCGCCTCGATCTGCGCTGTCAGCGGCACCGTGTCGTCCAGCAGCACCTTGCCGGCCGGCGGCTTCTCCATGAAAGCCATAGCGGAGCTGGGAGGGGAGAACCGGCGCCGCCAACCCGCTTCCCGGGGCAGCTCCCGGCGCGGCCGCCGCTGTCAACACGGCAGCGCCGCCGCCGCCGCGGGGCCTTAGCGCCGCCGCTGCCACCGCCCGCCGCAAGGGGGCGCCGCGGCCGCCGCTCCGCGCGGGTCCCGCCCCGGGAGCGCGGGACAGGGAGAGACGGGGGACAAGGAGGGATAGGGGACACGGAGAGATGGGGACACGGAGAGACGGGGGACAAGGAGGGATAGGGGACACGGAGAGATGGGGACACGGAGAGATGGGGACACGGAGAGATGGGGGACACGGAGAGACGGGGGACACGGAGAGATGGGGACAGGAAGAGAGGGGGGAAACACGGAGAGATGGGGGGCACGGCGGGGATGGGGAACAGGACGGGATGGGGGACACGAGGAGGTTCGTCTCCGCGGGGAAAGGGGCTGGAGGGGAAGCCATGAGTGTAGTCGAGTCACCCCGCCACCCAAGCCTCCCGTGCCTGACAGCAGCAACAGCAGCTGCAGCCCCGGGGGAATCAGCCCCAAGACACGGCTGGTCCTCCCAAAGAGACCAGGAAAATTATTAGGGCACTTGCTGCTCTTCACCTCTCAGGGGGTTTTGTGTTAATAAAATAATCAGAATATACTGTATATTTTACTCAATTCCTAGAATTTAAGGTTTGGAGTTGATCTTTTGTGGGGTTTTGGTTTCTGGTTTGGTTGTTTGTCAAACACAATTTAAAGTTATTAACAATTGAATTCCTCAACATGACTGACTGCAGCAGCATAAGAAACTTTCTATTTGAATACTGCTTAGTGCTTGAGAACCTACAAGTTGGGCACCTGTCTGCATTTCCTCTTTTTACACCATACACAGGAATTACTCTCACTTAAGATGCTGTAAGACTGCAGAGCTGGGGTTTGTCATACACCTGGAGCAGGTGTCATGAGCAGATTCATCTCTCTGTCTTGCAACTCCATGATGAGAGGAAAATGGGCTGTGTTGCTGTGGTTCAGCAGCCAGGCTGGAAGGCCAACCCCAACTCCCCAAACTACTGCTCCTGCAGTGACCCAGGAGGTCAGGCCCAGATCTGATTCATTTTATTAATAGGCCTTAAGAAGACAACTTCCACGTGGGAGAGGCAGGGGAAGGAGGGGCCTGCTTGGATGAAGTGCTTTGTCCAGCAAAACCAGTGACAGGCAGTGACCTGAGGCAGAAGGAAAGGAAACTTGAAGTGAAACAGTTCCTACACACAAGAGATAAGGAAACCTCTTCCTAATTACTGCTTCCAGGTTGCACACAGGCCAAACTCCAAGCTTTGAAGGAGAAGGTATGGAGTCAAACACCTGACACATCACCCCTCCCTCTGCTCCAGTGACTAACACCTGGGGTTAGAGTGCAGCACACTCTGGCAGGGCAGCTGTTTTACCAGCAGCTTTTCACCACAGGCTGAGGAGAAACTCTCTTTTCTTAGCAGACAACTCCTGAGGTTATTTGCAGTCAAGGAAAGTTTCAAATGCATTTCTGCTGCAGAGAAGACAGGGGGATAACAGACACTTTGCCAGGAAGTTTTATGAGCCACCAATTGACTCCTGATGGCCTCAATCCTTCCTAAAAGAAGTTCCTTAGTGTATAACAATCTTATGCCAGTACTAAAATAATTTAACCCAGATGATGTACTAATGAATTTGCCAGAAGTCTACTCTACCAAGGTACTTTCAGTGGACAAAGAGAAATCCATGTTCACACATTTAAGCAAAGAGAGAGAAGCCATACAGTTAGTACTCAAATCATCTGCCCTTGTTTGCCTTGCCCTCAGGAGCACAAATACAGTCAGTACAAGTTGTGACAATACATTTTTTTAAAGCCTTCTTCACTCTCTTTCTGGGAGGCACGTTTCAGAAGAAGCACCAGCTGGAGCTGCCATGCAGATTACAACACATCTTGCAGTACATGAGTGTCAGCACCTCCACTTCTGTTTCTTTTGAACACAGCACTGTCCCCTCCCCAGTGCTTGTTGGCAGTACAGCTGCTTTGTACAGAAGGAACAAGTTTAACTGAACTTTGCTGGTGTGGACTGCAATTTTACCAGGAAGAACAGCCTCAGTGTGAGCCCCACCAGTCCAAACTTCCCACTGTGGCAGCACAAAGGCTTCTCTGAATGTGCCACTTTGTCACAGCAAGTGCCTGGTTCACCTTGGCAGAGAAACCCACCATGGTGAAAAAAGGAAAAGCTCTAATTTCAATGCAGTTCTAGTAAGGTTAAGTTTGTGCACTTTCAGACGTTTTGAAAGGCTTTTGTTGCAAATTTACTGGTTTTGTGATTTCACATAAAAAGAGACTCAAAACTAAGTGTACATTGGTTCTGGCCTTTATGCTGAAGTTGCACATGATGAACAGCTCTAACTCTCTGGCACCATGACTTTCACCATCCCTTCCATAACAGTCTTCCCACTTTCTCTGACCTGACACGATACAGAAATGTGTGCAACAGAACCCTTCAGTCGTTGCACTTCTGCTGCAGCTGTGACTTCTTCACCAACGTACAAAGGAGCTGGAAAACGAATCTCCTGGGAGAGAAATATACATCCTTGACCAGGCATTTTGGTGCCCAGGACTGCAGAAATAAGTCCATTGATCAGAACTCCATGGACAACGGTTCTCCCAAACCTAGACTTCTTTGCAAACTCTTCATTTAGATGCAAAGGATTTGTGTCACCTGTCAAATAAGAAAAGGTAACTACATCATTCTGTGTAAAAGCCTTGCTAAGTTCAGCTTTGTCTCCAACTTTTACGTGTAAGTTCTGAAATGCAGGATGTCCAAGCAGTGAGTTGATAAACATTGGCTTTGTCAAGGCTCTTTGTTGGAAAATCCCTCCAGAAATTCCACACCTGAAGGGCCACAACATTTCCAGGAACTTCTCCTGCATGCAGCTGAACCATCAGTTGCCTTCAGTCCAAGACTAATTCTCTACTGTTGCCGGATAACGCAAGCAGAAACGGAGATGTCTGGTTTGGGGAAAGAAAAAACAAACAAAACTGAACAACTAAAGCCTTAAAAAAACCCACCATCAAATGCTGTCAAAGTTAAAAATACTTCAATTTTCCTTTCACATGATAGATTAAAAACTTAGAGTTATGCCTGAGCAGACTTTTGTCTAGCCATGGCTTCAGAAACAAAGAATTCTCAGAACTCATTTTATTAAGCAGCATCCTCTGGAAAAAAACAAGCTCTGGAAATGCATGTTAAACGAGGTCAGTTGACAATAATCATTAGAAAGGCAGAAAGCGAACTAGGGAAAATAAAACCTGGACCAAGATGTGGGTCATGAACAGCACTTGCCAGAAATTATTTTCTTGCAGATGTATTAATCACATCAGTACTTGTCACTGGAGTGAAATCGTGAAGTTATGAGACAGCCACTACTGTAACATTGTACAAGACTCATTTTTAGATGAGAACTGCTCAACCAGGGGCCCACAGACCTGCACTGAAAGGCACATCATTCCCAAAGCAAGGCAGTTTGGCATCTAGGCCATCTTTCTATGAGCAGGCAATAGGCTGGGGCAGCCTGCCAAGCTTGGAGCCAGAGCTGACACGTGGGGGAAGGCACCCAGCCCCACAGGGCTTTACCTGCAGCACCCGGAAGGCACACCTCCTGTTCTGGTAGAAGCCCAGCAAGGTGAGAGCACTCCACAGCTTGACAAGGCCACTAAATAAAAAGAAAACAAAACATATTAATGAAATTTGAGGTTTTCTGTTTTCCTGCAGCATAGACATCTCAAATAGAAAGTATGTTATGCAAAATGTAAGAAACCCTTAACAGTTCAACAGTTGGTAATTTCACTAAAGAATTCTAGCAGCAAAACTGCATCTTGAAGGATTACTGCAGTGGCTGCAGTCTCTTGTCTTTGACACAGACTTATGTACTGCAACCTAAAGTTCACTTTACCAGAACTGTTCTTGTTCTCAGTGTGCATTTAAGTTCATTCTTCACCCAAATCACTTGCAGTTGTCATCACCACTTAGAGTAACCATTCTCATCTTTATTATAGAAAGAGATTTAAAGTCACTGCCTCAGCAATGCTTACTTCCTGTCTTAAAGCCATTAAAATCATTTAATGTGGTTTAAAGCAGGAATAATGTACTGATGCACAAAGTTACAAAGACTCAGTAATTATTTTCTGCATGCTGTATGCAAATATCTGCAGGCTAGGCTTAATTCTTCACAAGCCATTCTTAGTTTAAGAGTTCTATTTTCTTGCAAAAAATATTTTCATGACATGGAAGCACAGACTGCACCTTACCTGCTAATGACTCTTAATATGGCAGACAGAGTTTTTTCCTCGTATGTTAAGACGTCAACAGGCAAAGCTGCTCCAACCTATGAAAACAAATGTTACTTAGTAACTATCACCCTATGTTCTTATCGTGGTTTATAAGCAACTGATTTCACCCCCAGCATGTAACATCATTAAAGGTGTTATAGTTACACTCAAATCTCATACAAGTGTTTCAGTCACATGACTGGATATTAAACAGCACCCTTCCTCTCGGAGTTCTTTAGAAACCACTTTTATTTCCACATTACAGCCAAGAGGTGATGTGACCTGCCTAAAGTCAGCCAGCAATAGAGTAAACAGAGCAAAACCAGTGCTGTGGGCTTTCCCATCCAAACGCTGTTCCCTTCCCACAATTCCTTTTAAAGCCTCTGTCCAGCAAAAGCATCAACACCACAAATTCTAAAAACAAGTACCAAAGAGCGGTCTGAGCTGGAAGGGACCTTACAGAGTTCCCCCAGCTCCAGCCCGGCTGCCGGGTCAGCGGTCCCTTCCACTGGAGCACGCTGCTCCGAGCCCGGTCCAACCCGACCCTGAGCGCTGCCAGGGATGGCTGCGGGCACCGAACCGAACCGCACAGCTCCACTGGCAGCGAGTCGGGAGAGCGGCTGCTAACCGGGCACCGGCGGGTCAAACCCGGCCCATCCACCCCTGGGCTGTTCCGGGACAGCAACCTGCTCCCGCAAGGCTCTCCCGGCCCGGGCCGGAGCCGCAGTCCCGGTACCGGTGCCGGTCCCACCTCTCCGTGCAGCTCCCTCAGCGCCGTCACCACGAGCTGCTTGAACTGCGCGGCGTTCGGCCGGGCCCCGCCGTCGGGCAGCTCCCTGCGGGAAGGAGAGCACAGGGGTCAGGAGGGGCCAGGAGGGCTCTGAGGGGGGCTCGGGGATCCCGGCTTGGGGGTCCCAGTTCTGCGGTCCCGGTTCGGAGGGTCCCGGTTCGGGGGTGCCGCTCACAGGCGCACGCGCAGATAGTGATGCTCGGCCGCGCTCCGCAGCACGCGCCGCTCGAACGCGGCCGCCGCCATTCCCGGTCCCGCCAGACCGCGAGCGCCGCCCGCCCGCCCCTTCTACGGCAGCCGCGCGGGGTCACTGTCGCCATGGCAACCGCGCAGCGCCTCCGGTGTCGCCGTGGCCCGGCCCAGGCCCGCAGCCGCGCCCGTGGCACCAAACGCAGCCCTGCGGAAGGGAGGAGAGCCAGAGCAGTGTCTTGAGGCTGAGACGAATCTCTGGGAAGCAGCGGGAACAGACCAAGCTTTAACTTCGCGAAGGCAAACACGGAGCGCCGCAGCACAAACACACCCCTGCAGGCGGGCACGGAAACGCGGCTGCGCTGGGCCTCCGAGCTAAGGGGCTGTTCCCGAGACAACTTCGGGGAAAGTTTACAGACACTGAGGAGACTCTGCTGCCCCAGACTCAGATTTGCAGGGACACACAGCTGAAAGGAATTGGAAAATGCACAGAACGATCCTGGCAGCCTGTCTGCACTCACCAGTCAACAGCTAATTGAGATGATAAAATAACACAATTTTAGTAACTTGTACCTGTTCTAAAGATTGCCATTAAATGTATCCTTACCACAAAAACAGCAGAAAGGATGGAAGTACCTTTGCTGAAATAATTAAACATTATCCTCAAAAGAACCTCACAGAATCGTCCTTCTTTTACCAGAAGGTTTATCCAGGAATTAGCATCGACCCCAGCAGGGTAACACTGCAGAGCAGCCCAATGTACATCCAGCAGGCTTGAGTCAAGGCCCAGCTCACAGAACACCTTTTGCCTGCACCTTCACATGGCTCAGTCTGTGCAAAAGTCCTCATTATTCCAGCAGAGCTTTCTCAAGCCTAGCACCACAATCTACCTGAGCTCCGCTCCTGGACTGACTTAAAAATGGTACATAAACTGTACCAAACATACCAAACTGAACCAAACTCTGCCAAACATTCAGAAACAAAACTTCAGCAAACACAAATATAATTTCACATGTACCAAAGTAATTTTCGGATTGTTAGTTAGTTTAAAGAAAAGGTAGTTTGCCACATAATGTTCAGTAGCTGTAAGCGTAGGCTAACAAGATACCTTCAGGAATACTGTGTTTCTCCTGGGAACTGATCACCAGTTAGTGTAGTGCTCAATAAATCAGTTCCACAATAATTTTGCAAACCGATCAGAGCAGTCAGTTTTACTGGGACCAACACTACCTACAGTAGTTTGTATTACTTTAAAAATATTAGTAAAATTTCATCACCAAGCAGCAAAACTTGGGAGGTGAAGTGCTGTATAAAATGTATTTTTGTTACTGCAGTGGGGCAGGTGCTGCAAGAGGAACTCACTCAGGCACTCCCAGTGCATCCAGGGAGCTGCTGGAAGGCTGGGGCTGTGTCAGCTGCAGCGAGTCAATAACGAGCACACACAGGACTGTACAGGAAGGCTGGACACAACAGGTCAGTTTTTTATTAACCAAAAGTGAAGCTGAACCCCAGAGTGGTTTAACTTGTTAAAACCATATGTTTATATGGCAGATATTTTTCTTTCATGTTCAACACTACAGTGCAAGAATCAAACTTCGCAGCTGTTCATCCTTTGAGAATCAAGTAGTAAAATGAATTAAAATAAGGGTCCCTCAATGAATCAATTAAAAAATCCCATTGAACTCAAAAGAACAGACCAATTTTAAGAACTGTCTTATTAAATTCTCCCAAGTGAAAGACCTTTAAAAGCATTGGAGCCTTGAGGTAGCAACTTTATGCAGAATTTAATTCCCCTCCTGCCCCACAGAGGAAAATTAGTAGCGCATCATTAGCTCCAGCCAGCTAAGCTGTGTTGAGTGTCTCCTGTGAGGTGACTTTCTCTTGCCTCTTGAAAGAGCAGTGTAGTGCTGCAGAGCACCATGAGGAAATCCACAGGGAAGGCCTCTTGAAATAAAATTTATGGTTTGCAAGAAGTTGAAATGATCAGCAACGACTGTAACAACAAAAATTATCTGAAGTGAAAAAACCCAACGTGTATTTTGGCAAGACTAGTTTACAAATACAAGTCAAGAACAAGAGTCTGCTTTCAGCAAAAGAAAGGAAGAATGGAAGTGACATTCAAAGGAGTTTCAGGGGTTTTTTGCCCTCTGTGCAAAATTGCACTTTGTTTTCAAAGTTTTATTTTAAGTTCTGCACTTTTGTTTCTAAGAGGGGAGCACTTCCACACTTTTTTGTTCTTTTACATTGTTAAACCTGTGCTGTGACATTAGACATAAATACCAAGTGCCAGGATATTTAACCACTGAAAGCCCCTCTCACTGACTTCACAACAATCACAAGAGCAGGGAATCACAAACAGGAGATGTCTTCCTCTGAGCCTCAAAAACATGATCCTCTGTGCCCACTTTGCTGCTGAGTTGTTTCATTAAAAACTAATCTCTCTTCACTGCCAATTTCAGAGACTCAGTGGCAGATTTACTGAACACTGAGTGGTAACAAAACACCTGGGCTTACAACATTGCAACAACTGCAATGAACGGAGTGCAAAGGAACGAGCTGAGATACAGGGGTGGGGCAGATGGTTACTAACAGGTGCTGTACTTGCTCCCTGGACTCAGTATCAGCACTTGCACATCGCCCACTTTGCTCACAGCTGGTGCTCTAACCAGATTCCTGGCAATACTGAGTATCTTACTAAAGAAGCTTTCTTTCCACTACCTTCATGCTCCAAACCCGTGCAAACAGGTTGGTTAAACCAGACCAAACTAATCAGGCACATTGCACATTACAGCTCTTAAATGGATGAGCCTTCTTAGCAGCTCCTTTTCTTTCAGCTCAAAGCCAGCTGCCTCTCTACAGCACAGAATGATGCTGCACAGAGCCTGGGTGCAGGATGGCACTGCCCAGTCTGCCATTGCTCCAGGGAGCCCAGAGAAAGGTAAAACTTCAAAAGCTTGTTCTTGTTCACATGGGATCCCAATATTTTGATTTTATATTCTTGTATTTTCCTTTGACTTTCAGAAGCCATCAAATTCTGCCTTCGAGGCAGAAACATCTCAAGAATCTGAGATCAGCCTTGCCTGGGTTTTGGTTAAGCTTTGGAGCAACTGCCAGTGTTTGCCTGTGCTGAGGTTACAGCCCTGTCCTGCACAGAACCAAAGGCATTACAGAACCCATCTGTAAGGCAGCCCCACCTGCCAGGCTCCTCTGGATAAAGGAGAGGACATTCTGCCTGGGAGCAGCAAAGGCCAGCTGGTGATTATTCTCAGCAAGTTTCTCTTTAGCTCACATGACAGTTTAGGCAACACAGAAATTCAGGCTGGTTTAGAGACCAGTTCCTGTTTGGTTCACAGCACAGTCATGAGCTGGCTTCAGAAACTCTCTTTGTCATGGAGCCCAAAGCATCCTAAAAGTTATATCTGCTATCACTGCAAGGAGCTGATGAGTTGGTGTTTTTTTTTTCTTCTTTCTTTTTTTTTGTTGGTTTGGTTTCGGTTTTGTTTGGTTTTTTAAATTCTGTGATGAAAATAATTATTTTTGTCTTTGGTGTTAAACCTTGGAAGCATGAGTGAAGAGTACCTGCTGCTTCTTTGGCTGTAACTTATGACAAAAAAACAGCCCAGGAAAGCAAGTGAAATTCACTGTTCTAAAATACATGCAGTTAGAACAGCCACTAGACATCACGACCAGAACTTTAATAATATGGAAACACCAAGTTCAGTGGTGTCCATTACAAATCATTTGCATTATATAAAAATATGACTGCAATTACAGTAACTGGACAACAGTCATTCAAATTTATCAACTTTCCATCTTACTCATATTGCAGGAAATGGGAGGAGCTCATCCACTGTGGGGAAAAAACTGTCCAGAAATCATCTCAGAGTTGCTGCTAAGCATCTCATGCCTTAGAGAAATGTCCACTGTGATAACTAAAAAGCAGGAATTCAAGATTAGCATCCTTCCATTCTTGCTTACATGGCCATGAATAAAAAGAGCAAATTCTGTTACACTAGTATTCACTATTAAAAATTTATAACCCCATAAAACACCAATATGCTTTGCATGAGCTGTGGAAGAATGCAAACTCAAAGGGTCACTAGGTTTATTACCTCCAAATTCAATATCTTAATATATATAGTCTGTTTGAACACCATAAAAACATCCTTCTCATGGTCTGATTCTTATTTAGATAATACCCTGATAAAATCTCAGCCATATGCCAATTAAGGTCCTTAAAGCTATAGAAACAGAATCTACCTAATAAATGCTGCAAATTTAACAGGTATTTTAGATAAACATCATTAGCTTAGTTATCACCTAAACCAAAAAGACTCCTCAAACACACCAACTGCGTAGTTAGCAAAGACATTTGCTTTACAAAGTCAAATGTTGCCAACTTTTGAAAAGTTTAGCAAATCAACGTGGTATTTGGAAGCATTCAAGTGTCTAATGAAGTTAAAATACTGTGAAATGTTAGGACTAGGGGAAGCTCCTGTAAACAAGTACAGAAGTAGTCTTCATTTAAATTACAAAACATTCACCTCCTTAAAAAGCTTTAAAACTGACCCAGTCAACAACTGCACCCTGGGAAATGTAGCAGTATAAAGGATCTCTGTAAGCAAGAGAAGGTCATATATTGTTATCTCACCACCATAAAATGTACTCAGTGTCAGGAACAAGGAGCAAATTTGGGGAGATGACAATTATGACACTTTCAGGCCATTTGATCTGAACCACTGCACTTTGTTGGACAGCATAGAGTAAACCAATTTTCTTTGCTGCTCAGAAAACACTTAAAATACGTTTTCTGCATCTGGTTGCTAAGCAGACTCTCCCATGTCCCCAGCTCAGTTTACTTGGTTTAAAGAGTTCTCTGTATTTATTACCTGCTGCTTTCAGCAGGTGGACCAAAACTTCAGTGCCATCTCATTCATTGGCTCCACTGATACTTTAACTTCAAACCCAGATGCTACAATTAAAAGCAAATTTGACATTGTGTAAGGAAAGCATCAGATGAAGGTAATCAGCTCATAAAAGGCTTGTATTACACAGGCTGCCTCTGCAGAACAGGCAACCTCCCACTAGAGAATGTGAAGGGACAATTTACCCCAACAGTGACACCCAGAAGGAAGGAGGCTCCTATGTCTTGCACACTTTGGGTTTCGTATCAGGCACTTGAACTGTTGGACAGACACCATTCTGAACCAAGTAAGTGAACATAGGGTTAGAATCATTTTTAATCTAGGTCTAATAATGAAGTATCAGCAGCAAAGTGGAGGCAGGGAGGAGTGAGCAATCCATCTGTGCTGAGACTTGTTTATGGTTTCTAAAATGCCCAAGAAAACAGCAGCAGTAACTGTTCCGTAGTGTCCGTTGTCCTTGTGAGTTGTGTTGCTGATAGGAGGCTTTTCTGTGTCTTGAACTAAGAAGGCATTGAGGTACCCTGTGCCTAATTCCCTGGATCCATCAGGTCCATGCTAGAGCCAAACATTGCCACCAGTTGCTCCTCATAATGTGTAATATTCCTCTTCATAATGTCCATGCAGGGTCCAAGCAACCTCTCAAACGCTTGCACATCCATGACTGTAATGGAACAGAGGTGAAAACAAGACTGTTAAAAAGGACACCAAATACCAATCTGCTTTTTGAACTCAGATCACACACCTTCAGTTCAACCCACGTAAGGCTTCAAAAGAAACCACAGAAACAGATAATCATGTTTGTGATTTCTCTCTGTACTGTTATTTGGTGAAACAAGACTAATGAAATACAAACTTGATCTCAAAGATAAACACAGAAGGCAAATACACCCCCACAGTGGTATTAAAAGATGACCTGAAGACTGTGTGACAAACCAGTACAGGCCACACACACAGAACATAGAAAATCAGCCATGAGGAAGCAGCAGTGCTTCTCCAGCTTCCACCTGGAGCTCCCCTCCAGCCCATGCTCCCAGTTTCTGGAACCTGACTGCCAGTTACCAAAAGGCTGCTGGGTTTTGGATGGCTGCTCACTCAAGCATGGTCCATGAGACAAGCAAAGAACAGAAAAGGATGACTAGAAACACAGACCACCTGCTTACCTAAACATTTGACCTCCCCAACAGCATAGGCAGAGGCTGCTCTGGGTTTGTTGGTAACGAGTGCAAGCTCTCCAAAGTACTGCCCTCTGTGACACCGGGCAATCTCCACCTCTTGATTGGCTTCTTTACTCGTCATGGTCTGTCAAACAGTGCAGTTGCATTATTTGCACACAGCTCTGTCCTTGTACAAGCCCACAGTTAATAATCCCAGACACTTTACACCTGTCAAAGCTCCGTGGTTTCAGGCCTTCAAACTATCAGCTCCCACGTCATGGTAGAACAACTCAACACCGGGTTCAACTGGAAGAAAATGTGTGCCAGCCCCCAAGTTCTGAGACAGGCAGGTATCTACTGCTACAGCTTTGGGAACTGCTGCTGTGCAGCCTAACACAGACTTTGCTTTATCATGCACCACATGCTGCTCCCCTGGCTGCTTCAGACTGCACAGAGACCCAGGCAAATGCCAACACCTAGTGTGTCACTGAAGATAACAGACCCCACACTTTGTAATGTGCAATCTTCTACAATCACGGAAGAAAAGTTCCATCTCCACCCTTAAGGCCAGAGAAAATGTATCAGTGTGGGAAGGGATGGGATGGGTTGAGCTGCAGGCTCTCTCAGTCTCTCACATGTCAGGTCAGTCTGCAGAGAGCAGACAGAAGCAAAAGACCTTGGCACTTTAGTAAAATGACTTCTGACTGCTTCAGAGCAGGTATGGGATTTTACAACCTACATCACACTAATAATGATGATCAACATCATAAAATAATATATTAAAATAACTCAGGGTGGGCTTTTTCACATCTCTTGTATTAATCAGTCAAATCACAGACTGATTAATACAAAGTCTAATCACTCAATTTGAACTCACCTTGCTTTTAATCAAGATTTTTACTTCTCCAGATTCTACAATGTAAAAACAGTCTGCTTTGTCACCCTGTGAAGAAGAAAAGCTAAAATAAATTCTTTTTTACTTGACTGTGAAAGTATGTATAAATGGTAATCATGCATTCAATTTGAACCAGGCCTTCTGCAGAAATCTGCTAGAATTGACAAACACTCAGATTCTTAACATTAAAAGGTGACTGGTTGGGTAATACAGCAGAGGAGCCCACAGGGAAGGAAGCATTAGTGCACATCATTCAGTAAGGGGGCAGGAGGAAAGGAAAACACAAAGGAGATTGATGATATATAGCAAAATCACTTAAATGAAAATCTTCTGATCCTGATGGAAATAGGCAACAGCTAGTGAAACTAAGCAGAACCTAGAATTTTCAGAAGCAAATTTTAATAAAACAGGGATTTTATTTAACAGTGACTGTTTCTTTCAGTAGGAAGAAGGTGCCATTAAACTCTGTGGCCCTGCTTGAGCAGAGGGGTTGGACAGGGTGACTTCCAGGAGTCCCTTCCAACCTCAACTATTCTGTCATTCTGTGAGAGGACATTTTTCTAGAACATTTTTCACATCTCCCTCAACCTCATCATGTTTAAAATCTTCAAGTGATCCCAGTTTACGTCTGCTCTGGAGAGCTCCACCAGCACTTTATCATTTTATCTGTGACAGGAAGGACATTTCCTCTCTATCTTTGCCCCTGTGGGCCTGGCATAGGGCTGGAAGTCAGAGTGGAGATCTGCAATGTGCCTCTTGCTACAAACCAAAATCCAAGGGACTAAAGGCTTCAGGGAGACTAAGGCTGGAAAAGGAACTGATAAGGGAATGGGAGCAGCTCACCAGAAAAACCTGAAATGAAGTGAGGAGAGAGAGAAATCTGACATTAAGTCAAGTGGTCAAGGAGATAAAGGTGAGGGGAAGGATGGAGAGAAAGGGTTGTAACTTGAGCGTGAAACAAGGCTGGGAGAAGATGATATAAGATTTAAACATGGAGTTACAGAAGAAATTGGGCCTTTAGCTAAGCTTCCTGGCAATGGTCATAAGCCATGCAGTGCAAACTTTTCTTTCACCACTGCCAACCATCACAGCATGAAATAATGCTCTGTGCTAACTGCTGAAAGAGTATTTTATTTTTAAAAAAAATGGAAACAAACTGAGTAGGAGACACCCTCATAACACTACTAACAATTTTCAAGTGCTTTAAAGCTTACTGCCCTTAACTGAAGGGTCACATTTCAGAAAGGTAATTAAAATTTTAAATTACTCACAAGGGAAAAGAGGTTCCTGGTATTGATGCAACTGCCTTAATTTAAGAGTTATCATATATTTTCCAAGCACAGAATTTCATCATCTCTAGCACTGTACTGCCATCACCCAGACCTATCCAAACTATTAATCCTCCTTATAAGGATAATTACATCCTTGCCCTTAATTCAGTTATTAAAAAAGAATAAAACCAACTGTGTAATTGGATCACTGATGGTATGAATTCCCAGTTTTGATACTGATTTATAAGCTCTGATTTTGTTGAGAGTTCTGTTTTCTCAGGGTCTTAAGCAAAAGGAGTTTCAACTTTAAAAATTGAGGGTATTTTTGGAGTGAAGTAATTTGACAGTTATCACCAAACTTGCTTCCTATATTCAGTTATGTGACATTCAAGATAATTAAGATCAATTATTCAAGACACTATCAAGGAACTGTATTCTGTCTATACAACAAGAACAACATTGTAACCAAAACCATGCAGTTTCAGGTAAGCCTTTCTTGCATTAATTTCTACTTGAACTGGAACACTTTTACAACACAGTAACCTACAGCTAAATCTGATGCATAATTCCAGTGTCTGTAACAGTGTTCAAAAAGTTGTTTCTGTCACAGCCAAAAAAAAAAAAAAAAATCAAACAGCTACAGCTTGAGTTCATCCAGCTTCATGTTCTACCACCCTGGCCTTGATCTACTGCAGCAGACAAAACATTCCTCAGTCACTGAAGGACTCAACTGAAACCAGACCACTGAACCAGCTCAGGAAAGCACAAGAAAAAACAATGGTTTCAATTAACCCTGACAGTTTCTTAGAGCTAGTAAGTCCCTGTTTAATCTGGCCATAGGGGCCTAGGAAAACTCTACATGGGGCATTTCATGGAAAACTGCATAGACATTTAATTTCAGCTCCTGAAGGCACACTCATCTTGAATCCTTGCAAAGACTACTTAAAAAAACATAGATGAGAGAAAAAATACCAAGAAGCTAAAGTAATAGAATAAATTTGCAGCAAAATACATACTGTCTATTCCCCAAACATTCAAGAAGTGGTCAAATAAATCAGAAATAAATATTAAAAGAATAAATGCCAAGTTGGTCCAAGTAATACAACTCTGCAAGTCAATTCCAAACAGAAAAAACAGAAGCACAGAAAGGAGAATGATAAAGAGAACTTGAGATTTCAAGTACCTGAGAAATGATACGTTCCCCATCTTGGTACACCTTCTCTCCTATAACATCCACTATCTTCATTCGCTCTGATGCCTGCAGCAAAGAGGAAAATTAAAAACAATAATCAGTTATAGTTTATCTCTATGAACCTTTCTGAATCTCTATGACCCCTCCTGAAATGAACAGACATTCACTAGACACACAAACACACAATTTATAAATATATCCCCAAAATGATATTATCATAGTACTGCAACACAGGTGTTAAGACTACCATAATCAACAGGAAAATAAAATTGTCTAGTGTCCCATCCCTGGGCTTGTCTGAGCACTCAAAAAATATCTGATTTGGCTGGTGTAGAGCAAAGGGGGCAAGAAAAATCGCTTTCTTTAGGATTCAGTTGAAATTTGAAAAAAACACTCTGAAAAATGTTATAAACTTCCTAAGAACAAACTAATGAGAAATACCAGCAAAACATTTCAAAAATATTTTAACCACTATATACTTAAACATGTGTGGGGGAAGAATTGTGTCCAAGAACTCATTCCCAGAGTGAAGAGGAAGGTGACATGACCAGGACAAGGGCTTTGCACTGGGAGCAAGGGCAGGAGCAGCACCTGCCATGCCAGGACACGTCTGAGTCTTCACAAACAGGAAGGGAGAAAAGAGTTCTCTCCAGTGTTTCCCACCACCCATTTAGAACCCCACAAAACAATTTCACTGCTTCAGAGCAGCACAAAAAATCATACCAAGAAAGGAAGAAAAGCCTAACAGTTAAAATTCAGCAGATGATTCAGCTGCAATCAATCCATTCATTCCCCAAGTGCACCTTCATCTTGCCTATCTTTGAGAAATCAAATTCTGGTCCATGCATGATTCAACTGCAATGTGTCATGCAAAAAGCCATCTAGTGCTAATGACTTATTTTGCTGTATCTTTAAATATTTGAGTCATTTCTGTGCTCAAAAAAAGTCACATTGATGGAACCAGTTTAAGCCAGGCACTGAGAGAGAAGGTGTTGTAATTTATCCCTTCCACAGCTACAATGTACGTCCAAAATAATACACAGTAGAGGCTGCTGTTCACACCTAATGATATTTGCAATTTTGTAAACTTCTCCCAAGGGGATTAAGAGCTCAAATACTCAAGATTGATGCTGGAAAGCATTTTTTATAAGGAAAGTTAAATTATGGTTTAAGGCAGAAACAGACTAATATAAAAGCAGGTTGGTGAGTTCCAAAAGCCCTCTGACAACACAGGGTGAATCAATGGAAGTGATAATTTCCATATTGTTCCTATATTCAGGCACCACACACCCCAACAGGGCAGTGTGACTGCATTCTCAAGTCACAGTGCTTCCCTTTAGCAGTTTAACTCCTGAATATTAAGTTAAGCTTAAAGCAAGACTTTACAGCTCACACCTTTGTATCAAATTTAAAACCATTCCTGGCTGATAAAAGGTCAGGTGTCCACTGACTGTATACTTACTTCACTATCACACCCTCACAGGAAACCACAGCCCTGACTACCACACTGTATCTTGATACCTGTTCCCTGAAATACCTATTTTTGATGTGGGGTTTTTTTGTGTAAAGAACTTTTTAAAAATCAGACTGAGATAAAAATCAGCAAATCGCTATTGTGAATAAAGGATCTGGGGAAAAAACCCTAAAACTATTTCAGCAATGCAAATTAATTTGTGTAATGTATGTGATACCAAAGCAATATTTTGTTCTAAGCAAAAACAACAGATTTCTGATATAGATAGCAGGAGCACTGACTGGAGCTGCTGCTAATGCAAGAACTTGATGCAGATGTCTCTGAGAGGTTTTACCTCCAAGGATTTAAGAAGGGGCACAGACTCAATAAATAATTCATAAGTCTTCCTCTTCTTTGCGTTGTTTTTCAGTATAATTCTTCTGAATGTCACTCGATCCTGTAAAAACAGCACAGAGAAATTCATTATTCCTCTTCACTGAAATGCTCCCTGTTTGAAGACCTGACAAACATGAACCAGTATTTACAGCAAATGCCAGGGCTGGGAAAGCAGCTGCTGAAGCAATACCACATCCACTATGACTGCAACAGCTCCTGTTAAGAGTACTTCTGGCAATAACAAATTAAAAAACTGGGAGCTGTAAGACTTGATCCTTCTCAGACAACTACTCAGGGATTCAATTTTTATTCTGTCTTATACAGTTTTTTTTGGGTTGAGTTTTGGGGTTTTGTTTGCCTGTTTGCTAATATATATATATCATGCTTCTGCATCAAATGAAGAAGTTTCGCTCTTCCTGCTGAAGCCAGTGAAAATTGGCATTTCCAGCATTTGTTAAGGCAACTGCAGAACTAAGTCTGATGGATTCTTCTCTACTTGAGTCACAGACTTTAAAAGTTGAAGATTTATACTGCTCTCAGGTCAGGAACAGAGGATCAAACGCCAAGGGGGCAAAATGCCCCCGGCCCCAGCGGCGCTGCGCCCCGCGGCCACAGGGCGGCGCTGCGGGGCCGGCGGCTCCGCCAACACCGAGCGGAGCGGGAGCGGCACCGGGAGCGCGGCCCGAGCGGCACCGGCACCGCACGGAACCGGCACGGGCACGGGCACCGGGCACCGCAGGGAACCGGGCTCCTCTCAGCGTCTGCCCCACCGGCATCCGCCAACAGAGCCACAGCTGAGTTCGCCGTGCACAGCTGGGACCGGAAGCATAAATAACCAAAAGAAGTCAGAGGACAGGAGCAGAAATTTGGTCAGGAAAATGGTACCGAAAAACAAAACAAAACAAAACAAAACAAAAACAAAAAAACAAACCCAAAAAAACCAAACCATCCCCCCCAAAAAAACCCCAAAAGTCCCAAACCAAACAAACAAAACAAAATACCACAAAAAAACAAAAAACAAGCAACAACAAAACACCTCTCACACCAACCAAAAAAAAAAGAAAAAAAATACAAAAAAAAACCACCCCAGAAACATCCTGAGAGCCATTCCTCCGGTTCCGTTCCCAAAACCATCTGCTGGTACCTAAGCAGCAGCATTTTGAGGCGAAGAGGTATTTTCAAGTAAGTGGACATCTTTAAGGGATGCAGGCTGCAAATAATTATTTAGGTATTTGTATAATAAGGACTAATAGAGGTGATATAGTATATATTATATTATAAGTATACAATATAATGATATACTTATATATATATTATATACTTATACTATATACTATAGTATAAGTATAATGAGGACTAATAGAGTTGGTATCAGTGGAACATTAAAGTTGAAGGATGAGGAAGAGGAAAGGCAGGATGGCATTATTATAAACAGATGATAAAGCATAAGCATTTTTCTGGTTTTAAGGAATTCTTCAGTGGTAAAAGTGTCCTCAAATGTTTGTGTTTGGAGAAGCAGAAAGATGCAGAAACTGGGGGGAGTTGTAAAAGCATAAAAAATCAGAATTCACCTGCTTGAGAGCATCAGTGAGGGAGGAAAAGCAGCAGTGTTTGAGCAAGAAAAAGCCAGGCTGTGAGGGCAGCGAGTGTGACCGTGAGGCTTCCCCAGACACATTCAGCAGCAAAGGCTGAGGACATTTCCCTCCTCCAGAAGGGACCCGCTGTGGTAACTGCTTTGTGCCTGAGCCTTCCCTGTTTCTGTTGGCCTAAGCCTGCAATGCAGCAGGAATAATCCACACTTCCCAAAAGGCAGATAACCAAGAGCTTAAGCAATGACTTCTGCATACTAATAAAAATATGTTTAAATTACATTAAGGACAAAACAGTACAATAAAACATGGCAACAAACAGAGTAACTGGAAGAAATAACTGAAGTTTGAGATAAAAATGCAGCCTTAGTTAATAAAATGTTACAGAACAGATGATGAGCAAGAGGTCCCTATTCATCTACACCTTGCTAATTAATTGAATATAATCACAGAAAAACTAAACCCAAAATTAACCCAATTTCTGCAGTTCTTTGCAAAGGCAAACTGGAACAAAGAATCATCTTCTCATTTTCTTCCTTTTATGAATGAGCTCCGTTTGTAGCTAGCTGCTTTGTTCTGTCTTCCTTCAGAAATGAGATTCTGACATTACTCCCTGGTTGATTTACCAAACTCTTTTCTTTAACATCACAGATAGAAGGGAAGTCAGATCCCGCAGCAAGGCCGGGCTGGCAGGAACAGCCACGGGCAGCAGCAGCTTATCAGCCCCACAATCAGGGTCAGAACAGCGGCCAGCCCCCAGCGAGGAGCCCGGGGCTCACAGCACTTGTGGCTTCAAAGCTCTGCTGATCGCACAATCCACTCATTATGCCAACCCTCAGAAATGAGTAAGAGAGCACTGGGAAAATAACCCCATCCAAACAGTGCAGAGAAAAGAACTAAAAAAGGAAACTAATGGCTGCAGCTTCACATTCAGCACTGCTGGGCTACAGACAAAGCAACACCATCATTTGGCTCGAACCTCATAGGTCATGCTGACCTGAGAACCTCTTCCAAGGTAACAGAACCACAGTTTATTGTGAAGGAAAACAAAGCTTTGGGCAATTTTCTGGCCTCTTTAAACTACAAACATCCTCAAGAAGATATTTAACACATTCCTATTCCTTTAAGAGACAAAATGGTAGGAAGGTGAGTTGAAAATAAAGAACATAATTTAGATAGGTACTTTAATGGCTCCACTGTCCTCTGCAGGATGAAAACAAAAGCAGGAGGTTTTTCTTCCCCACTAACAAAAGCCCCAATTACAGTAAAAGCAAAACTATAAAGGGACAGATAGAACTAGTGATATAGTTTTTATAGACAAGTTGTTCCAGAAAGTCAGCCAAAAAGATTTGCACAATGGACCTGTCAAGCCAGGAGATGAGATAGCAGGTCCTGATAAAATACCTATGAGCAGAGGAGCCATATCAGGAGGAGCTCTGGACACACTGAGGTACTCCTTAAAATATTATGATATGAGAGCAACTTCATTTCCTTACCAGTCCCCAAAGGGCTCCTTCTGTTGTGGCAACAATGGTGGCAGCTCTGGGAGTGTTGTACATCAGTGCCAGCTCCCCAAAACTGCCGTGGTTATCGTAGCGGCCCACACAGCGAGACTGGTTGTCTTTTGCTACAACAATGTCATACAACCCTCTGGAACACAACAGAACAAACACTTTTTATTAGACAACATCCCAGTACAAACCTTGAGAACAGCTTTTTGCTGTTACACAAATAGTCCTTTTATTGCTGTGTGAGATGGAACTTTTTGAGCTTTCCAACTGCCTGATTCTCGGCTGCTTCTATCTACACTATTTTCACAATAATTGTCTCTTACTAAAGCATTTATATCTATACTATTTTCACAAATAAAGCATTTCACTCCTGATAGACATGGGCAGGATCTACTTGGTTTCCTCTGCACAGTATTTTGATGTTGCTGTTCTGGCCAAGGTGAGAAGCATTTTCACCATCTTTAACAGTGACATTTCACAGCACGTGTGTTAGCCAGTGAGGCCTCTAGAGTCACTCAGATCCATCTCTACCCATTTTCTCAGTGCCAGCATTGCTGCAGGACCTTTGGGACACACTCAATCCAACTGCTCACCTGCTACTAATGGGTTTGCCACAACTCCAGCTTCAGGGTATATCATACCCCAAGATGCTCTAAACCCACTGATATCTAGGTAAGATCTCTGAACAGAAAATGGTAACTGGTATTATGAAATACCAAAAATGGTATTATATATCCCATAACATCACTAGGCACATAAGTAAAAAAGAAAATTAATGACCAGAAATGGTACTAGGTGAGGAAGGAAGGCACATGAGACTGCACAACAACCCTACCAGACACTCTGCTGCTTACTCACACCTAAGAGAGTAAGAAACCAGCAGCATACTAAAAGTAAACCAGAAAAGGATTACTATTGATGGAAAGTGTCACTAATTCTTGTAATGTCTGATATCTATTTAATGACTCTGAGAGGCACCAGAGACAACAATCTTCAGAGTTGGGTTTTTTTTGATCTGGAAGAGCCAGATGTGAACGCCTTAAGCAAAAGCAGCAACAACTTCTTCCATCCTTCAGCCTGAAAGTAACTTACTAGGGCCATTTATTTCCAAATAACTGTAGCCATGTAACAACCTTCAGTCAAGCATTCAGCTGCCTTTGGCCCAAGGACTAATCTGGTGATGCAACACTGGGTGACCTTGGCTCAGCTTTACTGAGAAAACTGTTGCTGAGCTGTGAGAGTGTCCATGAACTAAAGCCCTGCAAGATAAGAAGAATAAAAACAGGCCCAAGTGTAATTGTTGAGAAGGTAATCGTTACGAGCCCAAGGACTCAAGTGAAAAGTACTGACATGAAAAAATATAAAACCCTCAGGCAGAAAAAGAAAGCAAAAAAGCAGAAGAGGGCAGCTCAGCAAGATTGTGGCTCAGTGTGTGCCAAGAGGCAGCAGAGACTGCCCCTCCTGAGCGATGAGTGCTCAATCAGCACAGACCCTGCCCTGCAGGTGCCTCCTCAGCAGCAATGAGTGTCCCATGTTCAGCCATGCAATAAATAAATCCCTCTGAGCTCTCCCCTCCCTGTACAGGGCACTGAACTCCTGCTGCACCCTCAGGCTGTGCCTCCCCTGCCTGCTGCCCCTCCGTGCATGGTGAAAGACACTCGGACACCTGGTGAGGAAGTACTGCAAGCAGAAGGCTTCAGGAAAAAAAAGCCTGTGCCAGAACACAAAGTCACTGCTCACTTAGACAAAAAGAAACCAATCCTCAGGAATATTTAGGCATTAATTACTTGGGAGTAACAAGGCACATGGAAGAGCTGGAGTCCTCCAAACTTGCACACATTGGAAACATTGTGGTTTTCCATAAGGACCAGGACTCTGCTATTCTTTTGCATGAAAAATTAAGTGTGGGGGAGATGTAGGAAGACTGGAAAGGGAGAAAGGACTGAAAATTCCTTCCTGCAGAAGTTATTCCTAATGACCAAATAGCCAGCAAAAGAATTGCAGCCGAGTTACTGCTCACAGCAAAGACTGCCATGGTGTCACTGGACAGCACCAATTTAATCTCCTTCACTGTACGACCTTTCTGTCACATACTTTTAACTTGGGAACAAAACAGAACAAAAACCTAAAAGCCTGAAAACTTCCAATACAACAATCTATTGACAGAAAAAACCTGTTGTGAGTAACACTGCATCAGTAGAACAGAGACCATAAAAGCATTTACCTGAGTGTCTAAGTTAAGGTTCCATTTCACTTCTTCATTTTAGGTTAAAACTCATAGCAGAGAGCTTTTAATAACCAAGAGGGTAAGAGCCTTGCACAGAAACAAATCAAGATAGGCTGATAGCATCTAACATTTCTGAGAGGCTCCCAAACCGAGTTTAAGGTTCCTCAAAATCAGGAACCACCACTGTGCACAGATCTCATCTCTGCAGGGCTGGTGGCTCTGCTCCCACAAGCTCTGATTTGCAGGACCTTGCTCTTATCTGTAACAGCCTCATCTCTCTGCTGAATGTGGCAAGAGAAGGAACTGAGCCTGCCTAGCCAAAGACATGGGACTGGATGGAGGGAGAGCAGTTGAGGAAGACAACAGAGTGCAGAAATGGGGCACTGGTTTAGCTAATGGAGTGGGATAGCAGAGGACAGGGAATGGCTGGAATACGTTTGATGCAGCCCTATGTTTTGTAATTTCACTAACCAGAAAGGGAATGTCCTTAAAATGAACAAAAAGCATTTCAAACAAACAATTTCTAACCTAGAAATTCTTCTGCAATTCAAAAGGCAACAAACTGTCTCGAAGAACTGCTCTGAAAGCATTTCATACAATATTAATGGTGCCATTATTTCAGTGATAAAAAGATAACAGTGCACCAAAAAAGCAGTTTGCTAAAAACATGTTCCAACAGACATTTATAAATCACTCAGTAATATTCTGTTTAACATTACAGTTTTGCAGAAGGAAATAAAACCATGTTGTTAATTAGTCTTTAGATATGGTTACTCAAAGTAATATTAGCCAGATTTTTTTTCCAAATAATGCCCACGCACACAGGTATGTACTATACGCCTGTTACACATATATGTGATCCCCAAAATTATGATGTGAATTTGCTTGATGGAAGAAATTCCAAAATGGCACCTTAAACTCTGCAAATACAAATCACAACCAAGAGAGGCAGAGCATCCCCAACTCTCTCTGAAGTCAGTCATCAAAACTAATTGAATAAAGTCCAGGTTTTTCCAGGGTGGCCACTACCATGGATTTCTATTTCCTATATTCTCCTTCCTGAAAATAATGTCCTACCCCTACCCCTTACCACAGAGCTACTTTGCTGCTTTTCCCCCTCCTTCCTTCAAAAAAAAAATTAACCTGGTCTAGAGACAACATGTAATATGGCTGGTTTTAAGCTGTGCTTATGCTGACAGGCACAAAACCTAAACTGAACAAATTATTTTCCTTCATAAACTGTCCTGTAGTAAACATTCCTTGCCATTTCTAAGAAACTGAAAAGAAAACATCCTCTACATTTCACAGGCACAGCTGCTTACCGCTCAACGACATAGAAGTTATCTCCATCATCCCCTTGGTCAATCACATGTTCCTGAGGTTTCACCTTCCTCTCAAACATGGCATCAAGGACCTGAGACAGCTGCTCCTAAAAAGCAAGCAGGAGTGGGGGGGAAAAAATCAACTATCAGAAAACACACCTTAGTGTTACTGCTCTGTGGGAAATGGATTTATAGAAAATTCTTAAAGGTCAACTTAAAAGTCTGACACTGCTGGACAAGGGTGAGCTCATTTCATTTGGTGGGGATAGTGAACTGGAACTTTTGTACACTTGACTGTACAAAAATACAAGTAATACTGATGTTACATGTTGATTTCCACTGGCAGCTCATTCCATTCCAGCTTATTAATATAAGTTCAGTAATGCAGACAACCAGACACAGGCACAGAAGAGCCATTATCTCAAATATATGTCCAAATGTCTCAATTTTCACATTTCACTGCCAAAGCACACACCTACCTTTGGTATAATCTGACACAGCTTCACTGCAATGGACACACATCAATTCAGATCAACAGTACATTTATTTCATTCATTTCATAGAAATGGCACCATGATCTATTCTATTCACCTATATCTATTAATTAATCTGTACTACCATCATCAAAGAGCCCCACTCATGATCAGGACTGTACTGAACAAGACTCTCCACAGACTCATTTCCCTGGATAGCCTGTTCTCTTAGAGCAGCTGCAATTCTGGCCCCAGATAAGACAGGACAGGTACAGAAGTGGAGCCCAGACAGAAAATGGGATGAAGCTGGTCTGCACAGCAGGCTCCAGCTGGGTTTTCCTGTTGAACCATGACTAAACTTCCTTTTTTTGCAAGCAGCACAGCCAGGGAAACTGTGAAAGCCAAGAAAGATGACACCATATAAATGCCTTGCCTTGATGCTGACCTGCTTTACCATCTTTGCTATTCCCAAGCCCATAAACAATATACTTCCACTGCATTTTCAATGACCAGATGTTCAAAGTTGAAGATGTAGATCACAGCTGAGTTTCTAAAAATACTCTTCATCAACACACAAGCCAATCTTCATGCTGCTGATACACTTGAAATATTTACTGCACTCCTGAAGTTGGGAATTATCACTGCAGCATCTCTTGGCACCACTACACTGAAAATATTCCTTATCTTTTAAACAGAATCCTATTTTCTTGTCTTTAAAAACCGTGTCTGGACTTTTAGATCATATTAACTGTACCTAACAAAAAAATAAACTCCATTTAAGATTTCCTTAAAATGCTATTACCTGATCTAGGTTTTTGAAGAGCAGGATATCTTTACATGCTTCCTGCAGTCTGCATCGCTGTTCATCAGTTTTTGGATGAACTACCTTTAAAACAAAGTAGAACAGAACAGTCATGACAACAAAGAAATATGATTACAGACTAAACCTTCAGCATGTAAAAGCAGAGCACAATTTAAGTGTCAAAAGTATACAGTCCTTTTTGTTTGCATAAACAGTATTTATATATAAACATACAATGCAAGACAGAATGAAAGACATGTAAGAAAAATACTATGTTGACAATTAACATCTGAAAAATAACAGTGAAGAAAGACAAGAAAGAAGAGCATGCCTTTTTCCATTCCATTCCCTTTCCTTCTAACACAGCCACAGTCAAAGCTTGAACATCTCAAACAGGGGAAGAAGTGAACAGTTTTCTTCCTGAACTCTGGCTATGTTAGTCCCAGTGTAACAACTGCTGGCACACAGGCAGTTTATATCCTATATCAGACATCTATCCAATAAGAAGTTATTGAATAAGCATGGCTTCTTTCTAACAAAATTATTTAAATAAAAGCTTTGTTGTTTGAGATATTTTGTTACTTCCTTCTATTTATAAGCATCAGGTTAAAGGAATCAATACTCACTGTATCACGAAAATGTTTATATATGTGCTTGTTAGGGGCTAATAATGAAAATATATTAAAAAATTAATTACCTGACATGCACCACGTTAATATTTCTTATTTCTGGAATAACAAGGATTCCAAAAACCAGTTATATCAGTAGGTACTTCTAAAAAGTTCTTTCCATAGTTAAAAAGGTCATAGATCCTTGTTTTAAAAGAAAACAGAATATTGAATTATCAGCCAAGAAAACTAAGACCTTTGATGGAACAAATGTGTCCAAGTTTACAAACATTTGAATAATCTTACACACTCACAGTAGTTTTTTTTTTCTTTTTATAGCACATAAAAATTATTTACAAAGTATATTTATTAAGTATCTCTTCTTTTTTAAGAGAAATTATATTAGACTTAGATTTTCATTGCAGAAGTGTAAGCATCCTTTGCAATGGAATCTGGAAAGGAACACCAGAAGTCCAGGGAGAAAACACTGATTCTCACCAAGCAGGCTACAAGATTTGCTCACACAAACCCACCTCTGAAGAAATACCATTACAGTATCTGGATTTGCAATTCCTAGAAATTCCCAACTTTCAAGAACAAGAGAAAAAACAGGTGTCCACAGACTTAAAATATTTCAACCAAGCATTTCTCCTACCCAGGCAGAACTGCTCTGACAAGACAGCAAAAAGCATGTGAGGAATTTTAAGCACCCATGAAGAAACAGCTGTGGTAAAGCTTAACTAATTCTTCTTAACAGCATCGATGATCTAGGAATTGCCTCAACAAGCCTTTAAGAGAATTAAGAAAGGAAAATAGCAAAAATTTTAAAGATGGTAGAGTTAAGCACAGCTCTCAAATCCTTTGAAGTAAAATTGTACTAAAGCTGTAGTGACTGAAAAAGTCCATGAGACAAAGTGGCTCTGAATTTCAAAGCAATGTCACTTTGCCAGCGTCACCACACCACGCTCAGCAGGGAAAGCACAAGTGGTAAGAAAAGGCAATGTACATCTGCCTGTCAGTCTGCAGACAGACCCATGCATGCAGTGATTCCCTCACTCTTACCCTTTGCTCTGTATCTTCCTCCTCCTCATCTGGATTGAAAGCTTCAGCACAAACTTGGAAGAAAAAGAGAGAGGAGATAAGTAAGAAGTAATTACATGAGAACAGCAAACAAATCAGTTTAAATACTTTTCTTTTATCTTCCTACAGGATAAACAAAATCACTTTTCATTTTGTCATTATAATGTCAGAGGCTCAAACCCTGTCTGCTCTCTGAGCAGGCACAGCACGGCTGTGCTCAGACTCTCATGTAAAAATTCTGTGACTTACTAAATAATCTTGCCTAGCAAATACTCAAGCATGGACACAGATTTCCTTTCAACTGGTATCAAAGCTTAACAACCTCCATTCAGATTCATTTACAAGCATCTTCTCTAAAATGCAGGAGAAAAATACTGCTGCTCCACTGCTTTGTTCTTTGCAGTGCCATGTACAGAGCAAAACACAGAGAAAGGAGCACAGGGAAGGATGAGGCACTCACTCCACCTCAATTTTGATTTGCAAATGAGTATCTATATTTTGGGAGGTTTTTTGATACAGAGAAATCATGTTTTCACAGGTATTAACCTGGGAACTTAACCATCAGCTTAACCATAATACAGTCCAGGGAAAAACAGCATTTAGTCCCATCCCCCACATGTTCCTCTATCTAACTACATTTTAACCAAATTAATGTCAACTGATGATACAAAAACAACTCTAAAATTTACAGGGTTTTTTGTTTTTTTTTTTTTAAAGGATGAGAACAGTTGTGGAAAAGTGCACACTACAGAGCACCAGGACAAGGCTCTGCCAAACATGTCATTATCCCTACAGGATCAACTGAAAGAGAGGCAATAATGCAGAGCTGCTGAAATTTCAAACCCTTTTTTTTCAGTTTTAATTCTTCAGAAAAGGCTCATCTTCAGTTATCTTAGCATTTACACACAGTCTTACAACACTAAACACAGACACTTTGGCCACCAAAAGCCCACAGTTCTACCTCGGGTTTTCTTATAAATTCATGGATGTTTACAGTTCTTGCATGTGGAAGGGATCTGCACATTTTAACCACCTGTACTGACAGCCCTGTTTTCATCTAGCTGTGCTCTTACCTTCATAAGGGTGGTCTCACTTCTGAGGTTATACATTACTTATAAAATTTTACAAGGAAACATAGACAAGCATTTTCCTTTGTACTTTATCCAGCATCCTGACAATAGTGAAGACTTGGCAGAATGCCCAGAAGCTCACTGCAATGACATCTAACTGCTGAATGGAGTGAGAAAGTATAAATAAAAATCCAGAATGTCTAGAATTCAGCAACTTGTAAATAATTTGAAAATGCACACATCTATTGACCCTGTCATTGTGAACTCATTAGGACAATAAAAATGCAAAACTCTAGCACAATTTACTAGGAAAGATTTGTTTGGTTTTGCGTGTCTTGTTTTTTTTTATTTAGTATTTTTTCTCTCTAACTAAAAGATACAAGCCTTTCCTAGGAAATTGGATTTTAATTCATTTTTTTTCCTGGAGAGAACAAGGAGACTCAGATACAACAACAAGCATTCCACTTCCCAAACCACAATGTAAAAATGTAATCATATAATCATCAGGCATTTTGGGAGTAAGTAATGCTCATACAATAAATCCATTTAACAATACAGAAACAGTTTATTGACAGTGCACCTACCACACACATGCTTTTAGTTTAACAGAGCCACCCACACTTAGGGCAGACACTTGACAAAGGATAAACAGAATTCTTCCCTAGCTGAAAAAGAAGTACAGTCCATGCTAGAGTCCAAGGATGGCTGGTTTATAGGAAGGTGGATGCCCACAAAGCTACAGAACTTGGACTGATAGGCTGATCCACTTAATATGCAATACAAAGGCACTAACAAAGAGAACATTATTAGCATTTTGGTGTGAAAGCTTCCTCCTCCTTCCATTTTACAGTAAAGATCAAAGTCTATTGTGAAAGCTTAGGATTTTCAAATAAGGAACAGTTACTAAGAAGAAAGGCTCCGTGGTTTCAACAGAATGGTGAAACTGGAGATAATTAACTCTCTCCATTTTTTACAACCAGTGAATCACAGAACTCCAAACTGGAGTCCAATTCTCTATTAAGTACAAACATCTATGAATTCAGAGATCACTGTACAACTAGACCATTCTATCATTAAAATTTTAATATTAAGCTGCAAATTTGATTTTGTTCCCACCTCAGCTGCAGGGAAGCTATTTCTAAGAATGCTTCAGAAAATTCAGGAAATTTTCTTTAAGATTTCCTTGGGAAGATAAGTTTTATTGCCACAACTAAAACTAGAGCATCAGAGCAAAACCTTATCTCAAAACACACATCAAAGCAACACAGTCATCTGTAATTTCAGTATGAAATGGCTTTGGTTATGGTTTGTAAATGTAGGTTTCCCCTATTGCATCTTACCCATTAAGGGTGAAAACAGGTCCCAAAGCCCACCAAGGACTTAGTGCCCTTCCCTTACATATGGAAATCTCTTCTGTAATGCCCGTGAATGGGCACCACAGAAATACAATCAAAACATGGCAAAATACCACTTCTTCCCATGCACATAGAATGCCTTCCCATTATACTTTCCATTCTTGAACCTCCTGCTGGGATTTCTTTTTCCATGCAGAAGAGCAGGCCAGACGTTTTGACTCCAACCTTGGGCAGCTCTGATTGACAGGACTCTATTTACTTGCAGGCAGAGCTGTAACACTTAACGTAACATTTCTGTTGTGGTATACTTTAAAAGGGGGAGAAACACAAAATTCTCAAGCTTAATTAACATTGTGATACTCTGGAAAGCCAACAGAAAGCTTTTCAGCCCACTCCTAACAACCAACAGTATTTTCCAAATACCTTAAAACAATGACTAATGAAAAGAAAAAGCAGCATTACATCAAACCCACCCCATGTTTTACGGTGCAGTATGACCAATTTTTCTTTCCACTATTGTTAATTGGTAAATACTTGGGGAAATATGTACTGTTGAACATATGACCTGTGTGTCAGTCTTACCTGCAAAATGTTTCATGTTATCTGTGCTGCTTTGCTATTCTTCTGGCTGTAAAGGACCCCCATAACTACCCTAAACTCTGCCAACCCCTGTCAGAAATCCAGGGAATTTCAGGACTCCTGAAGGTTATTCATTTGTGCATTACAGTACAGCCAGTCCTAATGAAAAAATATCTGATCTTTCATCATGACAGAGTGAAAACAGCCTTGACCCATTATTTGATACGTGACTGAATTCACATATTAACTATTAAAGTGTCCCAACAAAACACACTCTGAGGCAAGCTTGTTCTCACAAGATTCTCCTGAAAAGTGCTGTTTTACACACTCAATTTAAAGGCATTTGGAAGGGATCTCTCTCTGAAGATCATCCAGTCCAACCTACCCCTCCAAGAGGAGCTATTTGGAATTCTGGGCTACTTTGGGGCTTGGAAACCTCCTGAGGCAAAGATGGCACTTCTCTCTGCTAACCTGCTCCAGCACCCCTGAGGGAAGAGGTTTTCTGAAGGTGCAACCTAAAGCTCACCAGTATCTCCATATAATTTGAAGTGACTTCTGAAATCACACCTTGCCTAGTTGAGATTCTCAGCACAACTCTGCCCTTGAGCAAGTGCTAAGCAAGAATCCATCACTGGAAGTTACACAGCAGTGTGACACATCTACAGCTCTATCAGCTCACACCATGCAGACCAAGCTTCTTTCCAAATCCACCCATACATAGTTCAAATAGCTTTGGAACATAAAAAAAAACAGTTTTCAATTTTATGAAGCTTTGAGATAAAAAGAAATTCAGGCTTTTATCCTACCATCTACATTTAGTCTCTCTTAGCTTCTGCAGCTCTCATGCTGCACCTTCTCTGGCTTTCAAGAACATCTGTTAACACTTCTGAAGGCTCAGAAATGATAGAGCTCCATGGCTGCTTTGTTATGCAGGTGACAGCATCTGAAAGCAGCCGAGATGTGTGGAGCTGCAGCAATGACATCAGCAGTGGATAGGTGAGGGGGAAGCAGGGGTGGGGAGAGGCAGAAGTAGGAAGACAAGTTTGCCAGTACAAACACCACCTTCGTTTATGCAAGTTTTAATCACTCTCAAGATAATATTGTTCTGCAAAATAAGTGTTTTGTCAAGATCAAAGTCCTTGCATTCTATAGAAATCAGTATGCAAATAACAGTTGAGCTTTTAGCTCTGGCAAGTTAATACAGCCTCCAAGAGAAATGCACACCATCCCTGTCCCTGAGAGATCTCTGCTTTTTGCAAAATAACAGCCAAGAGGCTGATGCCTGAACACCTTCAAACACACACAAAAGAAGGAAATTTAAGTTCTATGTTTTATGTAAGGTGAATGCATTATTAATATTCCTGTTGCTACTGAAACAAGTAGCAAATAGATGCCCTGTCATACTCTCTTTTCAATTTTGGATCCCACCTGCAGAGTGAAATCCTATTCACTCTTCCTTACTTATTAGGGTGCATCATCTCCAATTGATCCTATCAGACCCATTACTAAAAATCCACTCAGAGCAGTACATGTAGAACCACTTTTCCAGTTATTTATTCAGATGAGTAATTTTAAACTCTGTTTAAAGGCAGCGTTCTTTGCATTTGAGTTTGTCAAAGCTTCAAGCATTTTTTGAGTCTGCCTCTCAAGGACAGATGCATAGGCTGTTCTGGGAGCACCATGCCAGCTGGAAAGATGACCACTGCCAGTGGCTTGTCATTCCCTCTGACAGCTGAGCTGCACTTCAAAACCGTGCACTCAGATGAATTAGGAAGCCTGAACAGCACTTACACACAGGTCTTTGCTGGCACAGCTAAATGTGATTTTCCACACTTGGAAAACAACTCCAAGTTCCCTCTCACTTCTGTTGCTGGTTAGCTCAGAACTTTTTGGTTTAGAAATTGCACTTTGTTTCTCAAGTGAAAGATCTCACCATGTCAAAGCAGACGACAGATTCGTACCTCGATCCAGCAAGTGGGAAACAGAACCTGCAACCATTTGCACCACCTGAGCCATTTTCACATTTATGACAGTTGGAAAGAAAAGCAACACTGAAACTCAAAGAACAGTTAATATGTTCAGGAAAATCAGCCACTTCAGCCTTCAATTCACTAGTGAGAACTGACTGAAATCAAGGGTAAATTTTTTGTTAGAACCAACGTTATTGCATCAGCCCAAAACTCAGATCTTGGGTCTTAAAAGACTGGTCTGTCACTTCATGTGCCACATGGCAATCTCCAGATGCAGGACAGCCCACAAGAACACCACCTCCTGACTTCACTCTTAATTCTCACAGAGGTATAACTGAGACATGATTTACAATTAACCAGGACCTGAGCAAAAACCACCCCATCAACCCTTAGTCAAATACCAAAGCGGAATATTCAAACATGCAACCGCTTGCATGATCATGTATGTCAAATCAAGTGTCAATTTTTTTTCAGTGGAGAAATATTTAGAAATGATTCATTTCAGAGGGAAAGGAAAAGAATGGATTTTCAGTTCTTGTAACAGCTTCAAATGTCATTTAAAGTTAAAAGGAAAGTAAATGAAGTAGGATCTTCACAGGCAGAGTTCTTGTGTGTTACAGATTAACTCCAAAGGCCCTCAGACTCAGCACAGCTGTGCCAAACCAGCTCTGTCCAGTCAGGATTCCAGGTTCAAGCACACTCCACACTTGGTCCCACAGGCTGCTCAGGCTGGGAAGCTGCAAAGATCACTGTGTCAGGAAAAGAAGCCCATGAGCCACTGATGGATCCTGTAAAACCCTAAAACCCTGCACGGCTTCACCTAGACCTGCAGAAAGCCACTCTTGCACAATAGGTTGAAGTGTTCACCTGGCTCTACCCAAAGCCTTCCCTACAGCCCAGAGTAAACCTGAAAATGCCCAGCTCTGGTGTGGACATCACCTATGTTCCTCAAGGGCCATTAATTTAACAGAGCAGCAAAACTGAGGACCAAGGTAGAGCTCGGAGAGATTTTTTTCTTGTTCACCATTGGATAAACACTTTTAACAGAGAAGTGCATGATTTATTACAGTGCTTGCTAACCTTGCCTTTAGAAATGTCTGATAACCATTTCCTCACCATGATTATGTACTTCCCAATAGCATTATCTAAATCAGCCTTCTCCAGCTTGTTCTCTTTCCATCAAGAGAGAAATGCGACACTTCCGGTGACAATGGCTTGTGACATTGTCACACACTCCCACCTCATACTACTCCTCAGTAACAAGTTCAGCACAGACTGCACAATCAATTATAAATTCCACCTTTTATGATAATGGGTTTTTTTCTTCGCAGGAAATCCAACTTTACATGCACAGACACCTTTTCTCCCAAGATGCCTAAGTACAGGCAATATAATAAGCCCTTCACAATTATGACAATTGGCTGACAACTATTTCCATAAGTGCATTTGCTTTATGTATTCTGAATAATGCAGTTTTCACATATTCTTATTACATTCATACAGATTAATAAAGATCTGATTTAAGTGTTTCTTTAAAAGGCTTTATCATCATATGTACAGTAAAACAACTGGGACAATGCCTTACAGCAGAATAGCCATTAAAATATTTTTTTTCTTCTACTACAGCAAGATTTGGCAAAGTATTTAAAATTACATTTCCCTAGGGGCAAACGAGAACTTTGATGATGAAAGAAGTAGAATAATAAACGGAAAGTAAATAATCACAGTCTCTTTTAGATTCATATCTTTACACACATATAATGAAAGCATTACAAGCAGACAATACTGCTTCAACTAGATTTTAAAGACAAGCATAAAGCACTTTTAACAAGATACAATGTGTTCCTACTTAACTATTACTCCTAGGTAGGCTTTGTTCAGGGTTGTTTTTTTGTTTTGTTTAACTCCTTCTGCAGCCTGCAGGATCTGGCCTGGAAACCAGCCCCAGCTCAAGTGATTCAGGGACACAGCACCAGACAAACCACAGACCAAAAGCTTCACAGCACCCAGGAATCTGCTCCAGGGATCTGGGAGGAAAAGACTTTCCCTATCATCCTAAGAGGCAACTTGTTGGGGGTCTTACTGAACTGCAACAAAACTTCAGAAGACAATCCTCAGCTTGTGTATCTTTATTTAAATCCTCCTCCTACTCAGGAGCAATTAAAATGAAATACTTGTGCCAATGCAGGACTAGAGAGAGAATTCTCCTAAGCACTTCTACCTCTCTGGCATGATCAAATGAACATGACACCTGCCTTTTTTTCTTTTTTTTTTCAACTAAACCAACAGCTGTTTATCATTGTATTTACTTAATATAGTTGCCTGTTTAGTTGTATCAAGGCACAACTTTTACTTAATGCTCTTATGTATGAGTTATGCCAAATGTTTTAGCTTTTGCTTCCACTCTGCATGCTCACACATTGGAGGGTTATATTCTCTCACCTCACTAAAGCCACATGCTGCAGGAGAATAATGACAAACCCATGAGGCTATAAATCCTAGCCTGTAACTTTTGATAATTGAAAATTTACAGTTTCCAGAGGACCTATGATGAAAGCACTCTGGTGATAAAATAAACACTCTGCAGGTCTCTCCTGCCTGATTCCACAGAATCATCTGCTGACTAAACCACACCTGGGACTCCTGCACTTGGGGCTTCCATTTCTCAGCTCACAAGAAGAGAGCCCAGCATCCCATCAGACACTGGGACTTGCAGCAAGAGATAAGTCTGCATGAGAATTAAAACAACAAAAATACTTCCATCGTGGTAGAGGACTAACAAAAATAAGGTTTTCCATGTGGATGCACATTGGAGTAAACAGCTCTGACACTGACAGTAACTACCAAAAGCAAAATACTGCTCTTTCCATCTTAAAACAGTAATTTACAATTTGCTACTTCTGTTTCCAATTCCCTTTACTACATTTAAATAGAATGGAAGCAGGTTATTTTGGAGTTATACATTATTCCATCTGGTGAAGCCTGGGAAATTCAAATGGAGCAAGCTTTATTCTTGCAAGTCAAGAAATCAGAAGACTGCAATGGATAAACATGCTGCTGACCTTGTTCAAGCCTTCTAAGAGAGCCTTACTGATGAGATAGTCAGCCATAAAAAAGGTCTCCTGGAAAACATGATGCTACTACTATTTCAGAGCACACAGATTCACAATTGTAGAAGAAAGCCTTCTGCTTTAATGATCCTGGTTTAGCCCATCACATAAATTTTAACACATTTCCAAATGTGTTACGTAAGCAAGGCAGATAGAACCAGGAATTCAGCACCAATAATGCTCATGTGCCTGAAACAGTGATACTTTCTCTGAGTTAAAAACAGCACAGAGAATGTTCACTTTCCCTTCAGTTTACATCAGAACACCACAAGTTCCAAGAAATGGCTCAAATATATACCTTCCCCCCCAAAAAAGGCATGTAGCTTACAGGCTTTTAGTTGCAAACTGTCGATAGAAAAGAGAATTTAGCTGATAAATAAAACAGGAAAAGAGGTTTTCTAGTATAGAAATAGGAAATTTTCTTTCAGCTTACAGATCAAGGCATTTTTTTGGTTTTCTAAGTGCAATTCTGCCATATGAACTGCTAAACCTGCAAGAAGGCAAATAGTATTTTAAAATCATCTTGAGAAAAGTGCAGTAAAGCACTTTTTGCCTTAAAATTTCATTTAGCTACTTCTTTCTGACATCTCTTGTGACAGAGAACCAAAGCATGCCAAAATGTTAAAAGCCACTTCTGAAATCAATTATATGATATGATTTTCAAAGATTTCTAAAAAATGTCCAAATATGTTAAAAACCCCATTATCCTGAATAGAACAACAAACACCTATTTACCTGTAGCAAACCAGGAACAATAAAAAATTAGCATGGCTTGACACAAAAGGATTGTGTGCAGAGGAATGACGTGGAAGCCCCCAGGTCCCTGTGCCTGGAAACTGCTGCTTCCTTTCCTGGCACACTGGAAATCAGGAAATGTGGGAAGTTACTGTTGGAGCCCTTGAAGAAAAGCCTGGCAGCTCCCCCCATTCCTGTGGGGCTGCTGAGCAATTCCAGTGCCCTGGTGAGCACCAGCCATGGCAAAGATGTGACTCCTTCACTCATTCATCTCCAACTCTGGATTCAGCATCTCACTGAAGAAATGAATTGTCTTTGCAGGAAATACACAAAATACACACGTGAAGTGGTCTGGCAAAATACTAATACTGGGTAGAACTTCATCAGCTGGAACTTGTGTGCCTTACTGCTAACCAGTTTTATGGTTTTCCATCAGAGAAGATTAGGGAGCTTAAGAAAATTGGGGTCTTTCCTCTCACAAATTTTGGAGACATGGGAAAACCACACCAAACCAGGTAAGTGCTTCAGGCAGCCAAGTACCCACACACAAGGCACCTCCCAAAGTCAAGCCTGACTCAAGTCTCTACAAATGAGGGCTCACAGCAACTCCTTAGATACCTTTAATATTTCCTGAAGTGGGCTTTCATAATGCCATTATATTCCTTACACTGAGTTTTTTGGTATTCCTATAACGTTTTCTTTTAACTTGGGCTACACACAGACTCAGCAAGGTGTTCTGGTGTTAAAAATTACCAAGTAGAGTTCCTGAAAGTACATCCTTTCAAATTTAAATCAAGTCTGTTTAAACTTTTCTGTTCTCCATGGATGGACTATTTGATCTATTCCACATTTAAACTGAAATACAGCAACCTAAAGTTGATTGAGGGTATTAATCAATATAGGAGCATAACATCTGTGACTTTGTCTAAAACTCTATATTAAAATAGGGATGAAATGCAGCCTTATATATTGACAAGAAAAATGCAAATCACATCTGACTCCGAGGTCACTCTAAAGATACATCACAGCACCAGCTTTGGCACCAAGTATAAAACTCTCTTTTTTAGCCGGTATTGTGACAGGCATTTTGAGATTTGTGTGTTTGACCAACAAACCATGTTGGAATATTTTCATCTGGGCTTTAATTCCCATGTTAAAAATCATCCTGAGTTCAAAACAAAAAAATAAAAACAAAAAATTCTCCATTACACAAAAGAGGAAAGTTTAGTTCCAACCTATCAAAGGGAGAACTAAATTTTATTTCAATCATCAGCTGAAGGCTGATATTTTCAGAAGTATTTATGTATACAAAGATATGGACCAACACTTATGTAGGCTTGTTAAAGACCTTTAATGTAAAACAATTAATGGAAGTTAATCACTTGCACCTTTTGCTACCTGAATACTTTTGGAAAACTGATCCATACTGTATTACTTGCTTAAAAATGTACATAGCTAAACTTATGCTCCCAATTCCTAAGGGCAACATTTGACTTTGGACAAACAACTTCTAATTCTTATGTTACACTCTGGCCATGAACTATTATTAAGAAAGCATAAATAAAAAAGATGAAGGAGTAATTGATTCTACTCCACTGCAGCACTTATGTGCATTAAGCAGACTGGATCAGATTTTTTCTGACCAGGAATTGCACTAACTTAAATTTTAAGTACAGATGCTCCCAGTGCTGTATTTCTCTTTATGTCACAAAAAAAATCCTGCAGAATTGTTCACAACACTGTGAAATCCAAGTAATTGTGAAGTCATGACTATTAATTTCCAAAAATAAGCATTTTATTATTCACTGAACGTCAATCACATGCCAGGAATTTTTAAATAAGTCCCAATATTGCAAACAGAGAAAACAAGCTTTTTTTGTTTAACGAATAATGATTCAGACACTTTCTTACAGGAGAGCACCCACACAATTTATCACCACTTTCATCTGTCATCCCACATGCTTGGCTTCTGCTCATATCAACATTTTTTAAAATGAATTCCTTTCACTGTAGTTATGATACTGGTTTTGCAATCATTAGGGCTAGCAAAAATCCACAGGAGCTTCAGGTTGTTGATACAGGAAAACTGTGCCTTTTATAAAAATGTGGATTTTTGAAGTTTCTTATCATTTATCACATGCCTGAAAATCTATCAGCAGAAGTTATTATGCTATCAGTGTTGTAAGATGGTGAATAATCAATATAGAAATTAATTAAATAGCTTCAAGAGAAGAAACCAGATCATGATTTTCAAGTCAACCTCTGATAATCAGATAAATAGAGAAGAGAACAGCACAGAGAAAGTCAGTCATCATTCAGTCTTCCTCCCTTGATGATTTCAAGTGCTGAGATTTTTATCACTGAAGTAGCAGATAGTATTCTGCAAGAGAAATACTCAAAACAACCTCCCAAGAGAAGCACTGCCTCTTGCTTCACAGCTGCCATTTAGATGTCCTAATTTAACAGGGTCCCAAAACAGTCTTTCTTACCAAATACTAACATGCTGTGTGGCAATAATTAACAGAACAGCTTTATTAGAAAAAGATTTTTGTTAAAGCTGTCATGTTAAAGCACTAGAAGCTACTAATAGGAATTTACTATGTGTAATATTATCCTGACATCTCAACTTGCCAGGGTGTGAAGAAAATGCTGTATTGCACTCAAAAGCACAGAGGAATATCACACTTTAGCAACATATGTACATTATGAGATGATTGCTCATTTTGGCAGGAGCCAGACTAATGAAGAGTTCAGGGGAAGGAGTCCCCACCACCATCAAAATAGAGAAGAATCAGTGAGCTGGAAGAGCCAATAGTAAAGGCCTCTTATAGAAGCTGATGTGATGAGAAAGGAAAAAGCCAAAAACTGACAGGGAATATTGATTTATACATTATTAAAAAAAAAAAAAAAAACAAAAAAACAACACAAACCCAAAAAAAACCTCCACAACACCATGCCATAGTGTCACATCAGATAGCTAGAGACAAGAGAAACATGCAAAGTACTGATTCTGAACCCAGCATCTGCTGGGGACACTGACAATTGGCAACTGTCAGGGTTCCACACAATGCTCATGTTTGTTACACACAGGAAAACAGGATTCAGGAACATTTCAACAAAATTACCCTCTACACACGAAACCTTTATTCAGCAGCCCCATCTCAGGGGTTTAGCACCCAGAATTTGATCCTTCTCACTCCACCGAGTCTCTGCTGAAAGCTGCCCCACCAAAAGGACCAACTGAGGCAAGTCTTGTTAATTTGATTCTTTTTTACATTAATATGAAAACAGGCACAGATCCTGACAGCAGTGTTACTATTAAGGAAATAACTATTATATATTGCTTCCCTTGATCATATAGCTCAATTATTCTGCTTACAGTTGTTGAATGTGAAAATTGTAATTTCATTCCATTGAGGCCAAAGGAAGGCTCAGGAAGGAGTACAGGCACGTGCAAAAGAGAGATATTACACCAGGTCACTCAGATAAACTGAAATAATTGTAGAAAAAAGATGGAAACTTTTTGTGACACATGTATAATATGGGTGTTATTTTGTCAGATTATCCTATCCCAAGAAGAAATCTGCAAGTCTGCTGGAGAGTGGGTGTTCTGTGGAATTAATCAAAAGTGTCTAGAAATGGCAATAGAAAAATCTATCAAAAAACTTCACTTTTCTGAAATATGCTACAACTAAAAGAGGAGGAACTATGCACAAGAGAGACTCTAGTGGGCGTCACACTCTCCCTTCCAAAAACACAATTAACTTTTCATTCATATCCTGCCAGGAGCAGAATTCTCCTCAGGGTTATGTACCAGTTCTTATAGTGGGACAAATATCAATGCTCTCTTCCTCTAGCATTGAAACATCTTTGATACAACTGAGAAAGGAGGTACCACTGATTTCTGCCACCTCCCTGCACTGTGCAGTCAGTCCCAAGCCAAGGACACAGATGCTGGCAGGCTCTGCAGCCTTCCATGACAGAAAATGAAGTGACCAACATAATTAAGTTGGTCAGGAACCCCTATGCTTGGAGGAAGATCAAGAAATGTAATGAAGCAAGTATGAATTTCAACCCAGTCCTGTTCTTGGGAGGAAGGCATCCATAAGGGATTCAGGCCACTCCATCCAAGGCTGAGTCAGCCAGCAATCCATGGACACAGGTTGGTTACCCTGGCAGAAGGCTCAGACTCTGCTAACTCAGAGCAGCAGCAAGACAACTGCTCTGCTGGGTAATGAGCACTGAAATTCCATCACAGCCCATGGCACCCCAGAGCCAGGAGGTTTCCAAATCAGTGAGCTGGTTTTTCCCATTTTAGTTTCTACCACCAAAATAGCTTACGATTTTACAAACAGGATTATTTTAATGAAGTCAGCTCAGATACAAATTAGAGCTGACCAACTGTTTGTGCGCACACCATGGATCTCAACACGTTGCATGGCCAAAAATGCCACACACAAGCCAGCTATTCACTAGATTAATTTCTAGAGGAACATCAAGCTCTCATTTCTCCTTCTCCCTCTAAGCATTCTGTGGGAAAGGCTGTTTCTCTTCATGAGAACATTACCACTCTGCACTTCTATAAATAATTACATGAACATGATTAGATAAATCCCCCTCTTCCAGGATGACCCTCCTGCACAGTCCATTTTGAGTAAGTCTTAAAGAATGACAGCTAAATATTTACAACACTGGTAGTATTTGCCAAAACAGTTTAGATGTTTCATAACCAGAAATAAACACCTAAATGAAAATTTAGTAATCATTAGAACAGATTTATTCTATGGGTTTATGTATCTCTAGAATTTTCAATAATGCACCAGGGGAACCATGATCATCCTGTTATCTGTAGGCAACTAATCCGAACCAGCCAGTAGAAAACACTTCAAGTTTAATATTGAAAAATTAATAAAGCAACTAAAAAAAGATCCTCTGACTACTATGTGTAAGAGAGCCTAATAACACTTGTTAGGCTCCAAGAACACATCTGTAGTTCTGGTTTACCAGAACAATTATTAGCCTGTCATAAACTGCACGTAATGTAGACAATCACTTTATCAACTTTAAAAATTATAAAAAATTATATTTTTCTTTTATTTTTGACCTAGTAAACAAGGACAATGCTGTAATTCCCTAGGCAGCCAAACACTTCAAAAGAACAATGCTTGCTTCAATTTACCTCAATACATCCCGTGTTAGCTTTTAAATGCTCTGTAAATCTATGATTTTGTGCATGCAAATGTTGATAACAGCAAGCAACTGAGCTGTGCTCTTCACTCTCCTTACAAACACACACTGCACTGGAAACACAGAAATATTGGTTGGATTGACAAGGTTCAACATGGACTAGCAGAAAGCTCTTCTGAAGAGAAGACCACAAAATGCAATTACAAAGAAGAATTATGTGCCAGCTTTTCTATGGTTCACTCTGCTTTACTTTACAAGTTAAATCCAGAAACACATAGCTACTACGCTGGGTAATCTGTAAGGCAACAGTGGTTTGGTGTTTGCTGTTATTTTTTCATTTATAAAGAAATTAAAAGATAGGTTTTGAATGAAAATGAAAAAACCTATCTTACAAAAATTGCAGAATGAAAACTTGATGAAAACCTAATGCATCAAACACAAGTCAAAGCAAATTCAGAGCAGCAAACCCAGCAAGTCAGTCACTGATTTTCTGCAAGGGACTGAGATGGCAGGGGGCTGAGCTCAGTACCCAGCCTCATTCCTATGCAGTTCTTGAGAGAAACAGCAGATATGGAGTGGAATAAACCACCCCAGCAAACAACCCCCACCCCAAACCAGCAGTTTCTCTGCTTTTCCTGCCAAGAGAAGGAAAACTGCATCTCTTTGTGTGCATATGGATGGTGTTTGCATTGCCTTTGCATTTTAACAAATCCCACACTGATCATGACCTATACAGTGTATACAGAGAGAAAATTGATTTTTTTTATATTCTGGAAAGTATTTAACATAGCAGTAATATACACATATTCTGTTATTGTTTGTCTCCATGACAATTCTAATATGAACTGTAAACTCTGAATATTTCTAGCTCTTCCTGAAGCAAGAGCATTATTAAGCAACTAAAGCCCTCCTTAATCTAATTGCACAAGTTAGCAATTCAATTTTACATTTGCTTTTTAGTTGTTCACATTAACCTTTAGACCCCCTAAATGAGAGAATTGTTTTTGGACTAAGAGCAGCTCAGTACTGTGTGAGCACCAACACTGCATTTCAAAAAGATTCAAAAAGTCAAAAAGATTACAAACACTTTCTGATTAAAGATTAATTTTTTAACTTTGGGAATAACTCAGTCTTTATTTAAATTTAAATCTGAGATTTTTTCACTCCTCATTTCTAAGATTTTTCTCCATCAGCAGGTTCCAGGATGGATTAGTTTAATTAGCAGAGAAAGTGTCTTGGGCCTCTCCAGATACTCTACAACATATGACTCTCAATATTTACTATCAGAGCATCAAACTCCACCATCCAAGATAAAATTCTGTCCTGCCTAGATTTCTCATGTAATCATATCTCAAAACTAGAGCATTGTCAATCTTTAAGAGTTATGAAATTCTCATTATACTCAGTTATTTGTTTGTAGTGGCATAAATAACAATCATCTCTAATTATATCCAAGCAACCAGTAGGAAAGCAAATGAACTGCATGGGTATAAGGACATTTTGCACATAAACACATATTTATCTTATATATATGTGATATATAAATAAATGTATTATCAACAATGCCCCACCATAACTAACATACCCAAGAACATGTCAGATCATCCACATAAATTACAAACTGAGTAGAATTGAAGTCAAAACTAGAGAGAAAACACTGAATACATTGGCATTTTCATAAAGATATTTGTTAAAGCAGAATTAAAACTTTCTAGACCAGCTAAATGTTAGTAAAATATTTGAAGACAAAAAAAAAGTACCACATGCAAAGCAAGTCACATTGCACCTCAAATGAAAAAACAATGCAATATCTTCTCATCAACACATAACATTTTGTTCATGTGATACTCTTCAAAATCAACTTGCAAAGGAATTTTTTGGGAGTTCAATTCCTCATTAAAGCATTTCATATTGGTTGAGATAGAAAACAAATAAACAAATAAATAAATAAATAAATAAATAAAATCTGTGTCTCTAAAACACTTGAACAGCCACTAATTCAACAACTATAAATATAAACTGCACAATACAAAAAGGGAGCACCCCCCATATTTCTGTTTTCTAACTACTCTAAATGTGTTGACCATTGGCATCTACAGTGAATTAAGAAACAATTCTCATTATTTCAAACACAAACAATGCCAGAATTATGAGACATAAGGCAATAAGAGAAAGGTAATATTTAATGTACTTCCTTTAGTCAGATACACATTTCAAAACTATTTCTTTGAATACTTTGAATTCTTAAAAATAAACCATACCTGATACTCTTCTGTTGTATCGGTTAACAACTGGAGCTGGAAAAAAAGAAAAATAAAATTACACATTTGTATTTATTATTACAAATATTATTAACTAATTGCATAATCATTATATACTTTTAGTACAGAAACCCCAAATGAATCTCTTTTTAAAATGATCCAGTATAAAGCTTTCATCCATTTACTTGCCAGCCGGTAAGTTTTTATTCAAAATGAAACTTCATATTCCTGAAGGCCATTACATGCTAGGATGGATGGTAAGTAGTTTTGGGTTGGGTTTGGGTTTTTTTTATCTAATTCTGAAAAAGACACACCTCTACACAGATTATCCAATCCTAACCTATCATCAACCAGCAGCCTCATTTATTTGGTATTATTGCCAAGCATTGCAGCACTTTAGGTCAGCTGCACCTCCTCAAGGTGGATCAAAGGCCAAAGAAGTTTTGGCCAGCCCGTTCTGAGCAAGGCTGCCTCACACCAGGGCACAGGCTCGAACTGGAGACGGCTGAGGTGCAGCACCCACTGCCTCCCTGCTCATGCTGCACAAGGCACCTGGATTTTGGACTGGGATGAGCTGCCTGAGCTCCACTGTGCACATCCATTCTGACATTACCTTCAGCAAACAGCACCTTTCCCCCTTTTACAGTAACCAAGGCATCCTCTTTGAGAGATGCTTTAGTCTCAAAAAAAACCAAAACAAAATCTGCCTGTAAAGTTTCGCCCAGAACAAAACCAACGCACTCTCTTCTCCTTGACCTTTAACAACCAACATCATTTTATTCTGACTGCTTCATGTTTTCCCACTTTTCTTCCCTTCAATAGGTAATTCTATTTTTCCTGATACAACCTTTCTATTCTGTTCTTTCAATATTTAAGAGTTAGAGGAGCCTTTATACCCCATCAAACCACATGCATCACCAGAGCCAGATTTATTAAACACCCATCACAAAAAATCTTAATGACCCCATCATTTCTTAGAAACTTTTGAGTATCTCAGTACCACCAGAATACAGAGAACAATGATTACTTAGCAAAGCCAGAAGAGCTCAGCTTCTTTGGAGCACTTACAACCACCCTACATCTATATGAAAACACAAAACTGCAAATAACACCACAAAAATGAGATCAAAATTATTATTGTGTATTTTTTTTTTAAATAAAGAAATTCAGAAGAGGTTGGAGGGGAAAGGAATAATCAGGCTAATTCCATAGTTTTCAGCTAAATCTATTAACAGGGAGACAATGCTCAGCCTCAAAAGAAGCTCAGGATTAAATGCAACATTATTATGAATTTTACAATTTAGAGCTACACTTCTATAATACGACATAATCCTTATAAAAATAACACTGACACAGTGTTTCATACATCAAACTTGAAGAGGTTCAAAAACACTGAATAACAAACCTGAGAATTCAAGTAACTTTCTCTTCAAACCTTTCAGCAATTTACGACAGCAGGGACCCTTCCTGCAAATAAGGGCAGGATTTATCTCACTTGCCAAAAGACACCAGGGATGGGAGAAGTTTACCCCACCTTAAGGGGAAACAGGGATTGGGAATACAGATCCATGCAGGTTTATTAAACACACTCATGCATCTGAAAGTGTTCAGACATTTTGCCCTTTCTTAACTTTTCCTCATGGGTCTGTCTGTGACTACCAGGGGTGACACAAAGCTGCTCTGGACAGTAATTTGCCCCAGTAATTACACTCACATCTGAGTAGCTGCTAAATATTGGCCAATTTGGACCTAAAGAAACAGGAAAATTCACTACTTTTGTCCAGAGACCCAGTCAAATGCCTACCAGTTCTCTAAGGTTTTGAAGAATGGGAAGACCGAAACAAATTAGTTCAGTTTCCACTACAAAGTCATTTATTACAAAAGAAAATACTAAATTCAAAATGTAATTTGATATGTTTGCTGTACAAGCACCTCATCAAGGTCATAACAGTTTTCAGTAAATGATTAACCAGTCTCATGTATGGATTTAGATACTTTTAATCAACACCGTTAGTGAGTAAATACATTATTTCACTTTCTATCTTGCACATACAGAATTTCTTCTCCATCTTATGACTTCTACACCCATTCCTTGCTCATATTTAAGAATAACATTTTCATGTCTTTGAACAGAATTAATATACTACAGAATACTCTGGTGTACTTTGGGTAACATATAAAGAAATGCAACAGCGATGTCTTCTTTTGGAATCTTGATTATTTTATCCCATAGCAGGGTTCAGTGTCATCAAAACTGCATCAAGTTTTCCAATGTTAAAAATGAGCAAAACACATAACCTTTTAAGGGCAGTTAAGAGACGACTATTATTCTGCCTCCACAAAGCTTTTAAGATTAAAATGATAGTTTGCATCTCTTACACCAGTGACAGTTCTAACATGTATAAAATTCACTTTTACGTGTTGTCAGATGACTATTTTTATGCTAAAGAGATAAAAATCTGACATTTCCTAGTAGAGAAGACTGGTGAGGTTTTTTTTCCTTCTGGCTTACCAATGAAAAGCTCTCTTTGCTTACGACTATTTTCAGTATTGCACAGTCATACTGCCACTCCTATGGCACCCTTGTGTTTTGCCATTGGAAGTACACGAAGGAAAAGCCTGGCATTGAGCACTGCTAAGAGAAACAGCTCCTGAAGGTCCCACACACACCTACACTGGTCTGTGGACAGATTCCAAAAAATCAGATGGGGTGGAAGGGAATAATACATTTACTGTTAATAGAGCCTAGCTCCTAGGCTGAGCACTAAAGGGCACCTAATTTACAGCAATGGTGATGGACACACCAATAACAAATTCCTACTACACCAGAGCAGCCCCCAGAGCACAACCCTGCCTACACTGTGATAAAAATCCAGTGAATCCAGCACTGCAGGACCTGGTACCACTCAGAGATCTGCAATCTACAGAAACAAGATTAAACTATAGCTTTGAAAGAGGAAACAATTTTTTTTTTTTATCTCCAGTTAGAACTCCCCCATGCTGCACACCCATGGGCCACATTCAGTTTGAACAATGGCCCACATCTCTGGTAATGATATGAATGTTATTATACTTTAATTGCAAAAACCATAATGAGATTAGAAGATTTGGTTGTGAGATGATTGCATTGTAAACTCCCCATTATGTCAAAACCTCAGGTGCAGCAATATTCGAGTTCAAAATGTCTCATACCTTTGGCACAGCTCCTGCTTTTACTTGGCTCATGGGAACCAAGACACAGTAATTGGGTAAACACAACAAAAACTGAGGTAAATTAAACCATTGTACCAGAAGAGAGCAAAACGGCCCAATTTCCTCCCTGGCAGCCAAAGGCAAGTGATTCTGGCACTGGAAAGGCAGATCAAGCTGTGCATTCCACACTTCTGCCAGAACTGACTCAGGACAATCATCCCACTCCACTGTTCAAGGAAAATCAGGAATGTCTGCTGAACATGTACGTGCTCTCCATACTATGAGGCACAGACTGAAGTAAGCACTAGATAGGAACACTTAAAAAGCTGCTTCAGATTGTCATTATATTGATTTAAGAAAAAATATTTTAATAAATTGCATAAATAGGTCAATACTGTACATTCCAGAACTTAAATTCAAAAATGTGCATGACATCAAACAGCAGCAGTGCCATGCAGTTAGTGGCTACTACTAACTGTACTGCCACTTGCTAGTGGCTCCATTTCACTGGGTTTTCTCACTTGAAAAATCAGGGATGTAAATCAGACACTGGGATTTTAATTTTTTTAAAAATACTTTCCATAAGTGACAAAACATTAGTTTCTCCAATATCCTTCAGTTTGCTTTGGCATTGAGATTTACTTTGAAATACCTGATGCTCAATTATGGCTCACTATATTTAACTCACAATAGTTCTGACTGTGGTTATAAGCAGGTATAAAATACATCCCCTTGGGTGAAAAATGGACACAGATATTATTTTTCTTACTGTTTTTAAGCCAAATCAAACCAGCAATTGCAATATTTAAGGCAAACAAGTGACAGTAGAACCACTCTTTACAACCAGACCTAAAAGCACACTTTTCCTACAGTGCGTGGGCTCCCTTCTCTGTCATTGACTTTGAAAGTGACTGGTAAAAAAAAAACATCAGGCTTTTTTAGATGTACACTACTACCATAACAGGGAAAGCTGTTTCTCTACACTACTCACAAGCCTGAAATGAACAGAAGTACAACCATCATTCTCCCAGCTACTGCTACCCACTTATTACACATACTAATAAAAATTCTTATAGAAAAAGACAAAACTCAAAAGATCAATTCAGGGTCACAGGAAAAAAAAAATTCTGGGGCAAACAAAGCACTGGCATTCCAGGCACAACAGCAGAGTACAAGGTGCTACTGCTCTGTACAGGATGTACCTTGAAAACTTACTTCTCTTTCTTCACAAGCACTTTGCTTTTCACTATGATCTGTCAACATTTCCTAATTTCAACTAGGGTGGAAAAATCACACTGTTTGTGATTCTGAATACGATTTACAGTAGCATACTAAGTTAAGCTATTGTGCATACAAATATTTAATACAGATCTTCTGTGTAATCTAATCAACAATTCCTGAAGGTTTCCTGATGAAAGATGGAGCAAAGCTCATAGTAGGTGGCATAAATTTAGTATAGCACTCAGAGTTCAAAGAGCATAAGCACAAAATGCCAGCTTTATTACAACCAAGTAGCACAAATCAGTGATTTACAGAGTACTTTCCCATTGGATCATGGCACAAAATCATCCTGTGGGAAGAGAAACAAAAAGAGAAACAGAATGTAAACGGTTCTAATTTAACAAGTCAATTAAGTTTATCCAAACAACACATGAGTTGACACTAAAAACCATTAAAGCTGAAATAGCAGAAGCAGAGTGGAGTATAAATCTGAGGCGTGACTGTCTCTCTGGAATGCTGTATCAAGTTACGATAAGGAAGTGCCAGACTACAGCTGTCAAACTGTTTTTCTACACACCAAGATGTTAATGGACTTACATAAATAGGAACCACCACAACTCTGAGAAAACTCATCAATTCAAGATCAGCTTTTTTAAGATTCCTGGCAATTAAAAAGTAATACTAGAGCAGAAAGAACTTTCATCATGAGATATGCAACTGTACTTCAATAAATACCAATCTGAATCTTTTTTTTCAACAGGTAAGTAAAACAGAATTCCCTCTGACTGTTACCAATATAACAGTTGCATATCCATGATTTCCTTCAGGATGTCCTTGCTGGATAGTGGCAAATTCTCAATTACCCCTTCCACATTTCTACTTTATAAGGTGGGGACCACAGGTAAGGCTACAAACTACTTAAGATTTTTTCAGCAGCAGCTCTGGAACCCAAGAGATCGCCTCAGAGCTTCTCTCAGAAAAGCAGAACAGACAGAAACGGATCAGAGTTTTATAGACATCCTTTTATTTTCCTTTCTATTCCCTTTATTTTCCCTCCTATTCCTCTGCCTACCCACCCCCATAGAGGAGGATGGAAACTCAGAGCCCGGTTAGACAGGCACGAGAGACCCTGATGGTGTCGGCTGAAGCATGCCAGACATTTGGAGGAAGACAAAAGGTCAGGGAACATTGGGAAGAAGTGAGTTTTCAGAGAACAAACAGAGGGAGGACAGAACACACAACGTTAAAAAATTAAAAATGGAAACCGTGATCCACGATTAGGTACACACAGGCTTTGCTTTTCTGTAGAAGACTTTTACATCTATTAAGTTGGAAAACAATAAAAATTATTACATTGCTATTAAACATTGTTTTCCTGGCTGCTGCTGTAAAAATAACAGAGACATAGACACCTTGTTATTTCTCAGTATTGAAAAACATCTGTCATCAACAGCAAGAGAACAAAACATAAAAACGAAGTTGCAACATATCCTGGTCTCCAATTTAATTGATTTTCTTTTAATTTGTATTTAAAAATTACTGACAAAATGGAGAAACACTGTCTGAAAACTTCATTTTAGAAGAGTCTCTGACCCTGGCTTTCCAAGTTTTTTAGAGCCCCTCTGATAGAAAGAATGTAGCAACTTCTGAAGGGAAAAGTTGAGTCAACAAGCAAAGCATTTATGTCAGTGAAAAAAAGATGTTTATGAAGTTAAAACTGTTGTGCTATTTTGAGTTGGCTCTTTTTTGGTTTTCAAGTACAGTAGAAAAATGAATATGCACTCTGGAATGGACAGACTTTAAACAGCTGATCAATTCAAGAAAGAAATCATTGCTTGACTAACTGAGAGGAATCTGGTGAATCTTTGGTTATGATGGCATTTCTTGACTAAGGCCTCCAGAGTGTCATTTGTTTTTAAATCAAAGATCCTTGTTTCTAATGTATCCCTGTTTCAATATTCCCTTTCCACAACTGAACCTGAGCAGTCATGCATGGCACTGCTTTCATTCAGATATTCATTCTCACAAATAAAGAACCTTCACCTGCTCCAGAATTCAGGAGCTGGTACAGCCTGACTGAAGCCTGAGCCCAGGAGAACAAACACCTTCCAAGCAGCACTTCACATTATCTGACATTGCCATGGCATGACCCACACAGCCCTCTCCTATTTCTTGCTGACACATCTCAGATCAAGCCAAACACAGCACTTTTTTATTTTTTAGGAGTGTAATCTATATTATGAAGATCAAAGAGATAACATGCACTTGCTTTACAGACGTGAAATTAGAAAAACTCCCTGTGTTGAGGTACAATCTCAGCTAAAAGAACACATTTCACAGTGATTAAAGATATAACCATATGCTGATACTACAACAGAGATTGTCAGGGACTGAAATGAAAGACTTGGGAATGTTTTCAAGTATTAGAAAGACAAATCTATGCACTGCACAGCGAAAGAAGAATGTTGCAAAAAGCCAGGAAAGTTAAGAAGCAGCTGACAAATCTTCAAAGCATTGTCAGAAGAGGCAAGACACTGGAAGGTACAACAAAGCAAGTGAAAAATGGAAATTTGCTTGGGCTTTAGGAGTAGGCTTAGAGAAGAAGGCATTTCAGAGAGAGGGAAGCTAAGGAGCCACATTAGTAATAGCAGAAAAATTAAGCTTACAAACCAAACATTAAGTAGATGATATAAAGAAAAGATCCTAAACATATTAGAATGTGACTTTCACTGTGATTGTGAGACAATGGAAAAGCCAGAAAAGGTCAAAGATGAGAATGAGATTGTGGAGAAACAGAAATACCACATCAAGAAGAAGTAAGTGCAAGTTTCCTTAAAATAAATGCTTCATACAGAAAAAGATATTGGCATCTTATGTGGGGAACCACATTTCCCAATCAGTAAGAAACACGGGCAAATCACCCCCATGACCAGATGCAGTGGCAGAGAACAGAAATCCTCCTCCTTTTCCAAGGCTCCTGACTAACCCCTCCTATTCTACCAGTTCTGCTTTCAAACCTCACCTCTTTATTCACCAGTCTCCTGATCCACCAGAGATCAGAGATGGATGAGGCAGGAGGATTATTACTTCAGGGTACTTAGGATTTTTGAAACATCATGAAGATAAATTTTCTCTGAAATCTTTTCATTAGAAACTTCAGAAGCGCTGTTTAAAGCAATATTTGGCTCTGACACACACAGTTCTTTCAGAGCAACACTTTCTGTATTTCAATTGGTTTTTCACTATGGTTTTGATTTCTAAGGCTTAACTCCACATCCTCATACCTTTTAAAACATCAAATCCCAAAGACTTTTTATCAGATTTTTATCCTGTGCCTGGTTGAAAGGTGCAATCACTGTTGCAAACTAACAAAACTTAAACCTCTTTCGGGCTTTTTGGAAAGCTGAGTTCCACCAAACATACTTGGAAGTCCTGGAGATAATTCCTAAATGAGTCATAAAAAACGTCATTTAACTATATCTAGCACATCAGTCTATTTTTATTATTTCCAACTGTGCTGCTTGCATAAATCTCTTTCTACAAAATAATTAACTGTATACAGGTGAATGCAATCTGAGTAAGCTCATACATGTAAACAAACAAACAAAAAAAATCCCAAAACCACAATAATGGAATCAGTCAAGGGAAGGTGTTTTTCCATTTTCAGAAGCCTAGTTAAAAGTCCCACCATTATTCTGAACATCTGAATGCAGAAAACATTGTAAAAACTAATAAGAGCAACAACTCACTGGGGGCCTCTCACAACAGGAGGTCAGACTCACCACAAAATTCCAAAACTCCTCCCTAAGTGAGATGGTCCCTACATCAGCAGTCTGGGACATCCCCATCACACCCAGCTTCACAAGGTCTGTTCTCAGTCCTAATCTGGTCTAGATTTTCAAAACACTCCAAGCAAATTAATATTATCCTCAGGAATAGCACAGAGCCAACTTCTCTGAAGTAGGCATGTATCAAATAAATTCCATCAATGAAGCCAGGAACATTTTCTTAACAGTCTGGCCAGTAACTTTCAGAGAGTATTAGCCAGGAAATGTAACTGTAATAGACAAATAAAATCCAAATGCAGATTATGGGAAAATCTTCATAAGGTAATAGGGATGAAGTGGAAAATGCTATCACAGGCACTGGCTGTAGTGTTTATACAGCCTCAGGAATAAGCAGCTGTAAAATTAAGATTGAAAAGAGTGGAAGACAAGCATGTGACAGCTATGGTAATGGCACAAGTGAAGCAGTGCATGGCTCCAGGTGTTTCACACCTCCTGCCACTGCCTTTTCTGTAACCTCTTCCCCTGCACCCTCCCCTCACAACCTCCATTCTGCCCCAGAGCAGAAGACAAATGCAGCTGCAAAGAGAGTTACAATTCCACTCCCACAGAAACTCTCCTACTTTCAGTTTCTGTATCACACTTACCCTGCTTGTTTTTAAGGCCTTTAACCAATTCCTACAACCAAGGCTTTGCTTTGTGTCTCCTGCATGCCACAGAAGCATCACAAATACTTCAGCAACTAATACACACTTTCCCAGCTGGATTGCTGCTCTCTCCTGACAGTGAACTTGGGGGTTACAGTGCACCCCTGATGTCCTTGTCATTCTTACATTCCCCAGTTTTGTTCTACCCCACCTGTGCAGGATGGACTTTTCCTGATACACTGCACAGAACACTTCCAAATCCCAGTTAAACACACATACACCTGTATATACACTTTTACAGGGCCTTTTCCAGTGAGCAACTCCTCAAATAACTCATAGACATTCTATATTGCAGCTATTATCTGTCCTCTAGGCAGAGGCATATTTTAAGGCAGGGGAAACGTTGCAAGTACTCCTAATATTTTTCTAGGTACATCTGGCATTTGAGAAAACTTCAATATGGCATAATTCTGTATTTTTATTTGAATGTATAATGAAGAGTTGATTTCCTCCTATATGTAAAGAAATATGATGATGATGCACAGATATTCTCGTGGGTTAGCAATGAAAAAGAGAAATAAGAAAATTTTTGACTGCCTATCAGTTTTCACCAGAAACACAATTTTACATTCACTGCATTGTATTTTAAAGAGATTCCATCTGCTCTATCTGTAGTGCACATTAATATTCAGAAGACATCTGCAGTGTGCAGACCAAGCTTTTAATTGGAATCATGTCACAGCTACCATCACACAACACAGAATGTAAATGTTGGCTATCTGCACTTGGCAGCTGCTTGGCAGGCTCAGCATAAAGTCCTACTGAGACTGATAGTGTCTTTAAATAATGCAGTATCAGGATATAAAAGCTATCTTGAGAAATCAAATATTGACTATCATATCCATAACTAATATCATTTACTAGCACCCTAAACTACTCATAAACAAAATATGGTTCATATTCAGCCATCATTTTCAAAGAGAGACAACAAATTGACACAACTGAGCACTCACATCTTTCACTAGGATAGATACTTAAGCAAATTTAACTTGTACACAAAAGGGGACAATGACAATTGAACCTCAGTACAAACAAAATGATGTAATAAAGCTCAAAGCATTTATAAAAATCTAAAACTCAAGCATTGCTAAGGACATAAGAGCACCTGAATAAAAATTCAATTAACAGGTGCACTCAGTGAATTAAGATACTTTCCTACAATGTCAGACTAATTATTTGAGAATGAACAATATAGTTACCTTTTCTTGGAATTAAAAAAACCCACCCAACCCTGAGTCAACAGCATTATCATCTGCTTCAAATTCTTGCCAAACCATGGTAACACAAAATTACATTTTCCCAGTCACCTGCATATTTTCTGCTGGTACTCTGCTTTAAATTTCTGACAAATGGAGCAGTGAGCAGCAATCTACAGACAGAGAAAATTGTATGTGTGTGTGTGCAGGTTTATACACACAAACCAAAGCTCTGTCCAATACAAGCAACTGGTTGTTACACTGACAAACTGGCCTCAGGTAAGCTGCAAGAAATTTCAGTCTATCAGTATGTAAGAATGACAAAGGAACTCTAAGAACAGCAACACTTGCTTTTCATGAAATACACATTTCCCTGGGGAATTTATATTCCACCACTTTTGCCACTGTACTGTAACAAACACAAAGCCAAAATTCAAGACCACAAGCCATAAAGGTACACAGTTATACCACCACAAAAATAATTATGCAAGTAGAGGCAACATCAGAACAGAGTCATCATGATCCAGTGTCTTCCTCTGATAGACTAATTGGATTACTGGATCCTCTTAGCTTCAGAGCAGCTCCCAACACAGATAAGGGAGTTAACAGAAGGGGAAGACAATTGTTTGTGTTCAGAGCATGCATACACTCAATGTGTACACTCAGTCTCAAGCCTGCACTTGCAGATCTGCCACCATTTGATGGAAGGGTAGGAAAGTAAAGAAACTGAGAAGGCAGAGCTGGGTCTCAGTCCCAAATCTGAGAACACAACAAACCCATTGCTGACCAGTGATTGCAGCAGCTTCCAATCTGTGTCAATGCCAAGGAAAAAAGGGCTGGGCTGGTCTCAGCCTTTTCCATCAGTGATGTGCAGCTGGTCTGCTTAAGTTTGGACTACAACAGAAAAGAAAAATTATCATGGGCAGCTGCAGATGAGATGCAGCCTAAGAAGCTTTTCCTTTCACCTCTGAGCTATTTAGTCTCAGACAAAATAGGCTGAAGTCACCCTCACAGTCAGGTGTATCTCATGTGACGGTATGAAACAACTGAACTACTTCTACAAAAGAGCAATTTATAAGAAAAATATGGAATAGGAGATTTGAAGCTCAGCAGAAACAACCAGCAGCATGGAGAGAGGCTGGTGTGTCATACCCAGCAGGCATGTTACATCTGCCAGGTCAATCTGAGTTCAGAACTGATTAATTACAGGGATCTAGGTAAAATTTAAGAATAGCATCCTACAGATACAACAGGCACATAAAAGCCCATTGTTCTTTGCCTGGGTCACTCCATTACCAATGAAGTATTGGTATTTCATTACCAATTCCTGCTGACATTTGAATGATGAAACATACTGTGTTTTTACATAAGATAAAACTGCAATAGGTCGTGCTGTCATATGATTTGATCTGAATAAAAGAGCACAAGGAATTTCAATCAAGTGTCACTTCAAGCTGATTCAGAGCTTAATCTTACACATCCACATTTAACACAAGGCATAAGCACACATTTATGTGCCAGGGCACTCTGGACAGCTTCTGATGCAATGTTTCTGTGTCAGGGATGTGGTCCTTCCTTCCTCTGTGGTATTTGCAGGGGTCCCCAGGATGAGGTGAGAGAGGAGTGAATTCCATGTCCTTAGAAGGCTAATTTATTATTGTATGATATTTATATAATATTAAAGAGTACTAAACACTAAAGCTATACTAGAGAATAGAGAAAGGATACAGACAGAAGGCTACAAAGAATGATAATGAAAAACTCGTGACTGACTCCTCAGAGTCCAACACAGCAGATGGTGATTGGTCATTAAGTAAAAACAATTCACATGAAACCAATCAAACATGCACCTGTTGGTAAACAATCTCCAGCCACATTCCAAAGCAGCAAAACAGGGAGAAGCAAATGAGATAATATTGTTTTTTCTCTGAGGTTTCTTATATTCCCAGGAGAAGAAATCCTGGCAAAAGGATTTTTCAGAAAATGTGACAGTGACACCTCCAACTCAGCCCTGGTGAGGTCACACCTGGAGCTCCCTGTCCAGCTCCAGGCTCCCCAGAACAAAAGCCTCATGGAAATACTGGACAGAGTCCAGCAAAGGGCCATAAAGCAGATGAGGGGACATGAAGCATCTCTGGTGTGAGGACAGACTGAAAAAGCTGGACTGGCAGCCTAGAGAAGATAAGGCTCACAGGAGTTCTTATCAATACCTGAAGGGCACTGAAGGACAATGGAGGCAGTTTCTCCTCACTGGCACTCAGAGCAGGACAAGAGCCAGTGGCCACAAGGTTAAATCCACAAAGGGTCCACCTGAACATCATGAAGGACTTTTTTACTGCCAGGGGGGCCATACACTGGCATAAACTGCCCAGAGAGGTTCTGGAGCCTCTATCCCCTAAGAAACTGAAAAGCCACCTGGACGTGGTCCTGGTGGATAAAAATAAACCACTACAGGCAGTCCTGCCTCACAAAAGGGGCCAGGCAAGACCTCCAGAGGCACCTTCCAAACTCAACCATTCTGAAATTCCACACAGACCCTCAACAGCTTATTAAAATCCATGTTGTGCTTCCAGTTTAACTTCCAATGCAAGTAGAAGTAAAATTCATCTGCAGGTAGATGGATCTAGTTTCAGGTATCCTTTTTCAGGTAGATAACTACAAATTCTGACACGGCCACTGCACAGATTTTTGGCTGTTGGGGCTTAATTTGTTTGGCTGAGTTTTTTTAAGGGAAGAAAGGTAGGAAGAGCAAGGCTGAGAAATAGCCTGGGCTTCTACAGGTTCTTACTATGGGCACATTCTTTACAACTGCAAAGTGAGCACTTTCTTGGGCATTTTTTACAATGTTCAGTATTGACATACTGCAATACCAAACTACTTCTTATTCTAATAATGCCACATAAAAATCAAGGTGCATCCACATCCTGGACAACCCTCATCAGGAGTATCAGCCAGCTTAGCCAGTGTCACAAAAGGCATCTATTATCAGCTGATCAGCTACGACCTTTCTAGGATTTAGCACTCTATCCTGCACAAGTAATCACCTCTGAAGGCTCATTCTTGCATGAACAATTTCTAAATCACCTTTCTCAAACCAGTCTTTCTCAAAAGAGCAACAGTATAAAAAGCTGGCTCAATTCTTTTGCAAGTCTGATTTTTACAGTTTTGGTGGATTTATATTAAGTGCTTAAAAAAGACTGATGATGTACTGCTGATCTCTGAAATTACACAAAATTTATTCAAAGAACTGGAGTTCCTATATGATGATACATTAAAAAAATTGTAGAAAAAAAATTGTATAATATATCACACCACATTTTTAATAACCCAAACCAGAAACCAGTTGCTTATAAGTTCTACATATACTTGAAACTGATTTGCTCTCCACTTAAAAAAAAATAAAATAAAAAGGCAAAGCAAAACCCAACACACCAGAACCCCCACACCAACTCACAGTTTGTGTCCTTGCTATATACAGATTTATCTACAGTAGTGATAGAAGAGGTACACTGGATTTACAGGATTTTACGCTGTAGTGGGAGTTTCAGAGTCACAACACTGGACACACACCAGGTTTTCTGCCTTGCTTTCCCTCATCCCTAAGGTGCAGGATCCTCCATGTGAGCACAACTGACGCTACAATTGATGATCATTTTCTTGTCTGGTGCTTCTCTAGCGACAAAATGTGAATTGCACCCAGTGCCTCTCCAGGAGCCAGCACAGGCTCTGCAGGAGGGCGGCAGCCAGAGGACTGAGGGGTGAAACAAACTGATCAGGCAGAATGTACACAGCAGAACGAGAGATTCTACAGAAGCATCATTAACATCTCTGGCAATTTTGTGATATTATGAGCACAGAACATGAAGTACTACTTCACTGCCAGTACAATATATTCATCAGTAATTCACAAGTGAACCTTGTTTCATTGAGATATAATTTGGTTACAGCTTCTTTTAGTAAATAAAGCATAAATAAATTTGAGTGGATTATAAATATGTATGTTTTAAAATTTAAAACTGTTTTATCTCCTAATGTGGTCAATCTTTAGGTTATGGTACAGAACCAAATTAGTAAGCAAGAACAACTTCTGTACTGCATCTCAAAATAAAGTGTTTCATAGCTTTTCTTCCTTCAGATTTACACTTCTAACAACATTATATCAACATTCAACAGTTACTTACAACATATAGCTGTAAAAAGAATCATCTCCATGTGAAAATGTATTTTGACAAGACAGCCCCCCACACACACTTCCAGTAATTGCATCCTGTGCACTTTCACAGGAAGAGGATTTTTGGGAAAGAGGAAGGGTGAAGGCAGACATATGTTCTGTAGCCTAAGCAGGTATAATAGTAAAAAATATCACTGTGTTCTACCCAGACCAAGGAAAATTTTCTTTATAGAGTCACTTAGGTTGGAAAAGACCTTTAAGATAATTGATTGAGTCCAACCACAAACCCACCACTGCTCCATCCACCACTGAGCCAGGTCCCTGAGCACTGTGCCAAATCTGCTCATGGATGTCCAAAGTCTCAGCAAGAGCCTTGGACAAAGAACACTCATTCTGACAATTTTTGGATGCAACGATAAAAACTTCCTTGACCAAACTGAGGCACAGCAGGTGGCAAGTGCTGCATGGTTCAGCTTCCAGATGAATTGATTTTTAGGAGCAGAACTTCTAGGATACAACTCCCCCGAGTCACACAGTGCTTCACAACAAATGTACACACTGCAGATCTTCCAGCTATGGAAAGCTAAGAAAAGCTAAAACCACTAGAAAAATCAGTACATATCATGCAACATTATATTATTTCACAGTGCTATGAAATAATTGGTTAAACAGTTAATAATTATGTTTCCAGCAGTAAGAAATTAAAATTACTTCACAGGGATTTAAGAAATGCTCATAAAAAATACAAGTCATGTTTGTGGCTTTTTATCATAAAGTTACAGGATCTTAAAATTAGAATTACAAACATGGTATCCAGGAATGTTTAACACTACAAAAATTGGTCTCTGAATATCCCCGCTTTGAATACAATTAATTTTTAGCATTTTATGACAAAACTATATATGGAATCTTTCCCCATCCCTCCCCAAAGGTGTGAAAGACAGAAGAATAAATATTAACCTATTCTAATAAGCCATCTTTCATAATTTATGAACCTGAGAACCCTGTGAGTCTTACAAATACTTAAACATTTTAATCAGAAACACTGGTAACATCAAATGTTTGAAAATTGTTTCTGAACAAATACTTTTTTCTGAAAAAAAAAAAAAATAATAAAGGGGCAACTAAATCTTAGCATTTTCATTCCAGGGCTGTACAAGAGAAATCTTTCAGAGAGGGGTACCCCCATACCCATGAGAACCAGCTCCTTCACTACAAATGTCCTTGAGGAAGCAATTCTTCCTGAACGATCATAATTAGCACAAGTGTTGCCACGAAAATAAGTGTTTACTGGAGCCTCACCAGGAAAAATAACACAAAAATATTTGTGTCTTTTTTTTTTTAATTTCTTCTATGGAACACAGTTTTCTCAATAGGAAGCAGAAAACAATATGCTGTCCCAAGGGAGGAAGAACCAAAATGGAAATGAAGAGCCATTGTGACATCCTGCTTTATAGCAGTTTGTCAATACGCAATCACCAAGAATGAGGAAATTGGCACCACAGTTGATTCAAAAATACAGAGGAAAACTACAAAGCAGTTTCTCAACCCTCATCCAAAACCCACATTTCATTCCCCACACAGGCTCCACACATGTTTTCACAATGTTCTGCAATGACAACGCTCAGATCCAGAAGGACAGAACAGGGACTGCTGGAAGAACATGCATTTTCCTCCAACCTGCAATCCTAATCCACACAACAGCTCAGAGTGGGATTCTGTGACAATTTGCTCAGCTCTGCTGGTCAGGCCCTGATCTGACCATGCCTTCACTAACTCCCAAAAAGGAATGCAGGGTTCCAGACTTCTGTAAGATGACCTCACACCAAAAGCTGACATCATGCCAGCCCCTGCAGGCTGGAGACCATTTCTGAACAGAAGCAAAGCTGTTCTGCAAGCCACCAGGAAATAAAAGGAGAGAACAGAGAGTGCCTTAGCATTTCTTACAAAATAAACCCCAAAGTGGTTGTTGGTTTTAAATGACAATAAAAACAATGCTACAGAAGGAATACCTGCAAGTCCCTACCTCATGCCCTGAGCTGTTCCTAAAGATGATTTCTCCCCTAAAGGGAATTTCCACATCTATGCACAGAGAGCTGCCACTCTCAATCATTTACCATTTCTACAGAGAAAAGAAATGTATGGAAAGGACTAGCAACAAAACTGGCCTTTATATAATAAATGCTGGCCTTTGTTATACATGATTTATTGTGTATTTATGAGACAGAGGCCAAATCCTAGCAGTGTGAAAATTCTAAGACAGGGTGCTTTCCTCTAAACCTCCTCTCTCTTGTAAGCATCCTTCCCACTACAGCAGACAACATTGCCATCACCTCCACAATTCTCATGGTAAAACACCATGACCACAAAACTGCTGCTTGTTCTGCACAGTGGATTTCTGGAGCTTCTATCCAATGGCCCCTCTTTCAGACCCATATTTTTAAAAGGAAAAAAAGCTTTTGCATTAAAGGATCTCATAAGCACACAACCTTTATTAGTATTACTATCATAGTAAGACTATGCAGATCTTCTATGCAAGAGCATTTTGTCCACACTCAGATTTTCCAGATTTCCCCCCAGCTGCTTTTCTAACCACTGTTTGTTTGATTTATTATTTCCCTTCTCTGTTTCATATTACAGTGAGGTAGAAAGACATGAAAACTGCAGACTGGAGAAGAGTGCACACCATTTGCTGTGGAACTGACAGTACCTCAGGAAAAAATTAAATCTGCATGAATCAAAGAATCTTGATGGATCAAAAACCACCAAACAATTGTTACATACCAAAGAAGTACTGATGCAAAGACAGGCATGGAACACAAAGAACCATAACTAAAGGAATCTACAGGACTATCACAGAGGAAGGAATAACATCACTCTAAAATAGGAACCAGCACGTTTGTTGAGTTATATTCATTACTGTCTCCCTCTTCTTTCACAAGAAAATATGAATGATCATTCATGAAGCTGAAAACGTTACTGAAGCCAGTGGGAAACATTCATAGCTCATCTTGGCTACATTTCCAGTCTTCATTTGAATAATGAGCAACTGCTCTGTCAGACATTAAGGTTTTTAATGACTGACTGGTGAATAGCTCCGAGTGAGCTTGTTCTCTGCTGTCTCCTCCTCTTCCCTGAGATCTCCATTGTTCTCTTTTAGGTAAGAGGGTACAAGAAAATTTCAGTATTAGCATGAGGGGAATTGCCACAATTCTAATATTAGTTTATTAAATGAACAAAAAATAGCAAAGTTAAACAGAAGCTAATGTTCAGTACCATGTCTAGTACTGATATCTTCCTTTGCCTTAATTTTAGAACCAGCTAGAAAAACACCATTTTATAAGTTTCTTACAACTTTTCTTACAATGAACTTCTTCAACATGGAAACAGAGGCTTTTAAGAATTCAGCAATTATTTCTAATGGCTAGTTACCCACTTCATAGTTAGTTATGCTCTTTTAGAAGCCAGTACACAGAGTAACTGCAGGATATCAAGAGAGCAGAAACAGTCAAGAATTTATCTGTACAGTTATAGCAACTATGTAAAACTCTTTCTGAAAATAACAAGCTTAAGAGTTATGTGAAAAGTGACTGGTATGCAACAGACTACAAATACAAATTAAAAGGAAATTTTAAACAAACAAAGAAAATACTGCATGCTTCTTCACATTTTAGGACACACTGATCACTTCAAGCAGAATAATTATGTCAAGCCACTAACTACAAACTGAAGTAAGAGGGCATCTTTCTCAAGAGATTGTAAGGAATATCTAATAGATGTTACAGGAATATTAACAGTTCTGAGGGCAAGACATTAAAAACAACTCCACGTGTACTATGGCAAAATTGCAAGAAACTTAGCTTTGATAATTAACATAGAAGCTCATCCTTCCTGATGTAAACCAATACACATTTAGCAATATCCAGGGATATCTGAATTTCAGTCAAACCCATTATAATTCTCTGTTTCTCAGCCAGTCAGGACCTTTTAGCCCTTTGCTTCACACTTCTAGTTCTTTTATGTCTCAGGTAAGGATGTATTACAGACACATTCTCATTAAATTTCCTTTGTATGAGGACTACTGATGAAACATTCCTTCAAGCCCCATGAGCTACAATTGGTGGCATCCTTAGAACTACATTACTTAGTTCAAAAAATTCCTAGTCTAACCTTGTAATACAGTAATTGCAACCTTAAGAACAAATGCTGAAAAGCAATTTTACTGTGATAAACAAATACAGAAACAAAAAGGCCTCCGGGGGGAAAAAAAAAGTATTTACATGCTCTGTCCAAACAACTAAAAAGAAGTAAAATCAGTCTCCCTTAATACTTAGTTTATCTTCAAAATTCCCCCATGAGAACAAGATAAATAGAGGGAGTGAAGTTCCATTAGTACTAACAGCAGCTACTCTACTTAATCCTTCCTATTTAAGTGATGCAGAACTGCCTCTGTAAAAGCAAAGACATGTGTGCAAGTACAGCAGCTGCACAACAGTAGTCCAGTTCATATTTATGTTAAACACATTCAAGATATTGTGCTGCCAAAAATTAATACAATTAGAAAATTAAATGCAGAGATCTATTCCTCTTAAAACACAGATGCATCACTAATACTTTGCTTTACAATTGATTTCATGTCATTGAAGGAGACCAATGAATAAATAAAACTCTAAAGTTTCTTCTATACCTTCTGGTCACTAGGCTTGTTTGAACATACCTTTCAGAACATAAAGCAGGAATGTGCATTTCTTTCCTTTGTATACCAAATTCAAAGGCTCACTGCAATCAGATCATAGAATTGTTTAAGGTGGAAAAGACCTTTAAGATCACTGAAGCCAACCATTAACCCAGCTTTTTCCTCTATCTCCCTAAAAATCTAGAGGCTACTTATGGAGAGCACAAAACACTTTTGTTATAACCACTATTTTAAAAAAAGTATGCAGAACTAGTAATTATCAGATTATGAGAGTGCTCACTGTGCTGCCTAGATTTTAAATACAGTAGCTACTCTTTGGATTTAATTTATATTGCACATTTGAAGAGAAAGCTAGTGTGCTTTATTACCAGTTAATTAACAGTTAAGGATGAAGTAAGTAGGTGAAAGCACTGGTAAAAACTTCAAAGTACTTTAATTTTAAAGATGGTATCTCACAGCAGCATGTACAATCCCCATGAATATGATTTATATCTAAAAACTTGAACAGTGAACAGTATTTTTCAAAAGGACCACTATTCTTCTTATGCTATACTGCAAAAGTTTTAACATCATCCAATTCCTGTAATTCAATAAATTTCATTGAATTATTTCAGGGAAACAGCAAGGAGTTATGCCTAACCTGTGAATTGATGTAGGCAGAGCATAAATGCTTTGTGATTGATATAACACAGTGATTTCTGAGGAATTCCACAGGACACAGGTTCAGAATAAGAAAGCATAAGCGAATGATGCTTAAAAATAAGTAGATAGGCAACCTAAAACAGGTTTAATTTACTACCAAGTGTTTCCATTAGCAATGAAATAGTTAAATATTTCAAAGATGCACTGAACTCTTATTCTGTACCACATTCAAGATCTAATGATGTAAACGAGCATTTCTCTACTCCCTTCTGCTCAGATATTCTACTGATGTTTTAAAGATGACATTTAGCAAATCCTCGAATTTTAACTGAGAAGCTCAATGCAGAGCTAAAGAATCTTTTCACCTGCCCATCCAGATTCATATGCACCATTTCCCATCACAACAAGACAGCATACTGAACAGGATTATTTCAAAAGCAAAACACTAAGAAGGGCTCTGTTTTGCTCACGGAGCAGCTGAAAAGCACAACATCTTTCCTTCAACATCAAGGCAAAATCCTGAGAAGGAAAAATTCTATTTGCAATAAAATAATTGCAATTAGTTGAAACATCTGAGTTGCTCAAATTAGTGTAATCCCAAAAATATTTCAGTGCCACTGTTAGTTATACTTAATACCCCCAAGAACACATACAGGTGGTTTTATTGTCACAAAAAATAAGACAAAACAGTAAGTTAACCATGTAGCACTTTGCACCTTTGTGCAACAGCCTCAAGGGACAGGGAAGCAGAGCCTCTGCCTCCTTCAGGTGTGCTCCTCAACAGGAGCTTTCCCAAAGCAGTAATTCAAACAGCGAACAGAACAGACCATTTCTGTGGCATTAATTTCAGCCTCAACACATCCATTCAGAGCCTGCTTGTTAGAAGTACAAGTGTCATGGTCAAGGACACACTTTAAGAATATGTATCTGTCCTTGGTTACGTTCTCAGGCTGATTTTTGAAGGTCTTGCTTTGCACCTTTCCCAACCCTCCCAACGTCTCAATTTTGCAGTTATACCAAACAAATCAAGGCTCTGAGGAAAGTGTGGTATCTCTTAAATTCTCTGCCACAGCCCAGTGGATAAATGTTTTGGAGGCTCCCTCACAACTATCATCATCATTTTATTTTCACGCATGCCTTACAATGCACTCTGCTGAACAACCACATCCTGATGCCCTTTGATCACATGTACAAAACCAGTTAAAATCAAGGATGAAACTCCAGGGGGGTCAGACAGGAAACACAAACCTGGAAATAATTTCCTAAGCACCACCCAAGAGTGATCATCCTAAGAGAATCAAGGTTTGGGAGGGTTTTTTTGTAGCCTAGCTAGTTTCAGTGACTTTTACCACATGGATGGAGTTCCACTGTGGCATCACTATGGCTACTTGAAGACATTTGCCACAAGGCTTACACCAAAGGCCAGGACCTTCTTCTGACTTGTTTCTGTTACCATATGCAGTCAGCACCAAAAAACCCCACATAACTTATCTGCAGTGTTATCTCAGCCTGAGCGTGCAGATGCAGCCCAGTGACATACACAGATTTCATACTGGGCCAGACACACACACGAAGAAAAGCACATTATTTCTGAAGATCTCTCCTATTCCCAACATACACAGTAAGGGTAATTGTTTAAACTAGCTTTTGGTTTCCTTAACGTAGTCATTTACAAAAACAGGTCAATTTCATATTTTTATTTACAAACAGGCATGGAAACATGTTTGAAAGATCCATGTGACCTGTCGCAGCAAATCAAAGGTAACAAAGCATAACCTAGGGAAGAACAGTGAAATTCACCAAAGTCTTTCCTAAATTCCCTAAGATGAAAAAGTGCAGTCTTTACAAACAGTATTTTGGTCCATTCAATGAGATTATCTGGCTCTCCCATTGTGTATGCTTCCCCCATCTCCACATCATTAAATATTAAGCAGATATAAGCACCCAGGATCTTGTCTTCCACAAGGCCCAAGTACTGTCCTACCTATGACAGTGATCAGGAACCAGTACCTCTAAATTAACATTTTTCATTGATGGAGACAATATTACAACAGAAACCTAAATAAGACACAGCCATGGATGACTGTCACTGTTAAACAATGCAGGAAAGAATAATTTCCCTGACCCTCCAGAGGGATCCTCACCTGCTGTCACAGAGAACATGGCACTGCTCCTGGGAAGCCACAAGGGGGGAACAGCTTGGGTTTTCAGAGAGGAAGCAAACCAGCATTACTGACAGTGGCACTTGCACAAAGGGCTCCACTACAAGAAGTGACAGTGCCCAGCCTTGTTAATTTAATTTTCTCTCTGACTAAGATAGAAAGATGATAAGCAGAAACATGAAGCAAAGGAACCACCCTTCTGCTTTGGACAGCCTCGCTATGGAAAGCTGCATTTAAATAACTGTATGGCACCATTAAATTTCTACATTTTTATCTAAAAACCTTTAACTTCACAGGATCCCTCCAGCTGCAGCTGCAACATTCAAAAATATAATTTTACACTTCTTTCCCTGAAGGCAGTATTTCAAACCCCAAATCTAGGTAAACTGATCACAAAATAGCAAAACTGCACCCAAAGACATTAGAATTTCTGGTGGAGTGGGTTTTTTGATTGGTTTTGTTAGTTGGGTTTTTTTTGTGTTTTGGGTTCCTTTTTTTTTTAAGGAAGATATTAAATACAAAGACATTGCACATTTTTAAGAATTACATCCAACTATCTGACATTTTTCTCATGTGGAGTTTAATTTTAAAATACATGTCACAAGAAAGTCTAACTTCTTTCATATTTAGATGTTTGAAAATACTGCTGACTTGGTTGCAGGGCAAAAAATCACTTGTAATTTCCATAAATCTGTGCTCATATTTGAACATTTCCCTAAATTCAATTCAGTCACTACCAGTGTCCACACCTTTACCCTTCACCTTTCATCTATTATTCTTTATGCCCTAAACAGAACTTCTGTCTCATGAGTAAAAACATCCACGGCAAACTGGTTTTCAATTCAACCTGACTGTCCATTTCACTCTCGTCCTCTCGCACATTCCATGTCCTGTTTGTCTATTTTCATGAGCTTAAGATATGTTTCACTTTGTGAAGCTCCCAGCCTAAAAGCGCTGCAAAAATAGCTGGTGTCTCAATGCTTCCTTAAAAAAAAACAATTATTTGTTCCATAGCATAATTCCTTCCTGCTTCTCTGAAACTGTTAACCAGGGAGTAGCTGTTAAGAGCACACTGCATCCACAAGGTGACATCCAGTAATTGGTCTAAAAGAGGATCCTCTATCAATAAAAGTCAGAAACCTTTACGTTATAGGTCAAGGGCACAAGACCTTCAATCGAGGGCACTGAAAGTTCAGGGAAATCACGCCTTTTCTCACCTTTCCCTCCCCTTTAAGCTACTTTCTAATAATGAGAAAGTATTCAGCCCAAAAATTTCTGGGTGTGCCAAGCACCACCATTCACTGGCATTTTAAATAACTTCTCACACTGAGGCTCGATTACAAACACTCTGCATAGCCTAAAACACACAGTACAATTCTGACAGAATCAAAATTTCAGTATCACAAATGGCATTTCATTGTCCAGCTCAGGCTAAGTATCTTTTCCATCTTCGAAGCTGGCAGTATAAACAGCAATATACAAGTGGCTTAGAATTTTAATATGTTGCTAAATAACGAAAGTTATTTCAGTGCTTTATAACAGCCACTTTAAATACACAACAGCGGCAATAAACCACCCCGGTTTCTGCGAAAAAATCCCAACCACACTCGTCCACAACGATTTAAAGACAGAAATGTAAAGATAAGTACAGAAGAGGTTGCACAATAACACATGATCTTCCCTATCACATGCTTGGCAGCGCGCTCGCTGCCCGGCGATACCCGGTCAGACCCCGGGGCACTCCGGCCGCCCGGGGCAGCGCCGGACACCCCCGGCACGGGGCTCCGGCCCAACAGCCGGGGCCATCCGGGGCTCCCGGAGCCCGGCCGGAGCCCACGGGGAGCGGCGGCAGCGGGAGCCGGCGGAGCCTCGCCCCCATTCAATCCCCGCTCGCTGCCCGCCCTGCCCAGCGGCGGCGGCCGCGGCACCGGGCACCGCGGGGAGGCGGCCCCGGGCTGGAGCCCCCGGCAGGACCCGCGCTCCCGGCGCCCCCTCCGCGACAGCCCCGCACTTACGCTCGAAGTCGGAGTCGGACTCGTCGTCGCCGCGGTCGGGCTCCTCGTCGCCGTTGGACTCGGTCTGCATGGGCTCCCCGTCGAAGCTGACCACCCTGCGGCCACCGCCCGCCTCCTGGTCGCGGGCATCCCGCAGGCGGGCGAAGTACTCGGCGGCGAAGCCCAGCAGGTCGGACGGCCGGTGCCGCAGCACCTCCACCGTGTAGCCCTGCAGCAGCTCGGTGAGGCCCGGCGGGATCTCGATGCTCATGGTGCCGGACACCCGGGAGGCCGCCTCGCCTCCCTGTTTCCCACCCTCCCTCCGTCCGTCCGCCCTTCCCCGCGTCCGCGGCCGGCGGTGGCGGTGACGGTGGCGGTGGCGGTGCGGGCTCAGGGCCTCCCAGACGGGCGCGGACCGACTCCCGCCGCTCCGGTCACACGAGCCGCGGGGCGCGGAGGGGAGGGACGGGACGGGGCGGGAGCGGCCCCGAGGCGCAGGCGCGGAGCGGGCGCGGGAGCGGGCGCGGGGCTGCGGCCGCGCGTGCGCGGGGGCGGGGGGGCTCATGCGTCACGGCGGGGCATGGCGGGGCCGGGGCGGGAGCGGGGAGCGGGCACCGGGCACCGGGAGCGGGCACCGGGCACGGGGAGCGGGGGAGAGTCGGCAGGAACGGGACGGGGTCACTGCGTGCGTGCCTGGATGGTTCCGCTCTCTGGAAAACTGATGGGCGCCCGCCGCTCTGCGCCCGCCGCAGTCGTTAAACCCCGGTCACGGCGGGTTGGGCCGGCTGCGAGCGGTATTGGGAAAGCTCCGGGCCACAGCTGGCGGCGGCGTGTAGGGAGGGCGCAGGTCAGGCGGGTGCCTCCCGGCCGTCGCTGCTGCGTCTTTATTTTTCTCTGATTTCACATCAGTGCCCCCGTACGCTCATTCCTTGTCAGAATCACGGAACAATTAGGCTGGAAAAGACCTCTGAGATCAGTGAGTTCAGCTTTGACCAAACACCGCCGTGTCTAGACCATGACACCGAGTGCCTCATCCAGCCCTTAATCCTTAACCACGGCCGGGGACGGTGACTCCATCCCTAGGCAGCCTGTTCGGATATCTAGTCACCCTTTCTGTGAAAGAATTCCACCTAATGTCCAGCCTAAACCTCCCCTGGCACAGCTTGAGGCCACATCCTCTTGTCCCTTTGGCTGCACTCTCAGCTTTGTCTGGAGAGCAATAAGGTCCCCATCGAGCTTCCTCTTCTCCACACTAAACACCCCCAGCTCCCTCAGCTTCTCCTCACCAGATTTGTGTTCCAGACCCTTCCTCAGTGCCGGTCCCTTCTCTGGGTCACTCCAGCACCTCAATGTCCTTCCTGAACTGAGGGGCTCAGAACCAGACACAGCAGTCAAAAATTCAAAGCCACTTGTATATTGCCTCACCAGTGCCAGAGACAGAGGTTCTCCTTCCTCACGGAGCATGTGAGGGTGTTCCAAAGCTCCCACAGCAGCAGGAGAATGAGGGGTTTTTTACCTTGGTTGGATTCAATCGAACTTCCATCCAGTTCTTGGTTGGAGTTAGATTTAGGACCTATGACCCCCAGGTTCTTGTCAGAATTATGTCATTAGAGAACAATTAAGCCAGTACAAGGTCTTTTGTAAACACAGAATAGAGCCATGATATAGTCTGAAAGGGTGGCAGTAGTATGGATCTGATAATAATAAAGAGTTACAGATAAGAATTGCAGACCTAAAGGTCACCTAGTTCCAAATCCTCTGCCGTGGTCAGCAACACCTTCCACTAGACCAGGTTGCTCCAAGCCCCATCCAACCTGGCCCTGAGCAGTTCCAGGCATGGGGCATCCACAGATCTGTGTCAGTGCCTCATCACCCACATCACTGCTGATATACACGAGCTTTGGACATATCCACTGAAATGCCCTTAACTGTGCTTTATTCAGATTTTTGCTTGTTCTTGTTGTACAGAACCTGTTATCTGTGTGTACAAGGGAGGTTTGGCAGATGCCCAGGGCTGCGTGGAGCGGAGCCATCAGCCCTTAAGGTTTGACGTTGCTGGGAAGCTCCTTGTGGGACAAAACAGACCTGTGCAAACATGACTCGAGGAGAATACGGATGTTGGCTTAGTCACTCCGCTGCGTGTTGTCACTGTACATATTTTTATTTTATTCCTCTTTTGTTTCAACAATAAAACAGCAGAAATCAACTCGTTCTCAAAATATAAAATTTCACTTAGAAGCCCAGAATTGGCTGAGGCGGCATGCTGTGTGTTTTGGTTTTGTTTGCTCGTGTGCCAAAGAGTCCCCTCGCTCATCCAGATGGTTCTCACTGCACTCCCAGAGAAAGGCAGCCTGTGCATCACTGCTGCAGGAGCATGGCAGTGCCAGAGCACCACATCCAGGGCTTTTCCTGGTGGTGCTCACTGAGGGAGGCCACTTGGAAATCTCATGGCACATAAAGGTGTTCTTTGTAATGCAGCTCCCATATTTTCATACACACTAAGACTACATTGTTCATCCATACAAAGTGAAAAATTTTTCAAAAAGCACAGAAGGTAGATTTGCCACATCTCAGCAGTTTATCCAAAGATTTTGTATGAAGTTGTTGCTCTTAATTTCTGCTACTCTACTGCCTTTTTCAAAAGATAATTGATACTGATTTTTCGTTTGCCATTCCTACCATTATTATCTGTCTGATGGTCTCAAACATTACAAGAGCTCATCTCACTGCTCAATATATGTGCTTTAGCTATTGACACAACTGGTATAGAGAAAGATGCTGATCAATGAGAAAACTATGGTTAGTCCCCCAAAAAAATTAAGATTTCTAACAAGATCTTCCCTTTGCTGATTGGGTGCTGAAGATATTGCTGGTGATGAAGAGGTAAAAATGAAATTTTAAAAATTCTGTAAAAATAGTAAAACAAAATATCAGTAAAAAGCAAGAAGGTTCAAAGGAAGAAAGGGAAAGTCTAATTCCAGGGGAGTACGCTTATTTTTCTTTCCCACTTTTTTGCACAACAGCTTTACAATTGCCTTCTTTTGGCATTAGTCAGCTCTTGTATTAACTTTTAATGTTTGTTGATAATTTTGTGTCATTTGTGTCTGTGAATATTAATCTAGTTATTTATTTGAAATAAAAGTGTTACCAGTAAATATTGTTAAGGCTCTGAAGGGCTACATTGTATTGGCCTTCTGATATTTATATGTCCACACACAGCTAATCAGCTTCAGGGGAAAGTAAAGAGCACAGCTCTGTTTATTCTCTTCCTGAAGGTCAACGGACAAAATCAAAAGCATCCAAGGTCACACAAAGTGCATTTTCAAGTTGATTTACGCCACAGTTTATCCTGTTTCTTTATATACCTTTTTTTCTTTTTGGTAAGCATCAGAACTGAAGGCACAAATATGCAAGAAGCTTGTCGGCAATGAAGTTAATTGTTACAGTGCTTGCTGTGCATTCAGAGAGCACATCATCTGCTTTCTTTCTCCCTGAATTTGCATAACTTTTTAAATTATTACTATAATAAGCATTCACATTAAAAAGAATGTTAGAAAATAAATTAGAAGATGCACTTGCAGCCTTAATTTGATCCCCTCTGTAATAACATTTTTAATTCAGGCAGCATGACCAATGTAATTTCTTTCCTCTGGCTTCATGGCTTCATGTTCAGCAGCCAGTATGGAGTTAGATAAGACTTGTGTAGCTGATGAAGCTGGTCCCCACAGCATTCCTATTAAAAAAAATATATATCTTTCAGTATATAGTTCTCCTAATAATTTCTTAGTGGCTAAAAGCTATTCCCATATATACCACGTGCCTGTGCTCCCAAATGGTGAAGTCTCTCTTCCCTTTACTCTGCCTGTTCTACCCAGACTTTGTGACTTTGATGTGTCATTAGTGAAACTGTTGTGGAGCTCCAGTGCTTGTCCTGCTCAGGCAGGAGCTGCAAAGTTGCCAGCAGAAAAAGCAAAATGGTCTGTGTAGTCTTGCACTGGGGAAAAATAATCAGATTAAACTTCCCGACTGGCTCCTTAAAAAGTAAAATAAATCCTTTTATAACGAGTAATAATTCACTTCTCATAAACCTGTCAGCACCAGCCAGAGCTCAGACACTACATAAACATATGTACATCTTGGATTAATTACACTTTCCTTCAAATTCCATACAAGGATCATGCAAGAAAACACTAAATATTCTGATGACAGTTTTTAGTGAACACAGCCTCACGTTTTCCACATCCCTCTGGTGCTGAAGCCAGCAACCAAGGTTTGTCCCAGCAGCAAGTTCCAGAAGTTAAATACCTGTTAGATAAAGCAGCACTTCTTTTTCTAAGATCTGGAGCACTCTTCCCAGATTTACCAAATCACTCCTACTCCTGGTATTGCAGCATTTGGCAAATTATGTTTCTGCCTGTGTTTTATTTGCTAGTTTGTAATTTTATAAACCTCGATCTTACCTCAGCCCTCTCAAAATTAAGGTCTGACAGTCCTGCTGGTCTCTCCTCCAAAAGCAGCTCCTTCCCCAGGATGACATGAAATGCTCCTTTCTGAGGCTGCTCAGCTTCTCTGTGCCTTTCATGAGCTCTGTGTGCAGTTCTGGTCTCCACAGCCCAAAATGTGGGCTCACCCTGGTTTTACACAGCAGGAAAATGGCTCTGTCTGCTTTGTTCTCCGACACTTTTCCTTAGATTTTTTGGCTGCCACATCATTATGAACTGAATTTATCCAGTCTTCATTTTAAGATATAAAGAGATTAAAAAACTCCCATTTCCCTTGCTCTGTTGCTCCCATAGCTGACACCCTCATTGTAAAAAACATGCTGAGTTATGCAATTTAAGTTTTCTATGTTTAACATTCAAATGTTTTTCTACCCACTGCTCTCTCCAGTTGCTGCAAATGAGCATAAACATCATGTAACTTTGTGCATAATGTACACAAACCTTCTGAGTTTGCATTTTACCAGGAGTAAAAGTAACAAACTAAAGTGATCCTGCCCTTAAAAACCAGGATGTGGAGACCCTTGAACACCATGTGCTAGATGAAACTGCTGCTCCTGCCTCTCTGTGGTTCCTTCTCAGGAAAGTGCTAAACCTCAGAAACCAAACTTAGGTGCTCTAAGGAGTAGGTTTGCTTGTGACAGTAAGCAAGATTTAGTCTGTATTTTGTTAGCCTTTAGAGTGAATAGCTTGAGTACTCTATACTTCAGCAAATCATGTGGAACTATCAATAGTGCAAAGACAGGAGAAAAAAAAATCAACTTTTTTTTTCAATAAATACATATAAATACTTGTGTCAACTTGAAATTTCTTACCTTGACACTACCTTTAGTCCATTAAAAATATTTTGGATAATTTTAAGAAAGATACCTTGCTGCATTTGTTGATAAATGTCAGAGTATCGAGTTGGGAGAAACATCTGTATAAATGTTCAGATTTTCATTGGTATATTTTAGTTTATGAACACAGAAAGCACTGATTCTGTTGGTAACAATTACAAATTTCAGGCAGTATAAAACACCAGCCTTGAAATACCTGATTTTGTAAATCATTTGACCTAGATGTTACCTAGATGTAAAAAGAAATCCCTCTGACTATCAAGTCATACTTGTGATGTAAAATGGCACGTGTTTGAATCTACATAAAAGTAGTACCTGTGACATAAGCCGTGTGGGATGACCATGTTGTTTAAACTACCCTGAGCAGCACTGAATAGCAGATGTAGAGTTTATGGTTGCCATGTCAGAGCAGCCCTGAGCAACAGCCCTGCTGTGCAAACAGGGGATATTCAAATAAGAACTTGGCTAAGCCCTTGCTTCTCTTGCATACAAAGTGGTAGCTGTACCCATTTTGGTTGTACTTTCGTTTCTGGCCCCAGCACTGCAAAGATTACATTAAGACCCCCTCCACAGAGGCTGGTGTGAGTTCTGGGCAGGGGGAACTGCTGGGAACAGAGCTTTGTGTGTGCCCTGTTGTAGCCAGTCCCCCACTGGGCAGCCCTGATCCTGCTGGAGGATACAGACATCACTGCTAAATAAAGATAGAAGGTTTTCAGATTGCTCTGTTTTAAGAGAAGAAAGAAAATTAACCTCCCTGTGACTTGTTCAAAGACTAATCTGAATCCAGACTATCAATTGCTCTCTGTGTTTTCCAGCAGAACCTGTTCAAACACAAACTGGTTGATGTTGAGGGGTTTGTCATAAAAAGAGCTCTGAAATTTATTTGCTCCTTAAACCTTTGCTTGAAAATCTGGAATAGTCTTCTGCTGTATGTACAAACTTGTCCCCTCCCCATCTTCTCACATTATAACCTGACACAGTTCAGATTATGAGAATTTCTGTGCTGGTCCCAACCTGCCACTACCCAGACATTTATGGCTTTGTCACTGTTGCTACAGCTCTTGTTTTCACGTCTTCTGTTGTCCCCTTTGTAAACTGAATGTCATTAACCATTTATCACACTTGGCATTTGCCCATTTGTCATGTATCTTCACCAGATGCTTGTAAAATAACAATTTCCTTTCCCCTCATCTCCAAGTTTTACTCTATATCCACAATCTATCCCTCACCCCAGGTTGCTTATCTCCCCTGGGGGACACCTTGAGCCTCCTTCCAGATCTGTCTCTCCTCTTGCAGCACCTGATCTCCCACTGAGACAGGAGCCACAGCTCCTTTGCTCTTTGGCCATGTTTTCTGGTGTCCAGCAGAAGCCATTGACACATTTCACTGTTCCCAGTGTTGGTGTCCTGCCCTTTGGTGTTCACAGACCCATCCCAGGCACAGAAGTGCTGTACACAAACATTGGGCAATATTATGATGAAGGGCTCATTTTTTAGGTCAGTATGGGGTGTTAAGTAATTCCAAGTGCTGAAATTGCAGTATTAAATTTAAGTTACAACAGTAAAAATTAGCTTTATCCACCAAATCCCCAAATTTTTATATTTGCCTCTGAAAACCCTTTTGTTGGCCTCATTACGGCTGTTAGCACTCATTTTAATTAAACTCATAGTGCAGTATGAAGATGAGTTAACCAGTTTTCAGAGAAAATCAGTAAGCAGTTCCTAATCTGTTTTACTGTCATTGTTCGCATCCTGTGCTTTGGTGTGTGCATTATGAAAATGCTGGTAGAGAATTCTGTATCTCAGGGGAGGATAATGGAGATGTGAAACTTCTCACTTCTAGGCTGGTTTTCCAATTCAGTTTAGGTTCTTAAGTTTTATGCAAGTATTTGATGTTTGACTGCAGCTTGGATGTCTTCATTCAAGGAAATAGGAGGTCTTATCATCCAAGGCAGAGGATTATAAGGCCACCTCACCATGTCCAGATCCCTCTTTGTCAGTCTCAGCAACAAATGATTGCTTGTAGAGCTGAAAAATGCTTGCTGCCTTCCACTATGACTTAAATCATGCTGCATATGAAACTAACTGAATGGGTGTTCTGTGTAAAGTGCAGCTCCTGAGGGGGTTTTGGCTTTAATTCCAAGGCTATCATCCCAGAAGAGTTGCATTAGGAAAAGAGGTAAAGAAGAATTTTAGGTTTTAGAGAATGCAGCAGCACTGCCTTTTGTTGCAGTTGCTTTGAAGTGTCTCTCCATTGACATCTAGTGTCCGTGCAGGAAGGTCTTTACATTCCTCACAGCCGTGTTGACAATATTTATCTATAATTTTTTAAAGAGTTTTTCCCTGTGTAGTTATTAAGAGCTCTTATTGATCATACCAGGTCAGCCAGTATGTGATGGTGCAAACACTGCAATCTCCCCATTCCTGACAGTGACATCAGAGACGTCCCTGTATGTCTATGTTCTGAATGGCTCCAGGAGCCCTTTTCAGTGCTTTGCAGTGCAAAATATTATCCCTTTTTAATTTTTTCTGTAAATATCTGCAAAATATTTTAAATCTGTATCCCTTTCCTCAGAGCATGCAAGCAATTGGGAAGCAATGAATATTCAATACAGATTTTATGAAGTATTGTACTTTGTAGTCAGGCATTATTCTAATTATATTTAATTAAAGAAGAGTCTTTTCAATGATAGAAATCTATTTTCTGCACTCTATTTTTTCACTGAAAGTCACTTAATAAAGAGGTGTCTTTATTCCTCAAATGGTGAGAGTTATTTTCATATTTATTTATTTATACTGTAGAAATCCCAAGTTTTTACAAAAGCATTTGTTGTTCTGTTTTGGCAAAATCTTGAACAACAGCAGTGAGCAATTAATCATGTCATTGCTGTACACTTTGCTCTGTGAGCAGCTCTTCCTTTGCAGTGCTTCCTCCTGCTCCTCCAGTCAGCCTGAGGTGCTTCTGTTGGGCTGTGCCAGAGTCACAGCCACATCATGCTTGGTACTAGACTGATGTGAAGTCCTCCCCTACTCTGAAAACACCCTCTACATCCATACTTGGATCATCTGCATTGTTACCTGCTCACAAAGGCAGTTATTCCAAATAAATTATATTATGAAAGCTTGACAAGATATATTATCCTAATATTTGTGTTGCAGCTTCAGGAAAAAACAACTGGATCAAGGATGCACAGCAGACACAGCTTCTGTCCATGATGGACTCTGTGTATCCAGGGGGATCAGGGGTTCCATCATTTCTTGGAAGTGTTTTTGTGATTCATCCCTTTCCAGCCTTTCCTCAATGTCTCATAAGCCCTAGGTGAGCTCTCTCTTGAACTGGTGATACCTGACATGGTAGGGTCCTGTCCTTGCTGGCTGGTGGAAGTTACTAGTGTGAAAATAATAGATCTTTGCCTTGGAACAGCAGGAAACCTGCTGGAAAAGAGCTAGAACAGCCTTGAAATTATCCTTTGAAAGTCAGAGGAGAGTGAAGCAGTATTTTCCACCGTTTCTGGAAAAGGAGCAGTCATCAGTTTCTATGGATGGTCACATATTTTCCCTCTTTCTCCTTTCAGTGTTCTGTTGTTTAAAAATTCTCATTCCATTAACTGTCAGAGAGTCTGTGTTGAAAGAACCTGCTGAATCAATGCATCCAGAATAAGAATGACAGCATCATTAAGATGTATCCTGCTTGGATTATTCATAATTTAACTATAAAGCAAAACATGTGATCATGAGTAATAAAGGAATGTGACATAAATTATTTCATTCAGAGCAGTGCATTAATGCAGGCACTGGCAAATCTGCTGCAACAGCAGCTGGAGCCTTTAATTGCAACTGCTTTAATTGGGGTTACAGATAGGTGTTAACACCTGGTTTTGCCATGATCCTTTGGCCACCCCAGCTTTTCATCCCCGATAGGACTCGGTGCTTCCAGCAGCCCCACATTTCCCTCCATGGCGTCAACGGAAGGAGGCAGGAGCCAAGAGCATCGTGTTGCTATGGCAACACATCCCACTTCCCTGGGGATGCTGTTGCCTCGGCGACACCGGGCGGGCAATGCTGGTGGATGAAATGGCCTTGGAGAAGCTGCCACGGAGAGCAGGACAGGCCCTGAAGAGCAGGACAGGCCATGGAGAGCAGGACAGGCCATGGAGAGTAGGACAGAGCCTGGAGAGCAGGACAGAGCCTGGAGAGCAGGATAGGCCATGGAGAGTAGGACAGAGCCTGGAGAGCAGGACAGAGCCTGGAGAGCAGGACAGGCCCTGGAGAGCAGGACAGGCCCTGGAGAGCAGGACAGAGCCTGGAAAGCAGGACAGGCCATGGAGAGCAGGACAGGTGCTGGAGAGCAGGACAGGTGCTGGAGAGCAGGACAGGCTGTGGAGAGCAGGACAGGCTGTGGAGAGCAGGACAGGCCATGGAGAGCAGGACAGGCGCTGGAGAGCAGGACAGAGCCTGGAGAGCAGGACAGAGCCTGGAGAGCAGGACAGGCCATGGAGAGCAGGACAGGCTGTGGAGAGCAGGACAGGCCCTGGAGAGTAGGACAGAGCCTGGAGAGCAGGACAGGCTGTGGAGAGCAGGACAGGCCCTGGAGAGCAGGACAGAGCCTGGAGAGCAGGACAGCCCCAGTTCAGGGAGCATGGGAGCCCAGAGGTTCCTGGCTGCTGCTGTAGGACCCTGCACCCACAGCAGGCTCTGGGCAGAGAGGCTGGCTCCTGTGTGTGCTCCTTCAGGTGCTGAGACAAAGCTACAGCCACAAGGAGCTTCCCATCATCAGCTGGTGTGTTAAAATAAGATGGATGGCAGGAAAGGCAGTGTCAGTGGGAGGGTTCTGCTGAGGGCAGGAAATGCCCGGGGCCGCTGTCCTTGTACCTGCAGACATATCACAACACCAGAAGTCATTGTTGCACAACCCATCTGTGAATGGAGGTGAACTTGTACATTGATTTTAGGATGGTCCAGTGCTGCTTTTCACTGTGTCACCTCCAGTACCCAGCACCAGGTAGGCAGAGGATTAAAGATCAATTTACATAGGCAAATGCCTTTGTTAATGCTGTGAGCACAGAGCCTCCCTCCTGTGTGCCTGCAGGCACTCCAGGCATCAGTCCCAAGCCACAGGAAAGCAGTGATAGGATCTCAGGAGCCCCCAGAGGTTTGTCACAAGAGAGGTATTTGATAACTGCGCAAAACCTTCTGTGGGCTTCACTGGAGCCTCTGTGTAGCTGCCAGGAAGAAGAGGAGGTTCAAAGCCCAGTGCATGGGCTCCAGTTATGGACACCAGTCATCCAGAGCTCTTGGAGAGCTATTCGAGAAGCAGGGAGATGATAAAGGACAGACAAAATTGCACAAGAGAGGTAAATTCCTTCTAATTTGTCTGTTCATACAAGAGTCTATTCTCCCTTCATGCTGTTGCATTAAGGAGCCTCTTTCCTACTGTAATTAGCCCTTGAATAAACACCATGTCTGCAACACAAGCCTCTTGTCCTGATTTTGTGAGTTAACAGTGTTTTGCTTGCTTTTTAAACCTTACACTAATTATTGCAGAAGAGCAGAGGCTGCTCCAGGGAGTCTGGTGTTACTTTTTGCCTGTGGAAGTATTACCAAATGCTGCAGAACTGTGCTCAGTGGTGTTAACACACCTGGCTTTAAGCAGATATTGTTTGTACTTGAAGCTACACCCTATTACTTGCTCTATCCTTGTATTTCTGTATTTTTTTACTCTCTCTGAGCCATTCTGTGTGCATTTTCCACACAACATTAGCTCTCTTTCTTCTCACAATCAGAGCTGTGGTTAATTGTGTTTACAAAGGATTGCTGAACTGTGGGAAATATTCCTCAGAATGTGCAGTTTTGCATCATTTAGCCTTGAAAGGATGCTGCTTCCCCTGACCTCTTGTTGTTTTTTTCTCAATGACTCTGGTAATTACATCAGTAGCCTTGGGAGTCACATTTTCCTTTCACATCTAGGAAAGATCCAACCTTTCCTTACCCTTTCTCAGTGGAATCACATGTCCAGCCCCTCCTGTTTTCTGTGCCTCAACCACACCAGCTCTTTTTCTGGCTTCTTGTTTCACCCTTGTCCCAAATAAACTCTGCCACTTTCCTGGGTCATCATTTCCACCACTCTGTATTTCTATGAAATTCTCAGTCTTTCTTCTCCTCTCCTGCATCAAACACATTTCTTATCTCCTCCTTTGACTTCCTTTACAGCCAATCTTCTGTCAGGTCTGTCAGCATTTGTTCTGACAGCACTATCCCCAGAATTCTGGCAGCATTTTGACACCACATCAAACAGATGTGTCAGTGTTTTTCTCACACCTCCCCACCACAGCTGGGCAGAAACATCTGCAAAGAGGGTTTGGGGCACAAAGACCAGCATGGTCCCACATGCTCCCTCCTGTTCAGAGGATTTATCTGCCGTGTTTCACTTATGCTTAGAATCAAACTGCCTTGAGAAAGGGCTTTTTTTGCTTCAGCACACTGAGAAAGTGAAAAATGGCAGCCAGGAGTGCCCCTCAGACCCACAGATGTCAGGTTCTGCTGTCACCCACAGCCCCCCAGTCCCCACCCTGCTGTCCCAGCTCTCTGCAGTTGTGTGTGGGGTTCCCTTTCAAACACACACAAGCACTGTCAGGTCCTTGAGGCCAAGCTGCACTCAGCAAGAAGCTGCAGGCACCATGCAGAGAAAAAACCTGTTTCCTCTCTCTCTTCACACCTCTTTAAAGGAGACTGGTTTTTCTGAGTCACAGCTAATGCAAACCTGCTGGAAAAGATTCAGTCTAGATTTACACCACGGCTCAGAGGAACATGAAAGACCATTTAGTGTTCAAAGTATTATTTTTAATTATTAATCAAGCTCCCTGTCTGGCTGTGCTCTGTCAGGCCCTTCTTTGGGTTTTGTAGAGTTTATTTCTCTTGTCATCCTGAGCAGAACAGGGGCTTGCTGCTGAAATGAGAAGATTGCTGGCAAAGTTTGGCTCTGTCTGCATTTGCAGCAGGATCTCAGTGCAGGGGATATGCACTGCAGCAGTTCTTTTGTTCATATTTAATCATACAAGAAAGAAGAAAATAATTAAGGCCTGTCTCCCTCAATCTCCTCCCAGCCTCAGAGTATTTCAACCCTTTGAGATAAAGGAAATGGAGCTTTTTCTGACAGCAAAGTGCAGCCCAGAGCATATCAGGAGTGATTCTGCCCCCATCGCTCCACAGTTTCCATTTGACAACATTTTCCCTCTGAGCAGTTTCCTGTATGAAGGAGCACAGCCATTAGAAACAGCACTGCAAGCACCAAAATCTGATCAAAGCTGGAAGCAGAGTGTTTGCTCTTGGTTTTCTTTGCACCTTTGACAGCCCAGCTTGATTCACTGTCCCCCTCAATAGCTGACTGATTTCTCTTTAGCTGAAAACACCCTTAGGCAGTTACTAGATTTCAGGATGCAGCATCAAAAGGGGTCTTGGCTCAGAAATAGACTTCTTTTTTTTTTTTTTTATTTAGCTATTTTAGCTGTTTATTGTCTGCTTTGCTTTGTATCTCAAGTTAAAATCACTCCATTTGTGCTCTAAACCCACCAAATGCTTCAAAGCCCCGCACAGGCTTATGAAAAATTTACTGCTGAAGAATCCTGAAAATTGGAAATGCCTCATTGAAAAGGGTGTTTCAAGCCTGCAATTTTGGTTGGCCTTGGGCTGAACTGAAACCTTATCAGCAAAGACAAGAAATGGCTGGAAGGGGCAGAGAAGGATGAGGAGAGATTCTGGCCCAGGCTGAGGAGCTGGGCAGGCAGCAGGGAAGGTGGCCCAGGATGGGGAGGGATGGTGTTCCACCAGACCAAGGAGAAACATCCCAAGCCTGAGTGAACCCTGCCAGAGAGCTACAAAAAACAGTCAGTGAGAAGACTGTTGATTGATGAAATTGCCTGAAATGAGGAAGGAGGGAGGAGGCTCTAATATGTAAACACTTTAATTGCAATGTTGTTTATTCTGAGCTTTCCTAAGAGCTGTCAGGGTAAGTGCTATTGCTGCTTCCCAGGCTGTGTAACAGGCACAGAGACTGACAGAGAAGTTTTCCACGTAGTGGCAGGGTTATTAAATTATAAAAAAGATAAGAGTTTATCACAAAAGCAATAAGCTGCTATTCTCTCAAGATTTTGCTGCTGAACTTTAGAAGAAATGCTGTGGAAATCAAAGCAGTGCTCAAAAGAGAGAAATCTGCTGCAGAAAAAATGCTGATTTAAATCTTGTTTCAATTTGCAAAACTGCTTTTACCTACAGAGAGGCTTTAAAAAAGGGGAAAATATATTCCAGCTGCTTGGGATCAAAATCCAAGTCTCAGTAAGACAAAGACTAGTCCAGAGGGAGAAGCTGCTGAAAAAAGCCATGGCAAATGAGGGACTCAATGGGCATGTAAAGTGAAGGGGGGAAAAGGACAAAACAATAAAAAACGTTCTTGCAGTAGCAAAAGTGCAGCTAAAACCTGAGATTTGACTATGTGGGGAAGAAACAAATGGTTATATGGGAGGATTTCTTGGGAGTTAGACAGTCTGAAGGCTGCACAGTGGCAGTGCTGGTGCTTAGAAGGAAAGCTGCAAGAAGGTTGGTTGGGCTGGGAAGGGGCTGCTCCCGTGGTGGAGGAACACAGACAGGATGAGCCCAGGAAAGATGAGTTAAATGAAATGGAAAGGATAAAATGAAATGGAGGCAGAGGCCAGTGCTGGGTGCCTGCGGTGGGAATGTGTGTCCTGCTGCACCAAGCTCAGGCAGGGAGCAGGGCCATGCCTGGCTCTGCCTGGGGCAGGGGCACAGCCCAGCTCTGCAGGGGTGCTCAGGGAGCTGGGCCAGGCTCTGCTGCTCAGCATCCTGCCATTGCCACAGTGCTCTGGCTGCTCAGAGCCCCCTGGACCCCCCCACAGCACGGGGCAGCCCCTTCCCTCACAGGGGTTGTCTCCATCCAAAGCTGCACACCTGAAGCTTAAAAAAAAAAAAAACAACAAATAATCATTAGTTACCTTTAAACTTAGATATTAGAAGATCAAAAAAAAATAAAGCAACAAAGGCAAAAATGACAAAACTGAAAAGCTGTTACCCTACTTCAGGGAAGTATTTGATCAAGTGCCAGGCAAGGAAGGTCTGCTCCAGCTGCTGTTTTCTGCAGCTGGAGCAAAGGAAAGGTTTGCACTGTGCTGGTGGCCTTCACACTGAGGCTGTGTGTAAGAGTAGTGATGGTGTCTCTTGTTAAAGGACACAGTTTCTTTCCCAGTTATCCCTATCACAGGATTCAGATTCTGCTCACAGTCAAAAGCAAACAGTTTAAAATACACTTTAAACTAGGCCAGTACTTTGGGAAAGGTCAAATTCTGTTTGGAATTCTGAGGAGTATATATATTTTTACAGGAAAAGACCCAATGAAGAAGGAAAAATAGAGGAGGCAGCAGGCACTCAGTGTATCAGCAATTCAGGCTCCCAGACTGCTGAGGCAAACTGCCTTCAGGGAAATGGGATTATACTTTACCTCTGACATATATGGAATAACAGATTTCTCATTCATCTCTAAATTCATATTCAAACCGATTAGGCAAGAGCTCCTGGAACAGGAGGAAAATCATGACCAAACCTTAGAAGCTGAATTTGTTTGCCAGATGAAGTCTCAGGGAACATTCTTTTGGAAATGAATGCTGCAGTCCCTGGGAGAAGTTAGACAAATTAAGGATGACTGCTTCATGCTTTCAGTAAATGGAAGCCTACTTATTTACTCATTTTTATGAAGACAAATTGCTTAAGCAATATTTGGGGTAAAGAAGGTCCTTAATTATTTTAGAGAAAAAAATAAGAGTAATCAATAATAAATAAAAAATTACATAGTAAATAAATTCTTAAAATCAGAATTGTTTGAAGTATATTTAGAATGAATTTAATTTGAATTTCATGGCATATGACAAGAAAATCTGGTCTCTTACGAAAATGGAAATCAAGTGGTAAGGATCATTATTGTCAGCGCTGAAGAGCACCAGTGTTTTCAGTAACATAGTTACATTTGTAGCAAAATGTGTACTGGTGTTGATTGCTTCCTCAAAAAAAAGTTTATATTTGAGATATTTTGACACAAACAAAAAAGATGTAACAGTTTGTCAACTGTTACGTTAGCTAAATGCACAAAGAATTAAAAAAAAATCTCAGAGGAAAATAACAAAAAAACTCCCCAAATTTAGAATGCTGTAAGAGCAGAGGATGTTATGGATTATGCCTTCCCAGCTAGATTCTACCAAGCATTTTAAATTTTGAGGGGCACTTGAGTTGGCATCCTGTGTGCCACAAGCTTAAGTGTGAAAATAACCCTTTCCTCCCCATCAGTAAATGATGCAGACAAAGTGGGTCACTGGGTGACAGGGCTTCGGCCAAATGCTCTGTGGATTTAAGGGTTTATCGATCCCAGAGTTATTATTCATCTGTGTATATAACAAAGCTGGAATTCCTTCTTTTCATCACCAGGTCACCCAGGTGGGGTGGGCACTGCAGCTCACCCTCACATTCCTGGACCCATGCATCCCAGGATTCCAGGGACTTTGGAAAGATCTGTTCCTTAGAAGCTAAATTGCAGGAAATTTCAGAAGTGACATGCAGTTGCCAAAGATCTTGGGAAAATACTTGTGGGCAAACATTTAACAGTTCCCAAGGCTCCTAGCAGTGATGTTTCAGGGAGGGTAAAACAGCCATGTGACAAACGTGGTCAGCAGCTCTGCCAGCAAGTAACACATGAGAGACACGAGAATCAATATGAGCCTTTTCCATGGGCACCTCACTTCAGGATCTTGCCATTATTCTGAGCAAAGCTTTAGCAGGTGGGTTGAAGTGTGAGTAAAAGGGACACAAAGCAAGAAGGAAGCACCCTAAATGCAGCAGGCTGGACACTGTCAGTTTTGCCATCACCAGCAACAGTCAGGATGGAGTAAAGGCCAGGCAATCTTTTGTTCAGAAAACCAGAGCTTGTTTATTGATGGTGTAAATGTTGCTAAGCAATATGGATTAAATTAAACCCCTCATCCTTTCCCAACATGTACACCACCTTCAGCAAAGAATGCTTTGTGAATATAGTAAAAGTTGGGGGTTATTCCAGTCAAATTTAATTATAGAGGAACCTATAGAAGACAGATTATCAGCCAGCTACTCAATAAAGAAACTTTTAAGCATATTTAGAGATCAATACCCATTTTGTTAACCAGATGTGCCAGTGCAAGGGGAAACTAACAGAGAATAGAATAAAAATATCAATATGGCTGGTAAAAGCTATCTTTTATTTTAAAATTGCATGTAGAAGAAATACACAATAGGGGGAAAGGCATTATATAAGGATAGGCTAAATAAGACATCAGCTTGGAAAAGAACCCAAAGGAGAAAGGCCCAGAAAGTTAAAAACTATTGCAGGAAAGACAAAGGGGAACAATATGTTATTATTTCTCACAAGACAAATTTAAGTAACATCAGTGAAACTATTCAGCCAATCTGGAACAAAGCAGCACATAATTAAACAGTGCTGCTCACTGCCACCAGACACTGGGGAGGCCAAACCCAGCAAGGTGTGTGGAAGGTAATTGTATTTAAAGCAAGCCCAGAGCTCTGGGTGTGGATTCAGGCTGCAGCCCAGTGACTCCCAGCTGGTGGCTGCAGAGGGTAGAGCCGATGGCAGCACCCGAGAAAGGCTCAGCTGGTGCTTTGTGCCCCCTGCTCTTCTCTCTGCAGAGCTTTGGGCTGAGACACTCGGTCTGAGGCCCAAACCCATTCTTAATGACACAGCCTGCTTTTATCTTTCCCAGAAAGAGGACCCTGAGCTGTGCTAAATTCTGTTTGCTGAGGGAGGGAGGTGGAGGAGCCGTGCTTCGCCCCCAGCTCCCTTTGGGACAGGTCTCTGCAGGCATTCTCACCAGCCCTGTGCCCGGAGGAGCACGGAATGAAGCAGGGGGAGAGGGGAGAGGTCAGCACAGAGCTGTCCTTGGGAAGGGCTGCTTTTCTGGGAAGGTCTGCTCTCCCAAAGCAGCAGGCAGCTCTGGCATCTCTGGACATGCCCACACTGGAGAGCAAGACAGCTGCAAGCTGCATTTTGTGAGCATTCATGAGAGAAATGCCAGGAACAGTCTGTGCCTTTGGGGCAAGCCCTGTGGATGCTTCATCCTCTGAGCTGCACCCATAGGGAGGGAAACGGGGAAACCCCCAACAATTTGTCACCAGGACCTCAGAGATTCATCCACACCACAAGGAATTGCTCATGTTGGGAGAGAGGGACATTTCACAGCAGCGCCATGTCACTGTGCCTCATCCATCGTCCCCAGCAGGCACAGAAACACCCACAGGGGCCTCCCCAGCCTGGGCAGCCAAACTTCCCTCCATGGAAGTCTGATGGAGTTTGGGTGGGGAATCTGAGCTTCCCTGTCTGATGGAGTTTGAGGGAGATCTCAACTTCCCTGTCCAATGGAGTTTGAGGGGGATCTGAACTTCCCTGTCCAATGGAGCTCGGGTGGGGGATCTGGGCCAGCCTCTTCCCCCTGCAGCGGGTGGGCAAGGACAGAGATCCCCAGAGGTACCCAGGGCTGTGCCCACTGACATTCCCTATTGGAATATTTACCAATATTGCCGGATGGGACGTGTCTGAGCTTGTCTGGCCCTTGCTGCTGAACCAAATAGCGGCACTGTGGTGATTTCACCCCAAAGACACCTTTGGCTGGCTGGGTGCTGCAGCTGGGCACTTGGGGACAAGGCCAGGCTTGCAGGAGCTCAGGTTTACCTTGGTGGAGAAGCTTTAAGGCGATGGAGAAGGAAAGGAGTTGGTTCTGATGGAGGGTTTCGATCCAGAGGTTTATTCCTGGCCCACAGGCCTCTGAATCCAGCAACAGCTCCAACAGAACTCCCTGAGCCCGTGGTTGCTGTTCCTTTTAACCCTGGGGAGAGGAGCAGGGAAGGGGTAGGGATCCCACTAACCAGGTACACAGAAGGACGTCTTAAGGGACAAAGGACACCTGGATGACCCAATGTCCCCCCAGGGGTAGGGGGCATCCTTTGAATCTGCCCAATCCCTTCTGGAATGCTAGGATTGACAGACTGTGCTGGGAGTGGGCAAGGGAGGGGGAAGGAGAGGAGATTGACACACCTGGCAGAAAATTATCAGGGAGGAACCCGGGGTATCTGAGGCAAACCACGACATCACACCGCTGACATTCCCCATCTCGGCAGATCCCATTCCCTGGGATGTTGGCAGAGCAAGGGGAGCCCCTGCTCGGCTCCTGCCCACCGCACTCCAGGCTCCTTCCAGGGAGAGGCTCTGCGGCAGGAGCCGGGACAGGAGCCGGGGCAGGAGCGGGACAGGAGCTGGGGTCAGAGCTGGGCTCGGCTGCTCCCATGGGCGATGGGTGCCCGCCCGGGAGAACAGCGAGTTCCCTCTCCTTCCATCTCCTGCCATCCCCTGCCAGATCCTGAACTTTGGCTCGGGCCAGGAGGCAGCGGAGGGAGCAGATAATTGCTTGGCAGGGAGCGATAGGGAGCCAAGGGTGAGCGGGCAGGCAGGGGCGGGGGATGAGCCGCAGGATTATGTTTCAGAGGGAAGTATTTTTTTAGGATTTGTCTATGCAGGCATTCAGGAGCTTTTCTGAATCACATGGGCTTAGCCCCAGGAGAAGGAGGACTCGCTGTAATTTTACACCTTTTCAGCGTTTCAGCTGATTCTGCTGAAATCTGTGTAGGGATTAAAGATGGGAAGGGACAGAGCATTGATTTCCTTGCCTTTAGTCTCCAGGACAAGCATTCAAAGCTAAATCACGGTTTAGAATTTTTTGACGGCATGAGTGGAGAGAGGAAGGAGCCAGCAGCTGACAGTAATAAATAACTATTAGGAAACAGTATTAGGAAATAGTACCAAGGAGAAATGTCTCTGCTGGGATATGCTTTCAGCCTTGGGGAATCCATATGCAGGCAGCTCAACATTCACTTCAGCACCCAGAGCTTGTGTGCAGCCTCTGTCAGGCCCAGCAGGGCCGAGGGAGCAGCCTGAGCTCAGGGCTCCAGAGAGGGAGGGAACACACAAACATCTCAGGCTTCCACCCTCCGTGCCAAGGGTCAGCAACAGCCCCGTGTCCTTCAGCAAACCAACACCCAAACTGTCACCTGCAGAGGGAAGTGGAGCTTATCTGGGGCCTATTGCTAAAGCTTTGATACTGATCTTTACAGCCATGTAAGCCTAGGGACAGCCTGTGCATCATAAACTGCTGAAAAGGATCTGTCTGAGCGTGAGCTGAACTGTCTGAACTTCAACTGGTGTCTGAATTCTGAGACAGATGTTAGTAAAAATCCAGTCCAATGTCTCCTTAGTGTTTACATTTTACCAGATTTGAGACACATTTGCAGAACTATTCTAATACATTGAGGTAACGGAAAATGTCCTCGGTTTTATACACAAATCTCCCTAAATTAGAAATGGGTTTCCATTTCAAGCATCCAGCACCAGGCAGCCTGTTTCCCCCCTTCCCTGGTCAGTTTTCTCAGGGCAGGGTCTGCTGGGCAGAAAGACAAAGTGTGGTAAAATGGGGTCAGACAGAGCCTAGTTCAAAGCCCAGTGTTGTGAATGAGCACAGCTGCCTGTGATCCAATCACCCTAAAGGCATCCTGGAGAGCAGAGACGAGGCAGAAATCCCAGCAATCCCTACACCCACCCTCCTGGGAAGCCCCCAACTCCAAGGCAAGCATTTCCCTGTCATCATCTGAGTCAGGAGCAAAAACCCCCAGGATGCAGCTGCCAGGGCAGCCAGGTCTATTTTCAGCCAGCACCATGGAAAGCCTTGGGTGCAGAGCACCCCGGGTGCCACTGTCACAGTGCCACTGTCACAGTGCCACAGCATGCATGGCTTCATGCCACTGATTCAGCAGGCATTCTAGGCTGTGGCCGGGACAAGCCTGGACCAGCAGTGGGGTCACACCTTCCATCTGGAGCAGGATGTCATGAGGAGAACACAGGCCACCAATGTGCCCTTGTGCAAAGAATGTCACCAACCTGCTGAGCTGCTCTAGGAAAGCATCACCACCAGGCCTGGGGAGAAGAACCTTCCCTGCTGTCAGCACTGCTGGAGTGCAGGGCCCAGTTCTGGCTCCCAGCACAGGAGAGGCATTGGAACACTGGACAATCCAGTGAGCCCTGCAGAGAAGGTGAAGGAACTGGAGCATTTGCAGCATGAGGAGACCAGGAGAGATGGAATTGTTCAGCCTGGAGGAGGCTTCATGAGGATCTTACTGATGGGTATGGATTCCTGATGAGAGGTTTAAAAGGTGGAGCCAGACTCTTCTCAGAGGTATTTAGTGACATTGAAATACGTCAAGTTCCTTTTAGACATAAGAGAACTTGTTTTATTGTGGAGCTGGAACTGGTTGCCCCAAGAAGCTGTCAAGTTTCTATCCTTGGAGACATGAAGAACCCAACTGAACCTGGGCAACCTACACTAGTGAGCCCTGCCCAGAGATGCCTTCCAGCCTCAACTGCTCTGTCATCCTGTGAACTGTGTGCTGGTGAAAACCACTTTGTTCAGGCTGTGCACAAGGCTGTCTCTCACTGGCACAAACAGGATATTGACATAGCAGTCCTCTTGTCCAAGAGGCAGCAGATAAAAAGAACAATGTAGAAATGGAAAAGTGAACCATTAGAGGCCAATTGGGCCCATGCAAAGCTATAGGTGGTGCTGTGTCCTAGTGTATGTTGTTATTTGAAGGTACATAGCAGCCTAACCTCCTCTGTGCAGACCCCACAGAACTAGTCATTGTTTGCCCATAATTTTGTAAAAACATCAGCCAGACTGATGAAGATCAGATTGGAAACCTGTCTCTTCCTGTGCCCAGCAGTGTCCAGCAGCAGATGCTTACAGAAATAACACAAGAAATAAAACACTTGTGCCTTCTCTAGCACACCCTCCAAATCCCATCAACAGCAATTCAGGAACACCCTGTGCCAAGGCTTTGCAGCCCTATCAGTTTTCAGTAGATCCTGATGAACTCTTCTTCTGTGATTATTTTTGCATTCTGTTTAAATATTGCTTGATCTCCTCATTGTATATCTTGTCCTGTGAGAAATATGAGTAAATGCACTCTCTTGACATTGCTCACCATTTGTAAGATCTACCTTGCAATGCCCTTTTCCAAACTGGAGAGTCTGTACTGAATGTGCCTCCCGCAGGCGGCTTCCTTTAATTAGACAAATTTGATCAAGACTGACTTGTCAGGGGTGTTCCAAGGACCTTTCTGTCACTGTAGCAGTGCTGAGTGTGCACAAAAGTACTCACCCACAATGGGCAGAGAAATGCAAGCACAGAAGATTTATCTATCATGGAATACTTCCAGACACCTTGAATCACCACTGGAAAAATCACTTGCATCAGGGGCCAGGAGGATGAACAGCACAGGAGTCTCAGGGCACTGAGTTTGATACAGCAAACCCAGATGGTATCAGCACAAGGAGCATAAAGAAAATTATCACTGGTATCACTGGCTGGCACCAGTGTGCCAGCTGCTGCTGTGTGCCCTAAACTGCAGATACACTGCCTGAATTCCCACAAGAACCTGGGCAATTAGAAAATAACATTTGAATGCAAATCCAGGCCTCTGAAAGCAAAAGAGTCCTCAGGGTAGAAAATATGCTTGAGCTAAAATCCTTCTCTCTTTCTGAGGCTGCACACATTACAGGCAAGGAATTGGCAAATTTTGTATGGCAGAATCTTTAGAGATATGAGCAGCTTTTTAAATATTTCCAGGGTGCCTGGGTTTCAGTTTTTGAATAAGCAAGCAGATGTGTCTGATGAGCCTTTGCAAAGCTCTTCCTCTCCTGCCATTGCTGTTGGAAAGCAGCCCCTCATTCCTGATTATCTTCTGCCATATTTTACTTAGCTAAAAGCACCAAATGAAACCAACCATGGTAAACAACAGAATGTTGTCACACAAAATACAAAGCTCTGCAAAAACCTTAGAGTGGGGAAGATATAGAATTAGGGTAAATGAGGATCTGAAATGTTTAAAAAGTGTTAAAAGGGATAGTTTGGCAGAAAGAAAAGAGTCAACAGTTACTGGAAACAAATGAAGTAGTAGAGAGTGAAGGGAAGTATGTGTTATTTGTTCCAAAGTATGTGTTATTTGTTCCAAGATGTGCTATTTAGTGTGTTGCTTTATTGTTAAAAATTTGCATCCACAATGCAGCACCTAAAAGGACTTGTATGGCAAACATGCCAAGTGCAGAATATTCCTTTCCATAGCTCACATCAGAAATTAAAAAGCTAAGAGGCAAAGGGTTAGCAAAGACAGCACAGCACAGCTTATTTACCAACCAATCTGGGAATTAAGAATCGGAAAACTTTTGCAAAACTTAGCATGCATGACCATGCAAAAAGTAAATGAACCAAAGCACGCATTCTAGCCAAGCAGCACCTAGTTTTATTGAGTTCCAGTAACACTGCATCACAACCAAAAGAAATTAAAATTTGCTATTTGCTTCTCAGTATTAGTCACTTCTCAAATGAAAATGTGATCATGTTTAATAAGAGTTACAGAAAACCAAGGAATAGGAGAAAGAATAAAGTTAGACAAAACTGCAAAGCCGGTGTCCTCTTCATGTGTCCCCCTCATGTCAGAGAAATTCAGTTCTTGGACGTGCTGTTACATTTTCTCACATCAGTGTCAGGGATTGAATGCCAGGACACAGCATTTGATGAATCAAATATATCACAGATTGCTATGAGCTGTGCTGTACTTTTGAAATCACATTTGGACTCTCTTCAATGGGACAGAAAGGATCTGAGAGAAAAGTTCAGGTTAAACAAACACATTTCCCCACTGGCTCCCTCAGTAAAGCTTAGTACAAATGTTAAACATAATGCATTTTGTGTCCTAGTTCCACAGAAAAGACCAGTGTGCAGGACCTGATATGGAACCTGCAACACCCCTCAACCCACTGGACATAGCTCTGCCTCCCCTGCTGAGCTGTGTTTGCTGCTGCACATGCACAGGAGATTAAAACCAGTGTTAACACAGAAACAGCCACAAGTGACAAACTACAGGAGATGAGAACATTGCCTGACATTGCCTGCACACACAACCATGTGCAGCTGCTGACTTATGCCCTGAGAGTTAAGTGCATGCTGCCAAAAAATTATTTTAAGGAGGTTTTTCAGCATTAATGCTACATGTTTCTTCAGCAAATAAAGAACTACATTTTAAGATGTGTCCCCTTCTTCCATGAGGAAGTACTTAAGGTAGCACGTGTGACAGTGACAGCTGTGTGTTAGCAGTGTCACTGCTGTGGTTGGCTCAGATTTGTCACCCCTAGCTCCTCACCAACTCTGTCAGAGTTACAGCTTGCATTTCTGACTGGCACATAGCACCACCTAAAGAATGTGAGAAAGGCAAAAAGGTATTAGGCAAACAATTAGTCCTGAAATTTTAAGTGATCAATAATTTATTCCTGTGAGGCAGATTTGCACTCTCTTCCTTCTCCTCTCTCATTTCCAGACTTCCCAGTCCTCATAGTCCAGGTGCAACCCAGTTAAGAAACTTCATAGCGACTTCAAAACCGAGAAAACATGCCTGGAAAAGAGAACACAGAACAAATAAAGATTCTAAAAATCTCTTTCAAGCAAGGCTTTTGAACTGCTGCACTATGAACACCTAATGTGGTTTATATGGAAGGAGGAAGAGGACAAAAAAAGTCTTGACCCAGAAGCAAGAATTCTACTGTATCCCTCCACACAAAGGCTGAACTTTGGCTCTGTTAGGCTCATTATTTATTGAAGGGAAAGTGAGTCCAAACTTATTCCATCTTCTACAGTTGGATGTACAACCAATAGCTAAAAACAATCAGAGAAAGTCAACACAGAGCTTTCATGCAAAGCTTTGAAGAAAGATTTACTTGTTGCTCCTAGGTTAAAGCGTAGTTTTACAATCTGGACACCAACAGTCAGAAGTATCTGCAGTGACAAGAACCTCCCTGGAATGGTGCAGTTGTGTCCCCTCCAGACTGCCATCAGTCTCTGTGAGCACCATGTCCCCAGCCCAGCCGGGGTCCCGGCGCACTCACCGCGTTGGCAGGAAAGGCCCTGATCATCACAGCTGTGAAGCCCTTGTACAGAGATGCAACTCCCTCCTCTCTGATGAGCTCCCTCAGCACATCTCTAAAGCCATTGGGGTATTTTCCTGCAGGAGCTGAAAGGGATGCACAAATGTTAGCCCAGATGTGTGGCAGTGGCGAGGGCTGAAGGATGGGCCACAGGTAACAGCGCAGGGTTTCCTAGAGGTTCACACTGCTACAGCAAACAGAGCTCAGCAAAGACTCAGTGAACAGAAATTAGGTGCTCACCACAACCACATCATCAAGTCATTGCAGGCAGGGAAGAAAGGAGAGTAACTTTTGTCAGGGTTGGAATTCTGAGCTGTTATTTGCACTGCTGATCACAGCTCTCCCAGGAGCTGCACTTAGGTGATAGGAATGTCAGATACAAAAACTGATGAAGCTGGTTAATAAGAAAATGATCCTATCACATGCCCCAGCCAACAACACCAACAGACTTCAAAAGAAAAGCACAGGATGTTCCAATGCTGATGTTACATTATTATGCTGAGGTGTTTTTTAAAAGCTACTCTACTCAAAACACAATTTCTTCCTTCTTCTGACACTGCCCTGAGAAATATTGCCTCTGCCAGCCCTCTGAAGAAGTAGTCCACAGATCAGCCCAGTTAAACAGAACCACCATGAACCCACATCATCCACACAGCAGCACTGGGGATTGGCTCAGTGGAACAAAGCTGTGACGTGTCTCCCTCTCAGCCCTTGGTATGGTACAAATAACTACAACAGCCATTGCTCAGAGAAAAATAAATGAGGTTTCCTGCACTGATTATCATGATTTGTGACTCAAGAAAAATGGTCACTGTCCAGTGAAGAGCTGAGTCCACAGAGACCATGGGGAGCCTTAAAAAAATATTCATTGACAGGACTGGCAGAGAAACCAAGGAAAAGCCTGTCAAACTCTGCTGAAGCACAAGGTCTGGGGTCATCCTAACTGTAATTAGGCCACAGACATTAAAGAGCAGAGCTGCCAGTCCAAAAGCAATGCTCTCAGCAAGTCACACCCTGTAACTATAAACTGCAGACAGCACAGGCTACAATTTATACAATTATGTCTGAAGTGAAATAATAAAACCTCTCAAAGAATTACATTTGTAACAAAACAGCAATGACATTTCTATTATTATGAGTTCTATGCTTAGGTTTCAAATCAGGTACCTCAAACCAAGACCATTATATTACCAAGGAGGCAGAAACAGAGCAGTGCAGCCTGATGTGCCAAAAATTTGTGAGGCAACCAAGTAGAATGCCAGGAACACCCTTGGGTTTTTCATGCACTTGTCCCAAGCAGCACTCAAGATCTTCCAATCCCTGCCCAGCCCAATCCCAGGAGCACCACAGGAGTGTGGCTGTGACACCCTGGAATGCAACTCACCAGTCTGGAAACGTGATTTCAGCACGTCTGGTGGGATGGCAACTGCCCAGTTGAAGATCCCAGCCAGGCCTCCAGCAAAGAGGATCCTAGGCACACTGAGGTCACTCACACTGTGGCAGGATCAGAGTGGGGTGGGAGGAAAAAGTGAAAAAAAGATTTAAAAAGGAGAAAAATGTCAAACTCGTTGTTTTGACTAAGGTGACAATCAAAAAGACAGCCTGGCTGGCAGCCAGAAGGCAGCACAATGCTGCAGAGACAGTGCAGTATCTGAGCAACCTTTCCAAGATGGACCAACTCCACTCTAAAGATTCAAATGTTTTTGTTCAGCAGCACACACACACATATGCTGTGGCAAAAAAAACCAAAAACCAAACCAACCAACCAAACCCCCAAAAAAAATCCAGCAAAGCCCCCCAGCACTGTGTGCATACAGGGTTGAAACTACTTGAAGTATTCCTTACTTGGCTAATAAGATCCAAACTGGAATCTGAGGGAAACTCAGAATATTATTTTAATTGTCAGCTAACCCCAGACCAAACCAGTTCAACTCACTAGATGAGCAACCATTCTTCTCTTTTTTAAATTAGTTTTGATGATCCAGCTGTAAATCTCTTTGTAGCTGGGAGATGAATCAGCAGTGCCTGGGAAGTGCAGAGAGTGGTGCCTGTGAGATTTCACTGACCTCTTTCCCTGCGGGGTCAGAATGTTCTTCAGCCACTCGTACGTCATGAAGTACATTCCGCTGGCCGGGACGTCTGGTGGGTAAACAGCAAAGCCTCTGAGGAGTGGGAAACCAAAGGAAGCCCAGAGGCACCCCAGCCCCATGCCAGCCCAGCAGCACCACTAAGTACATACAGATTTTTTTCTCTGAACCCCTTCTACAAACAAAATAAAAATCTTCTGCTGCCTCAGACAGAGGAGGCTGAACTTTCCCATGGAGAGCAGGTGCTAACAGCGAGAACTGGGAAATAACTTTTCTGTCAGCAGCCTTTTAAGCCAGGCTGTAAGCTGGTTACATTACACTAATGATGAGACAGCTCTAAACTGTCCAAATTTCTGCACAGCACATCACAGCATCACGGGAACTTCATGAATTTTGCACACTATTAGTTCTAATGATTCTATTTGGGGATTTTTTTCTGCACATGATGGGTCATGTTTTGTTTTTTTTTTAAAGCTACTCCCACAGCCTATTCTTATCCCATACCTAAACTGGAGAACCAGCCCCTATCTAGGGACACTGCCAGAGCTACACTGCAGGCTGCTACACTTGTGTGAGAAGCAGAGGATAGAATCAATTCCTAAACTGAAGTAACAAAATACAGAAATTTCAGTTTTTCAAAGGGGAATTACTAAAATACATACAGGATTCTGAGTCTGGCACAATTACTTAGTTGTTATTGTATTTGAGAGAGGGGTCATGACATCCCAGTTCAAAATAACCCAGACTCAAAAGGGTAGAAAGCATAGCTGCTGCCACCACATATTTTAAAGCAGTCAGTATTATACAGCAACAGTAACAGATAGGCATAATATTTCTCTCAAGGAGAAAAAAAGAAGACAAAAAGAAGAAAATAATTTTTTTAAAAAGCCCACTTCTGCATTTTTCTCTTCTCTTTGTTCTCTCTGCTCCTCTCCTGAAGTCTCTCATTCCTCTTGGCTTCTCAGATCTTAATTACTTCCTATATCCCTCTGATCCTTGTCATCTAATCTCTTCCTCACCCACTGAGAATCTCATGTTTATTTCTCAGGCCCTTTGAGGCACTGGAGTAGCTCTGCAGACTGAAAAAAAAAAAAAAAAAAGGAAAAAAAAAGAGAATGGGTGACACAACCCCTCCAACTGCCTAAAGGGACAGTGAGATCTCCCATCCTGTGTCAGGTTTGTCATCCAGCAGGGATGGGCCAGCCCTGCCCCTCACCTCGCATGAGGGTCAGCACGGTTCCCTTGTAGACGCCGCGGATGCCGGACTCGCGGTACAGCTGCTTGGCACAGTCCAGGGAGCCGCTGTACTTGGTTTCACCTGTAGCTGCCTGGATCTGCAGGGTTAAAGTGAGAGTTTCTGACCACTGAAGCTTTCTGCTCGATGCAGAATCATTCCTCACATGTGTTTCCAGAGGGGAAGGAGCACACGCTCCTGCCTAGGGAGTTCTGCCTCACTTGAGCAGCTCTCACATTGAAGCTGAGGCTGTGGTTACTGTTCCATGCAGAGAACAGATTCTCCTTTATTTTTCCACAGTGTAAGTTTGAAATAACTCAAGTCACTTAGGTAATTCCACACCGACAAAAAGTAGTCTTCAAATAGTGAAATTCAAAGCATTTGTATGTGTATAAAATCTCCCATGATAATATCCTGTCTGTCAGAACCAACATGCGACCACCCATCACTGTATTAACAGAGTTCAACACAGTCTGAAGCAAGCAGAGCTTCCCACACCTGCTAAAGATGGCATTTCATTTGTTCAGGTTTGCATTTTCCAACAATGCTTTCAAACCCCCGCAGGAGGTGCAGAGCTAACAGCCACCCAAATGTCAGAACACTGCTTGGAAATGCATTCCTTAGCTCTGCATGGGAACTGTCAAGGTAACAGGACTTTACACCAAAAAGAGTCTCATGATCTAGCAGGTTTACACCTTCTTTTTTTAAGGAAAAGTTTCATTCAGAAAAAATTGACTTTTCCATACTTTGAAGTGGACTGAGGCACCCATGGATGCCTCATAGAGTGGCCCACAGCATAAAGCTTGGGCTGTATAAAATGAATAGAGCAATTACTGCTGTGTGTACTGATACTGTCATGGTGGGTTTGTTTAATGCTTCTTCATGACAGCTGCATTAAATGACAGTTGTCTCAGTCCTGTCAAAAACTAGAACAGTGTAAATGCACTAACCAAAGAAATTCCTGCTATGGAAAGACAAGACCCCTAAAATTAAATTCCCATCACCACCATCCAATGCCTTACCTGTAAAAGGCACTTGATTCTCTCTCCTGGAGCCATGATTACTGTTGTGAACACTCCTGACAACATGCCAGCAGCAAACAGCTGAGGATATCTGCCCCAAGGAAACAGAAAAGACCCTAACACAACACAGCACACAGGAAATGAAGGGCAGAAAGACCCCTACATCCCCAGGTGATGCTGTTCCACATCAGTGGAACTTGAAATGCAAACACTGCTTTTATCAGTGCAGAAGTGCCTTGTCAGTGCAGAGCTAAACATTTAAGATCTCCAGGACTCCAAGCACTGGTTCCTACAGCAACCACAACTCAGCTCTTCACATCCATTCTATTTGCTAACACCCCTTCTACTTACATTTATTGCTATAGCATTTCCCATTCATTTTCATTCCCTTTCACTTCAGTCTCTTCCTCCTCCAGTCCCCCATATTCTTGTCAGTGACCCCAGATTCCACACAGATTCCTGCTTGTGCAGCCAGAAGCCTCCTTTCCAAAACCCTCCCAAAGTCGAGTCTGTCCTACCAACCTGTCATTATCCCACACATTCTGCACCTGCTGAGTGGCAAAGTCTCCATGACAAAAATCCCTTAAACAAGCTGACTTTCTCCATCACAAAACTATCTTTACATCCAGCCTCATACTACCTCCCCTAGTAAGATGACTTAACATCTCAATTTAATCAAATTCCACACCTTCCACTTCTCTCCACTTGCCCAAGAGATGGCATTCTATTCCAATCCTTGCACCTTTCTCTACTCTAATTCCCATGATATCTTCCAGACCATTCAGACCTCCCTTATCACTCCATACCTCCTACTCAAACTAAGTTTAGAGGTTTTTAGCTCACCTTGGGATTATTCAGCCCCAGAAAAGGCAGGATAGGCTCCTCAGGTTTCTCTCCATCTTCTTCCTTCCACAACTTCCCTTCAAAATCAGCATGGGAAATACAACCATCCAGCCTGCCTCTACATCCATAACCACAGCACTGGGAGTCTGACCTTTATTTTTGGGTCTCACTGTACCTTCACTGTGTCAGGTCTGCACCCACAGAACAGCACAGCTGAGCACAGTGACAGTACATACACTATTTTTTCTTTCCCACTGCTCTGCTTGAGAGGAATTCGACATAAAGACTCAAAAAACTACACTGTCCTTCTCAGCTTGCACCTTAAAACTTCCTGTTGGCACCACGTGTATAAAACACAAGGCACTCAGGTGATGAGGCTGCTGGGAATAAGCGCATGGTGCACTTGTTGTTCAGTCCCTACTGTTGCCCTGGCCTTTCCCTTCAGTCTAGCCTGCATGGGGACACTGCCATGGTGTGAGAGAGGGCAAGTGAGAGTTCCCCAGCACCTCAGCACTGCTTCCCCCTGAGCAATGGGAGCTCTGTTGGCAGCAGCTCGTGTTGCAGGGCCAGCTGTGCTCACACCAGCCCTGTGCAGACAAGGCTCCAACAGAAACCAAAACCACAACACAGCTGGCTCCACAGGATGGGCTCCTACCTAGCTCACAAATAATGGGATAAAATCTTGCTAAGCTACAGCCCAGTCCCTGTGGAGCTGTAAATCACAGCTCAACAAACCCATTACAGGAGTACTTTATGGCTGGGGGGCTCTCCTCATGCACAGGTTAGATTGTAGAAAGCCCCACCAAGTTTTCTGAGCTTCCTATTGCTGTTTCTGAAGGTCAGACACGCCTGAGAGGAGGGCTGCTCATAAACACCTCTTTCCAGAAATAATAATAAAACATTTTTATGGCTGTTTTCACATCCTAATGAAGGGCCACAAGAAGACTCGTAACTAACAGGGAAAGGAGAATCAGGGCTGTGAATGCTATCAATTCATGCTTGACCATGAATTTATTGCTCCCATAGCTTCTGTTAATAGCATCCTGCTGGCAGGCAATCATTACATAACTCTCACTGTGCTCATCCACACCGGAATTGTTCCTCTGTGGCTCCTTCTTGCGTAGAGAGGGAATTGCATCTCACCTGCCCACACAGCGCCTGTTTTAGCCTGTGCTATCACTCCCACGCTTCCAGAAGCATTAAAACATGAGTGGTTTATCTTTCAGAACTATATTTATACCTAGGAGAAGACACCAATTTACACCACAGCTCAACGTGTGACAGTGCAGCCTCAGGATGCCTTTCCCAACCGTCTGATCAAGCAGGAACTCACGTCAAAACATCGTCAGGATTCCTCTGCTGGAGTCTCTTCCCCAAGCCAAACCCAAAGAAGCACACTGCAAACATGGGTGTCACCCCAATGATGGGAGCTGCCATTCCTCTGTATAAGCCTTGGACTCCCTGCAAGAAACATTATCACAGGAATTACTTGGTTTGGCACAAACTTTGCACACATTTCAGCTTGTTGAGAAGGGAAAGGCAACAATCCAGGATAGGATCTATCTAACAGTCAAATTGATCAGAGGAATGAAGGGGCTTATTGCTCATTTGCAGTTATACATGCTTAGCTGAGGCTCAGGGACTGCTGCAGAGGAAAGTTATCCTGCCTGGGAAACCCTGGCACCACTGATGCCCTTCTAGAGCAACACTCATCACCTGCACGTACATCTCAAGTAAGGCAAGTGAAGGTAAAAGCCCCCTGAATAAGAGTCTTAATAGATTATGTCAGAGAGAACACTGTCAGCTGCACACAGAAATGCACCTGTGTTTTATTGGTAACTTGTTAAATGCAGTAGTGTAAAATCCTGACACTGAACCTGAGAATGCTGAAATGAATTCACTCTTCAACTAAAGAAAGAGCCAGGGAGAGCAACTGGAATTCCTTCACTCCCCACATGAATTCACTTTGGGACAGACTCAAGAGCAATTTTTTTTTGTTTCCTACCCTAAATCCAAACTTTTCCCCCACACAACATCACATTCCTGATGTTTCCTTCCATAGACTCCACATATGAAAAAGTTCTAATGCAGACCCCAGCAGCTGTATTTGTTTCACTTATCTTGCCTTTAAATTGAACTTTGTCCAATAAAAAGGAGAGTTATCTTCCTAGATAAAGGCTAGGCACATAAATTAAATATTTGCTGGTCTCTGCACCCCTTTCTTCCCCCTGTCCCAATAAACCAGCTCATCCCAGTACCTGCTGAAGTCTTACAGGCACAACTGGCTCTGCCATGAAACTGCACCTGGCTGAGAGATCAGGCACTGCTGCTCAAGCTCCCCTTGGGCACTGGGAAGCAAAAGGCTTTGGCAGAGAGGGTCAGTAGTTTTCCTCACAGGAATGGATGAGTACTGAGTGGGAGTGGGGAGGCAGCAGTGCTTTTGAACTCCCCATCACAAGGCTGTTATTACGGCTCAGCTCTGACGTCCGTGCTGCAGCAGGGGTGTTAAAAACTGCCAGGGATTCAGAGCTGGCACAGCATTCCACTCCTTTGTGGGAGAGACCAGGCAAACAAGATTTGCTTTGGTTATATAACCACCTGTTAATACCACAATGGAAGGAGATTTCAGATTTTGAGGCAGATCTTTCATTCAACAGGGAGTTACCTAACAAGATCTAGCACTTAGAAATGAGACTTCAGACAAGCAGATAAACAGCTGGGCTTTACAGCCATAATTTTCAAATGGTAAATAGCTGCTGAGAAAACTTAAAAAGCAGAAAATTTGACTATCTGTCAATTAAAAACTTTAAATCAAAGCTGTGTGCCTTTAAAGACAAAACAGGCTAGCTCAACAGCATGATCATGATAATTCAGGAGTAAAAACCACTGTCCACCTTCTAGAGAAGGTTGAACAGAAGGTTGACACTCTGCTTTCAAAAAAAAAAAACCCCTACAAATTAAAGATCCTCTGCCTTCTCATAGGTGGCATAACACCTTATAGAAGAAAGTTGAAGTCATTATCCATTTTAGAATTTCCAGAGATGACTCCAAATACCTGAAAAATCCAAAGGCCAAAAAACAACTGCCAACATTTAATCCAGTCTAAGTTCAGACAGCAATATCATGCTATTTTGAACCCAAAACAAAGATACATGTACCAGGAGCACATGTATGCTAACTATTCCCCAAGCTTTGTAATCTGCTTAAAAATATTAATTAGAATCAATTTAACTGACAACCCAGGAACTGTAGGGTTTCTCTGTAGGTTTCCACACAGAGAATGTACAGAAACAACTGATGTATCTGGCAGGTGTCACAGTACCTCTCCAACAAGAGTCTTTCTGAAGCAGTCAAAGGTCCCAGAATAGAGTGGGGGCTGGCCAGGCTGTGGCTTAGGCTGGGTTTGCAGTCTGACCTAGCAAGAGGGAAAGGAAAACATTATTTGATTAAATATTACAATCTCAACTTTAATTGACAGAACACCTCTGGCTACTATGGAGTACGTTTTGTGACTGGACCTGAAGATCAGGATAGAAACACTGACATCATTTTAGCCCTTTGCAGAAGAGAAGAGATTGAATTTTAGTGTAATGAGTAGTGAATGTATTTAACTAATTAATTGCTGGGACAACGTCCGGATGAGGACCCCAGCTCTGTAGACCCCATAGGGTCACTCCGGGCCTCCCCCTGGAGCAAGGGCGCGGGGTCCCGCCGCGGGATGGGGCTGGCGGGCGCATCCCAGCTCCCATCTTCCAGCCCCGGGAGCACCGGGGCTCTTTCCCCGCCGCTTTTTTCCCGGTTTTTCACTAGAACCGGCACCGCCACACGCCCGGCCGCCGCGCCGCCAGGGGGCGCCCTACAGAGGCCCGGCGCAGCCTCCCCGCGGCGGCACCGAGCCCCGCCCCCCGCGCAGTGCCTGCCGGGAGCTGTAGTTCTGCCATAGCGCCCACCGGGACCCGCGCCGCTCCCGCGCAGTTTCTGCCGGGAGCTGTAGTTCCACATCCCGGTGCCCCGAACGCACCGAGCACCGGCCGCCCCATCGTTCCCGGGCGCCCCGCACAACTTTACCTTGATGGTGTCCAGCGGGTGCCCCACGAACACCAGACAGACACCCCCGAAACCGCCAGCAAAGAAGTTCTTCAAGGGGCTGATGGGCTGCGGCTGTTTTGCCATGGCGGCGGCGGCGGTGGAGGGTGAGAAGCGGGACCGGGACCGGGACCGGGGTCGGGACGCTGCGTCCCCGCCGAGCCAATGCCGCCCCCTCCGCGCCGCGACCTTTAGCCCAGTGCGGGGCACGCCGGGAAGCGGGCGCGGGGCGGGCCGGGACGGCGGCGGTGCGAGGGGCCGCTCCCGGCGCGGCCACTGGGCGCTGTCACCGGCCGCGCCCGGCCCGGGGGCCGCTCCTCAGCCCGCGGGGCCGCCTCCCCCCGCACACCCGCAGTGGTTCGGCCGCTCCCCCCCGGCCCAGCGCCGTGGCCCGGCCCGGCCCCGCCCCGCCCGGCGGAGGTGACGCACCGGGCCCGGCGGTTCCGGCGCGCAGAGGGAGCCCGGGGCGCCGCTCTCGCCGCCCGCCCGGTAAGTGCGGGGCCCGGTCGCGCCAGGGCTGGGGCGGGCCCGGCGGGAGGGATGCGGGGCCGCTTATCCGTGCCCGGTGCTGAGCTCGGCGCTCCGCCCCGGCGGAAGCCGCAGCCCGGAGCTCTCGGGCTCCGGGCGGCCGTGCGGGGGCCCCTCCTGGCCCCGCCGCCGCCCGTGCTCCCCGCACGGCTCCGCTCCCGCTCTGCCTTCCCGCGAGCCTGCGGCGCTCCGGTGTGCGGGACGGGCCGGGGGCTGCGTTCCCTCCCATTCCGAGAGAATGGAGCCGGGGTAGTTTAAACGCGCTGGGTGCCCGAGCCCGGAGATGCCCTGGAATACGCAGGTATCCGTAAAACAACTTGGTTAGGAAGGGCAGGAGTGAAATGGGTAAGGTGGCAAAGACAAGGCAGCCGTGAGAGCGTGAACCGAAGCTGGCAGGAGGAAGGAGAGCGGGTTTGTCCCTGGGGAAGTGTGGCACAGCTGCAGGGGGGTCCCTGCAGAGTCATCTGTGGTGAAAAGGGTCGGGCATCTTGTGGTTTCTCAGTCTTGGATGAAAAATTCCTCCCTAAAAAACAGTGGAGAAAGAACAGCGAGGTGTGCACTGCATATGTGAGGAAGACGCTGGGGATGATCCACATATTATGGGTTTGGGTGGCACAGATGAAGATGCAGTTAGCATTGATGGCCAGCATGGAGCTCAGGCTGTGATGGTTTCAGAGAAAAGGAAGAGTGTTAGCCTGTCTAAAGGTTACACGGATAAGGAGTCCAGGAAGCAGACTTAAGTTGCACTTTCTCCGTTTCAGATAAATAAAGAGGTGAAAGAAGATAAAACCGTATGAAATGGTTGTGAAATATCAACAGAAAAAGAGGAGGAGCATTCTCCAATTGGAGGAGTCTCCACCAAAAGAGTTATTAGAGGAATCCCACAGGGATAGGAATAAGAAAAGAGAGATGTAGTTGGACTAGGAATGAAGTGGAATCACAGTGTGGTTGCACAGTGGAAGGCATTTTGTTTCAAAAGACCTTGTTAAGAATTGTGTTGCCAAGCAGGAGTCAGGGAAAGGGCACTGTTGGAGGTGATAGATAGCAGAGGGTAGGGGTGGGTGTGTTTAGGAGTTCCTGCGAGAGACGAGCAAGAGAGGTGACTAAATTGTATCAGTGTTAGTGAAGATACAGGAGTATCTTGGATTAAGGTGGTTAAGGAGGAGATCATCCTCCCTTGGATTGGAAAGTGATCTAAGTATGGTTTAAAATTTTATAATTTTGTCTTGGGAGCTATGGTCATTATTTAATCTAAATAAACCTGGCTTTTTTGACCCTATCTTTTGAGCTTAACATCTTCATTGTCTTAAAAATTAGTGCAATCAAGTAGTAGCTCTGCCTTGTCTTTGTATTCAGAGAATTTGATTTGAGCATTGGGCTGAGCATAGATGAGGTGAGTGTTGTTCCTGGTTTTCCAGGGACCCTCCTTTGCTTTGTCCACAGGGCATGTTCCTTATGCTTCCTTTCCCTTCACCTGTGTCAGAGTGGTGTCTAGTTGTGCTGGAAGTGAGCTCTTTCCCTGAATCTTGGGACAGGAGTCACAGAAGTCACCCAGTCCTGCAGACTGCTTGATAAATCCATGTGTCCCTTTCCTGTGCAAACAGTTCCTCTGTTTGTTCACAGAACTGTGCCAGTGGCCCAGAGAGACATCCCTGCACTCCTCTGAGCCCTCCCCAGGGACTGGTGTGCAACTGGGAGCTACTGGGCAGCCCCTTATTCTACAAACATCTCAGTGCTTGGGTGTGACTTGCCATGTGTTGGAATAGCAGAGGGCCCAGTGTTATGGGTTTTTATCTCTAGAGTGTGGAATGATCTGAGTGAGTTTGAGAAGTTCCCTGGCCTGTGGTGGCTGAACAAAGTTGTTGCACTCTGGGCTGTTGGTGGCCCACACTGGGGTTACAGGCTCAATAAGGAATTATTTTAACATAAGTTTTAGCAGGTAGAGATCATTACTCCTTTTATGCAAGAGCTCAGTGTCAGTGCAGATTAAGCCCAGACTCTAAGCAGGGTAGAGGGAAGGATGAGGGTTTGCCCTGTGTCTGCCAAATCAGATTCCACATCTGTCTCCTTCCAGTATGGAGAGACTGTGTCTGTTCCTCTGAAGTCCTGTGGAATCAGTGCTGTAAATTGTTTCTGTGCTACATGTGCTGTGGATAGCTAAGGAATCAAGAGGCAAATGAAAGGAATGAAGACCAGAATTCATGAGGAAATTTAATTAGGTATTAGTCTTCAGCCTCTCTGGAGGTTTGTATCTCCTGAAATCACTGAAGCCCCTCAAGTTAATTGTACATCACATCTTATTGTACATCACATCTCTTCCTGGTTATTCTCTGCTGCCTGATCAAGTGACTGGAAACAGAAAAAAAAAAAAAAAGAGTTGAGGAAAAATAATGAAAATTTGTGGTTGAGATTTCCTATACTCTAAAGTCAGGATTATCAAAGCTTGATTATGGTTTCCCCAGCAGCTACAAATTGCAGTACTGAGAGAATATATTTGAGTGGCAGAGCTGACAACATAGTAATGCAGAATGGGAATGTTTTTAAGGAACCAAATACATGCTGTACATGCTGCTTATGGAAAACAGAGCTTTGATTTTAATATATGTTTTTATATGTAAAATGTGGTCACAGCATTGTTTTAATTCTTCTGTATTTAATATATTCTCTCTAAACTAAATAATTTGGTTAAATGGAAATTTACGACTAAGTATGAGATGACCATAATTCAAGGTTGATTCATGCTTTACTGCTGAATCTTTTAGAGCTCAAATTCATATGGCTCAGTTACACAAGCAGAAGATTTGTAGTTCAGATAAGTATTAGATGTGTGAATTTTCCAAAACAAGTGAGGATCTTAAAAAAAAAAAAAAAGTTAGCTGTTCTGATTCTTCTTCAATAACAGCTATCAACACCTGAGCATAAATTTGTACATTCAAAAGGTAAGAAGTATATCTTGAGAAGGCAATAAATAATAATTTTATTTCCCCCTTCAGATATAAGGTCCAAGCCACATCACATCCAGTAGAACCAATTTAAAGGAATGAACTAGCTTCACAATATCTTTTGAGATGATATTGAAGACTGTTAAATCGTGTGCATGTGAGAGATCTGTTTGCTGGTCTTATTTTCCTAAGTCTCACTTAATGTCTGTGTTTCTGGAGCAATATGGATTTGTACAGGATATCACAGGTTTGTACAGGACATCACAGGTTGCCTTTCTAGCCACTATAGCCATAGGTAAGGGGTTTGTGTTTTCCCTGTTAATTAAATAGAGAGGATGCTGCAGCATTTCAGGCTGTTGATAAAGAACTTGGTCATAAATTCAGTTTTTTCCCTGAGAAGATCTGTAGCGAAGGTTGTGCAGCCAGTTTCCAAATGCCAGAGGTCAGGGGGCCTGCACTGGGGATTGGGATGCAGTGTAATAACCCAATCTCCAAGGATCTGACCTATCCTGTAGGAGCAGCCTTGCTTTGGACTTGCAGGAGTCACAGTGGATCCAAACCAGGGACGTGCACAGCAGAATCCTCTTTACTGGGCCCTTGGGTTGGTCTGTTCCTACCTGCTTGATCACCTCTTTGTTGTTGACGTGGCACCTCTTGCAATTTCCTAGGCACAGAAAAAACTGTTTTTCCTCCCTTAGGAGACAGAGCTCAGATGAAATCAAAAGAACGATAAAGTTTGGAGGAAAAACAAGAAGCTGCACTTGCTTTCCTGGTCTGCAGTTGGGCAGGGCATTAAGATGTCCGTGGACATGAACAGCCAGGGCTCTGACAGCAATGAAGAGGATTATGACCCTAATTGCGAGGAGGAGGAAGAGGATGAGGATCCTGGGGATATTGAGGATTATTATGATGGGGTAGCTAACGACGTGGAGCAGCAGGGAGCAGATGCCTTTGATCCAGAGGAATATCAGTTCACCTGCTTGACTTACAAGGAGTCGGAGAGCACTCTCAATGAACACATGGCCAGCTTGGCTGCCACGTTAAAGGTGAGGAAAGGTTTCTGCATTCACACAGACACGGCTGTGGTTGAACAGGCGAACACTGAGAATGCAGTTCTGATGAAAGCTGTGGCAATGTTGCTGTTATGGGGGGTTGGAGGAACATTGTTGAAGGTCCCTTGTTTGAAACTGCCTCAAAGGTTTACAATACAATTGTTACACACTGAGGCCTGAAAAATCTTCCTTGTTGAATGTTGATTCTCTTTTTTTTACAGAGCTGAGCTTCATGACCAAAATGCCTGAGTTATAATTCTGCATTAACACAATGCAAAGAGGGATATAGAAAAGAAACAAATCAAACCATAAGTGGTGCAGTTTGGTACACCTGTGTTTGAGGAGATAACTGACAAATAGGAAGACATGCTAAAACTCTAATTCTAACAAAAACATTTTTCTTGGTTGGTTCTGAGAGAATAATCAGTTTTTCAAAGTCAGATCAGCTGTCATGCCAGTTATTAACCCTGCTTTTGCAATGACAGTTCAAGTACTGTGAACTTGCCACCTCTTGGAGCAAGTGTGACTTGACTTAATTCATCACAGAAAAATCTCACTCAGAGTCAGCTCCATGGAATTACGCTCAATTAGACTTTTGTGATCTCTTCTTTCTCTTTTTGTAACCAGCTACTGTAGTGTCAGTCAAAAGAGGAGGCAGGCCAGAGGAAAGCAGAGTTTTCTAAGCTCTAGATGTGGACACTGGGTTGAAATTACTGCTGCATCTACTTTGTAACAAACCAGGTCTTCTGGTGCTTGCTCTTGTCTGGAGCAGGACAGGTGGTGACTGCAGCACGTTAAACATGTTGGGTAGGTTTTAATTCCAACCCATTCTGTCTGAATCAAATCTAATTTTAAAAATGAGAGGGATCTCTTGATCTTTATTTGTACGTCAATGTCCTGAAGAAAGAGTATAACCAGGAAGCCTGAGGACTGTGAACCATAAAGAACAGGTTTTAAAAGGCACTCATAATTGGTGATTTTGCCACCTGTTGTACTTGTTCCCAGCATTTACCACCTCAGAAAATGAAGTTGTACTTTTTCTTGCTCTTAAACTTGTCTTTGTAATTACCTCAAAATGTGCATTCTGAGCTCTGAATGCCTGCAGTTCCCTACAGATGGTCAGAAACTGGAGGCAACAGAAAAGTACAAATGAGAATAGTTGGTCAGCACTTCTGGTCCAGCTGCCTGTTGCTTTTGGTTCTTAGCAATTAAGATTTAGAACAACTTTTCTGTGCCTGATTTTCTGCCTTCAAATGGAACACCCTTCTAAAAGGTGACCACTTCCATATTGTTCTCTTGAATTAAATTACAGAAAGCCATACTTTTAGTCCTTAAAATCAGGCTTCCAGTTAAAAAAATTTTCAGGAGTTCTGAAGGTCTCATTGAGCATATATTATAGTTGCCCAGACTATACCAACCTGCTAGCTCAGATCGCATCCAAAGGAGAGAAAAATCTATTTTTTTTAAATATCAAAAATATGCCTGCATATTTGCTGTTACAATTAAGTGCTACACACTTGGGTTGGTGCATAAGAAGATGAAATTGAATTTGAGTAGCAGTTTGGAATGATGTGAACTTGTAAGCCACACTCTCAGGCTTCAGCCCTTGAAGTGCCACATTAACTCTCTTTTCTCCAGCAACAATAGTCCTACAGTTGCACTTGTATTGGATTTCTCTTGTGTATCTGCAGCATTTGCTTTTTGCTTCCTGGCACACTTGCTTACAACTCTTCAGCAACCCTGTCTTCCTTCCCCTCTCTCTCCCCCAAGGAAACTTGTGATTTTGTTAGTTTTAAGACAAAATGGAATAGAAAGAATTAGTATGGAATTAGCAAGCATAGAGAAGAAAGAAATGGAATTGAGCATGCTGAACTATTTACCATAATTATTTTCAATGGACTTAATGAATATGAGTAAACAGGGGTTTCACAATGTCTCAGGTTTCTCTGGATAGTGATGATTTTTCTTCTGAAACATCTAGTTAATTTTGATTTTAATTCCTTTATGATAGATACTGATTACATGGTGCTTTTCAGCACTAGCCTTTATTTAAGGCAGAGTGGTTGCCCCAGCAGGGAAGGCTGAAGGTAAATGAAAGATTATCTTCAGGAGGTACAGTGTTGAAGCCAATGGATGACTTGGTGTTTGAGTGATTTACTATCACAGATTAATAGATTAACACAGTTCCCTAAAGGAAATAAAAAATAAATGCAATGAAGGGCTTAAAGCTGGGTTGGAATGTTCTACCAGTGTCTGTTCTCATGAGGTGATTCACTTTCTGAAGGTTAAACTCCAGGACACACACATGTGTATTGAGTGGCTTTTTTCTTTGTGACATATTGTCTGCACACTTTAAAGACCAGAAACAGAATTTCAGAGCTTTACATCTTCATATTTGCTATCTGTGCTAATAGTGGCTAATAACAGTTTAAATAGATAATATTTCATTTGCTCTGCTCATTAACCTCAACATTTGTTTTTCAAACTGTTTTGCTATTTCAGACTGATTGTTAAAATCCTATTTTATTTTAAAGTGTGGAAGGGAAGGGTGGTCTTTGGAAACCTTCTTGGCTGTTTGCATTCCCCATGAGTTACAGCTGACCTTGTTCTCATTCTTGCTGAAGGCACTGAACTGAGCAAACTTTGCACTGGCTGGTTAATGTCAGGCCAGGTGTGAACACCCTGCACATGTTTAAAAGTTTTTATGAAATATTGAAAGAGAATCTCTATTAAGCAAAATACTTGTGTTTTGTTTACCTTGGTTAGAAACAACACTCAGTTAAAATCTGAGGTCTGATAAAAGCATATGACCCTGCATGTAGGTAAATGTATGTCTTTGTATCTCTTACTGTTGTAGGAAACTTTTGCCTCAAAATCTTCTGACTTTTTTTTTTGTCAGTGGGGAAATCTGAATAGGAACATTGGTGCAAACAAGGCAGCAGGAGACTGAGCCAGCTGTGCTGTGTGACAGGCCTGCAGCTGCATTAGTGGTTATTCCAGAACCATACAGAAGCTGGAGAGATTTAATAAGTGTTACTCTGAGAGTTTCTCCTTAATTTTGGTTTTAGTAAGAACTGTGAGTTCTTTGGTGTTCAAGGAAAAGAAGAGGAAATCTTTGCTCCTTGGTTAGTGCTGTTAACAGGAAGATCTGAGGAAGGTTCTGTTAATACCCTGACTAAAATTAGGACAGGCTATCTCTGTTGAAACATACCAGAAGAAAATCTTGAATGAATACCCAAAACTGTGCTTCTCAGACCAAAAGGTCAGTGAATTGAAGCAGGTCCCTTTTAATTCCTCAAAAGGTCACTTGCCCACAGTCAACACTTGCAAAGGACAATGCTCTCAAAAGCAGAGTGGCCTGCATTGCCTGCAGACCAGCAAGTGAATTCACAACAGTTCTTTTTAAGAAATAAATATAATTATAAGATACAGTATCTTTCAAAAATAATGAATTAAAATGGTACAGTAGCAACTGTGCTTTCGAGATAACTGTCAGTTGTCATTGAGGGATTGTGGGTTCTGGAGTGGCTTATCAGTACATGCAAACAGTGTGATACTCAGCAGTTGTACAAACAAAGCTGAGCCTGTCACTGGCAAGCAGTAAAGTGTGTGATGATGTCATATTGTTTTTGTTTGCTAATGATGCTTCCTGGCTCTGCTGAGGGTCTCCATACATGCCTGCAGTATCTAATGTTTCAAATAACTGGCAGTGGTTTCTGTTTCAGTGATGAGGTGGATTTTTCTAGTGTTCCTTTTTTTTTTTTTTAATAAACCACTAGATAAAACAATTGCAATTAGAATTTATGGAAAAAAATTTACCTTGACTTTAGGTGTTAGCTGATTGTCATGAGGAAGCTGTGATCTTTCTGCAAATGCAAGCTAGCAAGGGGTTAGTCATGTGGTTCTACAGGCAATTGGAACTGATGTCTTTCCACTAAAACCAAAGAAATTGTAAGACTGAAGAACTTATACTTTTCACTTCACTAATTTGAGTGATCTGCTATCTAATATTTCTCAGAGAACAAAAAACTTACTTCCTGTGCTTCCTGAAATTACAGCTTGTGATGTGGGCTTTTTTAGCTTTGTCCCTTGAAGAGTAAATCTTGTAGATGCAAAAAGTACTTGATATCGTGACATAATTCTGTTCATCTATGTTATCTCTACTGATCTTTCGGAGATAAACCAGTTTTTCATATATTGTGGCTCACCATACTGATGTTGCATCTTTTCATGGAACCAGATAAGTTTTTATTCACGAGGCTGCTCCACACACTCGAGTTGCCCTGACACAGAGCAGTTGGTTTGTGAAGCTGCTTGGTGAGGGCTGGCAGTGCCCCTTTGGAAATGCCATCCCCAGCAGAGCCAGGGTCATGTGCATGGGGCTGGCAGCTGTGGGAGCAGCCCTCCTGAAGGAGCCTGTGCCTGCAGTCACAAAGTGTCTGTAAAGAGCCCTGTGCCAGGACCCTGGTCTGTCTGTCTGTCTGTTGTCTGTGTGCCCTGCTGTATTGCTGTTCAAACCATGCCCCAGAGTGTGCTGTATCTGAACCAGCCTGCAGTGCTGTCCTTTCAATGCTTCATGGAGCTTTCTGCAATGTAAAATGGCATTGTTAAAGCCTCACTGTGCCTGGGTACCTCAGGTGCAGGAGGGGGATTAAAGGCTCTTAATGTATTAAAATGCATGTACATAAGAGCAGCGTTTCAAAAATTTATGTTCAAAGTTTAGGTCCATTGGTAAGCATTAGTAAGCAGTAAATATTTAAATATCATTTTTTATAAATGGCAGAACTTGATAGGCGAATTTGGCTTTTTCACAGAACCCCTGTGGTGCTGTTTGGCAAAGATAACAGGCTGTATCAAAGTACCAATAAACCCCCAGATGAGTCAGAACGTGCAGGTTTATATCTATACTGTGTTCTTTATTTAACACCAAGCCAACATTATGTGGGACATCCAGTCTGAAGCTGCAACCCTTAGGAGCACTGGTGTTTGAGACATGACTTTGTCCTTTACCTGTTTTTTGTTCCTGAACAGAAAGATCCTGGAAGTTCTGCAATGCCAAAGTTGTGGATTTGCCTACCCATTCACAGTGCCTGTATTTCAGTAGTGTCAAGAGGATAGAAGTGTAACTGTCTTCAGTGTGTCTTGTTTTGGCTCATAAGAATATTTTTGTTTTTAAAAAATGTATTAAATTTTTGTAAACTTCCGGTCAGCTGAATAAGAGAACTGGCTGGAGAGCCCAGACCTTGCAACCTTGTGACACTTTCTGGTGTCATTTGAGGAGAGAAAACAATTTTGTTACTTATTGCCCAGGAAATGCTGAAATTCTCAACTTGACTGAAAAAATGAGCCACAAATGTGGAGGGTGATTATAGCCCACACATTTCTTTGTGATTCACACCTTAAGTGTATTTTAGAGCCAGTGTGACTCTGCAGTGAGGAGAATAATCTGTTCACAGCTGTTGATGAGTGTGATCTTGGTGGGAGGTAGAGGCAAGACACAAGTCAATAAAAATGCCAAAACAATCTTTCAGTAACTGTTTCATGTTGCAAGCTTACAGCTGGACATCATGATCACAGAGCAGCGTGGAGCAGCTGAACACTTTGCCAAATTTGTGCTCTGCCTGTTAAGGGTGGTGCAGCAGAAAGGAGCTGTGCTGTGCACTGTGAAACATGGTTGTGCAAAGCAGATATTCCTCCTCTTCAACTTTGTGTAACAGCAGTAAAATGCCCTCAGAGCTGGGCTTGTTGAGTGAAGGGCTGTGTTATTTGGGGCTGAGCTGGGATTACTCACTGCAGAGTTCCCTAAGCCCTGCTCCACTGTGGCTGTGTGCACACTCCAGTGCTCCCAGTTTGGAGTTGGCTGCCCAGTGTTCTGAGCCACAATTCTGTGGGTTCAGGTTATTACCAGACCTTTGCCTCTTCCCTGTGCACCTCCTGAATCCTCCTCTCTGGCAGCCAGAAGGAATTGTCCCCCTGTGCTGTGCTGGGAGGGCACCTGGGCAGGGGCTGTGCAGTGGGGTGAGCTGCTGGGTTGGCAGCACTCGGGGAGCTCAGTGCAGCTCTGCTGGTTCCCACTGTGTTGCTTTGGGAACAATAACTGCAGGGAGGACAGCTGCGGAGTCTCACGTCAATCTTGTATCTGTGTGCTGTCTTACAGCTCTCTTGCTGCATTTCTCTCGCTCTAAATCTTTCAAAGAAGGGATCTCATAGCTGTTTTGTAATAATGCCTTCTGGCATACCAGCTTGCTTCAATGTTTCTGTTCTTTTAATATTTATTTCTGAATTTCCTCAGGAAGAATAGCCTAACAGCTTGAGAAATACGTATGTTGAGATTTCCTAGCTGAGTCCTACTGATCCTGTTTGCTGGCAGCTGCAGCTGAAATTGTTGCTGTCCTTGTGTAGGAGAGCAGATGGATTAAAGCCATGTGTAAATGTGGGGAAAGAGCTAGAATTTAACCCCAGGTCCCCTTTCTTCACTCTGTGGCCAACTAGGTTATGCACTGACAGCTTCACAACAGTGGTGTAACACCAGCAGAGTTTGTCATCCCCAAACTGCACTCTGCCTCCTAAATATGCTTCTAATCTTGCAGACTGGCACCAGGTCTCTGCATGGCAGGAGATGAGTGACACAGGGTACAGATTAAAACCCTGTGATGAAGCAAAGCTTATGAAGTGCTGGTTGACAAAACCTTTCCATGGTACTGAGAGTAGCAGTTGCAGCTACAGTCTCTTAAATGGCATTTCTTACCTGCTGCAGCCTGTAATCAGGAGAGGGCCTGAAATGTCAGACAAATCATAATCTATCCTCTGTGTGAAACCTAAAGGTGGAGGGCTTTTTCTCACTTTTTAAAAAAACCTGACTGAACACAAGAAATAAAGAAATGTAGTATATATGTTTTTAAGACTGTCTGGTTTTCCTGTTAGATGAAAATAATTTGAGTTCAATTTTGAAAGCAATCTTCCTATGCTCAGAATGTTGTAATAGATATGAATGATTTTGCTTCAAGACTGAACACATGGGGTGTTCATGGCAGGTGATGTGAATCTTCATGAGTTTTCTGCTAGGATTACATATTGGAAGTCTGCTTACAAGAGGTAGATCAAAGGACAAAGTGTGGTCCAAAAAAACCCTTCAGGTTGCCCTTTCTTAATTCTTGATACTGTTTTTGAGAAACCCTCCAGTAAAAACAGGGCAGTCACATAATTTTTCCAGTGGGGCATGGAGGGAGTCAGATGTACTTTCCACAAGAAAAACAACTATAAAATGAATTTTTTTCCATTTGTGGGTTACTTTCCTTACCTCAGCATACTGAAGTAAAGCATGTCTGAAGGGATTTTTTCTTCAGTGAAATCACTCAATACAAATTATGGTTTCTTTATAAGGTGTTACTCTACTGCCAGCTTAGCTCAGTCTCTATTTTGCCATAGTTTCTCACCAACAGAAACAATTTTAGAGGCTTTTGCTTTGTATGCCTTTCCTGTTGTAAAGAATTTTAGTGTGTTTTTAGAGGTTTGGATGCAACACACAAACTAGTATCTTTTGAAGTTCATCCTTTCATTGTAGAACTAACAAAAACTATTTGTGGATTAAAACAAATGCTTCTCAAGATTAATCCTATTTGTTTAAATCTATTTGTATAAAAATCTTTGATTAGGGAAAATAAAAGAAGTGGAAGCTACATTTCTTTATGCCAGATTTGTGTTCTTCTTGGGCAGACATTTCAGTGCAATCCTGATCTAACAGGAATTGTCAGCTTGGTGCAAAGCCGTGGGATGTCAGCTCCAGCCAAACTCTATCATCTCCAACTCATTCTGAATTGAATCCTTTTAAAAATCATGTGATGATCATTGTTTTAAATTCCTGATACCATATCTCTGCAAAAATGAGGATTGAAATGCACCTCCAAAAAATTGGCCTTCCCTTTGAGAAAAGTTAAATGAACTTGATGAGATATGCATGTGATATAAATATGCTTGGAAAAATTTCTGTAGAATATAAGCTCTTCAAAAGATGGTGGTTTTTTAGCTTTTAGGAAACATTTCTGTCTGAATTAGCAATTGGCAAGGTGGCATGGTTGAAAAGATTTTCTGCTGTAAAGAGATGAAACATCAGCTCTCTAAACACCTTGGCTTATCTAAGGCAGCAAGTTGAGACAATTGTTTTAGAGCCCTCTGAACACAGCAAGGGACCTGCAGAAATTCTTTGCAAACTCTTTTGATATTGTCTTATCCTAAAGAGTGCCAGACTCTCTTTCACACTTCAGAAATGTGAGAATTTTGCTTATCTTGGAGACTAAAGAACCTAGAAGATAAATGGAGATGGAAACAATAATGAAAAAAAATATTGTGCACTCTTCCAGAAAATGGATACATTTGTGTTTGATGCAGTGGCATTATGATTTTGTTGCACTTTCAGAATCTGATTTTGTTCAGCACTATGTAAAGTCTTCAGACTTTTTTCACAATTCCTGTAGAGCCTTTTCCTTATGCAGAGCAGCTTCCTCATGGCACCCTTGCTCTGTGCCCCTTTTCCAGTGCACTGATCAACATTTGGTGCCATTCCTGGCAAACAGCAGCCCTCCATAAGTCAGAGTTAAACTGGTGGAGGTTTGGAAGAGGCTTTGGAGGTGATAAAGTTCCTGTTTTAAAATAAAGCTGGAAATGGCAGATTGGATGAGATTCTGTCTGTTCAGCTTTGCTGCCACATCATGGAGAAAGAAGTTTGGTTTTCAATCTGAAATGTTCCAGGTTCAGATTTGGACTGGGCTTATCTTTGATATTAAAGTTTTAAGCTGTTGGTCCAGAAATGAGAATGAGGAAGAGTAACAAAAATTAGCATGACTATTGCTTTCAGCTTCTAAACTTAAATAAATTTAATTCCAGACAGAGGAGTTTGGGAGAAGTCAGGCTATATAGAAGCACTGGCATAATTGATGGGTTGCAGGCAAATACTGGAAGAGTGCAACATATAGAATAAACATTCCCCTTTGCACTGGGGTCTGTAGAAGTATTTCACTGAAAGAAGCTGCTGCCAGCAAGACACTAAGTGGGCTGTGTTACTGCCTTTTTTGGTTCTTGGTATTCTGAAATGAGAACAGGAAAGTTTAAACAAAGCAGACAATTTATCAGAGGCATAATTTTTTTTAATGTGTTTTGTGTCTGAGACAAAGCATTTCTGTTCCTGAGATCTTGTGGCACCCAGTGATTGATAGGGGACTGAATCAATGCTCTTTCTGAAGTGTTTTGTAAGTTTGAGGTACTTCAATGAAGCATTTCCCTGACTGAAGTTTCACCCAATGGACAGTGTGCCAGCAGTATCAGCTTCTGTACATTGCTTCTTCAGAACTGTAAGATACTGAGTATGTACACATGGACCAAACTTCTGACTGGAATGGTATTTTTCTGTGTTCAGCATGGTTTTGCTCCTGCTTACAAAGAAATACTTCAACTGCTCTGGGGTGTTATTGTGGAAGAACTGGCTGACTTGGTACAATCATTCAGTCATTGTGAGTATGCAGTCATTGAAGAGAGGCTGGGGAGCACTGCTAATCAATAGAAGCAGGCTTTTGTTAGACATTTGTTTTTCTTCTCATGCTTGTTTTCTGGAATCTCCTCAGTAGTGTTGGCCCCTGATGGTATTTACATTTGTAAATTCTTCTCAATTCCCAGCCTTGTCAGTGAGACTCCACTCAGCAGGCACAGCCCCAGCCTCATTAGCTGTTTGCTGCTCTCCCATCCCTCTTCCTTACAGTGTGAATGTTACCTGTCTTTAATCTGTAAGAGCTGGTACTTTGTGCCAAGGACGCTGTGCATTTATTGCTGCAACTGTCTGGCTCTGGGACTTCTGTTTTGCAAGATCACATACACTCCAATCAGGTAGTATCAAACATTTTTCTGCTTCAGGGCTTTTATGAAAGTGGTCTGATGTCATGGATCAGGCTTTATGAATTGAGAATTTCTATTTTTTATATTCTTGTGTGCTTTGTATTCTTGTATGCTTTTATGATGAAGGTACTAAAATTAGCACTAGAGCTGATCTAGTCAGTGCTTGTAATTGGAGTTAAATAGGAATTGTCGCAGAAGCTTTGTTATTCTTCTAGATCTATTAGTCTGGCATCCTTCTGGAGCATTAATTCCACACTTTGCCTGATGTATAATTTGGCTCAAAAGCATTTGATTGTGTTAGGATAGTTTGTTAAATTTCAGAAATGTCTGCTGGTATTTGTCTTTCTCTTTCCATACATCTTCAGTCTTGAATGTACTTGACTCCTCCTCAGGGAGCAACTAACTCCATGGAATTGTGATGCTGCAACAAATGCTATACCTCAGGCTCTGAAAATCCAACTGAAAAATACTCATTTTCCTATGTTACAAATCAGCTTCCCATTTAAGTCCAGCAGTTTGTTTTCTTCTGTCAGTTCTTCCTTCCTGCTACTGAGAAATAGTTTCATTACTGCTAAAGAATGATTCATTAGCATGTGGTTTGCATTTGTAGGAAGCCAGTCTTGTAGAGACCACATTCCTGGTGCTTGTTTGTTTTACAGACTGAAATGCAGATGTTTTCCTTGTACAGACAAGTCAGAGGTGTCTGTCTGGGTCTGCCAGGCTGGGGGCTTAGGATAACAGCCCATCCCAGGCTGGCAGTGTCCCTGCAGCCATGCAGACTGTGTGTGTTGGCAGCAGCAGCCCTGTGTGCCACGCTCCATCTGATCACAGGTTCTGTGCTGGGAGGGAGGGCAATGCTGCCTGGCAGCCTTTGCTTTCAGAGGGTCACATCACATTGCTGCTAAAGTTGAGGAGGGTGACATGTCAGGTCTTGCACAGCATGAGCTAGTGCATTGGTTCTCCTAGAAAAAGGGTTATTTGTGTATTTGAAATTGCTCTTTTGTTAGTGGGATTTCTTAGTGGCCAGCAAAGTGGGCACATCAGAATGTAGAGATGGATAGGAGTCAATTAAACACCACATCTGCTTTATGAATTGGTGTTGCTCTGATTTAATTCACTGACCCAACTGTCCAGCACTGAAAAATGCCAATGCAGGATCAGGGCAGTATCATGTGGCAGCTATAGGTCAGTTGTGTTGTGAAACTGCACCTCTTGAGCAGGCTTGACTTAGGAGAGCAATGAATATGCTGCTTCCAGGTGTGCAGAGCCTGACTCTCTTTGTAGGAGTGACCATTGCTTGTTTTTCCATGCAGGATTGTGTTGGTGTGCTCTCTGTACTACATCACATGCTGTGATTCACCTGTAGCAGGGTTCAGGAGGGCCTGGGGCATTTCAGCCAATGATTGGGACTGACAGCTTCTCTAGGAGAAAAAACCACAAAAACAACTTTTCCTGCAGCTAGAACAGAAGGAGTTGTTTTCTGTGAGCAAAGTAGAGAGATGCCTTGGTGATAGCTCGTCTTGGAGTGAGGGAGGCAGAGCCCTTTGGTGTCAGAGGGTGTTTGAATACAGAAGTGCAGACACTGAACTTGCCCAGGTGCTTCCTAGCACAAATAGCAGTGAAGAGACAGGCATTGTCAGCCCTGAATTCCCCTGGAAAAGGTCTGTTGTTTGGAGGACACCTGCCTTGTTTGAGCTCTAGGACCTGAAGGGCTTGAGCAGCAGGGTGAAGGTCTATCAGCTCAGCAGATGTCTGTCCTCTTGGTGGGTAGGAGTCTTTTTGTGCAAGCAGAGAGGTCTGTTTTCTTCTTAAATAAACTAATACATAAAATGGAGGAGAACTTGTTTGCTTGTACCCTTGTAGCATGACTTTAAATGTCACATTGCATACTCTGGTGGTGCTCAGGCTAGCACGGATTGTGCCACCGTTTGCCAAGAGTCCACGTAATGCAAGCAGCTCTCATGGAAACAGGGCCTGTCACTGGAGTTTTCTATCTCCCTCTCCACTCCAGCATGTAACTTTCTTCTCTCCAGTGAAGGGCTGGCAAAATGTTTTATATTTTCCCCCTACCCTTTGCTGTCCCAGTTTGCCTGTTACATTTGCTGTCACATTTGCAGCTTGTTGCTGCTTCTCCACCTCATTAAGGGGTATCTGTCTGCCCTGGGCTTCCTATTTTGCATTTCTTGTGAGGACCCTGATTGCAGTCTAGTGTGGCTCTCTGGAGTGGGGATGACAGTCAGGACTGCATGTGGGGCTTCCTTGAGCAGTTAAGCTACTCCAGTGCATTCTTGATTCCTTCCTCTCTGTGCTGTTGTAGCCAAGTACAAGTTAGTTTTTGGTACACCCATACTTCATTCCAGCTTTTGTATTGCAGATATACTGGCTGTGAGCATCATGTCCAGCAATTTAATGTGAATTGATTATCACTGGGATGTTGTACTGAGATTGTACAATTTTTATATGAAAATCATACTCCTAAGCAGAGGTGTGGCTTCCAAATGTGTAAAGTTTGACCTTCTTTTTTTCTTTTATTTTCCACCTAGGTATCACATGCTGTTGCAAAGCTAGTATTAGTTAGTTTCCACTGGCAAATCTCAGAGATTTTGGAAAGGTAAGTGTAAATAGTCTTATCTCATCTGTGCTTAGTGCTTTCCCTCCTGGCTAAGCAGAAATGCTCAGGGTGCTCCATAGGTATTTTTGGCAAGTGTCTTTGGACCTGGAAGAAGGAGACACAGCCCATTTTAGGGAGCAGAGGAAAGCTACTGATTTTTTGAGGCTACAGTGCCTGTAAGAAATTTTTAAGCAGGGACAGGGTAGTAGTGGTAAATGTCTTTCAGTTTAGGAATTATTATTATGCTAGGAACCCTCTAGATAGATTTATCTTAAATTTTGAGATAGCAGATTGACAGTGCTGCATCTATATTTATTTAATAAACATATGTTCTGCTTTGAACACAGGAGCCATAAATCATAAAGGAGCACTGACCCTCTACTGATGTAGTCTTTAGTAGTACATTCACACTGCAGTTTTTGTTCCTTTTGACCTTAAGTGATTTTTTTTTCCCAAGCTGGCCAGCATTTGGAGACCAGGGGAAGATAAAGTGAGAGATCTGAGCATTGCAGCTCCCTTGTTTGGTCAGTGTCACTGTAATTAACAAAGCTCTCCAGCTGATTTCAAAAAGAGGGTTCAGACTGAGCCCAAACGTATGTGGGAAGTGCATTGGGAGGCACTGCTGGCTGCAGCCCCACCACAGAACACTGGCTCAGAACTGAACATTGTCTGAAAATAGAGCATATCAGCTTGACTCATTCTGCCCAGACATTTTTGGCCCTGTAGCCAGCAACTTTATCCAGAGAATGTATGGAATATGCATCCTGTCTATGGATGCTGTTGCCTCCTTGGTTACCCTGTATCCTGTGAAAGCTTTTCCCTGGGGTTCAAGGAGGGTGAGATTCCTGCATAGCAGCTCTGGATGATCCTGCAGGTTCACTGATAAGGTTTAAACAAGAAGAAATTTGGGGAAGGGTTTACTTCTAAAGTGATGAATTTGCACATTGTTCTCCTGTTGATCTAGTCCTCAAACTTCTCTCTTGGTAAAAAATGAAATTGTCAAAAGAAGGTTTACTAGTACAATTAAGAAGTGCTGATGAGGAGGGAGGACTTACAGCAAGGGCACAGCAGTGATGCTGCTGTTTCTGCATTCAGTGAGATATAAACATTTGTCTGCAAAGGAAATCACAAACAGCAAAATGTGTTTAATTATATGGCTGCTGATAGACAGCTTCATATGCCCAAAGGGTGATAATCTGTCACAGAGTAATCACTTAAATAGACAATAGTCTGGAGTTAAGGTGATACTTAGCCAGGACAGCTTAATTTTACAGAGGAATAGGAGACAGTCCAGAGCCTCACTGTGTGTGTTATTGTGGACAGTGGCTTAGAACTGCTCTAGGAGTGTGGATGGAAAATCTTAGCTTAAAAATAATTTTTCAGGGGAGAGAGAAAGTTGTAGAAAAATATTTATCAAGATGTATAAGGGAAATGTTAATCCATTACCAGAAGTAGTATTTCTGGTTCTGAATAAACTCTCATAAGGTTTTGTTGAGAGGAGCTCAGCTCTCTGTATGAAGAGCCTCACACAGGAGACATTTCCACTTTCCTTGTGGAAACCTATCCTACTATTTGCACAGAGACAACTGTTTATTCAGGCAAGAAGGATCAATTTTAACGAAGCAAAATGTATTCAGAACTTGATTTGATCATTCTTCAATTGCCTTTTCAGGCACAAGTCTAATCCTGCCCAGTTGCTAGTAGAAGCTCGAGTTCAGCCCACCTCATCCAAACATGTAAGTATGCAAACCATCCCGTCTGTTCCCTTGGCAGACACCTCTGACCCCCCTCCTGGGGGATTGCATTACCAATGGCATCCTCTGCCAGTGTTAACCCTTTGCAAGCTCTGGTCTGACACCCTGATTCATTGCTGGGTTTATTTCTGAAATGAGAATGCATTCAAGAAGGCTCTAATATTTAAATAGCAGCTTTGCTGCTGGCTTCAGGTAGTGTTCAAGAATTACTTTCTTCAAGAAAATTAAGATCATTTTTTGGCACAAGTGATGGCAGACAATGGAAGGAACAGAGTGCAGGGGCTTGGCTGCCTTTTCCAATTCTGTAAAGACACTGAAAGGAAGTTCTGGCTGCACAGAGTGAGCAGAGCTTGTCTGTGTCTGGAACAGATTTTTTAGATTTTTTTTTGTCTTTTCTTTTACCTTTTTTATCTTTTTTATCTATTTGCACTGCTCAGCTCAGGGGTGCTTAAGCTAAATTTCCCAGTGAATTGTGTTGCTGCTGAGTCAGTCAGTGCTGATATTTGAACCAACAACTTGTTTTTTGTAGCCAGGGCTACACAGATCTTCAGATGCTTCCCACCCCCTTTAAATAGAAACTTCCTGTTGCATGCTTATGGATTTCATTCACAGTGGGTGTCTTGGTACAATGAAGAATTACCCTAGGAACACATTGCCATGTGTCAGATTATGGGTGATAAAATACTACATCTGGGAAGCATTCAGAGTTGTGGGGGAGAGGAGATCTTGAAAGCCTGGTTTGACATCTGTGCTCTCTTGTAACTAGTAGATAGTGAAAAAGTTAAGCTGACAGAAGTGTAAGCTTCATGGGCTCAAATTATCTGCTTAAAGTCCAGAAAAGAAAATCTTTCTTTTTCAAATCCTTGTGTTTCATCCTCCAATAGCTTTATGCTGTCTCCCCCATCAGTGAAATCCTCCACACATCATGCTTTAGTTTCCTTTGCATGCCTGCTGTATTTTTCTTGCAGCTGAGCCAGCTCAGTTGCAGAATAAGGCATTTGTTTAGTTGTTGCAGTGGGTGCTGCCTCCTCACACTCCATCTCATAAACAGCGTCAGTCTTTAGAAGTGGGCAGAGTTTAGGGAGAGGTTGGGGTCTGGCTTTGCTGTATCAAGCTCCTGCCAAGGACAGTAAGGTGCTCCTCTTAAGTGGGTCTGGAAAGCCTCAGAGACTCCAGTGGGTGGGATGTGAGCAGTGACCACCCCACACTCACAGAACTTGTCCTGCCCCACCCCAAACACACACTTTAGTTGTTTTGAGCTATTCATAATTTCTCCAGTCTGCTACAAACTGTGATTTTATTTTAGGGAGAAAGATGATATGGTTAAAAGGTTAACTTAAGCTTGATTTGCTAGGCAATTCATGACAGTCTGTGTGTGCTAGAGCTCTGTGCTTCAGCTTGTAATGCAGAATGATTCTGGGGACAGATGCTCCTAGTGAGTGTCTGTAGAGGGGCTGACCCTGTAGGGAGAAGCTGTAGAGGTGAGCTTAGGGAGGCAGTTGCAAGGGTTGGAAGTAGCACATGAGCTTTTCAGGCTGAGCAGCTGATCCAGGCAATCAGTGCAATTACAGACTCAGTGAATCTTGTTCTGGTCTGGAAGTGAGGCCACTTAGAACAAATTTGCATTACTTCGTCTTTGATGTGGCCATGCCATGAATCAAGCTCTGTCAGTCATGGTGCTGCTGCTCCACGTCTCCAGCACAGAGGTCAGCCTGGAAACTGATGGCAGGCTGGCACCAGCTCCTCCACCAGTAGCAAAGTGGATGCAAAGTGATTATATGACTTCTCTGTGAAAGAAAAAACTGGAACATAAACTGCAGCTGACAGCTTTGTAGAACCTTGGCTTTGATGATGCTGGGCTAGACCTAGTTCTGCAGGTCCCAGGGGTGAGTGGAGATGTGTTGAAGGCTGGATCTGTTGTCTAGGGATCAGCTCTGCACTACATAGGGGGAAACCAGACTACTTTCAGTGGTTTGGTGAAGCAGTAGCAGTTCTGCCTGATTTGAAACAAACCCTCTTAACCCTTTTCAGCTGAAGGGATGATGCCAGTTTTGCCAAATGTAGCATAGGCAGAAGATAGGAGATGGGAGGTGATAGTTTGTGAATTCCCTTTCCTCTCCATATAAACACTCTACAATTATGTCTTCCATTACCCTAAATTACTGTCTGGTAAAAGGGCACTGCTAAGTCTGTTTGCAGTGACAGCTGCTCTCCAGAGCCTGTGGAGATAGTCTGGCCCAGCTAACAGAGAATATCAGTAAATCCAGGGAAGGACTAACACAATGACATATTTCAAACAGTGACCAGAGTAAGAAACAGAAAAGCACAGGGGGGTTCTGGGCAGCACTAGAGGAGAGGCAGACACTCTTCAGTGACTGTCAGCTTGTGAGATGAGAGGTTCTTGAGAAGGACTGACTGTTTGGGGCAGTTCTGGCCTGGACCTCCCTGGAGACTGTTGTCACAGTGAGGGTGATGCAGGTGTGTGAGGATGAGCTGAAGATGCTCTGGGAGGTCTGGGATGCTCTCCCTGCACTGCTGCTGTGTCTCTCCCCAGGCAATGGTACATTCCTCCCACCACTGCGCCGTGTGCATGCAGTTTGTCCGCAAGGAGAACCTGCTGTCCCTGGCCTGTCAGCACCAGTTCTGCCGCAGCTGCTGGGAGCAGCACTGCACAGTGCTTGTCAAGGACGGCGTTGGAGTCGGTGAGTTCAGGCTGTGTCTGCCCCACTGGCCTGCTGATGAGTCAAGAGCACGACTGTAACAAGTCAAAAACTGCAAATCTGTTGAAGAGAATTTGCATCTGTGATGATGTACTGTTGCAATGCCCTTGGAGTGCTTGTGGATGCAAACATCTGTTCCCTTTGTGTTGGGGAGAAGCCAGTAGTTGCCAGAGTTGCTTTGGGCTTTTTCCAAGCCTGTCTTTCATGTTGGCATGGCAGTAACATGTAATTTCCTAATTTAAGTATCTGACCTTGTGAATACTGGCTGAAGCACTCACTGGTCCTGGATGCACATCTGCCCTGTCATTTTTTGGTGAAGACAGTTGGGCTTCAGCTTTTCAGCAGCCCTGGTTTGGTTCACAGTTGTATCCCTCTTGCCACAACAACAGATGGCACTGAGGAAACTGTGCTGAGTACTCTGTGCATTCACCCCTTAGTATGAGCTGCACTGTTCTGTGATGTTGCTTTCTCTTCTCAGGGGTGTCCTGCATGGCTCAGGACTGTCTACTCCGGACACCAGAAGACTTTGTGTTTCCATTGCTGCCTAGTGAAGAGCTGAAAGACAAATACAGGCGCTACCTCTTCAGGGACTATGTGGAGGTAGTAGATTTTTTCAGTTTTAAAATACCCTGGGTCAAATCACCAATGACTTGCAGAAATTTTGTTTGAAGTGTCTTGCATTTTTGATTAGAACTGCAGTAGCTGCAGCAAAATTGTCCTCAATAGACATGATGTGGCTGCTGCTGTAGGACAGCCTCCCTGACAAAATGCTCTAGCAGGTTGCCAAAGTAAATTCTGCTGTAAGGTCATCCACTAACTCCTTGGCTGGGGCTTCAGAATTCTCAGAGTGGTGCAGCTGAGAATTTCAAAACTTCAATCTGATTATTCTAGTCCTTCTTGTTCTTACATAAATATTTTTAGGTTCAGAAAAATAGGTCCCTCAACTTAGGGTAGTCCAGTTGAATTGGCTTGCTCAATTACATTTTATGTGAGTTTTTTTTGAAATTAAAGCAGCAGTTGTTAAGGTTAAATATGCAGGAGTATTCTGGGAACAGACAGGGAACACTAAAAAAGCAGCAAAACAATATGAAAACATGGTGTCACCTCTTCTCAATAAGAGGCCCTTTGAGAAGAAATGGCTACCACAGGAGAGCAGCTGAATAAATTCTGGGAGATAAGGAGAAGATGGAGAAAGAGCTCAACTGGAGTAAAATAGTTTGTTTAGTGTCATTGTGGGGTTTTGTTTGTTGTGCTTAGTTTTTAACCATCCATTTGAAATCCCTGTTCTAAAGAAGCTGTAAGTAACTAACAAACCTCTTCCATACTTGGAAAGGCAGGATCTGCTCTGATAGCCAAGACCTGGTGACACTTTCCACTCATTTTTAACACAAAATAACTGCTTTGTATGTTTTTGAGGGTAGGAATGGTTAAAGTTGAACAGATAATGGTCTCCTGCACCCAGTGCTGATCTCACTCCTTGCTGTGCCCACAGAGCCATTACCAGCTGCAGCTGTGCCCTGGTGCAGATTGCCCCATGGTCATACAGGTACAAGAGCCAAAGGCCCGGCGGGTGCAGTGCAATCGTTGCAATGAGGTCTTCTGGTAAGAAACAGAGAAGGTTACAGCTCACAGGGAAAGTCTGTGCTGTCCTCAGGGCCAATGCTTTTGCTTGCCAACAGTTTGGGTGTGTAGAAGGATCTGAAATGCTTTGCTAGAGTTGTTTGTAACTTGAGTTAGCCTGAGTAATTGGACACTTGTGATCTGACTTCTGCAGGTGGTCAGACGTCCCCTTGCTTCCTAAACTCCTGGGAACTTGGGTGTTCTGACAACCAGGGAGCACAGCTTGAGTAGCCAAGGGGTTACAAATCTACCATTCTCACACTTTGGCTAGGTTAAAAATTTTCCTACAGAGAAAGTGATTGATATAGATTCTGGTAGTAAACATAGAGTCCTTCTTGCTATCTGCTGGTATTAAGTTTGTTAAAAACATTTGACTCCCAGTTTAGAGACCCAGCTTTCTGGTATCTCCATGCACATGGCCCAGGGTATAAGCAGGTATTGTCAAGTTATGCTAATACAGGTGCCTGATATCTGCCACTGGGGTCAGGCTACTTGTAAGTGACTGGTCCACCCCAGAACTCTGTAGTCATGTTAGAGGAGACATAGGTGGGCTCTAGGAAGGGACAAGTCAGCCCTCAGACACATGATTTGTCAGGTGTGGGTTCACTTCCATCCTCACTCTGCCTTTACAGAAGAAGGGAGAACTGGAGTTCAGTTTTGGTCTTCACACTCTACTAATAGACAAGAGTATTTCCATCCCTTACTGGGCCCCCAGATTTTGGTCAGGAAAACCTCAATCCTTGAGTCATTTCCGTAGAAATTGATATGTTTTTTTCTTTTTTTTCTCCCCCCTTTTAAGCTTTAAGTGTCGGCAGATGTACCACGCACCCACAGACTGCGCTACCATTCGGAAATGGCTCACCAAGTGTGCAGATGACTCTGAAACAGCCAACTACATCAGTGCTCACACTAAAGATGTAAGGACAGGCACCTGCATGTTATTTCTTGTCCTCTAACCCTGCCTGGAAGCCAGGATAGAATTCTATACACACATAGCATTGTGTTCTTCTTTTTTTGCAGACTGCAAATCCTTACAGCTCCCTAGGGACTGTCAAGAAGCTTCTGTCAGAAGCTCCTGTCATATGTGAGCTAATTACATCCCTATGGCAGTGGTGTAACTCGACTGAGTGCCTTGGGAAAGCTTTGTGTGGGAGGCTCAGTGCCCTCCTGCAGTAAGGACCTGGTGGTCCTCATTCCAGACCTGGTGCGAATGTCTGACTGCCAAGGGTGCTATCCTCCCACAGGCAGAAGAATTGTGGGTACTTTGAAATGATCAGTGGAGATGTATTTAAAATGGAAGGAGAGGCTGTGCAAAGTCAGTACCAAATAAGGCTCCAGTGGTGTTTAAGCCTGCAAAACTTTGTGCAGTACTGTGAGCTGGAGGGCAAGGGAAAAAGTCTTGATTTGGCAAGGACTGCAAAATGGAGCAGTTGAAGTCTGTAAATTAGATATTGCAGTACTTCTAGTAGGTTTAGACCCCAAGACAAAGAAATAGTATTACATACTGTGCACACTAGCCTACCTACTATAGAATTGTTGTATAAATGTACTATCTTTATCCTCTAAATTACCTGTTTGAGATTGGAACTTTTGATGTCTTTTGAGCATTTTGTGGCCTGACTTCAAAACAGTTCTTGGCTACATTTGTGCTGCCATGGCCAGTGGCAGTTGTGACAGTGGTGATTAGCTGCAAGCTTCAGTTAAGTTAGGAAAGGGGGTACTTAGGTAGACCAGAGATTTCAAGCTCCCTTCCTTCTTTGGAGAAGGTGTCAGCATGGTGATGGTATTGTTTCAGCTATGCTTATTTGTAGAATTTTTATTTTATTGAGCACTATCCTGGCATACATTTTGCCTGACATGAAAATTTATACAAAGTAGCAAAGCTCACTTTCTCCTTTTTACCTATGTAGCCCAAAAAATGTATCTGGACACTCCAGGGTATCTGTGGAGTGGGGATATGTGCAGCTTTCCTGTGGTTGGGCAGATTCTCTGCAGGTAGCTGAGATATCATTTGTTAGTGGCTGATGAAGGCAAAATATAGTGACAATTATCTGTAGTCAAATGATACACTGTCATACATGAACTAATTGTGTCCCTGTGCCTGAGGAACTGCAGAGGGATAACTCAGCAAGACCTTCAGTTTTACATGGAGTAACAACAGTAAATTTGTTTTCTTGAGCAAACAGTCCAGTGCTGCAGTGCAACTTCCTGACTTTGCCTTTCTGCCATCTTTTAAGTGGAGCTGTCAGGAGCTGGTGGGAAGCAGGGTGAAAATGCTAATATTCTCATATGAGAATATTTCTCATACATGAATGCATATTTTTAAGAAAAAAAGGCAGAGAGGAATAATCACACAAGTGCTGTCATTCTTCAGAAGGCTGCTAGAGTTGGATCTAACAATTGTGTCTGTTTCCTCAGTGTCCCAAGTGCAATATCTGTATTGAGAAGAACGGAGGCTGCAATCACATGGTGAGTAATTCCCTGAACACGTCAAACCTCCCTTGTTCTAAGTGGAATTTTTTTCCCACACTTTCTGCTAACCAAATGCCTCTTGTCTCTTCTTTTTCAGCAATGTTCCAAATGCAAGCATGGTAAGTTTGGTTTGGAAGCTGTTTTCTCTGCAATGTTTGTCAGTGGTGATGATCCCTTCTCTTTTTTCATGATATTAAGAAAAATTGTGAACACAGGCTGAAATATTTTGTCCCTAGTAAAAGCTGAACAGGATATTAATTACAGATTTCTGTGTGATAGCTTTTTTTTTCCCCAATGGCTGTGTTCTCAGCTGAGTTCTGCAGTGCTGATTTGGCTTTTGCCCCTGACATGTCTATTGGATAGAGAAGTCTCCAGAATATTAACAGTGCAATCCATCTCACAGGAGAGCTTTCCATATAATTGTATTTTTAATCAGCTGAAAATATTGTCAAACGTAGCCATTTACTCAGGTCAGCTTAAGTCCTTCTGCTTAGTGATGGAAATAATGAGCTTCAGCTTAAACTGCAGGAGCTGTGAATTGTTATATGGGGCTGCAGATGTTGAACTTCTCAGTCCACTCCCGTGCAATTAGCAGCCTGAGTGTCTTTGGCCCATTGTGTGGGCCCTGTTCTTGCACTTACCTTTTCATGGCAGAATTAATTTCTGTTGCCTTGGAGTGAGATAACTCAGAGGGCTGAATACAACTAAGTGTACCACTAGAAACTATTGTGATATCAGAACCTTATTGGGAAGGTGATTAAAGATGACTGTCCTCTCATTTCCTTTGGGGTTCTTGGCAGCACTGGGTGTGCTTTGATGGAGCTTTGTGACAAGGGGGAGCAGGCAAGCGCCAAGATACCATGGTGACTTAGCACTTGAGAAGGCTGATGAACCTGGGAATTACAGTTTTCAGTCTCATTATCATAAGTAACACAGAAGGGATTCCATCTTAGTCTCCATCTTTTTTCCTTTGCAGCAGAACACTCACAGCCTCACTCTGAAATCAGAAAATTGCCATGTTTTGCTATTTTTATTATTGCTCTCTTTACTCTGCCTTCTTCCTATTTTAGCAGCTTCTAACTCGAAGTGTCATAAGCCAGTGACATCTGACCTGGGTTGTTCCCTCCTGGAGAGAACTGAGGGCAGGCTTTCTTTTGCATCACTTAGTTCACTTTTGGATCCAATTGTTTTATTCAGACTGAGGTTTGCATGGGGCAGTGTGCCCATGGTGGGGAGGGGGCAGCTCACAAAAGAGACTGACAGCCTCTTCTCTAACCTAGAGTGACAGTCTGTGCAGGGTGCAAGTGCAGTTCTGCCCAGTGGTTTTGGTGTACAGGATGCAGAGCTTCAAGATTTACTGTCCATAGTTGAATGAGAGGCTATGGAATTAAAATCTTCAAGACAGGCTGGTATTTTTGGCTCACTGCTGAGTTCTGTTTTGCAAGATGACACAGAACGTGTGTGTTTCTTGGCTTAGCAGAAATATCTGAACACAGATGGGCTCTGTCTCCTGAAGTTTTTCTTTCTCAGAGGTTTTTTTCCTGTGCATCACAGTGGGTTTTTTGCTGTTTTCTGCAGACTTCTGCTGGATGTGTCTGGGAGACTGGAAGACTCACGGCAGCGAGTACTACGAATGCAGTCGGTACAAAGAGAATCCTGATATTGTAAACCAGAGTCAGCAAGCACAGGCCAGGGAGGCCCTTAAGAAGTACTTGTTCTATTTTGAGAGGGTAGGAGACATCTCCTTGGCCAGAGCTGCTGTAGCCTTTTAATGCTCCCTGCCTGGTGCAAAGGTCATTGCCAGCAATCTCCGTGCAAGAAAGTGCCCAAAGAGAATCTGTGCAGAATTTTCAGGCCCTGTTGTTTTTCACTCAAAATCCTGCCCTGGAAGTCCCATCCAAACCAGTGATGTCATACCCAAAGCAATTTGTATTCACTCCTATATTTCCTTGTGCTAGAGAAAATCAGAATTATCTGTGTGCCACTGTACTATGTACCTGCAGGCTGAGTGCTGCTGCAGTAGATAGATATTGCTCCAATCATTTCCTTTCAGGACTGGGGAACTTCTGTTCCTTGCAGTACATCTTTATACAGATAAAAACTAAATAAATTGTACCATGTTCAAAGTTCCATTGACTGTAGCAAACTTTTTACTAAAATTTCACGTAATCACATTTTTTAAAGCTGCTATCAGAGCATGTCTGTCCACGCAGCAGGCTCCATGCACCTGGCCATGCAGAGCAACTCCACAGAAGTGTCTCTAGAAGAGAATGTGGTAGATGTTAAATACTGCTGCATTTCAGTTTCCCCATTAAAATGACTTTATTCTTCACAGCATGAGCCAAGTCCTGTAGTAAAATAAATGCCTTCATTCCTGGCTCTCCAGACCAACAGGCTTTGGGAAATAGCCATGTTTACAATGTGCACATGGATACTGGAGTTCACTGAGCCCATGTCAAGTGTTAATTTACTCTCTTGACCTTCCTATAGAAATCCTTTAAGTAGAGGAATCACCATGATTACATTTATTATATTATATTTAAGTCCTTTCCCACTTGTTAGACACGAGGTCACTGTGTGGCCAGAGGGCATTCCCACTCGGAGGAGCTGGGTTTGCTCCCTGTTCTTGCTGCTGTCAGTCTGTTGTCTGCAGCCTCTGCCACTTGCTTCTGGAGGTGCTGCCTTGCCGTTCTTTCCCACAGCATGTCTTGCCTTGCTGGACTCCTGCCCCACTCCAATTTCTGCTTGCTAGAGCTTGTGCTTTTACAGCAGTAGTACTCTGTTCTCATGCTGGTTTTTTCCTTTCCCTGTCTCCCCACCTCTTGCAGTGGGAGAATCACAATAAAAGCCTACAGCTGGAGGCACAGACATACCAACGAATCCAGGAGAAAATCCAAGAAAGAGTTATGAACAACTTGGGAACATGGATAGATTGGCAATATCTACAGAATGCTGCAAAACTACTTGCAAAGGTGAGTAATTGTCTCTTGTTTAGCACAATGAAGAGAATACATGCCAGAATGCTAAATTCATAACACCAAGTAAGGAAGGAAATTTAAGAGTTCTGGTTATGTGGGACAGTACTTCTGGTATAGGACATGAACAAACCAAAAATCATCTAGGAGTGACCTCTGTGAAATCATGCTCCACAGTACACAGACCTGCACGAGTTCTTCCAAGGAAGGTGTAGGAAATTCTACCAGGAAGTCTCCAGTTGTCAGGAGGGAGCTTCTTAGCCTGTAGTGGTTGCATAAATATGACTGTGCTGACTTCCAAGACTGAGACTCCTGTCTGTTTCTCTCTCTCTCCCTCCCACTCTTGGACAGTGTCGTTACACCCTGCAGTACACATATCCCTATGCCTACTACATGGAGTCTGGTCCCAGAAAGAAGCTGGTAAGATGCTCTGCTCTTTTGTTTGCTGGTAACTTTTTGGGGTATAGCTGGCAGCATGCTGGGCTGAATTCCAGAGCTGGGCAGTGTCTGAAATATTAGTCCTGAGTCTGAGGTAAGGACAGGATAAATAGGTGGGTTTGCACCTTTCTTCTTCACTTCAAGTCGACCAGCAGCTCTGTCCTCTTATACATTACATTATTTTCCCAGGGCACTTCACTGCACTTTCACTAACAAGCCATTTATCCAGAATGTTTTGAGGCTGGAAGTGTGCATTTATTTCTTGGTAAGATTTATCACAAAGCTGTGGGCCATATTTCCTGTGAAGAGCTGCTGGAGGAGAGTTTTTCCTTGGATCAGGGTGTAGCTTTGCTTTTTATTCCTGCTATAAGTTCCTTACTGGCTTGGTGCATCTCATGGACTGAAAAAGTCCAAAAACATTGAATTCAGGAAAGAATTTTTCTTTGACTCAGCTGTCCTGTAAAACCTGTTATAGAATCTTTCTTCATGGCATCATGTGTTCTCTAAGGCTGTGGGCAGATGTTCTCTTCTGGATCTGACTGCCTGTGGAACAAGTTGCTGCTCCCAGCAGTGGTTAACAGTCCCTTCACTCTGCCTGCAGAGCTACTTAGGAGAGCATCTTGTGACCTGTTTATGGCAAAATAAGCTGAATTAGGAGATACTTGTCACGTGCAGTGTTTTTAGGCTGACTGGGTTAATTTTGAGTGATGCAGGTTGGGGAGTGCTTACACAAGAAAAGCCCAGAAGGGGTGATCCCATCTGGGTGAAGGTGGATGAGGAGGAGACACAATCCTGCTCTGCCAGCACTGCTGACAGCAGGACACATTTGTCTGCTCCTCAAGTGTAATGAAACTGCTCCACTAAACCAGTTTCTTATTGATGTCTCTTATTTTGCTCTTTGCAGTTTGAATACCAGCAGGCCCAGCTGGAAGCTGAAATTGAAAATCTCTCATGGAAGGTGGAGCGAGCAGACAGCTATGACAGAGGGGTGAGTGTTCTGCTTGCTTGAGCTTGTGGGCCAGATTTTGTTTGTTGGGCTTAACACTTCTGCAGGAGCACTGAGGCTGTCAAGTGAGGGTTTGGGAAGCTAGATCCAGAAACCACCTTTAGCCAACAGATGATGTAGATGCAGAATGCTCACTGCCTTGTGGGAGAGGAGGGAGGGCTGCAGGGATTCCTGCAGAATTAAACAAGTCCCATGGAGCTCTAGAGGAGACTGCATGCAGCCTTCTGATGAAAAGTAGGTTTCTTAAGTGTGTAGCATTTTAGACAGAGCAGGTGCTGGGAAACTGCAGAGGGAGCCCACATAAAAAGGAAGAGGATCTGGGATCTTGTAATCCAGAGTGTGCATGAAGTGTGTGATGGTTGGTGCTTCTCAAGCCGGAGTTCGGTGTCCCTAAGGAAAATGAGGTCTTCTCCAGGGATTTTATGCTAACAGTTTGTACCTTCTCTTTTACCAGGACTTAGAGAATCAGATGCACATAGCAGAGCAGAGACGGAGGACCCTGCTGAAAGACTTCCATGACACATAAGAGAGGAGGAAGTGACAGTGCAGGGGTGAGAGCAGCAGTGAAGTGATGGTAGCTTCACTGGGATAAGCAGGCACTGCCTCTGGGAGAACACGGCCAAGGACAAAGCCACCCCTCCCCTTGCAAGTCAGACACATGCAAACACCACCTCTTAGTCCAGTTTGTTCTCTTATCTTTCTGTTTCTGTTTCTGCCAGGCTAGAGGCCAGAGCTCAGATTGGCATATTTCCTGGGCCATTTCCCTCCTGCCCTTGATGGTTTCAGAAGGGGAGGGAGTTTTTTTCTGAATGGCTGTTAATAGTGTTAGATCATTACAGTTTATGTAATTTTCAACGGTTGTACAATTATACAGACAAACCTTAGAATAACACAAAACCCTTTTTAAAAATAAATTGGCAGTGGAGTGTTTTTCCTTAATCTGCTTGTAAATTTAATGGGCTTTTCCCCCTTCTCCTTCTCCCTTCCTCTGACCCAAAAATCCTCCTAGTCATTGAAGGAGGTTAAAAAAATATCTCAGCTAGATTTTCCAATGCTCCTTTAACCAGGGCGTTGCAGCATTGGCATTGCATGAGGAGAGTGGCTGGTGTTAAGGGTGGCTGCTGCTGTGCCTGGCCTGACAGTACCAGCAGTGGCTGTGATTCAGTATGATCACATGTGACATCTCTTTTTTCTTGTAAGTCAGCTGTGCAAAATCCAGCTACACAGACAAAAGCAAACAGAGGAATTGTAGGGGACACACCGGGTTAACACTGGGGGATATGCTTGAGTTTGAGAGAAATTGAGAGAAATCAGATTCTGCATTTGATGAATTTAGGTCTTCCATGTAGATTTTTGCTTTACTTGTTTTTGTGGGGAGGATGTTGTATTGCCAAAGTGAGTGATGAGGGAGTAGTAGCATACAGTTTTTAATCAAGGCTTGGGGCTTTTGCAGAGTGAAAGAATCCATGTTATAACAGTGCCATGCAGCCTGATAAAGATTATTTGTGCCTGCTGGGTAGCATGGCTGAGAAAAATTGATCTCATTCATCAAAGTGAGACTAAACACCACTACATTATGAGGAGGAAAGATTATGTACAACACACTTCCTGGCACGTGTTGGCAATGTGGATGGGCACTTGAATACAGGTGCCCTGCTTGTGCAGAGCCTGCACCAAGCCAGGCAGAAAATTAACTAGCAAAATTAATTTATTTGTATATTAGTATTGATGCTGGTGGGAATTTATCAGAAAATTGATTGTTAGGAGCATGTGGAGCTTTTTTATTAACATTCTCTTTTCTAATGTAAAATATACACTAAAATAAAAATATGAAAAACCTAGTTCATCTTAGTAGGGGTTAACATAAAAAAGGTTACTTAAATGCTGACTCTTGCCTGTTTGCTACAAGAAGCAGGCCATATATTAGGATTTCACAGATATCTGTGTCACTTGCACCAGGAGCTTCTTGTTTGCAGCCAGGTGCAGCTGGAGTCTGATCCGAGGAAATTTTCACCTCTGTGGGGAACTCATGGGATTCTCTTCTATGCTGTACTTGGAAGTGTTGCCTTTGATGCATCCCTGTATTGTTCTTATGCAATGTCATTTGATAAAGATTAAACTGGAGGGGGGAAAAGTGCTAAATTCCTCGTGTCAGAATAAGCTAACTCTGCTGTTGGAGCCTCTTTCATGTACCTGAGACGTGCCCCAGGTATTTGCAGCAGGTGTAATTGGGCTCATAGATTTTATCAAGACTGATGCATTAGTTCAAACAAGGAGTAGCTGTCATAGGAGCTAATCCTGTGGCCATGCTTGTTGTACACAGCAGAAAATTTCAAACTGAGAGGCCTTTTCCTTCCTCCCTCCCTCCCTCCCATCCCTGGTGTGGGATCTATCCTCAGGGAACGAGGGGATGCACTGCGAGGAGCTGCTGGCCTTGGAGTGGGTGTTACAGCAGAAGCAGCTGAGGTAGGCAGGTTGTGGAGGGATGGCTGGAGCCAGGGAGCAGGGCAGGGGCTGTGGTTTCTGGGAGCAGCACTGCTTGCTGTGCAGGAAATCTCCATGGCCATGGCTCCTCACATTCCTGCTCTGTCCCGCTCTGGCTCCCCTCGAAGCTGGAGCTGTAGAGATAGATCTGGCCTTGCTCCAGCCACTGTCTCTTCATTTCATTCCTTACTCTGAACCAAGCAGCAGCCTCTCTGTGCCCTCCTCATGATATATCCTAGAGGTCAGTCTCTCTTCCTGTCCCCTTCCCAAATGATTGTCTTGGCATGCTGCTTCCACAGGAGGGGATAGTGGAGGGAGGAAGGTTTGCTGAGACCCAGCAGTTTGCAGTGAATACAACGAATGTTTGAACTATTCTTTAAAAATGTAATGTGCAAAGTACTGATTAGGATAAAAGCTGGTGTTCTTGTTGTCTAAACACATAACTATTTTAACACCTAATCCCTTTGCAGAGCAGGTATGTGGAGTTTCCTAATCCCAAAAAATTTTCACTTCTGTTACATAATTGTCCAGCTTTGAGCTAAATGAGAATGAGGTTTTGTCTCTCCTTCCTTCACTCCCTCCCTCTTCTATGCCCCCACAAAATATTTTGCTATGAATTCTTGTTTGTAGACAAGCCAGACCATATAGCTGTGGCGAGGCTTACTGAACAGGCTGCTGAGATGCTTGGCTGAGGAACAGTAATAAAGATTGCACAGTGCACCCACTAATTCTTTCAAATTTTCTGAAACTAGAGCTTTGTCAACAGTTCCATTTATTTTTAAACAAACCATCCTTCTGAAAATGGTGAAAGCCCTGGGTTGCACCCACAAAGCCTGTTGCCATACTCTGGGAAAACAACAGGAATTGCTTTTGCAGCCCAGGCAGGACCACTTCTGTGTTGGTGTTGTACAGAAAGCCATGGCCTTCAAGACAAAGCGTGCAGGGCATGGGGCTGCTGGCTCTGTGTGTAAGGTGAATGACACTGCTCAGGAGGTAGGTGACAGGAAGGAAATGAGGGTTCTCAACACCAGGAGAAAAGGCCATTTCCCCCTCTGTTATAAATACATGGCCTTCTTTGAGTTAGCAAGGTTATATGGTTGTAGGTAATAAAAAGTGGCTCAGGAGTCATTAATTCTGAGGTACAAGTTTCCCTTTGATGAGTTAACTGCTACAGACGTGGAATGTTTGCTCTCTTTTTTCTTTTTTTGCACTTGTTTCCAGCTCCTGCGCCAGCCCGACACCTCTCCATCCTTGCATCTGGTACTCTTTTATTTGGGCCTCGCTTGTGTTAGTGCATTGGCTGCCTCATCTCTGTTCGTCCTCAGGCTTCCCAGACTGTAACAAAACGTTTTCTACTGACACCATAAACTGCATGACTGCTGCCCCGCGCAGCGAAGTCTCTGTGCCCGCCCGAGGCAGCAGGAGGTTTCTGTACTATAGTCTTGCACTCTAAATTTTAGACTTTTTAAGCAGGTGAAAAATAGAACTTTATTTTTAAATGAGGCACTTGTTCTGGGAATTCCTTTCTCGGCCCCGGTCTGGTTGGGGCTGTGGGACAGCGCTGAGGTGTGTGGGAGGGCACAAGACTGCTCCCACGCCTCGCTTTTCTTCGCAGGCACCAGAGAGGGGCAGGGGCGGCGGAAACCGCCCGGGAGACGGTTGCCAGAGGTGTGCCCGTGGTTTATTTGAAATAAATTGTGACTTTCTAACTTCGGCAGTGTCTCGGCTGTTCTTATCGGTGCACGGGGAGGTGGGGGGGGCTCGCGTCTCTGTCCCCGCCCCGCCGTCCCCGCCCCGCAGTGACGCAGCCCCGCCGCGCCGTTGCCGTGGTGACGCGGGGCCGGCCGGGCCGGGGCGATGGCGGTGGCGGAGGCGCGGGCCGAGGGGCCCCCGCTGCCCGGCCCGCCGGGGGGCCGCCCGCGGCCCGTCTGCTCCCGGCCCTACTTCCTCGTCCTCATGGTCTTCGCGCACCTCTACGTCCTCAACGTCCTGGGGCTGCTGCTCTTCGTGCACCTCAGCGCCGGCGAGCCCGGCGGGCCGCCCGCCGCCCCCCCGCCGCCGCCGCCGCCGCCCGCCCGCGCCCTCCCGCGCCTCGAGGGCATCAAGGCAAGGCCGCGCCCGGGGACCGGGAACCGGGGCCGCCGAGCGCCGGGCGCTGACCGCTGCTCTCCCCGCAGGTGGGCCACACGCAGCGGGTGGAGCTGGTGCCCGGCAGGGCCCACGCCGTGCGCACCCTCAGCCTCAAGCCGCTCCTGTTCGGTGAGTACCGGCCCCGCCGGGGCCGCGCTGCCGGGCCCGGGCGCGCCGGTAGCGGGGCGGGGGCTGCGTGCGTGTCTGTCTGACACCGCCGCTGCCTTACACCCACCCGGGGGAACATGACTCCCCGCGTGTCGGCATCACCACCCGGGGCTGCTGCTCCTCGGGGCTGCGCTAAAGAGTGTGGTATCCTTCAAGGTATGTTAATATTGATGCAAAATTGGCAGAGGTTACATGTTCTGGATGGCCCACTTTGAAGAATTTGGAAGATTAACCTTTCCAGGTTTTTCAGGTTTCTGTAAAATACTAGGAATAGGCAGCAAATCGCTGGCAAGAACCTTGAAGAAGCTGCTCAATACAAGGAAAGGACAAACTTTTGTTAATAAATTATTAAAAACAATTTAGTATTGATGCTTCAGCACTGAGGAAATTTGATAGATTTAAATTCTTCCACCATTTTGTGTCCTGTTCTAGATTTATCTCTATTTTTGGCTTCTCTGATACACAACCACACAACATCTGCCTTTCAGATATTTTTAAATCTTCTTTACCTTTCTGTGATGCTTTGCTGTCACTGGTCAAGTCTCACTAATTGAACTCTGTGTTCTGGAAAGTCACTGACAACATGCTAAATAATTTGAGAGGGAGGAGTCAATCATTACAAAATTCCTACTATTGCAAAGTCAGAGAAAACCTGTTGTTTCTGAAAAGATAGCACGGAGAATCTTTCAGATGCTTTCTCAATAAAATAAATAGAGGGATTTTTTCTGATTCCAAATAGATCATATACACTGAAAATCTCACCATTAATTTCTTAGTGAATTTCTGTCTGACATTCACTAAACAGACACACCAACCTGGAGCTGATAACCCCACAGCATCACAAAACTGGTGTCATTACCAGAACCACAGTCTGAGGCAATTGGTCTGGTTTTCACTCAGGATAACTCCTGTTTCCTCTTCCCCTGCCTTTCCAGTACCACTGAAGTGAAACAGTTGGTCCTGGCCCCCAAGGAAGGTGCTGAAGATGATAAAAGGCAGGTTTGTTCTAGCAGCAGTAATCCTGCAGTTTTTAGCTTCTTGTTCCAGCACCTCCATTGGTTTTGAGGGAAGCTTTGCTCCCTGAGGATGCCATCACAGACAGTGACAGACATTCTCCATTTGAGATGCCATGAGTCTGTTTTCCTTTGTCCTCTGATAAGGAGTCCCTTATTTAGAAACTGCAAGTTGCAAGACAATTCTTATCTCCTGGATGAACCTGCCAGGAGCCAGCTCTGACTTTGAAAGACTTCCAGACACTTCTCTATCTATGCAAGCAGTACCAATGTCATTCAAGTAGTTTAAAAAAACTATTTCATCTCTGTTACTTAAATTAGTAGAAGTGTGTATTTAATTTGGTTGTGTTTGGTGATTACAGAAACCATTAGCAAAGACTCTTGAGTTTCTGGGGATTTAACACAAAATGCTGCAGCATACAAGAGCCAATTTAAGCAAACAGGAAAGTGCCTGATCTGTCAGCTTTCAGCAGAGCAGGCTGCAGTGGGACCAAAGCACCAGACACTCATGAATGATTTAATGTGTTCTCTGGGCTTCAGAGCATGGGCTGGGCACTGTAGGGGAACTTTAGGTTTGGTTTGTAGTTGTGGGTAAGTCACATCTGCATGGAACCCAAGTGTATTTTATGGAGCTATGAAAAAATCCCTGCCCTATTTTCCCCCCTCTGGCTACAAGGCATCATTTCTAAAGCTTGTAAATCAGACCATCTGTGCAGTTTTCAGTTGGGAAACTCTAGTAATCAAATAACCCTACTAATGGAAAACAAATCAGACAAAGCCTTTTCAACCTTCAGAGCTTTTATGTGTTTTGTTTTCCAAACGCAGTCTGTTCAGAAGATACTGCCATTGCAGGGACCACCTGACAGCAGAATCAGTGGATTGGGCAGCAGTTTCTAAGACAAGACAGTGGAGAGGAATAAAAATAGGAAATTTGACTGTGTTTTTCTTCTGAGCCTCGAGGAAGAGGAGTAAGCACTGCACAAATGTCAGGGCGCAGCTGAATTGCAGTGTGTGTGTCTGAGGGCTCGTTCCAGCCCACACCAGTGAGAGGAGGAGCCCGCAGTGAGGGCTGCTGGTGTGCCCTGTGAACACGGGGAGGCGATGTGTGTGTGCCCTGTGAACACGGGGACTGTGTGTATGTGTGTGTGTGTGTGCCCTGTGAACACGGGGACAGTGTGTGTGTGTGCCCTGTGAACATGGGGACAATGTGTGTGTGTGTGCCCTGTGAACATGGGGACAGTGTGTGTTTGTGCCTGTGAACATGGGGACAGTGTGTGTGTGTGCCTGTGAACACGGGGACAGTGTGTGTGTGTGTGCCCTGTGAACACGGGGACAATGTGTGTGTGTTTGTGCCCTGTGAACACGGGGAGGCGATGTGTCCCCAGCAGACCGATGTGTCCCCAAGCAGACCGGCTGTCTCTGCACGGCATCACCAGCAGGGCAGAAAGCATTCCTCCCAAAGGCTGGTTTTTCCACTTGTTTTGGTTTTTTATTTCAGCCACAGGTTTCAACCAATATAGAAAACTTTCCATGGACAGTGCTTTGTTAGGCTGTAGAAATCCCACTTGTTTCCTCATTTGGGGGTTTGCTGTTTTCTGCTCTGTGGTCTGGAGCACAGTGTGTGCCCCTGCAGGGAGTGACAGTCCTGCTTGGGTGAGATAGCTGCAGAGAGACTGAGTTTTCCCATATTTTTCCCATATTTTCTATCTTCCTTATGTACAGATGGAAGGCGAGGCAGCTGTGAAAGGTTTCTCCCCTGCTCCCATATCAAAACTGAAATATCCTACTGTGCTTGGGCTGGAAATCACCTCCCAGTCCCGAGCAAAGCTGCTGTTCACACCAGAGCAGAGCTTTGAACAGCTGATGTCTCACTCGTGCTCTGCTTTTCTCAAGGTTCTTGTGATATCCCCAGTTACCAGAATCTTCTGATCCACACTGAATTTCTGATGTTGAAAAACAGTTTTTTCCCTGTTATGTAGAAACCCTCAGCTGTCTGCTCTGTGCCTTTCCTGCTTGAGAATGACTGTTTCTTTTTGCTTGTGTGGATGCTCATCAACTCTCAGTGCAGGAAGCTAGAGGGACAGCCTGACTCAAGAGCAGAGTTCAGCATGCAGTTTTTAAAGGGCTGGGCATAGCCAGGGTGGGTTCCTCTCCCTGTTAATTCACCTCAGACTGTTCAAGAGTAAAGTATTTGCTCCATTACATAAAAAGTATCACTTCACAGTCAGGGAGACTTTCATGTAATCTCTGGACAGAAAATAAACAGGCACTTGGACAGCATCAATGTTTCAGGGTCAAATAATGAATCTGAAATACCAGCTCTGATAATGAGAACTAGAAGGAACTGTTATAAAGGGTTTCTTCTAGTTTGTCCTCACCTGCATAGTTTTGTTGTGATGTTGGATCCTATGCAAAGCTGAACATAGCACGTCCTGGATCTACAGAGCATTGTCAGAGGAACATGTTAAACCTGCATCCTTAAGCTCTGTCTTGGTAAAACAGGGATCTGTAGTGAAGCCCTATCTGTGCACTATGACTGCTTCAAATCACCTAGAAGTATCACTGTACATCTCCAAAACACCACCTGCCAGGGAAAGGAGTTTTCTAGCAATAGGGAGGGGAGCAGTTTCTCATTGCCGGAGGTGAGCTTTTTCAGACCTTCCATCCCGCCTGTTCAGGGCAGCGGTGGTGCTTCCACCTCCTCACTGCCTGGTGCAGGTTCCTGTTCCTCTTCTGCCAGGCATAGGCCTTGTTCACCACCACTTTGTCACTCTGCACGTCACCACTGACAACAAAGACCCCTGCCTGGGTGCCTCGCATGATGTTGTGGGCGCAGGTGGCATCTATGTCCAGCCACTGCTGGAGCCTGGCAGGGATTTCAGTTCTGAGCAGCGGGCCGTGCTTCAGCACCTCCACTTTGGAGGGGTCCAGGTCAAAGTCCGAGATGGTGGTGGTGGTGTTCCTCCTCAGGATTCGGATTTTCACTGCTGCAGGGGTTGGAAAAAGAGCTGTGAGTTCTGTTTACTCTTCATAGCTCTCTCCTACTTCAAGACATGGAGCCAGCCCAAGGCTTCTCTGCTGTCTCTGTAATGTGGGGAAGTATCTGTCCAAGCTTTTCCAATTGCAGTGAACTTCTAAAAGTTCTCATTTGAGGTTTGTTTCCAGTACTGAACACTGTTCTTAGAATCACAGAATTATTTAGGTTGGAAAGTATCTCAGAGATCAAGTTCAACCACTGACCCAGCACTGCCCAGTTCACCACTAAACCATGTCCTCATGTGCCACAACCACGTGTCTTTCAAATACCTTCAGGGGTGGTGACTCAAGCCCTTCCCTGGGCAGCCTGTTCCAGTGCTTGATAATTCGTTTGGTGAAGAAATTTTTCCTATTACCCAATCTGAACCTCTCCATTGCAACTTGAAGCAATTTCCTCTTGTTACTTGGGAGAAAAGGCCTCCTCCTCAATCCATTTCCCTTCTAAGAGCGGCAAAGGTGTATCAGTGGCAAAGATACACCACTGTAGAAACCCTGGAGGAATCATGGGCACAAGCAAGCAGATGCATCAGTCCTGGTCTTGTGCAAATTGCTTGACTTTTCTCTGAGCAGGGATTTCAGAAGTTACATGACTGACAGCTGCTCAGGATTTGTAACCTTTTTTATTGAAAAATATCTTTATTTTTCTGTATGTGTGCCTGAATTCAGGACAGTATCTTGAAAACTTCCTGCCATGTGATTGAGCAGCACCAGTGCTGCTGCTTGCTTGGGCTAGGAGAGGGAGAGTCACAATACTAGAACAATACTATTAAAGTTTGAAATAGCTGGCATGGAATTTGCTAAAGGTTCTTATAGGCACTGGTTGAAATGTTTGTCTGCAAGGGAAAACCAGAGTACTGCTTGTTTTTAGTACTCACAGACAAAAACCAAACCAGAGCCCACAGAAATAAATCAGATCTTCACTTTTGGTGCTGCCAGGAGCCGGGTCCTCCTGGTGCCTCACAGGTAAGGTGGAAACTGAAAATCGCTGAGATCTGCTGTAAAAGTTGCAGTTTCTCCAAGTCACTATGTTACAGCAAAGCTATTTTCGGTCCATGGCACTGCTTGGCTGCTGGAGGGAGTGGTGGCAGTTGAGAGAAAAAGGAGTGTACTCACCAAAATCATTTGCACAGAGGCTTTCCAGGATCTCCCTGGCAGTGCTGGCCTCCTCAAGCTCACAGTCCTGGCAGCTGGCTCGGGGCACTGCTGCAACACAAATGAGGTTATAGCACCCTTGTCAAGCTTCACTGGAAAAGGCACAATGAAATTTTGGGATCTGCAAGTGGTGGCTTGCTGTTTCTTAGTGATGCTTCTTCCTGAGCTACCCAGGCCCTGGAGAGGTACCTCAGACAGGCAAGGTGGGAAATGTTAGACTCTCCTTCCTGTGAAGGCAAGCACTGCTTGTCAGTGCTTTGTTCAGGCTTGTGTGTGTTGCTGCATGTTAAAGCAGCAGTGAAAATGCGTAATGAAGATCTCCTAATTTGGATGAAACAGCAAAACCAGTGGTATGGCCAGACTCCATCCAGTGATGCTGAAATGATGTTGAAATGTCTGTTCTCCCCTTAACTGCTCTTGAATCTCCCCCAGTGTTCATCAGGATCTGGGTGTTAATTGAGTCCTTCAGACAGACTTTTTTCCAGTGTAACTCATGTCTGCAGAGGCTCATGTCCCTTCATGGTGTTTCCAATGTTTAGAGAGAAGGCTTAAAAAACATTTCTTTTTGCATGCTTTTAAGCCCTAGACACAGCTGAAAGATCCAGGCTGCAGCTCCATAGCTGCACTGGAAGCACATCTCACTCACTGCTGGGAGTCTGCACTCCATGAGCTCTCCCACTGTGCCTGGGCCGGAGGCTTTGCAGCCTTTCCTCCCACCCTGCGGGGTCTGATGGCACCCAGGGAGATAATGAATACAGCAGAGAGAGGAACAAGCCACAGCCAATGTTATGCTAATTTTCTATACACGGCTCCCAGAGAGAACAAAACTAGAATTTGTATTTTTTTTTAAATACAGCTTAAAACCAGAAATTTGCAGAATAGAAACAAATATGCAGAATAGAAACAAGTATGCAGAATAGAAACAAGTCATAGGATCATCCTTTTGAGCTTTCAGTGTTATTTATGGGAAAATACATGAAGCAAAAAACCTCTTACTTCTCCTGCTTGAGGAATTTTCATCCACGGACACTGCTGCAATACACAGCTCATGATCTGCAGGGAACTTGTTGCAGTTGAGGATTTCGGGCCAGGGGTAGCCGTAACAAGCCATGACGGGCGCGCAGCTTCTCTTGACGGCCTCGCAGAGGCTGCGGCAGGGGAAGATGAGCCTGGGGAGGGGATGGGCATTCGGGTGAGCCTGGGGAGGGGATGGGCATTCAGCGCCTCCGTGTGCCTGCCCGGGGGCTGAGGGTCGAGCCCTAACGCCACTGCTGCTGCACAGGGCTGTGTTGAGGGGTTAGCAGGCAGTTTGGGGGTCTTTGACTTTTTTTTTTTTTGAACATTTATGACTAGGAAGTAAGCAAGGAATTTTTGAGGACAAGAGGGATAGGGCAAGCTGCCAGAAGCCTTTCACCTTAGGGGTCTTCTCTAGTTGTGCAAAGACTGCTTATCTTTAAAGGTGCCTGATTAAACACCAAATTTCCGTAGCAGCTCTGTACTTTGAGAGCTGTACCTCAAAACTGGGGATTTCTTTCTGCTGCTGGAACTGTTGGGAAACTGAGAACTATATGATCAGGGTAGGAGCTGGGGTGAGGGGCTGCACAGGAGGTGGGAGGTGGAGCTGGTGTGTGCCAGCAGCTACTGCAGTGTATGAGGGGCTGGCCAGGGCATGTGGCAGCAGTGCCTGGGGTGAGAGAGCAGAAGAACCCCAAGGAGGGAACATATTTCTGCTCCTGTGATGTGAAAAGCTCATGTTTTGCTTTCAGAGGGATGATCCCTGCTGAGTAATCCAATTGTCCCTTGCCGAGAGCAGCAGCACTGCTTGTTGGGGACTGCACAGATCACATCGAATGCATTTTCTCTCGGGAGGCACACGGAGTCGTGCTCCTGCAGGGAGTTACCTCTTACACTGAAATAACTCATAAAAGCATCTTACCTGTCCAAACAGATGGGTGCAAAGAGGGAGCAGAGGAAAATCCTAGCGTCTGGGTGGCACTCCCTGGCTAGCAGGGGCAGCCAGCTGGAAGACTGCTGGATGACTTCTGTCATGGTCTCATGCTCCAGCAGGTTGGGGATCCTCATGTCGGAGTAGCCGATGTCGTAGCAGAGGGCCATGCTCTGAGGGATGGGCATGCAGCTGGAGGATCTCCTCAGGTAGCTCCCCCGGGCACCTGGAGAGCCCCAGAGCAGCAGGCGGGCCAGGAGACCCAGCAGGCACGGGCCACCCAAGCTCCAGGGGTGCCTGCCAAGGGACCTGGCCATGCTTGGAGCAAGTGAACCAACAGCACACCCCGCACTGAGCTGCTCCTGCCTGTGGAATGCCTTTTATAGCCTACCAGCCACCTCTTTGTCAATCCATCCTCATTAAGTGCGGCCCTTTCAGAGCCCTCATGGGGAAGACAATGCTCCAATTTTCATTTGCCAGAGGCCCCGATTGTTTGTATTTTAGCAGGGGTTTGGCTTAGATCAGCAGGTGTGGAAATGAGGGCAGTTGGGGAGGGGTGAATGACTTGGCCGATGTGTCTTGGGGCTCTTTCAGCCAAGATTGAATCTCTGTTTGACACCAGTGCTCCAACCCATCCCCTTTCTCTTGCTCCAGGATTAGTCATTATTTCATAAACCGTAATGTTTTCCTCTCTTTTGTTTTTTGTAAAAGCAATCAAGTGTTGCTTAAAGTCAATTAGGAGGCATTTGTTTAGCTGGATCTATTGTTGAGCAGGCAGGGAGATAGGATGGTCTCACAGCCACAAGTTAACTGTTTGAGAGAGCTGGGGGCAGAGAGGAACTAATTTGCAGCTGTGGAGCCAAGTTGTTTGCAGACAGATTTGGCAGCACTCAGCTGGAAACCCCCTCACCTTGCAACCTGCATGACCACACACTTTCCAGTTAACAGAATTCCTGCTTCATTCTGAAATCCCCTTACTGCCACTGAAGAATGGAATTGTCCTTCCTCCAGCATGTAATTAATGTTCTGTCAGCCACCATTATTGTAGCCCAGTTTGGGGAACCTGAAATACTGGGGGTGTTGGTTGCCAGTGCACATGGTTCATTGGACCTGGTGCTGTGCCATGAGGTTCAAGCTGATCAGTAGAAGCTCCAGCTCTGAAGCATCCTCTGGCACAAGGACTCTGTGCTGCCTGTGGCAGAAATTGTTTCCTTGGAGTGTGTTATGGATACAGCTGGCTGCATTGTGTTCCTGGGGCTTCCCAGGAACAGCTCATTTTCTGCAGGGCTGGTTCTGGTCTGTGCTTAGCAGGAAGCCAACTGATTATTGACAGCTTGAGCCGATAGGGTTGATTTCAGGTCATGAAAGTAATTAATTTTCCCCTCCATTTGAGGACTGCTGCTGTAGTTGATCTATAACATGTCCTTGGCACATACCTGCAGGAGCTCTAGGGAGCTGCAATTTGGAGAGCAGGACCTTGGGTCTAGGAGCACTTAACCTGTCCTGCATTGGTGGTTTTCCTTTCCCTTTTCAAAAGTCTCAGCAGCTCATACCAGGGTCACCAGAGCTGTGACAGACACCAGCCAGGAGGATCCTCTGAACCTCCTGGGCCACAGTGGAATTGTGTTCTGGAATGGAACCTTGCCAGTGCTGTCCAAGTGTGTGCCCAGTGTACCAAGCAGCTGGAAGTCTCTTAGCCTCATGGTCATGCATGGATTTCTCTGCAGTTTAATTTGCTTGGGATTGTGGAATTTCCTGATTGCTGCTGGGTTTGTGCTGCACAGGAAAGCTGGAGATACCTGGGTATGGAGTCTGGCATCATCCACATCCAGTATTTTCCTCTTTAACATTGCATTTGAAGACCATTTTTAGTGGGAGAATCAAGAGAATGAGTGGGAGTAAGTTAGAATTTTTCCCTTTTCTGTTTGAGTTGTATAATAGAGCACTGTGCCATGTTCCCCTGAAAGGGATTTGGTTTTGTGCAAAGTGCCTTCCTCCCCACATGAGAGCAAGGAAGTCTGAAACCCTGGCCATCAACACTGCCCACTGTAATGATTTTTGGCCTCCCTTCCTGTAAAGCAGCAGTTCCCAGACTGTGATCCACATGGCACCTTTGAAATGGTAATATGCAGAGATATGCACGTGTTTGTTCACTCCTTTGTCCATTGTGGTATCTGTGAGAGAGTTTAAGGGCTTGACCCCAGGATCCAAGCATTTAGGAACTGCTGCTATAAAAATACCTGCCTCCAGCAGCTCAGGTGTGTGGTGTATGCTCTTTGAGAGCCCTTTTGGTAGAAGGGTGGATGTTTTTGAAAGTCCCAAACTTAGTTCCTAAATTTTCCCCCTACCTATTTTGATTTTTTTTTCCTGAGAGTCCTGCTACCAGCATGGGATCCCACTGTAACAGTTCCTCAGTCTCTGTTCCTGCTCACACTTTTGCTGCAGAAATCCCTGACTTCCTGACAGAGGAGGAGTGCAAGCTCATTGTCCATCTGGCAAAGCTAAAGGGACTACAGAAGAGCCAGATCCTACCAACAGAGGACTATGAGGAAGCCATGGAAATGATTGAAATCAGCCAGATGGACATTTTCAATCTGCTGGATCACAATCAGGACGGGCAGCTGCAGCTCAAAGAGGTAGAGTGTGGGCAGACTGGGGAAGGTGTGCTGGAGACCCTCTGGCACATCCCCTCATCAGATACTCTCTTGGTTACTCATGTGCTTGGGTGGGGCCAGAGCCCAGGATGTACCAATCACAATTTGCTTCATTTTAATGCCTCAGAATTTGTGCTGGCCTTCAGAATGGAAGTTTCTGGGCAATGTGCAGCAGCTGTCATGCTATTGGGAGGCAGCAACAGTCCTTGGCAGGACATGTGTGATTTGAATATGCTGGATAAAATGTTCCTGTGCTGTGGGTTGTTGCCTCTTGCTGTGTGTCCTGGGAAGTGAGTTTGTCACGCAGGCTGCTTTGTGGGGAACTCACAGTGTGAATTCACAAGCCCCAGCAAAGCCACCCTATTGATGAGCTGAGAGGAATAATAAGCCTCTTGTCCACAGCTCTTCAGCACCCTTGCATCAGGGCAGGTTCTGACAGTTCAAGCGTGTCCCTCCTCAGGCTCCCATGCCAGGTGAAGCTGGGAGTCTGAACCATCCTGTGCACCATGAGTGCTGTGGAGTATGGGGAGCTGTGCCAGTACCAGCCCAGGGCAAGGCTCCTTTCTCTCAAGGTCAGAGCCTGCTGAGAGCTGTTCAGGCTTCTGCATCTCTCTGTACATGTTGAAGGGAAGAATTTTGTTCCAAGCCCTTACCTTGAACAAGTAAAAGCATTCACTCATCAATATCAGTATTATCATCAATAGTTTTACTTTCTCTTCAAGAGAAATCTGTGCTCTCTCCACCCCAGGGCTGGTTAACCAAGTCCCAGCAGTCGTTTGCCATGACCTAAACTGGAAATAACAGCACTCATCTGCAACACTCTGTGTGTGGCTGCCAGATGATTCTCACTGCAATCGTCTTTCTGCAGAAATGTGCTCATGCCTGTCTGGCTGATGTGCTGTGGAAGAGATCCCACCAGGCCTCCTACAGGGAATCTGTAGGGTCTCAGGAGTGCAAGAAACCAGTGGATTTTTTTTGATCCATTTATGAATTTCAGGTGTTGACCCATACCCGACTTGGAAACGGCAGGTGGATGACCCCTGAGAACATCCGGGAAATGTACACAGCAGTCAAAGCTGATCCTGATGGGAATGGTAAGAGCAGCTCCATGGGAATCCCTTCACCCTCAGCACCTTGGACACCTTGCACAGCCATATGGGGCAGAGCAAGACCTGTGTCCCTGCCCAGGCCTTTTTTTCTGGCTGAATTCTTTGAGGGGAAGTAGCACTGCCCTAGACACCTTCTCAGGGAAGTACATGCAGGGTAACCCCCTTACTGCAGCACTCCTGCATCCCCACTCTAGTGGCTAACTGGTCCCACTGCCTGGGCTTGGATCTTGCTGGAGCAGGACCAGACCACAACTCCTCACTCCCTTTCCTCTGTCAGACCTGCCTTGGTTCATGCCCTGCTGTAACAGGATCTTAGGATCTTCTGATACAGAGCTCTTGTTACCTGGGATGCAGGTGTTCAGACACACATTGCATGCTCCCCCGTTTTCAGGGAGGCTTTCACAGCAGGCCAAGAGGCCCATGTCACTGTGAGGGGAGAGTGGAATAAGTGGAGCTGGGGGTGATCTTGTGTGTCAGCCTTTGGGGCTGACCCCCCTTTCTGCCACTGCAACCTCTCTGTATTCCATGAGGCCACTTCTGCCCCTCCTGCCCCCGGCCTCCCGAGGGCTCCTGCTGGTCCGGACATACACTCTAACCTCTGCTGCTCTAATTAGAGTGGCCTCAATTAAGCAGCACTCCATTTCCTAATCAAATTAAGTGAATGCACAGTCTCTTCCAGTGACCTGGCATTGAGAGCTGCCCAGGAGGAACTGCTTTGGAGTTGAAGCAGTAGCAGTGTGAAAGCATAAATATCCGGAGGGCACCCTGTGCAACTCTCCTCTAGGCTGGTGGCATTCTTGGCATGGGTCTGACTGAGTCCTCAGTGGCTTTTCCACCATTCTGGACATTAACAAATGAAAGGTCCTGTTAAAGGGCTATTGGCAGGACCTTGCTTCCAGAGTGCTGCTTCCCTCTGTTGTTAGATTGGTACATGACACTGAGGGACCAGGTCACAACCTGGATGTGGCACTGCGTCATCAAAGCCTGTGGGGAGTCAGGGGAAGTGCAGACAGAGAGACACGAGGAATAATAACAGTGGATCGTTTGGTCATGACCTGAGGATGTGGCACCTGGGAACTGTCCCTGGCTGACCCTTGTGGCTGGTCCTTCCTCCTGCCAGGGGGTGCTCGTGGCCAGGGAGCAGAGCTGGCACCCAGCAGCACTGGGTTTGCTGCCTGAGTGAGCTCCTCTCCCAGCCCATGGTGTGTGCAGGGCAGCCTGGGTCAGTGCACTGCATGCTGCTATCAGGGACCTGTGCAAGGCTTCCCTTCTCCAAAAGGAGGAAACAACAAATGTGAGGATTTTCCTGAAGCTGAGAAAGAGTCCACCCCTTGCTGATTCCAGCTGAGTGCAAACAAGAAATACCTGCTTCAAGAGAAACTGCTTTATACCTCTTGCTTTTCTGTTATTTCTATTTACGCAAGACCATACTGTCATGCATTCCTCATTTATGTTTTGCAGTTACACAAATCAGGAGAATGTACTGCTTGTTTTGGTTTGGCTTTTTCTTAATTACCCTGCAAGATCATATAGAAAATGTGGTCTGAGGTCCCACTCTGTCTTTAAATATGTTGATTTAAATATCTAAATAATAAGCCTCAAGACATTGGGTGGCACAGCTTCCTTGCGCATATCAGAACTGTAGTGTCTGTTTCTCTCTTTTGATATATTGATTTGTGGGTTTCAGGAGCTTTTTGAAGTTTAAAACGGTGTTTTGCCTGTCCCAGTTCTGACCCTGCACAGTTCACTTTGGCAGGTTGCTGTGTGTCCCTTGCTGCAGGCAAGAGCACTGCTGGAGCCCACGATCAGAGGCAGGAGGGGTGCAGCCTGTGCTGCACACAGTGAGCCCTGACTGGGTCTGTGTGAGGAAGGCAGTTTCTGCAGTGCCCTCAGCTGGTGGTTCTCCGAGTACAGGATGCAAGAACTGTTGCCTGCACCAGAGTCAGGTGGCCTTTCCTGTGTTCCCATAGGTGTGCTAAGTTTGGAGGAGTTCAAGCAGTTGAATATCCGTGATTTCCACAAGTACATGGGAAGCCAGAAAGTGAAGATGAGCGACTTGGTGCGCAACAGCCAGCACACCTGGCTGTACCAGGGCGAGGGTGCACACCAGGTCATGAGAGCCATTCGGCAAAGGTAAGGGCCAGGGAGCTCAGGGGAGGCTGGGTTTGGGTAGGCACAAGCATCACCTGTGTGCTGGGAGAGGCAGTGGCAGACTTGCTAATATTCACACTTCCTAATTGTGTGAAAAGTCCTTGGAGTATAAAGAGCAATGAGCACAGACACAAAATGGAGAGAGGAGGTTTTCATTAGAAGAAGAATTTGCATTGTCCTGTGGAAAGGGAAAAAGAAAAAATCGAGCCTTTCAGCATCTCCATTCACTTTTGGGAACAGCGCTATAAAACCAGGAAGATTTGGCAGTATATGAAATCATTCATTCTAATTAGTAACTGAGCTTACTGGGAGAAACTTCCCAGTTCCAAGGCTGTCTGGGTGCCAGCAGTTACTGTCATTTGCTTTAGTTACTCATGCATTTCACTGAAATCTGTCTTTGCTGTTCAGAGCTGACTTTTTAAAAAGCACGACTTCACCTTAAATTAGTCAAGTTAGTTTAATCCTCCAAGCACACATATTGTGGGGCAGCTCATGGCAGATGGGAGAACCTCTTACCTTTCCCTTCATCTCAGATTTGGTACTGGGAAGAGCTGAAGCCCAGCACAAAGGCCAGATCATGTAGCTGTAGTGAGTTTCAGATAATTGGCTGAAGACTCGCTTGTTCTTGTGGTGCTGGTCCTCACCCAGAGCGTGGGTGGGTAAAATCTGTCCTGAGGCCTGAAAAACAGCTGTTGGCCCCTCCTTTTCTTCAGTGCATTCCAGTGGGAAAATGGGGTCACATATTGCCTTGATTAGAGCAGACTGTGGCTGTCACCTTCTCTGTGCCAGCTAGCCAGCACACACAGCATCAGCATTCTGCTCGCACGCTCTGCAGTTGGCCACTGTCAGGAGGATGTGAAGACACAGCACTGAAGGAGGCTCTTGGTCCTCCTGGGACCAGGCAGCACCTGCAAGGGCTTTGTCATCCTGCCCAGGTGCCACATTGTCCTTGCACCTGCCCCAAGGGCTTCACCAGTCCGGATTCTCAGAGCTCTGAGTGTTCTTTGGCAGGTCTCAAGACGTACCTGCTTGCCTTGGGGATGATCTCAGATGTAGCAGTGGAAAAATCCCAGAGCAGGAGGGCTCCGGTCTCCTTGATCACTTCCAGTGCCCCTCTGCCCTGGGGGAGGCTGCTGCAAAGGCAACAGGGAAAGGTGAGTTAGGTGACAAGACTGTTCCTAGAGCTAGTCTCTCGTTCACTCTCAGCAGGGGTCCTGTGCTTTGCTGACTGTCCCTGAGGTCTGTAGGTGGTGTGCAGGAGTCCAGAGAAGTGATGAGATGGCACATGAAGGCTCCAGGGACATGCACAGAAGGGATCTTGCTGAGCAAGCAAAGTCTTCCTGAGAGCAGTCCTGCTAGAAATGCTGCCTTCAGTTTTGTTTTGGTTTTTTATTAACCTTGATGAGGGTTTTCTGAGCCAATGCTGATGGTCCAACAGATGAGTAAGGACCTGGCTGTCTCTTGGCATGCTCGCTGCAGCCCATCCGTCTCTCCGGTCTTTTGGGAAGGGGGTTCTCTTTCTCTGGGTTTATTCACTGCTTGGGAGTAGTGGCTGCCTGGGGTGAGGGTGGCTTTGCACTCAGCAGCTCTGCTCTCCCCCAGGGTAATGCGCCTCACTCGCTTGCCCCCCGAGATCGTGGAGCACAGCGAGCCCCTGCAGGTTGTGCGCTACGACCAGGGAGGGCACTACCACGCCCACATGGACAGCGGCCCCGTGTTCCCCGAGACTGCCTGCAGCCACACCAAGCTTGTTGCCAATGAAAGTGCTCCCTTTGAGACCTCCTGCCGGTAAGCTCCCTGGGCACCTTTGACAAGGGCTGTGAAGAACCCTCACCTCATCTCGCCTGGGACTCAGTGCTCGGGTTGTGGGCTCACAAACCAGCTCAGGACATCACAGGCATGAAGGGGTTTTAAAGGGGATGGGGGCAAAACCCACCTGGGTCCATGCAAGGAAGGTGGAGTGGGTGGTCCTATCCCAGCAGAGCCTACAAGCACACTCATTACTCTAGACAGAGGTTTTCTTTGTTGTCCTTGTGTTACTCTTGGAGAAAAGCTGATGGTGTAAATCATGTGCAGTGTGACGTCTTGGAGGAGCCACTGTATTTATGGTGGAGCAGCTTGGCATGGGGAGCCCCTGTGCATCTCCTCCTGCTCCAGGTGTGTCTCCTGACAGTCTCTGTCTTGCAGGTATGTGACCGTGCTGTTCTACCTGAACAATGTGACTGGGGGAGGTGAAACAGTCTTTCCTATTGCTGATAACAGGACCTACGAAGAGATGGTAAATGAACCTCCCTACGTGTTACCCCTGGGGATTCTGAGTCCCTCTTGGAATGTCTTTATTCATTGTGGCTGCAGAAGGGGTCTGGTGTGTTAGGTTGGTGTGCATTAGTATTTGCAGCTGGAGCACTGGGGAGACCATGTTCCACTTACAATCTTTTTCCTCTGAGGACAGGGGAGGAGGCACAGAGCTTTGACAGCTCAGCTCTCCCTGCTCAGAGGTGTGAGGTGTCAGGCAAAGTGTTAAGAAATGGCAGCTGCTCAGAAACAGGTTATGAACCTCCTGGGGCCTGAAACTGGCTGCTCCAGGTGGGTTATGAAAGCTCCTGCATCAACCTTAAGGTATCCTGTGGAACACTCAGACAAGGGTGAGGGGCAGGGGTATCCCAGTGCCTGTGCCTTGTTCCAGCCCTGTTTGTGACATCTTCCCTGTGGTTTCTGTCCAGTCCTTGATCCAGAACGACATTGACCTGCGAGATACTCGGAAAAACTGTGACAAGGGCAATTTGCGAGTGAAACCTCAGCAAGGCACTGCTGTCTTCTGGTACAACTACCTGTCAGATGGAGAAGGTACAGGCTCACTTCAAAACGGAGCTCTTGGGAGGGGTGGGATTGCAGTAGGTGACAGCCATCATCTCCTTGCTGCAGCTGGGAGCTCAAAGAGCAGCCAGAAAAAGGGTGGTAGCTGCCTGCTAGTGGGAACTGTAGAGTCTTTTTGTCAACAGCTGAGTAGGAGCTTCCTGACTCTGAAAGGCCTTTGTTTACAGGCAGTAGGTCAGTGGCTCCTGATGTCTTTGGGGGACAGGACTAGCTAGCAAACAAAGACCTTGGCTGCACTCGCCCTCACCAGCTGCCTTCCATCCCACTGTGCAAACTGAAACTCCTGCTGGAACTTGGTCTGCAATTCAGAATGTGTCACTGATGTGGTGTTGCCCAAAGGGGTGGGGAGGGGAGGTAGACAAAGGCACGACCATCAGCTCTGCAGCATGAGGACACATGGGCCACCCCATGCCACGCTTGGGGCCAGTGCCTGCTTTGTAGCTCAGCCACAGCCCCACGATGTGTCCTTGGGCTGTTTTTGTCACGAAGCGCAGTGCGGTTTTCCCTGACACGCTGGGAATGAACATGAATCTTCAGGGCTGCTGGTGAGTTTGGCTCCAGAGGGTTTCCATGGCAGATTCTGAGCTTTGGTTGGAGGAAGGAGTGTAATGTCCCAGGTCCCCTGAGAGCAGTCCATGTTTCCATCTCTAGAAAATCCACAGAGGAGGTCACAAGACGAGTGTTTGGGCTGTTGGGTGATAATAGCAAGAATTGTCGCTCTCCTACTAGAAGAGCCCTGTTGTGTTTTTACGAGCAATTTGTTCCTAAATGGAAAGTGGCTGCTGATGTAAGTCTGCCACAGAAAAACGATAGGATCATTGTAAACAGATCATTTAGAACTGCTGAAATGAATCTCTAAAACGGCTGCAAGCCTCTGGCTTCCTCAGGCTTTTTAGTGGCAGAACCCATCTCTTCTGTGCCAGCCTTCCTTTTTCCAAGAGAGCTGACAATGACAGGCTGTGATCTGGATTGTGAGAGCCACTTGTGCTGAGTGCAGAGGTGGAGGCAGTGGGCAATTTGCACTCAGGGAGCCTGCCCTGATGAACTCCTTGTAGGCGCTAGGGTAAGATGGCACTAAGATGGAGGGGTGCAAGGAAAAGTAACTGCTGGAAGATGTATCTGAGCTCAAATCCAAGCAGGTAGTGCAGGCAGGAGAGACAGCATTGGTGTTTGCTGGCCGTGTGTTCCTGTGTGGTCCCAGCTGTGTCTGCCTTCCTGTGCCACCGTCTAACGGGGCTCTGCTCCGCAGGCTGGGTGGGGGAGCTGGACGACTTCGCTCTGCACGGCGGCTGCCTGGTCACCCAGGGCACCAAGTGGATCGCCAACAACTGGATCAACGTGGACCCCAACCGCCGGCGGCAGCAGCAGTTCCAGCAGGAGATGGAGCGCTTAGCGGGGTCCGAGGCGGGGCCCGGGGCCGGAGCCGGAGCCCCGGGGGAGTGGACAGTGGACAAGGCCTACAGCGGGGTGCACCTGGAGCTGTAGCGGCGCGAATGCCGCGCGTGCCCTTTTCCCGCGCAGCGCGGGGGGGCGGGGCCGGGGCCGAGTGCGCGGCGGGGCCGCGTCGCGCGCCAATAAAGCGTGAGAGAAACGGGCGGTGCTTCCGCGTGCTCGGGGCGAGGCGGCGGGACCGGCCAATGGGCGGGGGCGGGGCGGGGCCACGTGGGACTCGGCCAATGAGCGCTGGGGGGGCGGGGTTGGTGCGGCCAAGATGGAGTCGGTGGCTCTGGTGGCCCCGGTGACCGCGCTAGAGTTCGCGGGGGATGTGCTGCTGGCGGGTGAGCGCCGGGACCGGACCGGACCGGGGCGGGCGGCGGGGCTAGCGGCAGCTGCTGACGCGGTGTCTCGCAGGTACAGGCCCGGAGGTGGTGGCGTTTCGGCTGAGCGGCGGCGGGCCGGCGGCGGCGGCGGGCCGGCGGAGCGTGCTGCGTGAGGCCAGCGTGCAGGGGCTGCGGACCGAGCCGGGGCCCGGGCCGGTGGCGCGAGTAGCGGTGTTCGGCGGGCGCTGGCTGGCCGTGCTGGCGGTGCGGCGCGGCGGAGCGGGCGCTGGGCCGCTGCTGGCGGCGTGCGGCGGCGGGGCCGCGCGCGAGCTCCGGGCGCGGGTGTGGGAGGCGCGCTGGGCGGCGGGCGGGCGGCTGGCGCTGGCGCTGGGCGGCGGGACCGTGGCGCTCTACGAGTGGTGGGGCGGCGGGCGCTGGCTGCGGCAGGCGAGCTGTGGCGGGGCCGGGGCGCTGCGCTGCGCCGTGCTGGCGGGGATGAGCTGGGGGCGGCTGGCGCTGGCGGCCGGCACGGCGATGGGGAACGTGGTGGTGTGGCGGGCGGCGGCGGCCGCGGCCCCGCACCGTCAGCTGTGCGGGCACCGGGGCGCGGTGCTGGCGCTCTGCTACGCGGCGTCGCGGGGACTGCTCGCCTCCGCCTCCGAAGACCGCAGCGTGCGGCTGTGGGCCGTGGGCGAGTTGGGCGGCGGGGACGGGGCCGGCACCTGCCTGCTGGTGTGCTACGGGCACGGGGCGCGAGTGGCCGCCGTGGTGCTGCGGGGGCCGCTCCCGGTCAGCGCCGGGGAGGACGGCGCCTGCCTGGAGTGGGGCGGCGGCGGCACCGTGCGGCGGGCGCGGCGCGGGCACCGCGGGGCCCTGCGCGCCCTGGCCCTGCGCCCCGCTGGCGGCCGCGTGGCCACGGGCGGCGACGACGGCGGCGTCCGGCTCTGGCAGCCCCGGCGGGAGGCTACAGCGGCGGGCCCTGCGGTTGCAGCGCTGGGGGCCCGGGAGCGGCCGCGGGCCGTGCTGCTGGTGGGGCCGCAGCGGGTGCTGGTGCTGGACGAGGCGGGCGGGCTGGCGGCATTCGAGGTGGCTCAGGGTTGCTGGACGCCGGTGCTGCACCCCGCCACCAGCGGGCCCCGCGCCGTGCTGGCGGCCGCCCCGCTGCACGGATGGGACGAGACGCTCTGCGCCGTGGCCGGCGGCGACGGGCGCCTCCTCCTTTTCGCCTTGAGCCGCCCTGGGGCCGCCACCGAGCTCACGCTGTTCGAGGGGGCCGTGCACGGGCTGAGCTGGGCCCCCCGTCCCGGGCTGCCCCCCGACACCGCTGCTGCTCTTCTGGCCTCTGGTCCCGACGGGGAGATGCTGTGGCTGGATGTCACCCACCGCCCCGGGCAGGCTCCCTGGGTGCGGCTCATGGGTCGATACCTGCTGCCCCCCTGCAAGCAGCGCTGGCACACCTGTGCCGCCTTCTTGCCCCAGGAAGGACTCCTGGTCTGTGGGGACCGCCGGGGCTCCCTCCTCCTCTTTCCTTGCAGCAGCTCCTCGGGGTGGGCTGCAGAAAGCACCAGCATTGTCAATGGTGGCACTGACCCCGTTGTTGAGGACTCCAGCAATGAGCTGGAGCCCTCTTGCTTTTTGCACAAAGAGGCTCTTCCTCTTGAGTCCCCACTGACAGTGCTCTTTGGACTCCACGGGAAGACAGGAGTTACCTCGGTGAGCATCCACAAGGGCTACATTTACAGCACGGGCCGGGATGGTGTCTACCGCCAGCTCCGCCTGCAGAACCAGCAGCTGGAGGTCCTGCAGAAGCACAGGCCCTGCAAAGGGCTGCAATGGATTGAGGAGCTGCACTTCACCTCGGATGGGAACCTGCTTGTGCTGGGCTTTCACGCTGACAACTTCGTGGTGTGGAGCAGCAGGACCGGCGAGAACATGCACTGCATCCCCTGCGGGGGCGGGCATCGCTCCTGGAGCTACTGCAGCAGCCCCTCGGCCGAGGTGTTCGCCTTTATCAAGTCTGGGGATGTGATGCTGTACCACCGTGAGGCCGAGCCCTGCGAGCAGCAGGTGCTGCTGGAATCCCTGCACGGGCGGGAGATCACCTGCGTGCGGCGCCTGGGGGCTGTGCAGGTGCCCGGCTGTGCCACCGTTAACGTGTTTGTCACCGGCAGTGAGGACACCACGACCTGTGTCCTGGTGCTCAGTGAGAACTCTCGGGCAGCTGTGCCCCTTGCCCGCCTCAGTGACCACATTTCCAGTGTGAGGACGTTGGCATTCGCCATGGGACCTGGAGATGAGGGCCTTGGTGATGAGGGCTTGTCTGCCCTGCTCTTCTCTGCTGGTGGCCGTGCACAGATCGAGTGCTACCGGCTGCTGTGCACTGGGGACACGGCGGCTCAGAGTGCTGTGGCCTGCCAGGTCATGCACGTGGCCTCCCACCGGCTGGACAAGCATTGGGAGAAGAAGAAGAACAGGCACAAGCTTGTCAAGATGGACCCAGAGACGAGGTGATGATCAGGGACTGCCCAAGGCAGGATTAGTAGTGATCACAGTGTGGGAGGGTGTTGAGAACTGCACGGGCCTCCACTGGACTACCTGCTCTGTGCAGCTGCAGGTTCAGCTGAGGCAGACAGGGCCAGCGTGGCTTCGTGTGTGATTCCTGGTGTACAGTGCCCTGTGGGTCTCAAGGGGCTTTTGGTGTTAGGGAAAGGCTCAGGGCTGCTCTCCTGGGCCACCCACCTCCATGGGGCCACAGAGGTGTTGGTGAATGTTGTGTCTTTGCTGCAGGTACATGTCCCTGTCATTTGTGCCTGGGACGAGCACCAAGCAGATGCCAACACCCTGGAAATTCCTGGCTGCTGCCTGCAGTGATGGATCAGTCCGGTGAGGAGCCATCATGGGGCCTGGCAGGGAGAATGGAGCTGGTGATGGCAGCAGAGCAGGCTCAAAACAGGAGGCTGCTGCCATGGGATGTGGCCTGCTCTGAGCTGGCCATAAGACAGGGCATGGTGAGAAATGTGGCAGTGGAGCCAGAAGCTCCTACTCTCCCACAGCCAACTGGCCTCTGCTCCATTACAGGATCTTTGGGCTGCTGGAGGCTGCTCGGAAGTTGGTGCTGGTGGCAGAGTCATTTCACCACCAGCGCTGTGTGCTGAAGGTGGAAGCGATCCTGCACACAGGGGCAGGAGGAGAGAGGTGAGCCCTGAATGCTGGGCTGCAATTGATGGGCTCTGGGGAGAAATGTCTGTCCTTGCAGAGTGCTGGCAGCTGAGCAGGCAGAGGGAAGGGAGAAGTTAATCCCTGGGGGCTGCTCTGCCACTTCCACGGATCTCAGTGGGGACCCCCAGGGCTGCAGCCAGAGACTCCCTCTGCACCCCCCATTCTAGGAGGCACCTCCTGTGCAGCGCAGCCACTGATGGCAGCATTGCCTTTTGGGACATCACTGGCCCCATCAAGGATGCAGCAGACGCCCTGCACCAAGCAGAGGGAGAGATGCAGCCCTTGGGTGAGTGCTGCTGCCCAGCAGCTCTTGTGCTCCCTCTGAAAAGGTGAGCATTGCTCTCGTGACCCAGCCCATGTTCCCAGCCCTGGAGGCCCCGCTGGTCACGGTCATGGCGCACAGCTGCGGCGTCAACAGCCTCCACATCCGAGAGACGCCCGAGGGACGGTACCTGGTGGCCAGCGGCAGCGACGATGGCTCCATCCACGTCTGCCTGCTGGAGGTAGCCCTGGGCAGGGCTGAGGGCACGGCAGGGACCTGCCTGCGGCTCCTGGAGCGGGTGTGCAGGCCCTGTGCCCACGCTGCCCATGTGACGGGGATCCGCGTGCTGCGGCCAGACCTGCTGCTCTCGGCCTCAGTGGACCAGCGCCTGACGCTGTGGAACCGCTGCCCAGGAGAGCTGGTGCCGCTCAGCACCACCTTCTTCCACGTGCCTGACCTAGCTGAGCTCGACTGCTGGGAGGTGGAGGAGGCTGGGGGTGAGCTGCGCTACTACTGCGTGCTCTGTGGGCAGGGCCTGGAGATGCTGTGTGGCACAGCCTGCTCCAAACCTCCTCCACAAGAGGCTCCTCACTAATGGGGCAGGTGTGTGACACACCCAGATCCCTGCCTGCATTCAGAGGGTACCCTGCACTTGGGCTTTGCCCATCGCTGTGGTCCCTGCCTCCAGCCTGCACACTTGTGTGTCTTGTCCTGAGGGGACAGGCATACTTGGCTCCTTCAGGCACATGCCATGGTTGTGGTGCTTGAGGCCAGTGGTCTCTGGGAAGAAGGCAGATGTGATCCCTCCAGACAAGCCTAGGGCTTCCCCATGCAGTAAGGAAGTGGGGCAGTTAGCCCCTGCTGCCCAAGAGCAGCTCTTCTCTGCAAGGTGTGAAGGACCAATGTCAGCTTTCCAGTCTTGGTTTTAGAGAGGAACCTTGGGAGGGCACTGAGGATATGGCCCAGCCCTGGGAGCTTGAGAGCCCGAGGAGGCCAGGAAGGGTCAAGGACTGGTGTGACACACGCTGTGCTTTAGCCTTGCGTGTCCACAGACAAAGCCCTGTGTGACAGTCTTGACCCTGCAGAGCTGAAATCCACAGGGACACCGATCCTCCACAGCAACACCCTTGTGGCATGGGGTGGGAGTGGCTGGGCTGCCCACAAATACCACCCCCCTCAGGCCAAGTGGGTTTTTCCTGCATAGCAGCAGGATCCAGGACAGTCAGACCAAAGAAAGGAAGGAAAGACAAACAACCCTGAGGTCAGACACATAGAAGGGTTGTCCAGCAACAAGTGTATTGGACCCCAATACTGGGGCCTGGCTCAGAGCCCAACAGGAACCAGGAGCCTCAGGAGCTCCCTGCCAGCACGGAGCACCTTTCAATAAAGTTTTGAGGGAAGTGAAGTTGGCATTTGTCTGTCTTTGTGGTGACTGGTCCCTGCTGCCACCTCCCCAGTACTCCCAGCCCATCTTTCTGGGGTGCCATGGGAGCCCTTTTCCCTTCTGCTGGTGTGAATGTGGAGGGGCATCCATGTCCCACACTGGGCACAGCTGCAGAGAGCACAGACCAATCCCCAAACACCATGGGAAGGAAATGCCTCCATGGGGCTGAACTGTGCCTTGCCTGCCACTGGAGCAGCCCTTGCCCTGCCAGGACAGTGTGCCCTGTTCTCCTGCCAAGGTGTGGTGTGTAGGTGACTGTCACACCACGGTCCAGCTCTTCAGGGGTGGCTCAGATCTGGCTGAGGGGAGGGAGGTGCAGGGTTGCCAGGGCGCTGTGGAACACATCCCTCACTGCTCCCAGCAGCTGGAGGCGAGCAAACATCTGGTCAAAGAGATGAGGGAACGGCTCCTGCAGGGAGAAAGGCAGCTTGGCCAAACTGCCCCTTGGCACACTGCTGCCTGTGCTCCCCTGGAGGATGGGACAGGGGGCCATCACACTCCTGGCACCATTCCCCACATGGCTGCCCCCCAGGAGCAGTGCAGCCCCTAAAGGATTAAAGGGGCACAAGACTGAGGCTGGCACACCTAACTCACCCCCAGGATGTGCACCCGGTTGTAGTAGGAGCTGAAATCCATGCTGAGCTGGATCAGAAACTTGCACACCTACAAGGCAGAAACATTCTCATGGCACAGTGAATTCTGGCTGGTCTTGGGCCCTCACCCACCCCAAGCAAAGCAGGAACTTCCCCAGGGGCATGGCCATCTATTCTCTCAGCACTGTCCCTGTGTTGCTCACCAAGGGGCAGCACCTGTTGGCCTGAAGCTTTGCCCTGGGCTGGGCCTGCTGGAGCAGCATCCATGGGTGCTGTGGCACATGGCACTTACTGTCTCTGTGCTGGCAGTGATCCGGATCCCCTTGGAGGGTGGGGACAGCTGTGCTGCCTGCTGCAGGACTTCAGGGAAGGGCAGGAGATAGTTGAAGAGCAGGAGCCATTCACCCTGTGAAGGGATTACAAATCTAAGTGTCAGATCCTCCGGGGCCATAGCATCAATCACCAGAGCCGAGGGTGCACAGATCCCCCCATTCCTTGTCTCAGCACTCACCTCTTCTCGGAGGCAGGAGAAGTTCAGTTCAGACACTGGTGGCAGAGGTGGGTATGTGCCTGGAAAGCAGGGAGACTGTTGTGCCCAAAGAAGGCCCTGTGGCTCCAGCAGTGGCTGTCAGAGGAGGTGCTGGGGCTGGTGCTCACCCTGCTCCACAGCCCGCTGAAAGGTGCTGAAGAGTGTGGCCAGCCGGGCACAGTTGTACATCACAAAGGCACCACTCTTTGTTCCCTTTGTGGAGATGCTGTTGTTCTCCAGGTCCAGGGTGATCTGAGGGCAGAGAGAAGCCACAGTCCAGGCTGCTCAGCACAGATCTACTCTTCCCACAGCCTGCCAGCCAGCCCTGGCACCATGCAAGCCACTGTCCTACCTGACTCCGGTGAGCAGTGCTCAGCATCTCAAACCTGATGGCAGCCACTGTCAGGGTATCAATCACCTCTGTCCAGGCCTCATCTGTGGAGAATGTAGGTGCCATCATGCACAGCTTGCTCCATTCCCACGTACTGATACCCCCAGCACCCAGGCAGGACACCCCTGGTTGAGGACCACCACAGCACCAGCCCTGGCTCCCATCAGGAGCTGCTCTGTGCCAGCGCCCTGGATGTTCAGATGCCTTCCCAAAGCGAGGGCAACCCCTGGCTCGGTCCTGGAGGGGAGAAGGAGCACCCTGCAGGTGCAGCCCCCCCAGCTGTGGACTCATGGGAGCAATGAAGATGGGATGGAGCTGCATCCCCATGGAGCCCCAGCTCTCACCTTGTGCAAGCTCCCCATACTTGATCACGGAGGCCTCATACATCTGGCGCTTCCGGAGCCTGGGACAAACACAGACAGAGCCACCTGCTGTGGGCTGAGCTGGACCACAGGGAGCCTTAGCAGCAGAGAAAGCAGCAGGTGCCCTGCACAGCAACTTACTGGAAGTACTGGTCTGCCCCAATGGGTGATGAGGGGTTGGTCACCTTCACTGGCCCGCAGACAAGGTGTTTCTGAAAGACAGAGAGGCTGAGGCTGGGAACTGAGTGAAATCCAGCCCTGTTCTACACCTAGAGCCAAGGATGGATGCTGGGGGCCACACTGAGAAGGGTCAGGTTGCTCTTGCTCACCTGCAAAGCTGTGTGGGCTCCCGGATCCAAAATTCTCCAGAGCACATCCAGCTGCTGCTGTTGGAATTCCTCCTCACAGTTCACCACGTGCACGATGCTGCAGCAACTGCTCTGGCCTTTGGCCTGCAGCAGAGCACAACAGGGAGCTCAATCCCATTGCCTGCCAGAAGGAAGGGACACTTGGGAGGCGAGAGGTGGGCAGTGCTGTGGGGTCACTCACTGGGCACTGCAGAACAGCTTCCTGCAGCTCAGCCAAGGACTGCAGTGTCCTCTCTGTCACTGAAAGAAGGAGGGACACACAGTGGGACACGGCGTTCTCCACCCTCCAGCATCGGGTCTGCCATAGCATCAAACCAGACTGAAGGAGAACAAGAGGGGCGAGCCATCTGTGTCTACCACCCTACCTTGCAAGGAAACAGGTCTGTTTGCACCCATTCCACCCCCACTGCCACACCTGAGCTGCTGTACATGTGAGGCTCACCGAGAAGCACATCTAGATTGGGGTCATAGCCCAGCAAGCCCTGCTGCTCCACGAAGCTCTTCAGGTGCACCTTAGAGATGACACCCTCGGCTGTGCCTGGCCCCTGCTCGCAGGCTGTGGCACAGGGGCACCGGCCTAGCGCTGCCTTCAAGGCCGAGATGGCATCAGCGAGGGCAGAGCCGCCGGAGCCGGAGGGCCAGCAGACGCGGAGCTGCCGCAGGACGTCCCAGCTCCTCTCCTCGCTGAGGGCAGGGACCAGGCGCACGTCGACCCTGCGGGAGAGGGCGAGGCAGGCGCTGGGAGCAGCGGGCGCTGCGGCGGGGCCGGGAGCAGCACGGGCCGGAGCACTCACCCCTGGGCGCGCAGCAGCTGGGCCAGGTGGTCGGCCAGCAGGACGGAGCGGAGGTGGCGGGGCCGCAGGGCCGCGGGGCTGCTGCGCAGGGCCGGGCAGTGCAGCACCACGCAGCCCGTGCGCGGCCCCGCGGCGGGGGCGGGCGGGCCGGGCAGAGCCCCCAGCAGGCGCTGGAAGGCCTCGGGCCGGTGCACCTGCACCGCCAGCCCCGCCGGCGTCTGCCGGCAGACCCGCAGCGGCAGCACCGCCGGGCCCCGCAGCGACGGCACCGCCGACACGGCCTCGGGGGGCACCTGCGGGCGGAGGGCGAGGAGCGGTCCGGGCTGCACGGGCACAGGACGGCTCCAGCCCCGGCCCCATCAAACCGCTCCCGCAAATCCCGCTCCCGAGCCAGCCCTGCCCGCGCCGCCGCGGCCTACCTGCCCGCCGGGAAAGGCGGCGCTCAGCGCGGCCCGCGGCGCCAGGAAGTCCCGGTGGCGCAGGTTGCGGGCGCCGCTCTCTTTCACCCAGAGCGCGGCGGGCCGCCCCAGGGCCCCGTTCAGCGCCCGCAGCGTCGCCGCCACCCCCGGGCGGCCCCTGTCCATCTCCTCGCCCATCGCGCGCTTCCGCCACCGCAACGGGAAGTGACGTCACGCATCTCCCAGAAGGCCGTCATGATGCGTGCGGCGCTCCCGGGCGGCCATCTTGGTGACGGGCGCCTTGGCCGGGCAGGGCGGCCATCTTGGGGGGACGGGCGCGGAGCCGCCATGGTGGGTGTGGCGGGCAGCGGGCGCCGCCATGATGGGTGTGTCAGGGCAGGACCACGGGGCTGCAAGCCGGCACCCCGAATAGCCCGAGAGGGTGTCAGTCCCGCTCAGCCTCACCCCAGCGGGGCGATGGTGTCACTCTGAGGCGTGTAGGAGTGGTGTCCTCTCTTCTCCAAAACTGGGGAGCCCAGACCTAAAACCCGCAGGAGCCGAGTGGGAGCAGGAGCCAGAGACCGTGCCAGGGTCAGAGAGGCCTGGGCAGAAAGGGCTGCTTGGGGCAGAGAGTGCAGCACAGCCATGTGCATGGCCCAGCCCAGAGCACAGCCTGGCAGTCCCTGGGCTGCTGGGGACAACAAAGGGGCCCTGGGAGCAGGTCCAGGGCCTGAACTGTGGTGGGAAAGGAGGTTTGGATGGGCTGGAGTGTGTGAGGCAGACCCCAGCTGTGGGCATGGTGTCACTGGCAGGCCCTGGCTGGGCAGTCCAGCCTGTCCAGATGAGCCCCAGGGCTTGGCTGGACTCTGACACCATGGCTGAGGAACATCAGCAGCACCCATGTGCCTGCAGCATGGCTTCTGTGTGGCACAACAATGAGCAGCTGTGTGTGCACGCCCTGCCATGTTCCCTGGGCCTGCCCCAGAAGGCTGCTCTCCTGTCCAGCACATGAGCAGTGTCCTGCTTATCAGCCCCAGGAAGAAGGAAGTGGAAGCGATTAGATCACGCCATCGTGGTCTTGATTACATCTGCAGAGCTGAGCTGCTCCACAGCAATGGTTGAAGCGCAGATCTGACAGAGAGCTCAGTGCTGGCCAGCTCCCTGACAAGTGTGCCAGTGGCTGCTGAACTGGGGACAGGGCAAGGGCCCAGCACAGCCCCAGCCCCATGGCACCAAGCCTGACTGACAGGAGCAGGAAGCACCAAACCCCACCACAGCACAGAGTTAGGGACCTCCCTGTCTGCTGTGCCCTTCCTGCCCTCCCTGGTAGGCAGGTGGGGGGTGCGGGGAAAGGAAGGAGCTCTGCCCGCAGGGCCCAAACCGGTTCCTCCAGGGCTTGTGTGGTGGGGGAAAAGGGGGGGGGGAGCAGGGTGAGGGCAGATCCTGCTGCATGGGCTCTTCCAGGAATGCAACAACTGCCTTTGGGGCTCCTCAGGCAGCTCTGGAGCCCCAGGGCTGCAGCCACAGCCAGTGAGAATCTGCAGCCCCAGGGCAGAAGTGAGAACAAGTTCCCCGGCCGTGCCATGGTGGGGTGCTCCCTGCACCACCCACAGCCAAGAGGTGATCTGAGAATCGCTGCTCACACCAGACCAACTGCTGACTGTCCGCAGGGCAGGAGCTGCCCAGGACCCTGCCCGGCCAGGGGGACTGGCTGGACCTTGTGTCACCACTCGAGCTGGGTCCAGGCTGGATCCGTCCACATCCCCAGGGCGTCCCGCAGGCCGCCCACGTGGGCCCCGGCAGCGCACTGGCCTGGGGAGAGCTCTCGGAGGCGCCGAAAGAGCTTTGGAAAGACACGACATCCCCGATGGCTCTCTGGCTGCTGGCTCAGCGGGAGTGATCGTGTCATTCCAAAGCCATCTCTCTCTCAGGGGCTGGATCCTGCCATCCCTGCAGGGACTGGGGTGCTGCGAGGGCCAGGGAGAGCCGGCATGGGCAGGAAGTTTGGCAGTGTCACAGCCTGCACCACATTCACGCTGTGGCCAAGCAGCCGTGCTCCCCACACTCTCCCAGGAAGCCAGCTGCTATTTTTAGCTATTGGGGGCACAAGAAACAGAAGCGCCCCCCAGCCCGGTGCAGGGCTGAGCCACGAGGCTGGGCACGGGCGATCCCCCATCCTGACACCCCCTTCGTCTCCCAGCGTGGCCCAAGCGCTGCCCCAGCCCCGGCAGGGTTGCAGTGGGACACGCGGCTCTTGCCCAGCACGGGCAGGTGGGCAGGGGTGGCGTGGGGGGCGTGCGGCGAGGCGGTGGCGGGAGCGCGGGTAACGAAACCCCAGGGCAGCTGGGCACAGCGAGAACAGCTGCTTTTGGGATTCCGTTGCCCGCGCTGGCGCCGCGGAGGGATGGGCACGGGCACCACGGCCATGCCACCCCGAGCCTGGGGCAGTCGGTGGGCCAGGAGGGGAGAGGGCGACTTACCGGCGGGGAGCGGGGCGGAGGAGGTGAGTGGGAGCCACGGCCGGGCCGTTGTGATCGGGGGTGCCGGCAGAGACCGGGGTTGTGCTGCCGGCTCCCCCCGCGCCGCGGGCCGGGTGCCAAGGGGAGGGCGGCACGGCCGAGCCAAAAGGAAACGGCTCCGAACAAAGCCCCGGTGGGGCTGGAGCAACTGGTGCCAGCCCATCAACCCCCGACGGGGCCCGGAAACATGAGCCGTCCCCGAGGGAGGGCACCTGCCCCGGCACCTGCGCCTAGAGGCGGCACGGCCCGGCCCGGCCCCGCCGCTGCCAGCGCCTCCGGCCCCCGCCCCGGCGAGGGGCATGGGGGGAACTCAAACCGCGTGGGGAACCCCACCGGCCCCGTGCGGAGCTCCCGCGGTGCTGCCCGGGGATCCCGGAGACCCTGCCCTGGCCGAGGCTGCCGGCTGTGGGAATTCCTGATGCCTCCGGCACGGCACGGTGGCGGGAAATGCTCCGCCGCACCGCCAGGGAGCTTCCCAGTGGCCCCCGCAATGTCAGGCCACGGCTGGCCCAGGGGGGTGACACAGGTGGGGGACGCGGGTCCCCCGTCCCAGGGCACCTCTGAGCCCGTAGTGCCACCGGCCGCACCGAGCGCGGCAGGAGGAGGGTGAGAGTGCAGCGGAAGGTGCGGCGGCGGCTCCGGGCGTTCAGCCACGACTGGCACCGGCCGCCCGCAGCAGGGCACACGGGGAACCGGGGCGCCGTGCCGAGCCTGGGGCAGCCCAGGGGCACCGGCAGGGCTGGGCCAGGAGCGCAGCCGAGACCCGGGCCCGCTCTATCCCGCCGAGGGAGCCGCCCGCTCCCCTCTCACCTCCGGCCCCGCAGCGTTCGGCACAGCAGCCCGGGCCGGTCCGCAGCCCCTCCTGGCGGCGGGGTCAGGGCGGCGGGGGCGGGAAGGCTCCAACGGGACACCCCGCACCCCTCTCCCGCCGTGCCGCTACCGCCCCGCCACCGGCCGCTTTCGGTTTCGCTCCGGCGCCCACCTGGGCTCTGCAGGTCGGGGCGCGCCGGGGCCCGGAGGCAGCGGGTGTGTGAGTGTCGCCGCCCTCCCGTCCCTCAGGACCCCGGGCGGGGGGACCCCGAGGGCTCCCGGCAGCCCCGCTCCAATCCCGCTCCCCCGGTGGCGCTGTCCCGGCCCCGGCCGCAGGGGGGCGGTAGCGGCGGGGGCGGGGCCGCCCGGCGGTTCCGGCGGGGTCGCGGCCATGGCGGCGCTGCGGCGGCTCGTGCCGGCGGTGGGGCGGGCGGCGGGCAGGTACCGGCACCGGCAACCGGCACCGCCGCTGCCCTGCGACCGGGGGAGGTGCCTGTGGGATGCCGCAGGGTGTCTGGGACGTGTCCGTGGGTCCCCCGTGTCCCAGCTGCTCACTCTCCCCGCAGAGCGCCGTACCGGGGTCACCGGCTCACTCCGGCGGACGATGAGATGTACCAGCGGACGCGGGTGATGGTGCTGGAGCCGGAGTCCCCCAACATCATGTTCATCGAGGGCTACAGCACCCGCGGCTTCACCATCAGCGGAGACCTGGTGGTGGGGCCCTGCGCCGTTCTGCCCCGCAGCATCCTCCAGTGGAACGTGAGTGCCGGGCGGCGGGGCCGGGGCTGCCGGGGCCACCGCGCGCCGGGGGCAGCCACCATCAACGGGCGCCGTGTCCCCGCAGGTTGGCTCCCACCGGGACATCTCGCTCGAGAGTCTGTCGCTGTTCCGGCTGCTGGAGCCCCAGATAGGTACAGAGCGGCGCGGGCTGCTCCCCCTTGGGGCTCCTGTCGGGGTGGCTGCGCGGGAGCCACTGGTGCCCGCAGGAAGGGCAGCTCTGGGCCGAGGCAGCTCCAGTGCTGCCCTGCCCACCCTTGTCTTGCCCTGCTTGCAGAGATCCTGGTGCTGGGCACAGGGGACAGGGTGGAGCGGCTGCACCCTGCCATGATGAAGCAGATGCGAGAGCGCGGGATTGCTGTGGAGGTGCAGGACACGGTAATGGCGAGCCCAGGCAGCGCCCCATTGAGAGGGAGGGAGGGGGTCATGTGCCATGTGGGGAAGGGCCGAGTCTCCCTTCTCCTTTCTGAGGGCTGGAGCTTCACTCACTCCCTTTTCTATTCACAGGCGAATGCATGTGCAACCTTCAACTTCCTGATGAATGAAGGGCGCGTGGTGGCTGCTGGGCTCATCCCCCCGCGGGGCACCTGAGCCGTGTGGGCACTGCCTGCCGTGCCCAGGGGCTGAGTGGTTCCTCCCCTGCCTGCCTGAAGCCCCCGAGGGTCACTGCTCCATGGTGAACTGTGGAGATGTTGGCTCAGTGATGGCTCTGCACATAGGAGAGATATAAAATACATGGGCTTACCTCCTCCCTGCAGTCTCTGGCTTGTTGGCCTCCCTGCCCAGGCTGGGCTGGAGACTGTGGGGCACAGCACAAGGCTTTGCTGGTGGCACCGCTCCCACAGCCCTGCCAAGGTCGTGCCCCACACCTTGGCAGCAAGAAGCCTCACCCGAGGGCGGGTGGACGCTGGTGGGGTGACCTGTACATCCCCCCAGGCACATCTGGAGCTCCACAAGGAAAATATATGTAAATGGGAAGTACAAGAAATTGCGTGGTGGTTAATGCACAATGCATTGAGGCTGTAACAAATTGAGGGGGCATGAGCTCACCTTGAGCACTGGGCAGCATGTGTGCTGGTGGGATGCCATGTGCCAGCAGCTTCCTGAGCACAGCCAGCACAAGCAACTTGTGTGTCCCAGCTGGTGCTGCATCCCCTTTCATTGAATGCTCAAGCTCCAGCAGGGGACTGGGAAAGGGTCCCTGTCCTGAACTGGACGGTTCATAGTTGGGGATGTCACCTCTGGGGAAGAGAGTACATGTACCTTGTGTACATGGAAGCCTCATGCCCTGAACTCTGCCACCTTGGCAGGCAGAGGCAGAAGATGCAGCTGCAAGGTTTGGGTGGCTTTGCTCAGCAAGTGTCTCACAGGTAACCTGCCAAACCAGGGAAGGTTGCCCTGCTCAGGCCTGCAGAAATGCAGATCAGCTCCTTTATAAACTTGTGCCCCTCAGTGCATTGCCCACCTTCCAGCAAACAACTGCTCTGTTGGAGCCTGGGCAGGTACTCCACGGTGAACAGCCCAAGGGGGTGCAGCCACTGGGCCTGAGGAGGTGTGGCAGCTACAAGAGGTTTAGGGGAAGAAGCAGCTGGACCAGGAATGGCGGCCTGCAGCATCCTGGCTGCTGCCACAACTGGGTTTGGCAGCTGCCAGCAGGACATAATGGCAATGTAAAGCCATTTGCTTTCTTACCCAGCAGTCCAGCCCTTCTGCTCTCAGGAAGGATTTGTAAAGGAGCCACACTGTGTTACCCACTCAGCTCTGTCTCAGGGCTCTCCCCTCCCTGTCACCCTTCACATGCACACAGTCCTTTCTGGGGTTATCGGCTGCCTCTGACAGTGTGGGAAGCAAGGCACAGAGCCAAGGATGGAGAGCAAGGGAGGTGAAGAAGGAAGAGGGGCTCTGGGCTGACACCAACTGCACATATTTCAATATTTTTATTGTAAAACATGGCCAACACGTGCAAGGCTCCAGCCCGGGCTCACAGCTCCGGGGTGGAAGGCGGGCCCTGCGGGTGGTCAGGAAGCAGCCAAGGGACAGCAGGAGCTCCAGGCAGCCCAGAATAATGGCACTTCTGCAGCAAGAGCAGCTCCCACGCAGAGCAGCGCAGGGCTGGTGGCACAGGGACAGACACAGATCTCTCAGAAGAGGCGTTTCTCATACCTGTAAGAAAGCAGCACCAGGGAGCCCCTTTACTGACCCACCTCACTCAGGTCAGGGACAAAGGTGCAGTATGGGACAGATCCTGCCAGCCCAGGGAGGGGAACAGCCTCAGCACCCCGACAGGCCAGGGCTTGGCCCGGATGTGGTGCCAGGGCAAGCCCATGAATGGCACACCAAGCCAAGGGCATGGCAGCTGAGGTACAGGATGGCTGTTCCTCACCCCCAACACCCCCCAGGGTGACAAGGCTCCTGGCAGAAGCACTTACGAGTGGAGGCCGTGCACCCCTCCTTCAACCTGGGCAGACGTTGTCCTCTTCTCAAACTTCAGCTCTCCCGAGTACATCATGGCTCTGAGGGGGAAGCACACCTGTCACAAGCCAGGCAGAGTCCAGGGAGGACAGTGCTCTGGCACATGCTGAGCTGGAACATCTGGAATGAGGATCACTGGTTCCTCCAGCTGTGGCCAGAATGGTCTTTGCTGTGCTCCCAAGAACCAGACTGGGTAACGCAATCCCAACATTTTGAGCCCAGCCAGTTGAATATGCCACAACAGACCATACTCCTGTGTCCCTGGGGCTGGCAGATCCATTATGCATTGCCCACTGGAGATGAAGGGAAGAGAGCTACAGATTATCCAGCACACACCACAGCTTGAGGACAGCTGCACAGGGACCATGACCTAACCAGAACACAGGCATAGGGAAGCACTCACCGGACTTGGGTCAGGCTCTTGGCACCGATATCCTGGCAGGAATGCTGGATCCCAGCAATTAGGTATGGAATGAATTTATGGATCGAGCCTTTGTCTTGCACTGCACCGGAGACCCCCTGGGCCACTTTAATTTTGTCTGTCTCACTGCATGAAAGCACAAATCAAGGGTATTTGTAAAGCACAGAAACCCCAAAAGCTTGACCTGCTGCCCCAAAGCACCATCTCTGACCTGAAATACCGATTCTGGCTGCCCAAGTTCTTGTCCATGGCATCTAGGGAACCCATGCCGCGGTATTTCTTCAGCCTGATGCCATCCGAGAAGAAGTACTCGCCTGGGGCCTCCGTGGTGGCAGCCAGGAGAGAGCCCATCATCACTGGCACAAGATATCACCAGGAACAGCACATCAGCGGCAGTGGCTGCAAAACCCCGCAGGGTTCCTGGGCACAGCACTGGCTGCAGCCCCATGCCCCCAGCCGCCTGCAGATAAAGCCCTCGTGCCCAGTGCGGTGCCATATGGAAGCACCTCCTGGGAGAATGCCCACAGTGTGCTCACCTGTGGAGGCCCCCAGCGCCAGGGCCTTGGCGATGTGCCCGACCGTCTGGATGCCGCCGTCGGCGATGACGGGGACGCCGAACCTGCGCGCGTACTCGGACACCTTGTACACCGCCGTGGCCTGGGGACGGCCGCACGCCAGCACTGCGGGACAGACACAGCTCAGCCCAGCCCGCAGCACGGCCCCGGCCCAGCAGGCTCGCTCAGGCTCCCTGCACACGCATGCTCCAGCACTCAGAATGCAAATCCCTGGGCGCTCCTTCCCTAGGCCGAGTCCAAGAGAAGCAGGTGCCCGGGAGCTGCCTGCTGAGACGTCCTCACAGCCCTTGGCTCCAAAAAGCTGGGAGTGACCTCGGGACTGGGGGCTTTGGTTGGATGCCTGGGATCAGACAAGACTCGTGGCTCAATCCTTGTGCACAGCAGACATGTGGGGAGCTTGGGAAGGAAATAAAGCAAACTCCAAAAGCCCCTCTCCAAAGCATCCCAGGCATGTAGCCATGTCCCACTGCTGGCTCTCTCCTGCAGCTGCCAGACCCCTTGTCCATGTACCCAGCATCTGTAAGATGTGCCTCTTGAATGGAAAGGCAGTTGGCTGGGAGAGAGCTCATATGCCTGTATATGCTATAGATATAAATATATCTATGCATACAGGTCTGCATATACACACAAACACACATGCAGCAGTGGAAAAGGAAAGAGGCAGAATGGTTTGGCAATAATTTATCTTCCTGCCCTGCAATGTAGCAAGGGTTCCATCAAGTTTAGCTGCCCCATGAGGAGAGAGTTATTAGCTTTGGATTTACTTGTTCTTCCCAGTCAGTAGCAGTTAAGCTTCCCGTTATGTGAGGAAAACCAGCACAAGGCATGTCTTGTAACATGTTTGTCAGCCACAGGCATGCAAGAACACTGAGATAAGCTTCTCTCAGGGAGACGTCCCTTCCCCACCATCAACTGGAAGCCTTTTCTTCAGTCATGGTTAGTCCCATAAACTGGGAAAGATTAAGGCCATTCAGTATTAGTACTTTGGAGTGTGAAATCCAGGTGTGGTTCAGCCTGCACGGCGGCAGTGCTGGCAGCATGGCCCTGGCAGAGGCCGGCAGGGGCCAGGAGGACACAGTTTCTCTACTCCCAGCACTCAGCAGCAGCTGCTGAGGGAGGGCAGCCAGACTGCAGGCTGTGACAGAACTAAATTTAATCAGACCCCAGCATTCAGCTCAGGCTCAGCCAGCCAGGGAGAGGCTGCCAGCTTCATCATCAATGCCCTTAAAGAGATGGTCTTGCAGTTCTGCACTGCTGAAGGCCACAGTGCAGCTGCAAAATGCTGCTGTGGAGCTCTGTGGAGAGAAACACCCATTTCTGAAGGGTTTTGAGTCCAGGGTCTATGGGAGTGTGCCATAGACAGTGCAGGGCCTGCAGAAACCTCTCAAGCACAGAGATCAGCCCTTTTAAGGCACAGCTGGGCTCAGGGCCCCTGGGAGCACCGTGCCTCTCGAGTGTCCCAGTGCCACAGCCCCGCAGCGCAGGCGTCCCAAGCGGGGTTCTGGGCACACACACACATCACACGGTCAGGGAAGGGTTTGTCCCTTTCAGTGCATTGGCAAAGGGTGGCCCTACAAAATCATCTGCTAGAGAAAACCTGCCAGGATCTGCAAGAGTAAACCTCTCCCTTTGGGGTGTGTCAGAACTAGGGGCAAGGACAAAGCCTAAGGCTTCCCTTGCAGGGGCTGCTTGGTCAGAGCATCAGAGCAGAGAACACTGCACCCTGGGCTGGGCAGGCAGAAGCCCCTTCTCTCCACAGGACTCGGTGGGGAGAAGATGGAACACAGCTGCCAAGGTGGCCAGGTGCAGTGAAGTCTCTCTGTAACTCAGGGGAGCCAGCTCCATGGGAAGGGAGCACAACTTGCCCAGAATTAGAGCTACATTTTGAGCATGATCAAGAACTGCTCAGGGATCACCTCCCAGTACTGGATCAGCAGGAGCATGACTGGCTAGGGATCCAAAAGGTGCAATCAGGCTCCTAACTGGAATTTGAAGTGGAGACAGGACAGGCCTGAGTTCCCTCAGCTTGGACAGTTCAGATTCTGCTTTACGAAATCAGAGAGGCTTCTCAGATTTAATTTTAGATTCAAAACCAGTATCCAAAGCCACAAAACCCCAAGTGCATCTACAGCTAAATTATTCTCAAACAAGCAGTAGGGCCATGTGCAGCCAAATCAGGGTCCTGCTTCAAGACACATAATTAGGGTTGGGAACAGGGCAAGTGACTTACTATAGGTGCCCGTGACAGTAGAAGGGCATTTGGGGCTGTGGGACTTTAGGTCTGGAGGGATCTTTGGAGCAGCTAAACAAAAACAAACACACACATTTTAGAGACAGAAGAACAGCAGCAGAACAAAGGACCCCAGAAATGACCTGCTACTGGGCAGAGCATATGGTGGGACAGAGCTGACTTTGAGACCCTTCCTAGCCTGAGCCAAGCCAGAGGCCAGATCCAAGGCAGCCAGGCCTGGCTGTGCACAGCGCATGCTCGCCCTACCCCAGCAGCCACCAGAGAGGGGACCCCGACCCCAAAAAGCCAGAGCTCTTTCCCTTAACAGTGCCAAAAACCTGGGAAGCTGCAGGCAAGAGTTCTGCAACCACATCTCCTGTGAAGTGCCACATTCTACCTCTGCTCTACACCTCCAGCAAAAGCAGCACCCAGGCCCATTGCCAGGGCAGCTGGAGGAAGCCCAGGGACATTCACCACTCTGCAGATCAGAGCATGCCTTTGCCTCAGAGCCGGGGCAGAACATGTGTGTCCTGGCTCAGCTCTGGCTATGGAAGTGTCAGCCCAAGGATACTCCTCCCTCCTCAGAAAGCTGACCTGAGACACTGCCCTGACTGGAACCCCTGCAGCCAGGCAAAGCAGGAGCACAGCACAGCTCCAGGGCTGCTCACAGGCTCCATGCTGGAAAGGGCAGAGCCAAGGCAGCTCCTACAGCCAAGCAGCTGCTCACTTGCTGCCTCCTGTGGCACAGACCAAGGACCAAAGCAGTGAGGGGCTGTGCTGGTGGACTGCAGCACCTTGCTGCACCACCACTCTGCACCCTCCCTGAGGCTCAACACACAAGGACTGAGTCTGTCATCAAGACAGACTTTCTTCAGGCCCTGGGGGATGCCCCTCTTACCTCTTAGCTAAGGGTGGCACAGCCTCTGCCCCACACAAGCTCTGTCTAGCTGCAGAGACAAAAGCAAGAAATCCCATTCTGGCCTGGAAACTGCAAAGGCATCGAGCCCAGATCAATAGTCAAGCATCACACACACTGCTGCCAGAGGAAAGGGAGCACAGACAGCCCAGTGTGCTTCACCCATCAGCACTGGGGATCCAGTAAGCCCCTCTCCCTGCAGAGCTGCCTGCCAGCCCCATTCCACACCGAGCCACCAGCTCCCCTCAGGCAAAGCCACCATCTGCCACACCGGCTCTACTCAGTCTCGGTCAGTCCTGGGAAATGCCTTTGCTGCTGCTGCCACCCCAAGGGTTGGAAGTCCTGGACAAAGGGGGTGAAAGACGTCTTCCTGATGGACACTGCCCTCAAAAGGGAGAATTCCATCCCAGCCATGCTGCTTTTCAGCAGGGAATTTCTACTAAACACGTGTCTTCAGCCTATTTAGGAGTAGCTGATCTTTCTCACCTTCCTGTGTGATGCAGATGGAGCCACTGCCCATCCCGACCCTCAGGGCATCAACCCCCGCATCAATCAGGTTCTTGGCCTGAGCCGCAGTCACCACTGTGGGGAGCAAAAATCGGTTTGAAAGCAGACAAGCACATTTGCAAACAACACTTCTTCCCCATGGCTGCCAACATCCCCCACCCTGGCTAACAGCCTGTGGCAGAGCCAGAGCCAGGGAGGGGCAGTGAGTTTCTGCTCCAGCTGCCACAGTGGCTGAGGTGACACTGCCCCTTTAGGCTATTCTGCAACTTCTACCCAAAGGCTGAGGCAGCACAAGCCATGGCACGGTCCCAAACACTCTCTGGGCCACACGAGGTAGGGAGGGCAGAGTACAGGGTAACAGCATCAGGTAAAGACAAGGACCACTGGGCTCTGCTGTAGAGAGGCAGGGAAAATTGCCACTAGATTTCCACATCAAGCAGTACTCATTACTAAGCAAAATTTTAAACTGGTGTGTAAAATAAGCTAATGCATAATGTGCCATGGAGGACTGTAACACGCTGTGCTGCAGAACAAAGGTTTTATTTAAGTATCTGCAGCAGTAAGGTACTCCCCCTGTGTCTGCAGTGGCCTTGCTCCAGTCAGAGGAAACCATTTTAAGCCCACAGAAATTTACCAAGATGATAATTTCATTCACATCCCTGCAGCTCCCTCTGTGTCTAAGAAACAAACGTCCTTTAAAGACAAGAGTCTTCAACACATGCCTACCGTTTCCTCCAATAACTTGTAGGTTGGGATATTTCTCCTTAATATATTTAATCATATTGATCTGGAAGATGGAATTCCCCTGAGAGGAATCCTGCAACAGAAAGAAAATCAGTTTCAACCAGAATTTCTGCAGATAACAAATGCAGCTTCAGAAAAGTTTCAGATTTTCACTCTGCTTGCTGGGGTCTCTGCTAAGCTGAGTAATGGGCAAAATGACTCCCCAAATTGGGCATGGAACCCCAGCAGAAGCTGCTGCCAAGATGGGAATGCATTTCCCTGCACAAGGGAAGTACATTGCAAAGATTTCAGTATTGTGAAGACTTCGGTAATATCCTTCAGGTTTAATCTTGTAGCTTGTACAGAAGGCAACAAGCAGAACATGGATGTGGATAAGAACCATCTGGCTCTATCAGCAGGACACTGTCAGCCCTGTCTCAAACTACAGGTGAAATGGAGAATGTTCCTTGTGAAACCCAGCAGGGCAGGGGGGGGAATGCACCTCCTTACTGAGCAGCAGAGCAGCTCAAATAGCAGATGTGGAGCACTGAGCCCTCAGTCCCTGCCAATCTCTGTGACCCAGTCAAATGATGTCTGTTAAACATTTCCCACTGCACAGCCGTGCCCTCAGAGCACAGCACACTCACAGTACCACAATCGATGAGAAAACCATGTGCAAATACAGGCAGTGACAACTGTGCCTGAAAGTTTACAGGCCAGAAAGGGAGACCAGCAGAGCAGCTCTGGGCTCACTGATCACTCCTGGACATCAGTAAGAGAGTAACACAGCAACAAACACCAAAGGGACGAAGGGAAACTGATAAGCTGAATATTCAAAACTAGTCAGGAACATCAGAGAGGCTGGTGGCAGAGTGCAAGAGGTATTTGTAGAAGATTCTGTATTAACTGACAATGTTTCTCTTCACAGCCTTCAGGGCTTCAATGCACCCTAGGAACTCCTGCAGGTCACATAAATCTCCAGGGAAGAAGAATCCCTCCAATCTGAGGATTCTAACCTGAACAAGACTGAGAGGTCAACAAACTGCCATATTCTAACACAGAAAGGCCTGTGACAAAGACAGTGACGTTCATCCAGCCTGGGGACTCAAGGCCCAGTGTCCCAGGCTGACACAGTGCCCAGGGGTGCCCAGGGGTGCTCACCAGCACGACGGCATCCACGCCAGCCTGCACCAGCAGGTCCAGCCGGTACTTGTCATCCTCGTGGGTCCCGATAGCGGCACCGCACAGCAGCTGCTTCTTGGAGTCCTTGGAAGCCAGAGGGTAATCCCTGTTCTTCTTGAGATCAGTGCGGGCAATGATGGCCACCAGCTCGTCATCTTCATTAACAATTGGCAGCTTGCCTGGGAACACACAGAAAGAACATCACTGCAGATTTCTGCAGGACACAGGCATTAGCTCAGAGCACTGCAGCAGCGAGCAGGCAAAAACTGCTACAAGATGGAGACGCAGGTGTGTTACCAAATCTTGCTTGGCCATGGATGCCAGCAGCTCTGGCTTGAGAAACAGACAAAGGAGTTTATAGGACTGGAGAAGGACTCAGTATTTTTACATCAACCATAGAAAATGTGTGCATTTTTTAATAACTAGATGCACAACACCCTATTAAAAGTCAAACTACTAAACCCTAAGAGGGATGAACTGACCACTGAAATGCTAAGGCCAGGCCAGAAAATCAAAGACGTGGCTGGACAGCCAAACACTGGGCTGCCAAGAATCCCTCAACTCCAAACACATTTGAGATGAAGGCAGGTGAACTCTGTACCCCAGCAGAGGGCTGTGGGCACTGTGTTCACCGCTGTCTCCCATGTTTCACCCACACAGGGACTGTGTGCCCACATTCACCCAGCACTTCCACAGCTCTCCCTTGTGCCACAGACAGCCACAGGTACCTTTTTTACTCCTTTGCAGAATTTCATTTGCTTCCTTCAACATTACGCCAGCTGGGGCCACAACAAGATCTTCCCGTTTTGTCATAATCTAGTGGGTGGGAGAAGATAAAAAGTCACAAGAACTCCTTCACACTGATCTGAAAATACCAAACCCCCTGCCCACGTGAAACACTCTGCAGTGGCCGTGCAGGAGTGCTCCACAAAGAGCCCACAGCACAGCAACACGCCTCCAGGAACACACAGGAAAAGCCTCCAGCGTGCTGTCCCCAGGCAGGCTCTGGCATCAGGCCCCAAGCCCACCAGTGTCCTGAAAACAGGAGATGGCAGAAGGCCTCAGGAACACAAGTCAGAGCACCTGGAAACCAGGGACAACTCTCAGATGACCCTTGTTTGGGATATCACCCTAACAGCTCTCCCTTTCATTGGAGCACATGCAAATAAGGGCTGGAGACAGCTTGGGAGTCCCATGCTGTTCTGGCAGAAACTGTGCTGCCCTCAATCTTGTGTTCAGGCAGCATCTCCCATGCACAGGCCCTGGAAGGGCTCTGCCCAGAATAACCCACTGCTGCTGCTGCTGAGGACAGTGGGGCAAAGGAGGTGAATCAATCCAAACACGCTCGGCCACGCTCACTCTGACAACCAAAACAAGCACCACCACACGGTGGAAAGCAAAGGGCAGAGCTGGACAGTGGGGAACATCTGACCTGCTGTGGTGGCTTTCATCACAACAGTGCTCTCCCACTGGGAGAGCAGCTGAGAGAGAGAATGAAACCTCCATCCTTGGAGATTTAGACACAGCCCCACAAAACCTCCTCCAGCTCAACGTGCCCTGAGCAGGTGGCTTCACAAGGGACCTCCAAGTCCCTTTTCAACCACAGCATTCTGTGATCATCAAGTCCCCATGAAAGGTTATTTGAGAAGGCTGGGCAAAGCTAAAAGGGAGCATTCTCTAACCCTTCAGGAAGGTAGGTCAGTTGCATTCAAAGAAGGAACATTTTAGTTATTTATACCATAAGAACAGACATTTTGCATTGGAAAGAGGCTGACCATGCCTCCATCTACCGAAAATGCTGTGACAGAACCCACACCTCAAGAGAAGCCTGAGGCATCACAGACATATCACAGAACCACAAGGTTAGAAGAGACCTTCAAGACAATTGAGTCCAACCCATGCCCTAATACCTCAATTAAACCATGGCACTGAGTGCCACATCCAGCCTTATTTAAAACACATCCAGAGATGGTGACTCCACCACCTCCCCAGGCAGACCATTCCAGCGCTTTATCACTCTTTCTGAAAAAAACTTTCCTAATATCCAACCTATATTTCACTTGGCACAGCTTAAGACTGTGTCCTCTGGTTCGGTCAGTGCTGCCTGGAGAATGAGACCAACCCCATCTGACTACAGCCCCCTTTCAGGGAGTTGTAGAGACTGATAAGGTCACCCCTGAGTCTCCTTTTCTCCAGGCTGAGCACCCCCAGCTCCCTCAGTGGTTCCTCAGGGTTTGCGTTCCCAGCCCATCACCAGCCTTGTTCCTCCTCTGGATGCACTCAAGTGTCTCAGCATCCTTCCCAAACGGAGGGGCCAGAGCTGGACCAGGTGTGGCCTCACCAGTGCCCAGTGCAGGGGCAGAACGACCTCCCTGCTCCTGCTGGCCTCACCATTCCTGACACAGGCCAGGAGCCATTTGCCTTCCTGGGCACACTGCTGCCTCATGTTCAGCCAGCTGTCACCAGCACCCCCAGGTCCCTTTCTGCCTGGGCACTGCCCAGCCACACCATCCCCAGCCTGTAACACTGCAGGGGGTTATTGTGGCCAAATGCAGGACTGGGCACTTGGACTTATTAACCTCCATCCTACTGCACTCTGCCCATCCATCCAACTGTTCCAGGTCTCCCTGCAGAGCCCTCCTGCCTTCCAACAGATGGACACACAATCCCAGCTTGGTATTGTCCGCAAATTTACCAATGACAGACTCAATCCCCTCATCCATGGCATCAATAAAGATCCTGAACAGAGGCAGCCCCAGCACAGAGCCCTGAGGGACATCCCTGGTGCCTGGCTGCCAGCTGGATGCAGCACTGCTCACCATCACTCTCTGGGCTGGCCATCCAGCCAGTTCTGAACCCAGCACAGTGCTCCTGTCCCAGCCCTGGGCTGCAGCTTTGCCAGGAGTGTGCTGTGGGACACAGTGCCAAAGGCCTTGCTGGACTCCAGACACACAACAACCACAGCTCTTCCTGCATCCACCAGGAGGGTCACCTGGTCATGAAAGGAGACCAGGTTGGTCTAACACGACCTACCCCTCCTAAACCCCTGCTGGCTTGCTCTGATACCTTGGCCATCCTGTAAGTGCTATGTGATGACACTCAGTATGAACTGCTCCATTACCTTACTGGGTACTGAGGTCAGGCTAACTGGCCTGTAATTACCAGGATCCTCCTTCCCACCCTTGTTGTGAATGGGTGTCACACTGGCCAGCTTCCAGTCATCTGGAACAAGCACCACACACTGACAGCAGAAAGTTTCCTGCTCTGCAGTGCTGAATGACCCAAAGAAAGTATGAGGAAAGATCCTTATCTGGCTCCTCTGATGGGCAGCATTGCTTCAAATGGCCACATGCACTTTTATAACCTGCTCCTACTTTAAGGCTCTTGTATCATTATCTTGTATTTATAGCTGATTTCAAACCAAACAGGGATCAGCATGTGACACCACGTTTGGTCAGCAAGAGCTAAAAATATTTGTGAGCCAAGAGGAAAGCATGGCCAAGAGGCACTGGTGGTGTAACCTGACAGCACCGCAGATCTCCAGTTACAGCTTGTGTAACTGGAATCACAGAACGTTCTCCTGCACAGGGGAGTCTGACAGCAAAGCATTATGAAGTCCAGACTGCAAGTTCAGGGGGTTATTTGAAAGAACAAGTAATCCAGATGATGCATAGAGGGAAAGGCAGCCCAGAAAAGGAAGCTCAGCACTTGGAGAGTTTGCTGGGCAGAGCACAGCTGCTACAAAGCTGGCAGTGCCAGCATGTGGGACTACAGCAACAGCCACAAACACCAGCAATTAATTAGTGAAGCAGGGCTGAGGTTCCACAGCACTGAAAGATAATCCTCATGATTGACACAAACTGCATGGTCTGCACTGCAGGAGTCGCTCAGAGAGTGCAAACGAGCAAGACACTCTCCCCTGGAAATACACTCACAGACAGATCTGCTGAGCTAAGCTGGAGCTGCTCCCTCCCACTGGCAGAACACCCTCACAGCCACACACTCACCCTTATCCTTATCACAGGCAACACGGCTTCCTAACACAGTGTTCACAGCCCTCAGGTGTGAGCACTTCTCACCTCACCGAGGGGCAGGTCATGCTCTGACTCTTTCAGGAAATCAATATCTCTGGACGAGATGATCCCAACCAGCTTGCCCCCCATCTTCCCATTGTCCGTGATGGGAATCCCACAAAATCCATGACGAGCTTTTGCTTCAAACACATCTCGCACTCGGTCATTGGGGCTCAGCACCACGGGGTCTGTGATGAATCCTTGCTCGTATTTCTGAAAGGAAGCAGATCCAGCAGCCAGGCTGAGTGGCACTGCCAGGCCAGACAGGAGCGAGGCACGTGCCTGCAGGTTACTGCAGCCACTCACACGGGTCTGCCATCACCCAGCCTAGCCACATGCTCACCAACAGGACAACTCTCAAACCAGCAACAAGGCTCACCCAAATAACGTTAACATGGAAGAGCTTCCAGGCTAACCTCCTCCCTGAAATGATGGGGAATACTCCCACACCAGGAGGACTCAAGTCCCAGGCTGACCACAGACAGCGTCTGGCACACAACAAGAGGGCTGTGCCTGCAAACCCTGGCAGCACTACAGCTCTGAAACACGAAGATCGGGCACACGTCAGCAATCTCCTCACACAGCTCATTCAGCGAGGCCAGACCCGCTCCCACCTCCACAGAGCGCCCTGTGCCAGCACGGTTTGGTGCTGCCGTTACAAGCACTCACCTTCACCTTCCGCACCTCGTTGGCCTGGAACTCCGGGGTGCAGTTGTGGTGGATGAACCCGATTCCGCCGGTCAGCTGGGGACACAAAGGCGGCTGTGAGTCACCGCAGCCCCTGCCCGCGCTGCACCGGCCGGCTGCGGCAGCGGGGCCGGCACCGATGGAGCTCCGGGCCCGGCCTCGCCCCGAGGCGCTGCGGGACCCGGGGCAGCCACGCGGGCGCCTCAGGCAGCGTTTCCTGCCCCGCCAGCCCGGTGAGGGCGGCACAGGGGACCCGCCCTCACGGGGCCGCACTCACCGCCATGGCGATGGCCATGCTGGCCTCGGTGACCGTGTCCATGGGCGAGGAGACCAGCGGCGTCTTCAGGGTGATTCTCTTGGTCAGCGCCGAGGTCAGGTCCTGGCGGGGAGGCAGGCGGCGGCGGCGGGTGAGCGGCGGCACCGGCACCGGCGCAACCCCCGGCCCGGCCCCCGGCCCGCTCCCCCAACCCGGCCACTCACCACCTGGTCGGCCGTGAAGTCGATGTACCCCGGGAGGATGAGGAAATCGCTGCGGGGGAACGAGGGGAGACGCGTCAGCGACCGCGGCGGCCCCGCGCCCCAGGACCCGGTCCCGGTCCCACCCCCGTGCCGGTCGCACTCACTTGTAGGTGAGGCCATCGCCGCAGCTGAAGAGCTGCTGAGCCGTCAGCCCGTCGTCGGGCACGTAGCCGGTGCCGCCGCTGATCAGGTAGTCCGCCATGGCCCCGCCGCGTGCCCGCCCCGCCACACCGAGCGCACGCGCGCCCCAACGGCCGCCGGGAGGGACCCGCTGTGCCCGCCCCGCCACGGCGTGGACAGAGCGCCTCCGGTAGGGCCGGAGCCGACAGCGCCCCCTGGCGCCGCGGAGGGCTCCGGAGCGGAGCAGCACAGCCGCGGCTCCCGGCCTGCGCTGCGCCGGGCGGCAGCGGGCACAAACCAGGCCCACGCCGGGCACGGCTGTCGCTCTCAGCACCGAGCCCGTACGTCTTCAGCGCGGTGACATCGCGTCATCGCGGCTGTCCTGTACTCAGGCCGAGCAGCCGGGTCCATGTACCGGCAGGAGGCAACAGGAGAGGGCTGAACTCTAGTGCAGCCCAGTAGGCCCTGCGTGCCAGGCTCTGCCTTGGCTGGCACCAGCTTGTGGCACCAGTACAGTGCAATACTTGCTGTAAGACCACCTAAAAAAGCCCAGCTACAGCTGACATGGTGACATGCACAGACTGTGGGTTGGGAGCTGATTCCAGCTACTCCTGCAGCTTGAGAAGACAAGAATGGGCTTGTTGGGTCGCTGGTGAATGCAGAGCTGGGACAAACCAGCAGAATCCAAAGCAATTTTGTAAGTCAAAGGGAGCTGCACAAAAGATTAAAGTCAAGAGGCAGCTGCGAGGCCAGTCTTGCACCTTAAAGGGGAATGAAAGGCAGAGAGGCAGCAGTCTCACCAGAGAGCATCCAAGGTGATCCCAGCTAGGCATCAGCCCCCTCTTCCCAAAGCCACCAGGCCAGGCTGTACAAACAAGCAGTGTGAAGAGGACAGCTGCACACTGGGGATGGGGTGTAGCCCCTTCAGATCTGTGCCACAGACTGGGGCTGGAGGGAGGAATTTGGAGAAGAGCAGAGGGACTGTGCCAGGAGGAGCAGAACAGGCACAAACACAGATTTGCCTCAGAGGAGCCTTACAGGACATAGCAGTTGGCTTTTTCCAGGATGACATGCTCCCATCCCTGCAGTTCCATTTGAGCATCAGGAAAAGTTCCTGTACTGCAGGTTACTGAACAACTTCCTCCTCTTGGTTTACTTGTGACATTGCAGACTCAGCCTCAGAGCACAAGGGACATGAGACAACCACACCCCTTCTGACCTGCTCCCCAGAACACCCTGCCCAAGGCAACCCCTGTCTAACACTAACTAGTTCAGGGACTAAAGTACAGTGCAGTGCTCCTGTGCCTACAACTCCCTGCTGCAGAAGGTTAATTCCTTGTTCAAAGATCAGAAAGCAGCTTCAAGAAATGTGTTCCTCGTGTTGCCCTGTAGGACACAGGAAGTGAACAGAGATGGGAAAGCGCTGCCTGCCAAGGACACGCACCCTCGAGTCAGCATCACCTGTCACAGGATCGGCACAACAGGAGGCATCGTGCCAGACCAAGATCAGCATGACAGGTCTCTCTACCCTTTTAAAAAAAGAACAGGCTAACAAAGGTTTGCTGAGCCTACCTTGGAGGGACACACAGATCTGAGCTGTTGTGCTACAGGCACGGGCACAGCAGTAAACAGGTGTGTTGGCTTCTGTTCCAACAGAAACATCAGGCAAAGTTTAATGATTCTCAAACAGACTACAACAAAGGCTGCAGGGAAAAACATTTTATTTCCAAGCAGATTACAAAGAGCAGAGAATATAAGAGTAAAATTAAATTAAAAAAATAGTTGAGTGCATCTCTTTAAAATGATTTGTAGTGTGAGTTACTCACGGGGCAAAGCTACTGGAGAGTTCTGAAGGTCACTTTGCAGGATGCCAATCACATGTGCTGTTTAGACCTGGGTCAACACAGGAGGGACAGACAAGATGTATTTTGCATATAGGCTGCACACTCATTATCAAGCGAGGTTTTGGGCTGCAACTGGACCCTGCCTTTTTGAGACATCCCCTCCACCTCATTCTCTCCTGCAGTTCCCTCGAGCTCTAGACATGGTTTATTGCTGCTGTAAGTGGGTTTAATCTGCCTTCCCGTTCTGCTGAGTTCCAACGCCAAAGGAGAAGCAGGCAAACGTGTCTGCCATGCACAAGGTTACAGGGAATGTGACTGCAGCGTCAGAGCAGAGCTTCAGCCACGCAGCAAAGGAAACCGACAAGCAGGGACACAGCAATCGCTTCAGAGATTGGGGGAAGCATGGCAGCAAGACTTCTGGAAGAATTGAGATGTTCCTTAAGGTAGGAAGAGGTATAAGCAAGAAGGGCTCTTTCCTAAGCATTGGCACCAACAAAACAGAAGAGGCTGAATCATCAGGATAAGGTGCATTCCCTGTAATGTTTGAGAGGAGCAGCTCCAGCAACAGGATGGGGAGAAAAGCCCCATATAGGGTGGAAGACAGTTGATAGCCCACTTTAAGAGTGATTTAGGAGTCCAAGCGCTAACTCCAAGTCAGTCAGTATTAAACTTGGGTAAGAATGTGGTATGGCTGGACAGCTGCACAGCCATTCAGTGTCCAGCAGCACTCAGTCCAGCAAGAGGACGAGAAACTACAGTACCAGCAATCCTCCACCCCCTGTACACTCAGGGGGCTCTTTTCTACCATTTCTGGATCTGCTCTTATCATAGCATAGGAATATTTGAGGCCTCATCCCTTCTATGTATGCCAAGGCAGACAGTAGCCCTGATGCAGCTGAGAACAAGACTGTCTTAATTTCTGCCCTAGCAGCAAAAGTGCAGAAGAGGATTCTTATTTAGAAATCAGATTAAGTCTTTTTGTATTGTCCAAGGCAGAACAGTTCAGGAACTACTTCAGATCGTGTGACCCCTCTGAAGTCTAGACCTCTAGGGGAGAAGCAGCCAACAGGTGAGAGCCCTATGAAGTTCTTAGACCATTCCCTTTATACACTGCTTCAGACAGGAGTGAGGAACCACTCCCTAGTCTGCTCTCCGCTGCTTCAGCCATTACCACTTAAAGAGGAAATGCTTGACCTCTTGAAAGCAAATGAAAATCTAATGGTGCTGTGGACACATGTAAGAGGCTACACGTTCCCTAAAGAAAGCAACACTGTTAAACGTCAAGGGCTTGGACAATACATGAGTTTCATGTCAGAATGTGAGGTGCTTTACAACAGTCTCTGCTTTCTATGGTTCCTTTCATACCAAAGTGACAAGATGGGCACAGTTCAAAATCAACAACACAGGGTCTCTAGCTTGACTTCTCAGCTCTATTTATTTAGAGATGGATGCATTTTGAGCCTGTCTTGTACAAGGCATAGGGCACAGAGAGTTCCTGTCAATATATACACGCATACAAGAGCAGTACAAGCAGTTTGGCACTCTCAGAGCCAAGGGGAATGCCCTTTAAGCAGCAGTCAAGCTGGTTATAGGAAAGTGTTAAACAGCTATTTTACATGTTTGACTGGGAACATTTCCCAGAATGTGGATAGCAACCCTAAGCCACAGCACTCTTCTGTGCTACTCTGTGCACGTCTTCCTACGAGCCCCTACAAGGGAGCAGATCATGTTCTTCACTATCAAAGAACATAGTATTTAAATTCTAGAAATACTGTACCTTTTAAACTAGCTCCAGAGAGACAGACTAGAAGCCAGATTCAGGAAAATAATCCTTAAGTCACAGTATATCGATTGTCTCTAAAAATAGGGAATGAAGTGAACACAGTGGACATTCTGATGAGACAGTACAGAACAGTGCAGCAGTCCACTTCTGCATCAGCAGATCCTCTCCTATGTACATGTGGACAATGAGAAAGAAATGGAAACACTCCAGTCCATCAATCATCAGGAGATCTCCACAGCTCACCATGTGCCCAGTTTCCCTGTTCTTAACCAGTATCCTCCAAGGAGAACTCTTCCCCCTACAAAGACTTGAGATCATCTTGCAGTTAAGAATAGTAAGGAAAGTACACAATCTAGAATTTTAAGGTAACATGGAATTCTGTTTCCCCAGAAAGCTCAGCTGAAGTTCCTGTCAATGTGTAGTGTTAGGAGGTGACTCTCAAGGCTGCCCAGTAAAGCAACTGGTACAGTGTGTATTTGGCAGATTATTTAATATCTGCCGTATTTTGATGGAGACAGCCAAGGCAGCAGGATTTCCAACTCTGCTCTGACAATGGGACAAACTGCCCAAAAGAAAGGGAAAGCCACTCTGTGCATGCCTGTTGGGCACACCCTGTGCAGCAGGCACATGCAGCTGCTTGGAGTAGTGGAGCCTGCCCCAACCATATCTTCAAAGACTTAAAACAGGGCCAAAGATGGACATGCCAGTCACTGTGATACAGTGAGAGGAACAGAGGTTTCTGACAGCCAAAGCAGTACTGGTGATCCCAAGAGCCACCCTACAATGGGGCAACTGCTGGCTCCCAGCAGACAAACTGAGGTCCCAGTGCTTGCTGCCAGCACTACACCCACCCTAAGCACCACCTTCCCAGCTGACCCACTGGGATCTGGGCAGTGATCCCAGGCTGTTTTCCTCTGGCCTAGTTCTGAGGGCAGACACTGAGCTAAGAGTCTAAAACAACAACAGTGCATTGCTGCTTCACCTCTCTGCACACACCTACTTGAGCACAGAGTCCTGCAGAGGGAACAAACTGCTCATACTGACACTACCTCAGGCACACCTGCTCCCTCAGAAACACCAACATCAATATGAAGCATCAGGGCCTTGGGAAGTCTCTCTAAGCTGCACACCTCAACACTGCTCACAAGCACAAAGACAGGGAACACTGGCTACTCTCATCAATTTACACTCTTGCACAACCAACAGAGAGGGCAGACCTTCCTTCTCAATACAGATAGGTGCAGGACAACAGAGGCTTCAGGAAAGTTGCTTGCCTGTACACAAGTTTAAGTTCTTTTACTGTAATATATATCTAAATATTTATCTGTGTATTTTGGAACAGGGAAGGGACATGAGGTGGAGAAGCAGGGAAGACAAGTTCAAGAAGCAGAGTAACTTCTCTGCATCCAAGAAGCTGGTGGCACAAGTAACAAGCCTGGCAAGTGATCTCCCATTTCAAGCACAGTTGGCTACCTGCTGGCTTCAAAAGAGCAGACTATTTGTTAATGATATAAAATACAGCAACCGTTTAAGATGCAGCAAGGCAAGGCTACAGGGCTGGGGATTATGATCATGAATGATGCCAAAAGCTACACAGCTGTGTTAAAAACTGTGAAAAGGCTGTTAAACAGCAGGAGTAAGCCATATGCTGCTCCTGGAAGGCCTTTTCCCTCCACTACCCCTCCATCATGCTGTTGTTGTGATGCATTTGAAAAGGTGGAAAGAGGGGGATTTGCCTAGGGGTAAAGCCACAGAACATTAGGACAGTCTGATGTGGTCTCACAGATCCCATGTTCCTAGCCTGGCACTGAGCTTCCATCAGCAAGCAGACATTCAGGTCCTTCTACAGAAGTGTATGCCCTTCTACCTTCCTAAGTTGTAGGGGTGAAAGAAATCCAGCAGAGCTGAGCTGGAAAGCATGAACAGGGATGAAAACAACCAGTTTGCACACTGATCTTTGTATAATGACCCCCCACCCTCACAGCTCACTCTTCCCCAAATAAAGACACATTGTTCAATGGCATGTTGAAAAGACGTGCTCGTCATTCTTAATAAACAACTAGAGTAAGAATACATAAGAGAAACAGGGTGGTATCTTTATATGATACACAAGTGTATGTTACAAGAATTCCATCAGGCACAGAAGCCTCAAGCTTTAAGGCCTCAATGTTAGGCCAAAAAAGAAGAGTGTGGTAAAGTTTGTACTTTTAACATCTAAAAATGTCACTTAAAGGTCTGAATAGAAATTGTTGTTTTGTTTTTTTTTTGTATAAATCATAATTGCAGTTCACTCTCTCCTCTTTCTTCCAAGATAACAGCAAATTAACGTCCAAGCACAAGAAAAGAAGATGCCTGCCTCTCCTCCACTGGCTGGGCAGGTCCATCCATCATTCTGTGCCCTCTAGGCTGCACGTGCTCCAAGGAGACAGAGGCCCCAGCCAACCAGGCCAATCCTGTAGTTCATGTTTTCTACATCATAAAAAAAACCCAGAGTCAACCAGCAGCTTTCCACAGCTCCCAGCTTGCAGGGGATATGCAGCCTCCAATGGTTCCAACAGTTTGGTGTGTTGGGTAGGATACACAATGGGTAGGTTTTCCTTTAGATTCTTTTAAAGAGAAGAAGCCTAAAAGGGCTTCATAACTACACCAATAAAAAACCAAAAACTTAGGCATCTCCTTTAGTGTAAAAGTCTGTACAATTTCTCTTTGCTTGTCCCTCCCCCATCACCCTGCCCCACCCCATCTGAGCCACGAAGGATGCCTTAGTGCATGGAGCTGGCATTAGCCACGGCAAGAGCTTCCTGAATCTCTCGTATCACCAGGATCCGGGTGAGCATCTGCTCCATCTGCTCTCTGCTGATCGGCTGGATGGAATACCAGATCGGGCTGTTGGGGGCCACCACTGGCTCCGGGGTCAAGTAAAAGGTGTCATTCCGGCCTTTCACACTCTGGGGGCTGTGTGAGGAAGATCAGAAACAACCAGACTAACAAAATGTGCTGGAACAGAGATAGCACTGCTGTCCTCACCCCAGGCTTCACAAATCCTGACAGTGAACAGCTGCCTGATAACACACATGATGAAGGTACAGAGATACATCTAGAGGCAACATTCATTCCAAAGTTTTAGGACGTGCCAAGGTTAAAAAGCCATGCTGAGGACTACAAGAAAGTAGTTTTTATTTCACACTGGTAAGCATAACACACACATGGCTTTAGGGGTCCTTCCTTTAGAGTGAAGAAAGGATGGGGCATTTTCATATTCAGGCTACCTGCAGATCTATCTGTGCAGATGAACCATTACATTAAATTTCAGAATCATCATAATTTAGAGATGAATCCTTTGAGGCACACTCCAATCTCCATTGCAAGTCCTTATTTTTGTTCAGAAGCTAGTTGGAATAGGACCCTAATCCTACCTTCAGTAATGGATGCCTCCAAATGACTTGCAACTCACAAGCAGAAGAACAAGTTCATGTCAACACAGCAAATGTCCAAGATTAAGAGCAGCCAGTTCACAAATCAGGATTTGTCTCTTAAATACCCCAAAAATTCTATTTACATGCCATCAGAGTTAATCCCACTCTCTCACATCAGCACCCCTCTCCATTTAAGTAAATTTATGGAAATACAGGAATTGTGCCAGTGGTATCACAGCACTGAAAACTCAGCCAGGCACAGAGTGCAGCTCCCCAGGCACAGAAGACAAGCACCACACACACAACGAGAGCTCTCACCATTTGAAGAGGTAGAAGTCATACAGCTTTATGGGACACCTCAGGGGGTTCTCTGGATTCTCGGTCTGCTCTGCATACATGTCATCTGTAACTACAAACCAGCCCCCCAGAAGTCTGTCAGACACTCTGTGTAAGCACAGCACACCACAGAGCCTCAACACTGCAGCACCTTGTCACCACACAAGAGCTAGCAAGAAACATATGGCTGTTCCAGGGCAGAGGCACCTGGCTATAAATGCTTAAAAGCATTTTGCAGAGCTTGCTATATCCTAAGGCTATAGAAGATCACAACCCATCCATATCCTTCTTTCCATTTCTCCCCTACCAGTGCACAAAATGAGGGAAATATCACTACTGAGACTGCAAAGCCTCAGTTGCATCCTGTGCTTTTAAGAGGATAGATTGTACTTACATAGGAATTCTTATGAGTTCACATGAATCAAGGTAAGAGAAGCCCTCCCAAAGAATTTTCTCCATCTCTTCATAAGCACTTATACCCAATAGTCTCTTTGCCCATAAAAAAAAAAAAAAAAACAAACAAAAGTAACAAAAAAATTATCCTTAGTTATTGGTGAGTCCCACATGCCTCTGGCAAGGTATGTCCCCAGGGTTATGATTAGAAGGTACTACCCTCTCTTGGACAGAATGCATGGAAAACACATACTGCCAGGCTCCAGGTAACTGCAGAGCCTTGGATTCCCTACCTGCAAACATCTCCAGGTTCATCCACTTCTTCAAGCCCAAGTAAGTAAAATATTACCAAAGAAACCTCCTAGACACTACCTTTCTGTCCTGTCTGGTGCATGCCTGGCGCCTTCATGTAGCGGATACTCGTGCTTTTATCCTTGGGATTAGAAGGGTTCTTCTTGGTCTGCCTCAGCACCTTGGAGAAGGCCAGCTTCATGTGCTGGTCTACTGTTTTCAACAGGAAGTATCTGAGCAGCAAGAACAGAACACAGGACATTCAGAGACAAGCAAGGGACACAGTCACAACAGCAAGGTAGTTATCTTTAGTCATCATGAGCAGGCTGCAAACCAACCACTGGGCTAAGGACTCTTCCAGCAGCAAAGCAAACAAAAGCCCCAGGTTCAGTCTGCCCTCTGCTAGCTCACTTCCTTGTTATACTGCATCTTTGTCTGATGAAGCTACAAGTGGGCTCTGTGTGCAACCATCTGAAACTTGTGATTTTGCCCCATGCAGTGCAGCAGTTTCACACCAATCCTTTTAAGGTCTCTGAAGTTCTTTTATTCCCCAAGATTCCCTAAGACCTGAGTACTTACTTTGTATTAAAAAACATCAGTGTAGTGAGCAAGGTGGAAGGGGAGTGAGCTCCAAGCTGCTTACACTCCCACAGCATCTCTTCTGTTACATGACTGGAGAGGATGTAACCTGCAATAATCAGAGGTCAGCATCATGCCAGGGGACAGACACAACATGAGCACAGGCAGCATTTTGCAGTCTGTAAGTAGTGGAGAGCATATAAATCTTAACAGAAGGAGAAAGAGGAGATTCTCACTAATGTCAAGATTCAGTGCTCTGCAAATAACTTTTTAAATAGCAGGTACAGTTAGGAAACACTTGTACATATCCATCAACCTCTAGCTGTGGAGAGTATGCTTGTGCAACATGCCTATACATCCCAGCCCACAGAGAAGAGAATATGCACTTAAATGCTTTTAATTGGTGGCTTGACTCCAATGCAGATGCTCTTAATCCAATAATATGCGAGAGCAGGCAGGCCAGTGTAACAAATCAGTTCCTGGCCCTGTGCACAGCTTCAGTGAGCACACAGTGCCAAGTGATGTATTTGGACACATGAGTAATCCTTTAATTCTCAGATATTTTTTCCCCTTTGTGCAGAAGAAAAATACTACACTCCAAATATACAGATAAACAGAAAGACAGCAGTATGAACTCTGGGGCTTGTGGAATGTCAAAGCACTGATCAAACAGCCAGACTGAAAACAAAAGGATTCCAAAACCATGGTGCCACTTAGCCACCTAGCCTGTAACATCAGCTACTTTACTGAACATAAGAATTAACTTCTTCACTCATGTCCAAACATATCAAAGGGAATGAGGCAATGAGAAACCAGGTTTCCATGTTCTGAAAATCCAATTTTTATCTAGTTCTCATACAGTTCTCTGTCAAAGTTTGTCTCCTCTGGAACTGCCTCCCCCATCCGTGTTGCCATGAGCTCCTAAACACAAGGTTGAGCTGCAACTCTGCAACTGACTGCAGCCCTGGAGGCTTTATTCACTCATTGTTTTTTCCTTTCACACTCAGTTGGTTCTGCAGACAGTATCCATCTGGCTGCATGGCACTGTGACAGTGCTGTATTATCTCCCAAAGAAACAACACATATTAGAGGCAGGATGTATTACCACTTCATATGAGGAAACCTGATTCAAATCAAGAATCAGCTGCCTGCCAAGTAAGCCAATCTTATGACACTACAAAGTCCCCACAATGTACCTTCTGATTGGTGACAAGTGACAGACAAATAATGCTCAATGACAGTCAGGGTTAGAGCCTGACAACTGCAGTAACCCCAGCATTCACTGCAAACATCACTTTTTTCTCCCTGACCAGCAGTAGCTAGCCTAGGGATGTTACATACTTCAAAAAGGTTTCCATTCAGACTACACTCATGCTAGAGGTTCAGTTTAAACATTCCAAGCTCTAGGAAGTTTTAAAGTTCTTGAACAATAGCCCTTACCAAGAGGTGAAACACGGGGCTGTATGTCCTTAAGAACTTCATGCAGCCATTCAGTGAAGCGAATGTAGTAGAGATCTGAGAAGATGTCATCGACTCGGCCATTTTCAAAGAGATACTGTAAGAGATCACAACAGCCCAGTACAGTGGCAGCAAGTGTGTTCCTCAGAGCTGACCTCATCCTAAGGGCCCACATGCTCAGCTGAGCATTTTACAGCACAGCACTGAAGGCTAATGCAGTTTGCTAAAGAGTGAGTACTCTAGCACCAAGGCGAATACAGGGTAGGCAATCTCCATTACTATCCAGGACAGAAAAAGGAAAAACTATCTTACAAAGTAAAGCTGATTGGACTTCACCTTTTATTTCAGGTGTGTTCACTTCTAGTTATTTCACAAGACTAGTGGATGCTACTTTTTCAGGTTAACAACAAGGATGCTCAATTTCCCTGTCCAAGTGTAGCTCTGTTCCTGCAGCTCTTCCAGAAAGCTCATACTTTCCACAGCACATAAAGCTAAGTTCCTGCCTGTTAAAGTTCAACTAAATTTAAGTCTTGACATTGATGACTTCTTTAAACATCATCCAACCCTTCTCCTCCCAATCAAAAAAAGCTAAATGGATTTATTACTTTCACTGTGATACTGAACTCAGTTATTCACAAACTTAACTCATAGACTAAAGCATTGCTTGCAGTAGGGACAGAAAAGTCATCTCATGTTTTCAAGGTTTTTAAGCAAAGAGATTTTTTTCTTACAAAATTGTTGGTAAGCTCAATAGAAGTCAGAGTCTCTGTTTTTATAACCAGGAGTCCCCCTACACATGCTGACAGCAGGGACAGTTGTGCAGCACATAGAGCTGTCCCAACCTACCTTCTGAATACACAGGAAGATGTAGTAGAGCACATCTGGATCATAGGGTTCACCGTCACCATTCCGAGCTTCTCGTGTCATTAAGCACAGACCATAGTTCAGCTCAGCCACAGCTGAGGAGATGAGATCTTCCTGGAACCTCAGCAGCTGACGCCCTGGAAAAACAAAACAAAGCTATATTATTGAAGTGATAAAGCCATATTATTTCCTAACATTTCAGGAAAGATTTCCCACATCTCCATTCTATCTGGCAGGTTCAGCACTACCTCATTCTCCCAGTATAGTAATGCAAGTTGAAATAAATCCAGATCTTAGGCTGTCAGAAATAATAAAAGATAAAAGAGGCAAGAGTTTGATAGGAAGATCCTCTGCCCTCCCAAATGCATGACTATTGCCTTCTTTCACCATGTTCCCAGTGAAATGCTGCCCTGCAGCAACAGGAAAACAGCAACTCCATGAGTGTTCTACCAGCCTGGATGGACAGTTTGTCCACCACCACAGCCATGCAGGGCCCTTTTCTATTGCTGTCAGCCCGGGGGCTCAAGGGGGCTCAGCACAGAGCTAAAACATGACCTGTGGCACTGGGAATACACAATAATTAGCACTGCAGAGTAAATTAAAATTTAAATTCAGGAACAATCACTGATTAAACAAAGGGTTTTCCAGAGCAGCACACACATAACATTTTAGTCACTCCTAATCCTACTTGAAAGGAAACAAAGGCGATATTGTCAATGGCACTTACTTCCAATAGGTGCTAGTCTATTTTGGGCTTCTTTTTCCAGCTCTGCATTCTTGGTCTGTGCCCAGCTTTTCCACACTTCAAGACCTTCTTCTGGCTTCAGAGAGTTTGGAAGTAGAAGTTCAGGTGAAGTCTGTGGCTGCGGCTGTGGTTCAACTTCAGCAACCTGAACGGTTTGAGCCTATGAAAGAAAGCCCTCAGTTTATACACACACTTCAACAGCTGGACAAAACCCAAGAATCCCACAATACCTGTAGCCCCAGGATACCAACCTTCTGCAACACTCCCAACAAGAAATTAATCCAAGGAATGCAACTTTTGCTGTTCGACCTGAATTGCTGCTCACAAAAGAATATTTAACACTGCAAAAACTCTTTCAGTTTGAACGGACAGATCCATCTTTTCAGCTCACTTGTCACTCTGAATCACCACTGAAATCCATCTCACTGCAAGAGCAGCCCACAGAGACCACCAGCCCTGAACAGGAAGGTGCCACCAGCTTTACTCACCACTGCTGCTCCACACCTAGACTGCCCTAAGGAAGGTCCTGGGTACAATCACATGCCATACACCACTGCCATCCCTCCCTGTCCAGACTCTCTTCTTTAAGCAGTACATAAAAGCACACAGAATAAACGCATTCTGTTCTTAGCATAGTGATAAATAAGATTAATTCATTTGTAAAAAGTATAAAGCAGTAAGACTAGAACACAGCATCAAAACATCAATTCAATTTCAATGCAATATTCTCAAAATACCAAATATTATTAATGGGGAGTAGCTATTATTGTGTGAAGAGTGACTGCATGACTTATTACAGACTTAAAGCATTTCCAGACCCTTCGGAAATTTACTTTGCTGTGGGACCTCAGGTCACCAAGAATTTTCATCTCAAACTGAAACTTATTTGTCAGGCAACCAATAGCACCAATCTAAAACCTGCAGCAAGCCCTTCAGCTGCACTCACTCTGCATTCATCACTACAGCTTTTCAATTCTATACCACAGAATCTCATATCTACCTCAATTAACAGCTTTACAGACTTTAGTCAAGCTCTCACTGGTACCCTGAATGTTACAGAAATAGCAATTCTTACATCAAAACAGTTTTGCTTTTTCCTTCCTAAGTGCTACTCCAAAAAGCAGCTTTTCCTTTGATACTGCTAAGTGTCAATATTAGTGGAAGTTGCTCTCACAGTACTACAGCCCATGGCATAGGAAAACAGGATGGAGACTTTAAATACCTGAACCTCAGTATAAAAAACCAACAGCTTAAGAGGCAAAGTCTGCAAGAGCCTCAGACTGGAGCCTTCCAACTCCCTCTGGCTGGCTTTTTATTCTCAGCATCAGCTCTTATTCTTCTTGCTTCTCAGCCCCTGCAGCTGCAGCAGAGACTGCCTGAGCAGGCCCAGCTTTAATCAAGGCACATGGCCACTAAGTTGTGCAGCAAAGCCTCTCTCTGCCTTCACGAGACCAAGGGTGACCTGACACCTTGTCTTTGTAGGAGCAGGACTGAGCCTCTGCTCTCCAGTGCTGCCACATTACTCTGCAGAGAGCTGAAAGCTTTCCAGAGCCAACTCCCTCCATCAGCCCAATCCAAGGGACAGTCTCCTGCCCCAACCTCACAGACACCTCTGTCCAGTGTGAAGGCTGGACATTGGCTGACATGAATCTGCTGAACTGGCAGATGCTTCTTAACAAACCTGTATTTTTCACAAATAGACCAAAATTACTGCAACTTGCCCAGATCCCCTAGAAGCACAATGCCACAGGGCAGGCAGGCAAATTCGTTCTCAGTTCCACAGTTTTGAGAGGGTCAACTCCCAAAACCATCATGTTCACCTCTAGTAGCTTTGTTGTCCCCCCTAGAGAGAGAGTACCTTCCCCCTGGAATTGTGTATATGTTTAGGGTATTTTATTTTAAATACCTTATGTACTCTAAAGTACATTTGATCCTGGAAGTTTGCTCACAACAAGTCAGATTTCAATACTTCACCTGGGCACCGGATCTGCTGTGGACTCCCATGTGCAGCACAACACAAAGTAACTGATCATGACTAGTACATACTAGCACACCTTATTTGGCTGCAATTATCCCTGCCTGTCCACTGCAACCCCTGGAACAGCTCAGGAAAATACTGCAGATCTCAGAATGCCTGCTATGAAGAGTCTGACAATCAGTATGTATCTATTAATTTTTAACACTAAGATCAAGACTGTGCTTTCTTTTGGAATGTTTTGAATCCTATAACTATACACCAACATTATCACATGAAAGTCTTATACCCAAGTGCCCTGTGTCACATTCAGGCTTCTGGGACAGATGCATCTCTGCTTCCCAGACACCAGCTGTCTGCTGGCACGCTCCCTCTCCAAAACATTTGTAAGTTGTTAATCACCAACTGAGACCAAGAGGCAGTTTTAACTTACTGAGCAAGTGACTTGTAGCTGCTGCTGCTGCCCCTGCTCTTGTGGTGTGGGCTGCTGCTGTTGCTGCTGTGGGTCCCATATGTGCACTGTCTGTGCTGTATTCTGGTATGTCCCTGCCACAGCCTGCACTGCCACTGGAATGTGGATGTTGCCATTCATAAACTGTGCTGGAAAGATCGAATTAGCAAGAGTCTGCACCACTTCCTCATGAGAGTTCTTCACTACTGAAGTACTTCCCACCATCTTATCCTTGTCATCTTCCAGCTTCACTGTAGCCAGAGTTGTGGGGGAGCCACTGACGTGGACGGCGTTGTAGGCCTCCTGAGGGATGGCAATGTGGGTTATGTTTTGCTGCTGAAGGTCACCACGTGGCTGAGCAGAGTAAACAGGGATGGTCCACGTCTCTCCAGTGGGGCTAGTAATGGTCCCAGTGGCACTGTACAGGTGGGCACTGTCCACTGTTAACAAGTCTGGCCTTAAAGAGACATAACTTTGCTGCTGGCCCTGAGGAATGGCCAGCACTGTGGCAACTGGCTGCCCTGAAATAGCATAGGACACAGTAATAGGCATATCCACTTTACGCTTCTTCACCGGCTGAAGGACGCTCGCAGAGCTGATCCGCCTCTCTCCCTCTCGTGGGGAGCCTTGTTGAGAAGGTGGGGGTGACAGTGCCCCAACTGTCTGGATCTGGATCTGCTGGCCACCAGTAATGGCCTGTCCTGCCACAAGCTGGGCCTGGATTTGCTGGTGCTGTATGTGCTCCTCCTGTAGCTCTGCAGCCTGGATCTGCTGGGCAGTCTGCACATGCTGCACTTGGATCTGGGCTGCCTGCAGCTGCGATGGGCTGGGGCTCTGAAGAGACTGACTCTGTATTGTCTGGGATGCCTGCTGCTGTGCCTGGCCCTGGATCTGCACCTGCACCTGTATTGGCTGCTCTGAAGCCTGATGGACAGAGAGCTGTGGAGAGAGCTGCTGGGCGGAGACCTGCTGCGGAGACTGCTGCACCTGCACCTGAACCTGCAACGACACCAAGGCACCAGTTAGAGGTCAGCAAACACCAGTGATTCAGCAGAGATGGTCTGTCACTCAAGAGCTATGCTCCAGGCCTTTTTATGCTCCCTTTTGACTCCATGTATTAATCCATTAGTAAAGATTTCAGGAAAATGAAGCCAAGTTACTCTAGAAGTGCCTGGTGGATACCAGTGATACAGGAGATGTGTTTGCTCAGCATTGCACATGACTCTCAGCACATAGAGAACAGCATGTGAGCTGCATCTCCACCCTCAAAGCTCCATGGGCTCAAGCCAACAGATTCCATCCTTGGAATCCAAGAGTCTTCAAAACTATTTGCATTGCTAGAATGTTACTTTAGCACAGGTCTTGCAATACCAAGACTTAAAGGTCATTCACATCACACTCACAGGAGCTTGCCTCATTCTTACCATGCTCTGAAGATTGTTCTACTGCTGCCCACCCCAGTCCCAAGATGGCCACAGGATCACTTGCTGGTGACAGGCACTAAGAAATATGGGTAAGTCGAAACCAGCACTTGGCTCTTTCCTCATAAAGCACAGGAATATTACTCTGAAACCTATCATTAACAGCAACCCTACTCAAGTGGGTGCCAACACAGAATGTGGCAAGTTCAACCTCAATCTTTGTCATGCATTAAAGGCCTATGCTGCAGCATGTTTTGTAAACTCTAGAAGAATTTCTTTAGCAATGATAATTAAAACCAACCTTTTTTTCATTATTTACTTATTCCATTTAATACCAGTTATTGTCCAAACTACTCAGTTTTATTTTCTAGCTCACGCACTTAGACAATGCTGAATAACACTGACAAATCTGTTGACTTGATTCCCAACCAGTTCCTTTTATTTTAGAGGGGAAAAAAAAATCACACCCTCTCACATTAATGCTCATTTGTCCAAGGTCTGCCACAATACCTAGCAGCAGTCCAGCAGCACATTGAAAGCCAGCAGTCAAAGGTAGCTCCTAGCACAAATTTCAAGTCCCAACAGCTTCACGTCCTTTGTCCAGACACTTCTCCACTTTTCCTCACATTTACAGAGGCAACTTGTTACATCTGCCTTGTCCTAGAAGCATATCCCAGGTACTCATGACCATCTGTTTCTCTAGGCTTCATTAACACCTCATCTTCAGGGAGGCAGTTAATTACTCAACACCTCTTTCTGAAGCCAACGTGGACTTATTTAGTTGCAAGACTAAATGTCTTCCTACTCACAGTTCTCTCACCTTTCTCTACCTCAGTTCCTGGATCCAGGCAGACTAAAGCAGCATTTGCACAGAGACAGCACACTAGTCTGACAATACCAAAAGGAACTACAGTGCAGGCCTGCTGGGCACAAAATCTCACTTCCCAGCATCACTGCTAAGAAGTCCTGAAAAATGTTAAGGACTCATTTACAGCCAATTAAGAGCTGCTAAGGAAAAAACTGGGGTAGCAAAATGCCCCACTGGCAGGGCAGATTTATAAGTCACCTCCTGTTAAGAATTAATTGATTTCCAGGAAGAATAGGGTATAGTTCCTTCTGGGAACTCTGGGCAGGATACTGTCATCCAGATGACGTGGTGACTCTGCAATAATCTCCTGCAAGGTAACAAGAAGCATGTGACCTTATGTCAGCATGACAGCTTAAAAAGCTCCATCAATGAGGGATTTGATCAGGCAGTCAATTGAAAAAGATGAACTCACCTATGGGATGTTTCCTCAGTTCTATCTGATATTGCTCTGCCCTGCAGCATGAGTACTGCCTTGGGCAAACAGGCCCAAACACGGATACCAGGGAAGGGCTGTTTCAGAAAGCCAGTTGTAATCACACCCCTAAGGCAAGAATTCTCCAAAATATTTCACTTTAAAAATCACTAATATGGTCTTTACTATTAATTTAAATCCTTGTTCAAAGGATTACCTGCAAGGCAAAAGCCAAAGATTGAACAAATAACGTTTTATTGCACTGATATTTTTGGTCTCACACAAGAAACATTGGTTTTATCTGCTATGATTACAGGCTTTACCCTGGTCTGAGACCAGAGGCTTCTTATATTGACCTCACTGTCTAACTTGCTATCTGAGGAAAAAAGGACAGAGAATTACACTCAGCAGCAGCAGACTTTATAAAAGACTCTGTACAAAGGGGAATGTTTTAAATTTACAGGCCAAGACCAACAGGGGACTTTAAATCTTCATTTTATGCTGAAGATTAAAGCAAAAACATGTTATGCTGGCAATTTCTGGGTTACTGGTGCAAGAAAGGAACATGCCAAGTAACCAGTACTGAAATACTATTTATTGCCAAAAGTCTGGATCCAACAGCATGAAGGAATCACCTCCCAGCAGGCTGCCATGACACAGAGAAATGCCTTTTCACCATGAAGTGGCTGGAAGCTGGACCAAGTACCAGCTGCCTAGAAAACCAAAACTGTCAGAAATCAACCCTGTATTGTAACAGGAGAGCAGAACTAAATTCCCTTAAAGGAAATCTTCTGTCACATCAAGCCCAAAAATATATTCTGTCCTGAACTGAGCAAATGCAAAGAGTAAATAAGTAACCCTAGGACCATGACAACATCTGAAGCCTGGTTGCCAAAACTTTTTTTCCTAATGGTTGATAGAGAAACTTGCAAGTAGGAGTCATAACATGTCTGCTCTGTGTGGATTCCCTGCCCAAAAAGGAATCAGGCTCAGTTGTTTCAGAACAGCAGTTCTCAAACAACTGAGATTTTCTTTGCTTGTTAATTCTTTCATCTGCAGACTGACTGGATTATCTAATATTTCCTAAAACCTAACTCTAAACCATTATATGTAGCTTTTCCTACAGCACCTGACAGGCTCTTAAATGCATCTTTTCACAAAGAGATCTTGGTTTCTGAAGCTGTATTTAAACCAGCAAGCAGTAATACAGACCAAGAGCAGATCTCCAGAGCAAGACTGGAGATGTACCAACATGTCCACACTATGCCTTCCAGAACACTATTTCAAATTTAGTTCTAGTTTGACATCACCAAAACACAAGACTGCATCTCACAGCTTAGATTCATCTGGAGGGAACCCCAAATGACAGGCTCCAAACCTACAAGAGGTAAGAAGCCTTCAGCAGGTGGCCAACTTGCTGCAGGAAGTATGCTCCAAATGCCCCCAGAAGTAATGTGGGTAAATCTCAAACTTCCCACACAAAGTCAAATATTTGGGGAAAAAAAGTTAATGAGAGCATGAGAAGAGTAATCTCAGTTTTTTATGCCAAATTTAAGGACAGAAGACTTAAAATACACTTTCCTCAACAACAGCCCTAAGCTAAAGCAAGTGCAGCACTAAAAACTGTAACCAAGAGTTCCCACCAAAGCTACAGCAGAAAGTGCATAAGCAAGTACAAAACAGACATGCAAGTGTAGTGAAGAGTAAGTGAAAAGACTGATCAGTGCAGTAGCAGGAAGTATCAGAACTTGTTATTTAACCACTTTACAGGAAGTCCTTTCTAGCTCAGTAAACAAGGGCTACGGGAAGGGTGCGAGTCAGCTTTTCACAACAACTGCCACACCGACTCTCACTCCAGGCCTTTCCTCTGCTCATTCATCAACATCAGAGACAGAATTCCATCAGCTAAATTAGGCCCTGGGTGTGTTTAAACAGTTACAATATCAAGATGATGCTGTCAAGCTGTACACTGAGGAGGGATTTAGGTCTAAGACAGTAAAACACAGGAACCAAGGAAAACCAGCTTACCTCTCCAACAGAAGAGTACTTCCATGTACAAACAGATGCCACCTCTAAAACACCACTCTTGACTATAACCACTCTTTGAATTGTCCCACTCAGCCCTAGCAAATGCTAATTAATACCTGCTGCTACACTGAAATCGTACTGGCATGGTTTTCAAATGTAAGCAAATAGGAACTCTGCCTTCAAGCTAAACTTCAGAACCAGTACAGAGGCAAGAGGAAGGCACAGCCATCAGAAGCAAAGATGCATTCTGTGCAGAGCCAGAGAGGAGACTTTTTTCTCAACTATTTAAGGGTATCTTTCCCTGCCTTGTGTCATTAATAATGTCCAGCCTCCTATAAAGGTCTGAAGTCACAGAATAGAGTGAACAGTAAACACATAAGGAACTGAGCAATTAGAAAGGCACAATATTAACTGGAAGATATTTTACACGAGCATTCAAACATTCCCCACACAGTTCTGTCATCTTGCTCACATGAAGCAACCTCCTCTCAAGCCCTGCCCAAGAAAATCTTGCTACCTAGAGATCAGACTGTTCATAAAAAGCTGAAACAGGATTTCCTCCACACACACCATAAGCAAAGATGCTTTCTGTCCTCTGATTTTATTTCAGTGAAAGCTTCTTGGGTAAGGAGCACAAGAGGTTCACTGACCTCTACAAAAGTACCATATTTGGGAAGCAAGCAGCACCGGCACCTCACTGGCATCATCAATTCCATGGCCTCCATGCACGGCACCAACAAGCAACAACCTCACCAAAAGCAGAGCTGATAAAACACTTCCTTGACTGGAGCAAAACACGGACCTTCCCTGCCACTCCCTGATGCACAACAAGGTATGACAACTTGACAAACTCAACTCCTTCTCAAGGTCACTTATGGCACCCCTGTGACACTGGGTGTGGAAGGAGTCCAGGACACTTAAACTGTAGCAATGACCAGTGTACATAACCCAACAGCTGCATTCACTCATCCTCTAAAATAAACATTTGCTCAGACTTTTCTGAGCCTTTTAGGCAAGAACACCTTAAGGCGACAACTTCTCCAAAGAGCAAATTTATTTTTCTAGAATAAATAAAAGCAGCAAGCAGTGACACTCTGTCTTTAGTTGTTCACAGCAAGTAAAACCCAGGATGAAACCTGAGCACTATCTCCATGATTGTAAGATCACCAGCAGCACTTTCAACTGTGAGGTCACCTGACTGGTCAGTGTTAGTCCCCCCCAGCAGCACTGCCAGACATAAGCACAGTCACCCACAGGGTCTTCCACTGACTTGCAATTGTATTAGCAAGAACTAACCAGATTACCAATCCAAGTGCCAGGATGACAAGTTTAATCAAAAGCTAAGAGGCTTCAGCAGGTGACCAAAATTCATCATAATAAAACACAAGCAGTACTTCAGCACAGGGAGCCAGCTGGAGCACTGCCAGGGTGGAACACTGTCACTCCCCAGCCACAACAAAATCCAGCTTTACCCAGAAGGTGAGCTCTGCCACTGCTGCCACAGCAAACACTAAATCATGAGTTTAACATAAATTAGGTCTCAATAAGAAATCCTGAAAAACAGAAAAATACTCTTGCAAAGGGGTAAAGACATTCTTCTCCACCTTATTCTCACAGAAATACTAAGATAATCCTGAGCTAGCTGCTCAAATACACCTGAGTTCTGCTGCACTGCTGACACACAAAAGCTGCAGCCACATCTAGTACCAAATGTGCCACCTAAAGTGAGCAGCAGGGTAGGCAACCAAATAGAAATTATGATCTGTACTGATGGGAAAGCAGGTATCTAAAAGCAGAGGCACATCAAAAACAAGGAGAAGAGAGTAGACAGCATTTTTCAGGAAAATTCTGAAATCTTAATTTTCATGAGAAGCTTTTAATGTTCAGGGTGCAGGTCACTCAGTTCCAAAATCAGAAACCGGTCTCTGGCAGCAACTCTATGCTTATTTACAAGAAGGTCAGGTTATTTTTCTCTGGAGCACAAGATATATGACCTCCCTCCCTATCTCTGTTACTAGAAGCCTTGCAAGGGTCAAGCCTGAACATTGGGTAGTTCTGAAATGAGGCAGCAAGAGTGAGAGGGGAAAAAATTCCTTTTGACTTTTACAATTGGTCTGGGGGCTTTCCACATCTTCAAGGCTGAGGCACTCAAAAGCCAACCCTCCTAGCTCTACTGCTGAAAAAAAACCCAAAAACCACTTCTTCCAGAAAACATACTAGCTGGTAAAACCAAACACACTCTTGATCAGTTTAATAGCCTCATGCAGAGATCCAAGTCATGCCTGAAAGAGCTCAGGTTTTTGTTCTTCAAAAGCCTTTCAACACAAGTCACTGTAGGGCAACAGGTTACAGAAGTCCCAGTTAAGCATTCATTTATTCAATAGAGAGTAACTGGAGATGAGTTACCAGTGAGGGAGTTTTGTCTTTGCTGTAGGATAAAAACACACAAGTGAGCTGGTGACACAAGTCTACTGCACTGCAGCAAGTACACAGCACCTAACTCCAGTCATTTGTGACTCCATACCCACACTTGTTGTAAAAAAAAAAAGAAAAGAAAGAGCTTACAGCTTTTCATTCTGCTACAGAAACAAGAAAGATTCATATCTCAAGTGCAGTGTATCAGAATTACAGCTATAGCCAGGGTTCAGCTGTTTAGAAACATATCATAGAAAAACATTACTAAATGCCCTGCAACCTATGAACCTATGAACCCTTCAAATTACAAAATGTATCTGAAGACAAAAGCAATTCCCTAAGTTATAAAATTGTTGGTTTTTTTCCTGATAGTGGATTTGCTTACTTAATAAAATACCTAATGTAATATCTACTTAAAAAAAAACCCAAAAAACAAAAAAGACAACTCCTTCCACTGTGCAAACATATAATCTACCTTGATGCATATGCATCCTTTAGAATTCCTTTCCAATATCTTCCCCTGATTCACATCCTAAAGTTGACTCTCTTGCATTTCCTCCTCACTTAAGAGTCAGTTCAAGAACAACTTTTAGAATGTTCAAGTAAAACTATTTAAAGATTATTGATTTTATTAAGAAAAAAAATTCTGTAAGGCAAGCTCCATCCCAGAGCCAGCCTGAACAATCAGCCAGCCAGAGGGGGCTGGTATTTATAGCAGCTTCAGAGCACAAGGCTCCTGGAGCTGTGTACATGCCAGAACTGGGACTGTTTCTCCAATAGGTGACACCACTCCATTGCTATGTATGGGCTCCTCCTACAGCAGGGCTCCAGGCACAGGCAAGAGAGCAAATTTACTACCAAATTCCTTAAAGGAAAGGGAAATATTGCTGTTCTATCTGAAGTTAATTAGCCCTGCCCCTTAAGTACTTGTCTGAGGCTTAAGTTTACACAGCACCTCTGGACACTAGTCCATCAGTTGGCCAGTCACATATGCATTCAGAAATTATTTCAGATGCTTACCTGCACCTGCTGGGGTTGCTGCACCTGTATCTGCTGCTCTGGCTGAGTTTGTTGCTGGATACTGGTTGTCACAGGACAAGCAAGTTCAAGCAAAGACCCAGCCACCTCAGTGCTGTCCGTGTAAATGCAGTTGCCACCCTGCTGATACACCATCGTGGTGGTGGCTGTCTGCTGGAACTCCTGGAGAGCTTCTGGCCCCTTGGAAGCAAGGGAGTCGAGAAACTCCTTCATCCTGTGCTGGGGGATCGTTCGTGCCTTCACACGGATGTATTCTTCAAAGGAAATGGTGTTCTCCAGAGAATTATTCATATTGCAAGGTCCTCAGGGTTCCTGAAGGAAAGAGAAAGTAAAAGTCTTAACTACAGCACTTCCTTGATGCAAGGATATTCTCAACTCCAGTAACTAATCTCTCATACCAAGTACTGTATGAAACCTGGCAAACATGCACAGCCAGATGCCCAGGACAGATGCTTTAGTTTTATGAGGCATTTTGTGCCACCACACATTTCTCAGATTAACCCTCGGCAGCTCAGGGGAGTCTGAACGACACCTAGGTGTGACTCCTCCTCCTCCCAGAGATCACTGCCATGTAAACTCCCCTAGCTCTGCACTTCACCCAGACCAGGCAAGCCCTGTACCAGACAGATCCAGTGGTACATTCCATTTGCTTGCAGCATGCACTGTTAGTGAGAGAGGCTCAGGATCAATATGTGCGGCCCAGCCCTGCAGCCACAGAGGTGGCAAACTGAGCAGAGTGCTCTGTCAGGCCGTGCATTCTATTGCAGGCAGCTGATGGGAAGCACAACAGAGAGCAACAGATGCAGCACTCAGCTCACTGCTGTTAGGACTAGGACAGCCTCATCGATTGGACACAGCAAGCAAAAGGAGAGCGCTGCAATCGAGATATTTCCTCAAACTGGGAACTACACACATGGAGAAACAGAGCTCTGGAAATGACAAAGGCAACTGCAGCATCAGTTCTTGATGTCCTTTTAATATAGGAAGAGGTTAACATGAAACATGCCATGTGTGAAGACAACAGAAAGACAGAAAAAGAAGTTAAGATGATCAGGGCGGAAGTGAAAGCAAAGAAGAAAACCACCAGGACCAAAGATAACTCCACCTGAGAACAGACAGCTCTAGGGGATACTCTGACAGCATTCTTCTCGTATTGACTTCCCTTGTTCAAACCCACACATTGTTTTTGCAGTGAGTATGCTGGTTATTTCTAAGGCACTAATTAGCCTTGATAGAGCATAAATGCATTTGAGCTATAACATCACCAGATACTGAGACAGTTGTGAAAAGATGTGAAACACCACAAGATCAGGACTAGCAGAGGTGATTCAGCACTACTAGAGCAAGCTGCATAAAGGAGGAAAAACAGACACACATCACTATGTACATTATAACTGTAGGTCTAAAGAGAACAGGTACAAAACCAGAGCTTTAGGTATCCTTTCACCATGATTTAACAAAGTAGAACTGAGACAGGGCTATGGCTGAACTTAAGGCTGCAAAAGCCTGTGTGAAAACTGGAGTTAACTCTAGGCTTTCACTGGAAGTCCAGTGCAGTTATCACCAAAACCTGGCAGAGCTGAAGCAAACACTAACCCCTCTTCACTGTTATGTGGCAGCAGTACAAACACAGTTTTTGTTGACATGGAAGTTCATGGCTAGTGCATTGGACCAGGCTCACAAGAGAAAAAGAAATATCAAAGGTAACAGGAACACATGAGGTAACTTGTGCTCTATCTATGGTTTCTGAAGTGTTTAAGACATATTTGTTGCTGTATGATATTTCTGTAGAAGATATTCTTAAAATATACAACACGTTTAGGAAAAAACACCAAATAATGGTGTTCACATAGCAAATCCAACAGCTCTGCAAATATCAGCATACAGAAGCTCCTGCAGAGCCCACATCTGGACAGAACAATTCTTTCTGAGACACCATTCTGACATTTTCAAGCCAGCTCTGGGTGACAGAGCCAGTAAGATTACTCACTTTTTCAGGAGCTATCCTAGAGTGCTCTGCACCTCTACAGCACATATTGCTAACCCCATCCCATGTAACCATATGGCCAGGGTGAAACCAGGGGAGAACAACAATGTTAATGCATCCATAGGGACTCAGGACTCAGACAGGACCTACAGCAGGCACGCTGAAATGTGTTTTGCATCTAACTGCATGATGCTCCATTATATACTGAGGCTGGAAAACAGATTTTGAGCAATTAACTTGTCCCAGTCTTCTACTTGGAGCTTTCAAGTATTTGCCTTCAGTACTGCAGTGAGGCTTTCAGAAGAGAATCCTCATTCTCCACGTCCACCCTGAGGTGCACTAGCAGACACAGCTTGGAGAGGGAAGAATAAGCCTCAAGGATGCCGTGCTGGGATCCCAGACATGAATGCCACAGATGTTCTCTGACAGCAGGATCCCAGACAGAAGTGCCACAGATGCTCTTTGACAGCCAGCTGCTGCTAAACTGGATGGGCTCACCTCTCCCAGGTGCTCCCTTCCTGCTCCTGCATTGGATTTTAGTGTGTTGTAACAACTCAGGGAATAGCTATCCACCTTCTGTTAATCTCCTCAAAGGAGAAAGTCAGGAGGTCAGCAGGACCACTGTTCCCAATGGGAGCTGTTAGCCCTCACTTCTACTTTTGAAACTCCAACCCTTCTTTCACAAGCTACATCATTCTCCTGTGTAAGAGACCAGAAGCCACAAGACACCCAGAAGCATAAGCAGCAGAGATCCACCACCAAACAATCACCAACCTCTTCTGAGCACCAAGCAAGCACTGATTTCTTAAATACAAATCCTTGACCCTGCTCAGCTGGTTCATTTCAATTAGTTCTTGTTAGCATCAAATCAAGAGCCTACTAGGCCAGTCTTCCCCTACTAGTAAATCTTCCCCTCTCACAAGCTGTCAGAAGAAATCTCTTTCTTTTCTTCTACCATGGAAAAAAAAATCATTTACATTTTCTTGAAGTGACTACACTAAGAGCCTATATAATCACTATATAGTCACTAAGTGACTATACTAAGCTGAGAATTCCAAGTGCCAGGCATGGACCAGAGCCCCACCATGCCATGAGGATCTGCTCCTGCCCCAGAAGGGAACCAAGATCTTCCTTGGGTTTTCCCTACAGGTGCAGTTACAAACCCTGGAGGAGGTAAAAGTGTCTCCCAGAGTCATTTGTATCAGTTTTAAGGCTGCTTGAGATTATTTAACTAGAAGCACTGAACCACCCAAAGCTGCACTTCCCAACAGCCTGTGCAGCAGTGGAGGTACTAGGTCCACAGAAAGATTCAGAAATGTAATGCTGCACCCACAGAAATTTTACTCATTAAAACTAAACCAACCTGCACTTATGGCAGAAAACCTCTGTAAGGCTCTAGGGTGCATTCAACAGGCTTTTATAGGCAACACACAGAGCCTGCTGCTGCAGTCACAACTTTTAGTTATTAAAACACAATAATTTGTGCATTCCATTTATCCCACAGACACACACTGGAAACTACAAACCTCCACCCTCACTGGATCTCAGCAGCATGTTTTTAATACTGCATTTTAAAATTTTTAAAAAAGAGCATCCAGGCAATAAGTTTCTCCAATACAGGAAGATAACGCCTCGCTGTGCAGCATAACTGCAGTTTCTCCAAGAAGTAAGTTCAAGAAATTCTTTGAAGATTATGAGCACATACGGTTAGTTGATAAAACTTAGACTGAGGTTACTGAAAACACACACACAACTTGCAGCATGTGGACAATCTGGACTCACCAGTCACCATGTTGCATGTATTTCTGCTGCTCTTGTCCTGAGCTCTTAGACTTGTAACGTTCTGGAGAAGACAGAACAAAGAAGCCCTTTCCATCCCCAGTTCCTCTTTCTTTATTAAGTCATTTTATTTTTAATATGTATTCCATTAAGAAAAAAAAAATTCAGGAAACAAAGATATGCTCATCCACGCAGCTAGCAGCTCCTACTGAGGAATTGCGAGATGCCCAATTTGTAACCATCGTATCCCTCAGCCTGGTGGGACTGAGAGCGACTGTGCGAGCACATCTGTCACAGAGCGCCGTGCGGCGACAGGCGCGGCACGGCGGGAACACCGGAGTTACTGGCACACAGAACTTAGAACAAGGCAGCAGCAGCAGTGACCGCATCCAGAGGCAATCCCCCCACCCTCCCCCCGCAGGTGTTCCCGGTGATCCCCGAGAGGCGGCCGGGAACGCTACGGACCGCTCGGCCGCCCAGCCGAGACGAGGCGAAGCTCCGCATTTAGGCCCTGAGACACCGGCTGCGGCTCAGCCTCGGTCCTGCCCGAGCGGGGACGCGGAGCCCGTGGGGCTTCCCCCGCCCGCAGGGAGCCGGCACTGCCCCAGCCGCTCCCGCCGCCTTTGTCTGTCGGCGGGGCGGCCGGGCCGGGCCCGCAGGCGGCGCCGTGACACCGCCTCCCCCGCCCCCCCCGGCAGGAGCCATGTCGGGGGCTCCGCGAGGACAGGGCCGCCGAGGGCCGCGCACAGGCCGCGCCTTCCGGTGCCTCGCCGCCCGGGCGGGGGGGGGGGGTGGGGGGTGACGGGGACGCGCCCGGTGCACGGGGAGGAAGAGCGGGGGGCGCGCCCGCGCGGGCCGGGAAAGCGCGCGCGCGCGCGCGGCAGGCGGGGCCGCCCCCTCCCCCTCCCCGCCGGGCCCGCGCCGCCCCCGGAACCGCCGCCTCCTCCTCCCGCGCCCGAAGGGGGGCCCCACCCAGCCCCGCCGCCGCCACGCACTACCCCGGCCCGCCGGCCCGGCTGCGCCGCGGTGTGACCCGGCCCCGCCTCACCCCGGCCCTGTCGCCGCCGCCGCCTCGGCCCCGAGTCTTTTCCCCTCACAGCTCCCTGGGCGCCATCTTACATTCAACCCCCTGCAGCCAATCACCGCGCTGCCCCAGCCTCGCGAGAGCGCGGCTCCCAAGCCCCGCGAGAGCTCAGCCCCCAGGCCCGCCCCGCGCCTTAAAGGGGCCTGGCCACGGCGGGGCGCGGGGAGGGTGCGGCCGCTGGGGGGCGCCCTGCGTGGCGGGGCGTGCGGCCGCGGGGACACCGGAACGCGGCGGGGACACACACGGAGGGACAGGGACGGGGACAGGGACGGAGCCCGCGCAGTAGGGATACCCGGGATGCCACCAGCACCGCGTGGCCGTGGAGCGACGCCGGCCGAGAGGCTCCTCGCGGCCGCCCCGCTCCTTCGCGGCATGCGGGTGCCGCCCGGTCCCCATCCCCACGAAGCTCCTGGGGCGAGGCTTCGAGTCGCGCCCGTGTGGGGCCGGACCCGGCGCACGGGCTCCCCGGGAAGGGCGCCGCGGCCTGTAGCGGAGGGGCCGCGCCCGCCCCGGGCGGCAGCGCGGAGCGAAGCGTCCCCATGGAGGCGGAGAACGCCCCGCGGGACCGCGCCGGGTCTGCTTTAACGGGCCCATGTGCTCGGCGCGGCCTCGCCAGCCCCGGCCCCGCTTAAGGTGGCCCGTGGGGCTGGGCAGAGTCTCTCTGCACTTGCTTCATCTGCAGGGGCACAGACACGGGGCTCAGGGCACGGGGTTCGTGCCCGTTCCCCGGCACACCGCTCTGACCCCAGCCCGGGGCCGAGCGGGGCGCGCCCCGCTCGAGTCCACCTTAAGGGGGGAGGGCGCTCCGGCGGTGTTTGTACACAGCGTGCGCACCCGCCTGCAGCCCCTGTGCCCTGCGGCACAGCCCCTGCACCCGCCCATCCTGCCTGCACCCCCGGAGACACCTCTCCCTTCCACCCCAACAGGCCAACCTTATGGTGCTGGCTGGGGCAGCTGCAGCTCCCGTGGGGTCACAGCAGTGCTACACAGTAGATAGGAGCAGACTGTGCCCCCAAAACAAGGGAGACACCCCACACACACCCCCCAACACATCAGGGGGACAAAAAGGAGACCACCCCCACCCCAGCACCCCAAGACTGAGCAGCAGAACAGGAGGCAGTGACAGTGCAGTGACAGGGCTGGGATCTCCGTTTATTGAGGCGATGCTGTGGGGCACCCCAGGGGACTGCACCAAGGCACGGTGGCACTGGGGGTGTGCAAGGACCCCCAGGGAAGCCACACCACGGTGGTGTAGCAGCAGCAGATCCCTCAGGCCTTGCCAGGGTCCTCCTTGAGAGTCACTGTGCGGTTGAACACCATCTGGGGAGAAACACAGGGTGTGCTCAGAGCCCCATGGTGGGCAGGGGGTGCTTGCACACACGTGTGCAGGCTGCCTCACTGCCCCCATCCCACAGGGCTCACCTTCCCCTCCTCACTGTCGGGATCCACAGAGAAGTAGCCCAAGCGCTCAAACTGGAACTTGTCAAAGGGCCGAGCAGAGCGGACAGAGCTGTCAACCAGGGCATTGTGCACCACACGCAGGGAGTCCTGGCAGGGAGGACAGCTCAGCTCAGCCAGCACCCCTACACTTCTGTCCTCTGCACAGCCCAGCTTCCCCCAGCTCCTCTTCCCCTTGAGACACAGTAAGGGCCTGCCCCAAGAGGGGTAGGGTGTTCATGGAAGTGGGTGCCTCAGGACTGGGTGCAGGAGGTCCCCACTTCCCCTCAGGCCCATAACCTCAGCTGCTGCCACTACTCACAGGGTTGAGGTCACTCAGAAAGCCACCAGGTACCTCCGATGGGTCCTCAGGATTTTTGTGCAAAAACCTGCCATGAGATAAGAGTCTTATCCCAAAGCTGCCAAATGAGGGGACAGGGTGCCACTCATGGGATCCCAGAGCATCATCTTTCCCACCAAAGGTCTGGGCAGAACCCAGCAGGGCCTGCTGCTGTACAGCTGTGCTGCTGCTCCAGCACTGCTGAGCTTGTGCTGGCCTTGGCTGGCAGTGGGATACTCACAGCCGCTCATAGAGCCGCACTTCACAGGCCAGTGGCACCGACACCCAGTGGATGAAAGCCTTGGGCTTTTCTGCCACATCTGACTTGGTGCAGGTCACCTCCAGCTCAATGACACGCCCACTGACATCCTGAGGAAGAGGAGACGAGCTAAGCAGTCTTATCCCATGTGGCAGGCCCAGGGCTGAGCCCCCAGCCCCACAGCTCGGGGACACCTTGTTCCCCTCTGTGAGGCACAGGGCAGGCAGAGAGCAGCCACACAGGCAGCCTGACCCTCCCTGTGTCCAGAGCAGCCAGCATGACATTGCACAGCCCAGCCTCATGTCACCAGTGCCCACAGTCACGCACCTTGATGACATTCTGGACGGTGATGACGTAGCCAGTGTGGCGCAGCCCCACCGGCTGCCCGGGTGCCAGGCGCTTGTAGCCCTTGTCTGCCTCCTGTAAGAGAGTTCACGGCTGCATGAGGGGTCCCAGCATGGGCAGCAGGCCCCCCTTCTAACCTGTCTCTCTGCCATCCCAGGGATCAGTGATCCCAGGGCTGTTTGAACTCCTGTGTTGCTGTGGGATGTTCCCACAGACAGGCCAGGCTGAGAACCATTGGCTGGACATGTCCTGGCCAGGCTGAGGGCAGCATTTGCCCAGTGCCCATCAGAGCTGCCACATTTGGGAGTCACAGTCCGGTGCTCAACACCCACCCATAACCTCTGTGTGCAGCACCAACACCATTTCCAGGCCTGCCAGGCTCCTGCTGCACAAGCTATAGCTCCAGGAGTGAGAGTAGTATAGCCCAGTGGGCCTGGCTCACCTCCCTGAAGTCTGTCTCCTCAATGTAGACGGTCTGGTGGAAGGGCACTTTGTGAAAACCACGGCTCTCATCGGCTGGGAAGTTGGGCACAAGGACCTCCAGTGCCTGGGGAGAAAGAGGGCTTGAATGCTGCTCTCAAGAAACCCCACTCCCACAACAGCCCACGGCAGTCTCACCTTTGGAGCAGGGAAGTTGGTGATGGTGACTTTGAGGGGCTCCAGGACTGCCATGGCACGGGGGGCCTGCTCATTCAGCACCTCCCGTGCACAAGCCTCCAGCAGATGCGGCTCCATTGTCGCCTGGGCCACTGTCACACCAACCTGAGGAACAGTGTGCTGTGACCATGCTGGCCAGGGGATGCAGCCATCTGCCCTGTCCCACCCCAGCCAAAGCCTACCCGTGCACAGAAGTTGTTGATGGCCTCGGGGGGGAAGCCTCGCCGGCGCAGGGCCGTCAGCGTGAAGAGACGTGGGTCATCCCAGTCCCTGAGGAAACACCAGAGTGACAACCAGGCATGCTGTGGGTGAGCCCCATCACGGCAGCTGGCCCTGCTCCTACCTCACAGCACCCGTCTCCACCAGGCGGATGATCTTTCTCTTGGAGACCACAGTGTAGAGCAGGTTCAGGCGCCCATATTCCCACTGCACGGGGCAGTAAACATCCAGAGCGTTGCACAGCCAGAAGTAGGAGGAGCGCCTGCAAGGGAGGTGCAGGCACAGCCCAGCTCAGCCACATGGACACGCTGTCCCCCAGCACTCTGGCAGCCCCCAGGTGCTGCTCCCAGGTCTAGCTCAGCCCTGGGCCATGCCATGCATGGTGCTCACCTGGCCTGGAACTCCTTGGTGCAGAGGGAGTGCGTGATGTGCTCGATGGAGTCGCAGAGGCAGTGTGTGTAATCGTAAGTGGGGTAGATGCACCTGCAAGGCAGATGCAGTCAGCTCAGGGCAGAGCATGGTGCTGCTCCACTCCTGATACCTCCTCACTACCAGGAAATCCAGATCCAGCCCCACCACATGTGCCAGGACATGGCAGCCCTCCCTACCACTTGTCCCCAGTGCGGTGGTGTGGAGTGAACTTGACACGGTAGGCAACGGGATCCATCTTCCCATCCTCCATCACCAGCTTCATCCTCAGCGTGGCTTCCCCCTCCCCAAACTTCCCCTTTCTCATATCCTGTGGAGACAGGGGAAGCTGTCAGCTGAGCCACAGATCCAGAGCCCACAGGCACACAGCAGCTGCCCCAGCTAGGAGTACCTCAAAGAGCAGGAGTGACTCTTCCACAGGCCGGTCCCGCCATGGCGAGGGTGGCGGGTTGTGGCCCTTGATCTCCTCAACCCTCTGATGGCAGACATATGCCTGACCCCTACGGAGAGGAAATGCCATCACCAGACCTGAGTGACCCTTCTCCTGGGCAAGGGGGAGCCCTGACCAGTGCAGGATATCAACACCAGCTTGGCACATTCCTACTGCCCCACATGCTCACCTGCGGATGAGCTCCAGGGCCCAGGTGTAGAGCTGGTCAAAGTAATCTGACGCATGTGTCACTGCATAAGGCTGGTAGCCTGTGGGGATGGGTGAAATGGAGCAGGTTGGAGGAACCCCAAAGGTCCAGCAGCAAGACCTGAATGCAGGGGTGTCCCTGGCACTTGGCTTGATCCTGCCCTGCCCATCCTGAGCCATACCCAGCCACTCCACCATCTCCCGGATGGCTGTGAAGTATTTCTCCTCCTCCTTCTCGGGGTTGGTGTCGTCATAGCGCAAGAAGCACACGCCACCATTGGCCTGGGGATGAAGAGATGGTGAGCAGTTGCTCCCTGAGGGACCAGCAGCCAAGCAGCAGGGAAAGGCAGGGCCAGGATGGCTTGGTGCTTTTTACCTTGGCATAGCCAAAGTTGAAGTTGATGGCCTTGGCATGGCCAATGTGCAGGATCCCGTTAGGCTCAGGAGGGAAGCGTGTCCGTACCTGAAGAGGCAAAGGGGACACCTCTCTCCTTCAGTAGGAGATTTTTACCTTCCCTGACAGCAGTAACCCTGCCATGAGCCCCTGGCAATCCTGCAGAGCACCCTGTGCTGTGTGAGTGCTGCCTCTGCTGTGCCCCTGTGAGCTGTGTGTTCCCCACCCACCCCTGTGGGGCGTCACTGTCACATGGAACCGCTGGGCTGTGGGATATGGCCTCACCTGCCCACCCGTGATTGCCAGGTGCTGCTTCAGCAGGGCCATCGTGTTGGGCGTCACCACATAGCCCTCAGTCTTGTAGTTCTCTCCTGCAGGTAGAGGATGCTCAGAGCTGCAGCAATGCCCTAACCATGCCAAGGCCCAGCAGCCAGGGGGGAAGGACACAGGAGCTGTCCAGATCTCTGCAGCACAGAGAGCTGGGACCAGGCAGAGCCAGTGGAGTGGCCCCACATATGGCAGTGACACCTTGCACTCACCTGGCTTGTGGAACTTCAGAGCTTCCCCTCGCAGCTGCTCCAGCAGTGACTTTGTCTCTGTACCCATGTCACCTGCAGGGAGATGGGGCTGAGCTCCCGGATCACAGCTCCCAGGGCCCAGCTTGGAAGCAGGTCCAGCAGGAACTGAAGGGTTGGGGAAGAGTCTCTTACCATTCTCCACCACAGCCACCTTCTGTTTCTCTGCTGGGGCCAGACGGGCCTTTGCCACCTGCAGAGACCAGCACAGCATTCTGAGTGCCCAGCTGCAGCACACACCTTCCCCTCCTGGCCCAGCCTGCTGGCCCCACAGCTCCCTCTAGACCTGTACCCATGGCAGCAGCTCAGCCCAGAGCTGCTATTTGGGATCCTGCTGGGACACTTGGCAAGAAAATACCATCCGAGTCTGCAGCCTCTCCTTCTCCTTACCTTTGGTTTCTTTTCCAGATCAGCTTCTGTCTTTGGCCCAAGCAAATGCAGCACCTGGAGAAGAGTGACACAGTCAGGAGTCAAAAAGGCTGCTCCTGTAGGTGTGTCCTAGTGTCCTGTGCAGTCATCACTCTGCTCACCCTGCCTGCACCTAGGTGGGGCAGGCTGTCCCCAGGGCTGGGCCCTCTAGGGGACTGACTGACAGGTCACAGCACACCCAGGGGACCACAGCAGCACTGGACACAGTAACCTCACACCCACCTGCAGGTCCACCTCGTTCTTGATGGTCTTCCCGTCTGCCCACCGCAGCTGGCTCCGTGCCTCCCCTGCAGACAGGGCACCCCGTGGGCAAGGGGCAGGGCCCAAGCCCGGGGCAGCTTCACCCAGGGAGCTGATGCAGAATGCCACACCCTTTGCCCCAGGGCTGTCCCTGCTGCTGGGCACTATGGCCCTGCTTGTGTGTGGGATCTGGCAGGATGACATCTCCCCATGGCAAAGGGCTGGCTCTCGGGATTTGGGGGAGCACAGTGGCACTGGCAGTCAGGCACAGGGACGTGACGGCCACCAGCACCAGGCAGGGGCTGCCCCAGTGTCACCACTCACCCATCAGCAGCCCCATGTTGAAGTGGTAGCGCTCTGCCAGCAGCTCTGCTCGGTGCTTGCTGATCACAGCCTCCACCTGGGAGCGGCACAGGGACCCCAGGGTGAGCAAGGCAGGCAGGAGCACAGCAGGAGCCAGCCCAACGTCCCCTGTGCTGTCCCCACAGGGTCACAGCCCCACTCACCGCCTCCTCGATCTGCTCGGGGGTGACGCAGACCCCCACACCGCAAGCCCGCTCAAAGTCTGCCACGTCCAGGGGCTCCAAGGGGTGGCTCCTCACGTACTCCAGGGCAGCTGGGGACAGAGCAGGGATGAAGCGCGGTGCCCGCGGGGCCGGGGCCGGGCGGGGGCACGGGCCGGGGCCGCACGGTACCGCTGAGCTGCAGGTCGGTGAGGATCTCCCTGCGGGCGATGTAGCCGACGAGGAAGCCGAGGTGTTTCGGGTCCTTGAGGCGGGCAGCCGCATTGTACAGAAGTGTCCCGGTGGCTTTGTCCAGCGCCGGGCCCAGCGCGCTCCGAGCCTGTCACCACCCCGGAGAGCGTCAGGACAGGACGGGGGCCCGAGCCGCGGCGAACCGGCGGCACCGGGGGGCAGAGCGGGACAGGGGAGTGCCAAGGGCCGGGAGGCTGGGGTGTCCCGGCAAGGATGAGGTCGAGGGGGGTGACAGCGGGATCACGGTGCCAATGTACCCGGGTGACACCGGAGATCGGGTTACCGAGTGACACCAATACCGGGGTACCGAGTTCCCAGGGTGGCCGGGTCCCCAGGTGACATCGGGGAGGACTGGGGACTAGGGTGCAGACCCGCGGTGGACGCACCTGCAGCACAGCCTGGCGCAGCAGAGCGCTGAGTGCCCCGTTGCGCAGAGTCTCCCGCGCCTTGGCCTCGCTGAGGCCGATGCCCGTGAACAGCCCCAGCGCCTCCTCCGCTTCCTCCGCCGCCATCGCTGCCGCCGCCGCCGCCATGCTGCCGCCTCCACCCGGGGGCGGGGCCATGCCCAGCCAACCGGCAGCGAGAGCTCTCCGTGCCGGCCAATGGCAGGCGGAAGACCGGCGCCGGCCGGGCCAATGGGCGCGCGGGAGGCGGGCTCAGCGCGCGGGCTGTTGCATCATTTAAAGAGACCGGCGGCGGCGGCGGCCACGTGGGGGGCGGGGCTGGAGGCGGGCCCGGGGCGGGGCGGGCTCCGATCCCGCCCGGCGCCCCCGCTCCCGGCGCTCGGTGCCCCGCGGCTGCTGCCCGCGCCTCCGGTGTGTCCTGTGCGTCTCTGCCTGCCCCGACGGCGAGCCCCTGGGGATGCACGTGCCCAAGGTCCTGCGGTGGAGAGCGCGTCGCGGTGGCGGCTTCAGCACGGTGTACGCGGGGCCAGGTTGACTCGGCGTCCCCGGCTCCCCCGGATCGTGCGTGGTCATTTGGCCCTGCCAACCCAGTGTCCGCCCTCTTCCCATCTCCCCTGTCCCCCTCGCTGCCCTAGTACACCCCTCATCCCAGTGTTCCCAGGCTTCCCTAGACCGGTGGAACTTTGGCTGCCTCAGCCCAGTGTCCTCCACCCCGCCCTCGCCCCATCTGACGTCTTGTCCAGTCTGGTGTCCCCAGCTCTCCCTTTGCCCCACCAGCTTCCCCAGTCCGGTATTCTCCAGCTCTTCCGGCCCGGTACCCCCGGGTGTCCTCCACAACCCCACGTTTTCTGCCTCTCCCCGGGAGTCCCTGCTCCAACCCGATATCCCCCCTCAACTTGGCACTCTTAGCTCAGTAGCCCCCTAGCCCAGTGTCCCATCCATCCTACTCCCACCTCAGCCCGAGTAGCAGCAGACTCGAGTGGTTGTGGAAGGAGGTTTATTGGAAATACGGCGTGGGAGGAGGCACTAGCAGGTCCTGCCAGCCAGAGCCACCGGACACAACCAGACAAGGCAGGTCCTGGCTCCTCCATGGGTGGGTGCTGGAGTCAACGCTGGTGTCACAGTGAGTCCCACACCACGGAGGGGACAGCCATGGCTGAGCACCGGCACAGAGCTATAGTTCCATCCTGGTGCCAGGCACTGTGTCTGTCCCCTTGGTGGCCGCCTGCTCCCTGCCCGTAGCTGGCAGTGGCTTTAAGCTATAGCGGGCACTGACATTGGTACCTGAGACGCTGCGGTACTCGCCCATCTCGGTGCGCACGCTCTCGTTCTGGGTGATGGTGAGCAGCACCGGCACGGAGAGCGTCACCTCCTTCCGAAGCACTTGGATGCTGAGCGCGGTGCGCGGGGGGATCTTGGCCGGCAGCTGCACTTCCACGCGCTGCCGGCGAGTGCTGCTTTCGCTGCGCCCTTTCTGCACCGTAAAGATGTTGGAGGCTTCCACGGTCAGCGTGAAGGAGAGCCCGGCTTTGAGGCTGGTGGCATTGCTGAAGTTGAAGCTCTGCCAGAGTGTGGTGCCGTACTCCCGGCTGCTGCTGGCCGCCAGCGCCTGCTCCGACTCGGTCTCGTTCACCCCCTCAATCTCATCCACCAGCACCTCCCGCTCCTCCTCCACCCGCTTCTGTTCCCAGAGGAGACGTGCCGAGACCAGGGGCCGCCCAGGCCGTAGCGGGCGCAGGTGGGACAGCCGAGACTGGAAGTTCAGCTCCAGTTTGTAGTCGGCGAGGTGCTCGCCGGGCCACGCCAGGCAGTGCCAGCCGCCCCGGCCGGGGTGCTGGTAGAGCAGCCAGACCCCTCGCTGCACCGTGTGCGAGGCCACCCGGTCGTTGAAGTACCCATACGCCAAGTTGGTCTCCTCTGTCACCACCTTGCAGGCGCCTTGGAAGTTGGGGTGCTCGTAGAGGGTGATCTGGGGGTCGCCCAGGTCGTGGTGCACGAGGCGCAGTGCTGAGAAGCTGTTGGGCCGATCCACAGAGGGGTACTCGCCCTCCTCGAAGACGTACGACTCCCCCTCGTACTTGTGGTCCGTGTAGGCAATCCATGGCTGCCCCTCCACTTTCAGGGAGGCGATGCAGTCCCCAAAATCCAGCTCGTGCAGGTCAGGCACGTCGCAGGTGAACTCTCGGCTCAGCCCCTCGAAGTTGGCGCGCTCGTACACTGTGATCCGGTTCATGGTGCCCGCCCCTGCCCGGGCACAACAGGGGCCACGTCCCCTCCTCTGGGCTCACGGGGGGCTACAGGAGACCCCTGAGGAAAGCCCAGCAAGCAAAGGCAAACCTCGGCACCCCTTTAACTCTTGTCCTCTGCCTTTCCCTTGGCCACCTGCTGCCTGGGCCCCGTGCTCTCACCGTCTGTGCTGGCAGCACCCTGCAGCTGTGCCTTTTAGGAAGGGGTGGTGGGACCAGGGCGTGCTGCAGCACGAAGCAAAGGCGATGACAACGCTCGCCCCCGCACCCCAAGCCCAGCCCTTGTCCCCACTTGGTGCTGGGGAGTCAGCCAGGCCCCGCACACCGGGATGCCAGCCGGTCCCACAGACCAGCCCTGCCGGAAAGTCCTGCCATGCCCCAGGCACGTGAGGCTCCTGCTGAAGAGTCACCGCCAATTATCAGTGATGCTTCCGCCCTGCCCGCGCTAATTACAGTGTGCATCGCCGGTGGGGCAGGAACTGCTGGCTCACCCCACCAGGGTGAGAGGGCATCGTGGTGGGACAAGCCAGCGCCCCAAAACAAGAGCCTCTGGAACCCTGGTGATCCCAGCAATTGGATATGGACACCTGGCATGGTGGCACTGCTCCAGCCCAGTCTCTGAGGATGGCTGGGGCAGATGGGAACGCTTCTTCCCCCTTGTCACTTCACGGGGTGCCCAAGGCACTGCTGGGGTGGGATGCTGGGCACAGCAGGACACTGACATCAAACCGAGGCATTGGCAGGCAGCCACTCCAAGCACAGCATGCTGGTGGTTTCCTCCGGGCTCCACGCAGGTTGCCACGGCATGAACTGGAGCTGGCCTCCCCAGGAGCTACTGCTGTGGGGCACAGGGCACGTGCACTGCCTAGCTGGCACCCTGCTGAAACAGGGCTCAGGCAGCTCACAGCTTCTGGGGCAAGGTTAAGCCTTTGACTTCTGGCTACATGCCCAGAGGCTGCCTCATCCACTTGTCCACACAGCCCTCGGCAGCCCAGGGTTTTTCCCAAGGCACAGTGCATGGAGTGGGGAGGCACAAGGCTGATACGAAGTTTCCAGTGGGGTACAGCTGGATCCTGACCCACCCCCTGGGGACAGTCAAAACCTTCAAAGCCTCTGGGCTAAAATCTGCCTCTTGGAGCTGATTAGCAGCCCCTTGGCTGCATGGGGTCCCCTGGTCCCACCAGGGTTTGGTACAGCCTGCAGGCACCCACATCCTGTGGTGTAGAAGGATGAAGACCCCATTGCTCCAACAGCCTGTACCCCACAAGTCACCGAGAGGAACCCAGGCATCCCTGAATTGTTGAACCCTACTCCCTTCAAACCTCTGTCCCCCAAAGGCCAGTGCCACCCCACACCTCGCCCCTCATTGTCCGCTGCTGGTGCCCCACTTCCCCTGCCTGCAGTGCCAGGACTGCCAGGGTCTCCCAGTTTATTGCCAGATGTCGGGGCGGTTGGGGTTACACCAGACAAACGCTACGGGAAGCAGTTAGTGAGTGGGGGGCCATGGGGGCCGCGGGCAGGGGCCAGGGAAGGGCTGTCCCTCTCGCTCCCCCAGCCGGTGGCCTCCCTGCCGTTCCCCCGGGCTGCCGCGCTCCCCCGCGCCGGGGACCCCTCCTGTGCCCCGTGGCTGCCCTGGCTCCGTGGCCCCCAGCACCCCCCAGCTCGCTGCGTTCTCCCCCTGAGCGAGGCCGGCGGCCGGGGCGGCGCGGGGGGCACGGGGCAGCGTGGGTGGGTGGGAGGCGGTGCTGGCATTATTGCTATGGCGGGCGGGAGCAGCGCGACCCTCCCCACGCTCAGATCACAGTCTCGAAGAGCGTCGCCTTCTCCTTGGGGGGCTCTGGGGCCAGCAGCTTGGCTTCTGCCTCTGGCGTCAGGTACTCCAGGTGGTGTTGGCCCCAGATTGGAGTGGTCAGGAGCTGCCAGCGCTGTGGGGACATCGCGTCAGCACCCAGGGACAACAGCACTGGGACTGCCGGGACCCAGCAATGCACAGGGAGAGGAAAGGGATGGGATTTGGGTGGGGGTAGAGGTGAGACTGGGACAGGAAATGGATTGAAATGGGATTGAGAAAGGGACAGAGATTGCGCAGGGACAGGGATGGCACTGAGACTGACAGGATTACGACAGTGATGTCAGCAAGGATGGAGTTTGGGTGAGGCTGGGAGTGAGACAGCAGTGAGGATAGGAATCTGATAGGAGTGAGAGCAATGAAGACAGGAAGAGGATTTGGACGGGGCGAGTCTAGGATGGGAAAAGGACTAAATGAGATTGAGAGAAGGACAGGAATTGTAAGGAGACACTGATGGGGATGTGCCCAGGATCTAGCTGCAACAGGGATAGGGATAGGACTGAGACAGTGATGTAAGCATCGGTGGGAATCAGGTAAGACTGGGAATACGACAGCAATGGGGACAGGAATGGGATTTGGGTGTGAGTGAGACACTGGGGACAGGCACATGATTTGGATGGGAATAAGACAGTGATGACAACGGATGAGACCTGGCTATGGATGGGACTGTGATGGCAATGTGGATAGTGGTGGGATTTGAACGGGAATCAGACAGTGATAAAGACAGGGATGGGATCTGGTGGTGGATGGGACTGAGACAGCGATGTAGATGATGGAATTTGACTGGGGCCGAGACTAGGCCATGGACAGCACTATGAAGGGGGCAACCATGGCTGAGAATGGGGTGGGGACAGAGGCGGGAGTGATCCCGCTGCACTGCCCTCACCTCGCGCAAGGAGCCTTTGCAGCGCAGGAGCTTGTAGATAACAGTGCAGGGGATGCAGAGCATGGAGGAGAGTGCCAGGACCCAGCCGATGGCTTCCCCCCACCACGGGTACACGTATGTCTTATTGTATGTCAGCGGCTTGTAGTTCACCACGTGGAACACGAAGACGCCCTGGGTGGAGAGAGGGAGTTGAGGTCCCCACCCCGACGCGGTCACGGCCGAGCCCCCGAGCCGCGCTCGCCCCACGGCAGCGACACGCGTGTGCCGGCAGCGGCCGCCGGGGGGCGCTCCGTGCCCGCGGCGCAGCGCGGGGCGGCGGCACACGCGTGTCCCCACGGGCTGTGGCCTCGCTCACCACGCAGACCAGCGGTGTCACCACAGCCCAGCACCACTTCATGACGGGCAAGGGCCGGTAGCCGATCATACGGGCCACATCGTCCATGAAGCGGTCGGCACCTGTGGGGAGGAGGGCGTCAGCTGGGGCGCTTGCGTCCCACCTCGTGTCCTCCCTTATGTCCCCCTCCCCGTGTCCCCCTGGCCTCACCATAGACCCAGGCAATGACCACGCACTCCCAGAAAGCCTGCCACAGCAACGTGATCCCGCTGGCCGAGTAGTTGTCAAAGAGCTGGAATACGTACATGCCGCCCTGCCAGGAAGGTGCCCGTGTCACCAGCATTGTGCTGGCTGTCCCGCTCGCTGCCACACTGGCAAGTCATAGCCTTGCCAGCACCAGTACCCCACCTGGCATGAACACCCTGCATGCCATGGGCACCCTGCTCCCACAGCACCCCTACACCACAGAGACCCCCATGCCATAGGCAGCTCCACTGACACGAGGGCAGCAGCCCAGTGAGCTCCCGCCCCACAGTGGCATCTCATGGGAGATGATGCCTCAGAAACAGCCACAGGTGGCCAGTGTGGGGCTGGCCGTCAGTGTCCCTGCTGTGTCCCCCACCTGTGTGACCATGGAGAGGTCAATGAGAAAGCAGATGATGCAGCAGAGCGCAGCGGTGAGCTCACGGCGCAGAGAGCCAGCCCCCGGCTGGGGGAACAGGTCCAGGATGCCCGTGATGAAACCCTCCACACCGACAAACTGTGGCACAAAGCAGAGCTCAGTGGGGATGTGCCACCCATCCTCTCCCCGTTCCCCATCTCCCTGGTTGCCACAGCACCTGGCTGTCCAGCCCCAGCACGAGAAGCATGATGAAAAAGAGCGTGGCCCACAGCGGGGACAAGGGCATCAGCGTCACAGCTTTGGGGTAGGCAATGAAAGCCAGCCCGGGACCTGCAGGAGAGTGGGGTCAGAGATTCCACTCAAGGGGTGACACAGAAGACACCGTTGGCACCCAGCATCCATCACTTACCAGACTCGGCCACCTTGGAGATGTCCACGCCCTGCTCAGAGGCCATGAAGCCGAGCACAGAGAAGACAACAAAGCCGGCAAAGAAGCTGGTGCAGCTGTTGATCACAGCCAGGATGTAGGCATCCCTGTGGGCACAGCATCTAAGGAAATGCTGGGGGGCACTGGGGGACACACCAGGGGGTCACTGGGGCACACTGGGGGGCCTGCCTGCAGCTGGCACAGCCCTACCTGTAGCAGTTGTTGTGGAAGCGGTTGTAGCTGCCCAGTGCGGTCAGGGCGCCCAGCCCGATGGCGTAGGAGAAGAACACCTGGGTGCCAGCATCAATCCAGACCTGGGATGTGAGGGAGGATGTCACGGGGTGATGGGGGTGCCAGGGCGTTGTCTAGCACCCAGCTCTCTGCTGCTCTCCCCAGTGCCCTCACCTGTGCCTCAACCAGCTTGGACCAGTCAGGTTTCAGGTAATAGATGATGCCACCCAGCGCGCCAGGCAGTGTCACTCCGTGGACCAGCAGGAGGATGAGGACCACATACGGGAAGAGCGCCGTGAAGTAGACAATCTGAAGAGCAGTGGGTGGCCATGAGACCCCCCAGAACAGGGCTTTCTGTCACGTGCCACAGGTGTCCCAGCAGGACCAGAGCTTGGGAATGTCCCCAGCAGCTGGAAGCACCTCCCGGACACACGTGGGACACGGGCCTCCCACCCCTGTGGGCTGTGGCACAGGGGGGCAGGAGCCAACAGTGCCACGTGATGCAGTCTTCTCTCATGCCAGTGGCCCTGACGCACGTTCCCCTGCCAGCATTACCTTCCCAGTCGACTTGACACCCTTCCAGATGCAGAAGTAGACAATCACCCAGGTGGTAAGCAAGCAGAGGATCATCTCCCAGTTCATCTCCCCCGGCTCGCTGAGTCCCCCAGAGAGACGCAGCACCTTGTTCCTGCAGAGTGGGGCTGTGCTGAGCACCAGCATGACACTCCCAGCCCCAGACAACACCCTCCTGGCTCCCACACTCACTCCCAAAACTCAATGACAGGTGAGCGCTTGTTGGTCATGTTGGTGCAGCTGAAGTTGGAGGTCCAAGTGCTGGCAGTGGTGTTAATGCTGACATTTTGGCACAGGTCCAGGTTGAAGAGCTCCGTGCACTGCTCCGTGTTCCAGGAATGGCCACAGGTGGCCCAGGGCAGGGTGTCCGTCAGTGAATGCACCAGGTAGAAGAGCCCCCACACCAAGATCATGATGTAGTAGGAGTTGCAGAAGAAGACGATCACCATAGAGGCCAGGCCTAAACCTGTGGCACGGGGGGATCAGAGCCCGCAGGCACCTGTGGGCATCTGGCAGCCAGCATGGAGTGGGATACGGGGTGTTGTAGGGATGGGGGAGGACAGAGGAGAACTGACAGGGACAGGACAGGGAAAGCTGGCAGTCCTGGACAGGACAGGAGAGAGCTGGTGGGAATGGGACAGGGAAGCTGGCAGCCCCAGGCAGGACGCGACAGGGTGGGGACAGCTGGCAGCATGGCACAGGACCAGGGGGGGAGCCGGCAAGATACCTCTGGAGCTGGGGATCCAGCAGCTGCCCGGGACCCAGCAGCATGCAGGCAGGGAGCCACAGGGGCAGGCAAGGCAGGCAGGGCAGCACGGGGCGCCACGGGGCACAGGTGCAGGCAGCTGCCATCCTTGGCCGCGGCAAAGGGCGGCAGTGGGACGCGGGCAAGGTGCAGGGGAGCAGGCAGGGCGTGAGCAGGGTGCTGCCAGCCCCAGCAGGCTGCGTGCAGCCTGGCACAGTCAGGGTGCAGACAGGGTGCCGGGGGCCCTGGCCAGGGTGCAGGGGCCGCGGAAAGGGTGCAGGCAGGGCGCGGGCAGGGCGCGGCGTTACCCTTGAAGAGAGGGGCGATGTTCCAGGCGGCGATGCCCCCCTGCTTCATGAACTGTCCCAGAGCCACCTCCAAGAAGAAGATGGGGATGCCGCCCACGAAGACGATGAGCAGGTAGGGGATGAGGAAGACGCCTGGGGCCGGGGGCAGGGGGCCGGCTCAGCCGCCGCCGTCCCCCCGGCCCCCCCTTTTGCTCCCCCCCTTCCCGCGCCGCCCGTCCGGACGCAGCGAATGGCAAAGGCGCCTCCGCGCCCTCCCCTCGCCGCGATGTAGGTCAGCACGGGCAGGTACTGGGGGGCTCCCACGACCCCCCGCCCCGAGAGTGACTCCGGAACACCGCGGGCCGGCCCGGGAGCCCCTGGAAGGCGCAGGGCGAGCTGACCCAGCGTGCGGCGAGCCCCAGGCACACACTCCGGGGCGGGAAGGGGGTGCCCCCCGCGCCGCGGGACGCACCCCCGCGGCGTGGGGCGAGCACGAGGCTCACCTCCGCCGTTCTTGTAGCACAGGTAGGGGAAGCGCCAGACGTTGCCCAGCCCCACGGCGAAGCCCACGCAGGACATGATGAAATCCATCTGCCGGGTCCATGTCTCCCGTTCGGGGGCGGCCTCTTTGGGGGGACCAGGGGGTCGCACCAGTGGTGCCGTCACTGTTCGCTCCTCGCCCGCCGTGGGGGGCTCTGTGCCCTCCGCCCCGCCGGGGCCTTCTGCCGAGACGGGGGTTGTGGGGATGCCCACGCCGCCGTCACGCGCGCCCGTGGGGGCGCCGTGGGGGGGGGGGGAAGCACCTCCCCCCCCCCGCGCGCCCCTCTCCGCGCGTAGGGGCGTGACGTCAGATGTCAGGCCGGCGCGTGACGTCACAATGCAGAGCGGTGACTCACCCCGCGGCGGCGGGAGGGGGCGCGCCGCGGTCGCGCGTGGCCGTGGGCCCCCCTCTCCCCCTCCCCAAGCTCATCCCTCCCCGGCGCTCCCCGCTTACCGGAGCCCGCCGGGGCAGCGGCGGCCGCGGCTGTGGCGGCGGCGGCGTCGCGTCGCGGGGCGTCGGGCGGCTGCGGGGCGGCCGTGTCGGTGGGGACGGGGGGCATGTCGCGGGGGGCCGGGGAGCGGGGGCGGGTCGGGGGCGGCTCCGTGGCCGAGGGGGGCTCAGAAGCAATCCACGAAGCACTTGAAGGTGAGTCGGAAGAACCTCATTGAGGGCGGCGGGGCGCGGCGGGGCGGGCCGGGCCGGGCGGGCGGCTCAGAGCCGGGCTGCGGGGCCGGCGCCGCGCGGCCGCTCCGGGGCTCTCTGCGCCGCGGCACCGGGCGGCGGCGGAGGCAGCGACCGGCCGCACCGCCCCCCGAGCCCCATTGGCCGCGCCACCCGCCCGCGGCTTGACGGGACTTGCAGTTCCGACGCACTGGCACCGGCCGCGGGGCGAGGCGGGGGGCACGGGGGGACGAGGCACAGCCGGCGGGATTCCGAGCACTACGGACAGCGAGGGGCGGCGTTGGTAACGGGGGATACCGGGCGCGAGGGACACAAGGCAGTAGGGCACGCCCGGGGACACCAGGGAGCGGAGCGCTAGGGACAGCAGGTGACAAGACAGGCAGCGGGAACGAGGCACTTCAGCGCACAACAGGCACTGAAACTCCGGGACTTGCAGGGCTCATCCCACCAGCACCAGGGCACAGGAGAAGACACGGGGCACTAAAGCGGCGGGATTTGCACAGGGGACACGAAACATCAGGGAGCAGCCAGCAGCAGAGCACACGAGGCAGCAGGCACCAGGGAACACTGTGTCCCCTGCCGCTGCTGTGGAGTGCACCCCGCAATGGCACCGGTCCCTGAGGGATATTAGGGGATAGCGAGCACCAAGTCACACCAGGGAACACTGGAGCACGAGGGCACCCGTGGCAGCAGAGTGCTGGGGGTCCTGTCAGCACACCGGGGACATGGTGCCCTGACTCACCAGGGGGCAGAGGGTCCCAAGGGACAGCAGGCAGCAGAGACGAGTGGAGTTCAGAGAGTTTAATGAGCGCAGGACAAACCCCGATTCCCCCCATCCCCCCACCCCCCAGTGCCTGGCCCACACCCCCAGGCCAGGCCCCCCATGACACCCTAGTCGACTTCTTCCATGCTGCTGTAGGAGGGGGCTGGGCGCTCGGAGGGGCTGGCAAAACGCTCGGGAAGGCCTTCCGCAGCCAGCGGCGGGGCTCCTTCGGGGGCCAGGCCGGATCCAAACGGCACCGGGGGCAGTCCCTGCAAGCAGAAGGTGGGCATGAGAGGGAGACTTGCACCCTGCCCACCCATCTCCCTCCCTGCTCCCGGGGGGCTGCAGAGGTGCCCGGCAGGGACACAGCCCCACACGCAGAATGTGCAGCCCCTGGGCTTGGAGAGCAGCAGCTGGTGACAAACTCCAGGGCAGGGCAGAGGGAAGCAGCATGCTCAGGGGGCAGGGCAGAGGGAAGCAGTGCCCAGGGACAGGGCAAAGGGAAGCAGCGTGCCCAGAGCCGCTGGAGGCAGCCCCTCCGGCCCGGCAGGAGGGCCAGGCTGCAGCACTCCTGCCCCAGGGCGGAGCAGAGCCTTGCACCCCAGCACGGGCGGCAGTGACAGGCCACAGGCACACTGCCAGTGCCTGCCGGAGGTCTGAGGAACAGAGCAGGGCCAGAGGGGATTTCCAGGGCTGAGAGCACTTTGTCAGGTCTCACTGCCGGCCACCCACCGCCGGTGAGGTCAGGCAGGTGCAGGCAGCGGCTTGTGGGCCCCAGGGCTGGGGTGCCAGCAGCAGTCGGAGCAGAGGTCAGCCCACCGGCGCCGGGCACTGACTCAGACCCACGAGGCCGGCACTGTGGGTGAGCGGGGGAAGCTGCTGAGACCCAGGGCTGCAGACAATGAGGCGACTGTTCCAGGACAGGCACCTCATGACCACGGCACAGCCCTGCTGTGCTCTCCGGCTGCGACCTGCTTGGGAGGGGAGTAAACCTCAGCACGTGGAGGAGGGGTGTGGGACAGAGGTAGGGGGAGTCCAGCTCAGGCCCTGGCCTAAAACACAGAGGAACCCCTTCACTGCAAAGCATCCCTCCCAGGCCAGCTGAGGGCACTGCCGGCAGAACAGCAGTGGAGACGGAAAAGAAAGTCACAGGGCTCTGAAGTCACCTCTCACACCCAGATACGCCAGAGCCGTCTGAGCCACACGCAGCCAAGGGCAACACGTCTCAATGTCAGACACGGTTGGAGTGGCAGCCTGTGCTCCAGCCTCAGGGGACTGCCTGCTCCTGGCTCTGCCGGGCTCCCCACACCCTGCACGTGTCCCATGAGGCTACCACTGAACAGCTGGGACTGGAGCCCAGCCTGTGCCCCACGGCACGGGCAGGCAGAGCTCACTCCTGAGCCTGCTGCCGCACAAGGTGCACCAGGCACCCAGCAAAGCCCAAGGGATGGTTCTGGTGCCAGCTGGGTCACATAGTGGCCTCAGGTGACCCCAGTGTGGAGTCCTCACCTCTGTGTGGGAGTCCCAGCACACAGGACAGGAATGCTGCATTTCTTTGGAAAACCTGGCTTTATTAATGCACCATGGCCATATCTGTGCTCCCTGACCCCACGCCTCTCCCGCAGCATGGGCAGCTGGTACCCTCGCAAATGAGGTGCTGCACCACACTGCCCTGAAGAGACCAACTCCCCCAGATGCTACCAGCACACAGCCCCACAGTGCCCACCATGGGCACCTCAGTCTGGATTGCCAGGCTCCCTGGCACTGTCTGGGGCTGAGCAGGGAAGCACACAAGCCCCTGGTGACAAGCCCGTCCAGCCCCAGCACACGAGTGTGGCACACACTCCCAGCACACAGGCAGCTGGCACCAGAAGGCTCAACAGAAGGCTAGCAGGGCAGACTGGGCTGGCCAAGGACCGTGGGTAGCCCAGCCCCAGGGGAGCTCAAGGCTCCTGCAGCAGCACAGCTGAGAGAGGTGGCCAGCCAGGGCCCGTGTCAGGGCATCCTGCCCTTGCTGCAGCCTCCCGGCAGGTCTCCATTTCCTTCTTGGAGAGCCAAGCAGAGACGGTTGATGTGCCCACAGGGCTCTCAGGCCCCAGCAAGGCTGCAGCAGCAATGTCCCTTCTTGAGCAGCAGGTAGCCTTGAGGTCTTCCCCACTCCCAGTGGGCAGCAAGGAAGGGCAAAGGAGCTTCTGGTTCTGGGCTGTGCCTTGGCAAAGTAGCAGGCTGGCCACACAGGCCTGCCAGCTGGCACAGGAGATGCCAGAGCAGACAGACAGGAGCCGACAGCCCCATGTTTCCCTTGGCGAGTCTTTCCCAGCGATTTCTGTCCTGCTGCCTCATGTCTTGGTCTCAGAGCGTCCTAGGACGGCGCGTGCCCTGGCGGCCCTGCTCCCGCAGCTGGCCACGCGCCTGGGCCTATCTCCAGCGGGGCTGGTAAATGAGTGGGTAGAAGACGTTCAGGAAGAGAGCCACAATTGCAGCCGTGGTGGCCAGGACAAAGTATCTGACGCAGCCTTCATCTGGGTGCTGGGGGGTGCCCGGACTTCGCTTCTGGCCACAGGGCCTCCAAGAGTTTCTTGCAGGCCTTTGGGGTGCCTCAAGCTGCAGCTCTTGTTCTTCAGCCTCCAGTTCCTGCCAGATCAGAGAAGCCTGCGATGTGGAAACCTGCGTCAGCACTTGGAGAACACAACGGGCAACACCCCTTGCCATCCCCCGGGGCAGGCGGCTGCCTGCAAGCCCAGCCCCGTGCCCAGCCAGCCCGCCTCCCCATGCAGCACCGGTCGCGGTCGCGCCCGCCCCCGCAGCTCTTCGGGGTCTCTGGTGTGTGGGGCTCCGCTGGGGGGCTCTGTGGGAGGCAGCACGGGCAGCTGCCGGGCAGGGTCTTCACGGGACTGCAGGGAGTGAAGCCAGCAGCTGGATCCCGATGGAGCAGACACGCTTGCATTGGTGGGTCCGGGAGGCAAGGGAGCAGGCAGCAGCCAATCACAGCCCAGCTTCTGTGATCCCAACAGGATCTTTCACATGACAGCCAATCCAGAGCCAGCTGGAGCAGCAGGAGCAGGAGGTGCAGTGCCAGTACAGCCAGTCACAGCTCTGCTTTGGTGGGTTGGAATGCTCTGACAACCAATTGTAGCCCAGGTTCCAGGAGGATTTTCCACAGGCAGCCAACCACAGCTTGGCCCTTCATGGCGGTGATCATGCAGAGCAGCCAGTCAGGGAGCAGGTCTCTGGAGGGCGCAGGTGGTCCAGGGTGCTTGGGGACCTGCTGAGCCCCACTGGGATCCAATGCATCCCATTACTGCAGGGGAACCGGTGCTGCAAGGGGCCCAATGAGCCCCAGTGCCACAGAGCAACCTGACGAACCCCAGTGCCATGGGGCATACAGTGAGCCACAGTGCCAGTTCGGTCCCTGAAGCCTCTCACCACCAGTGTCTGAAAAGCAGCGCAGCTTTCTCTTTGCTCAGGGTGCCCCCAGTGAGTGGGGCTGCTCTAGGACACGCACGCAGGGGGCAGGAACAGCCCAAGCAGGTAGACATCAACATGCCAGACAGCCCTGCCGGCCTCAGAGACAAGCAGCTTGTCCTCAGGCAAGAGGGCAGAGCTGGGATGCCTAACCAACACCAGGCCAAGAGGAGGATGAGCCAGAGGGGCAGGGAGGCCAGGCCAGAAGGGCCCCTCAGGGCACACATGAGCAGTCATGCTGGAGATGAACTGAGCATTGTCCTCAGATTCTGCAGGCCCACAGAGGTGCTGAGCATGGAGGGAACGTCTGCAGCACAATGGTGCATAGGATCTCACCAGGTGGGCACCAGCCTAGGCCTTCCTGACTTTCACAAGAAGATCAGTGCAGCCATTCCCTACCACTGAAAGCATTCTGAAAGCACCCTGCCGTCTGGCCCACCCCCGTCCCTCCCTCCCAGGCCACCCAGCAACAGAGCTCGCTCTGGCAGGTTTCTCTACAGCACCCTGTGAAGGCTGCCAGGCCTCTGGCTCAGCACTGGCATTTACCTTTTTTGCACTTGGCTTGGCCCTGAGTTGGGCCCCAGCAGAAAGTGTTCCCCACCCTGCCTTGAAAGTAGCTCCGGAGGGCAAGTTCTTACTGCTCCCTGGCACGACCAGATCCTACTGCACCGCTCACAGCCCCTCCTCCAGTGCAGACCCCAGTGAGGCTGTGCCCCCTTCTTCCTCTTCCAGTGCCCTCCCATCAGCACGTCCACACTGATGATGAAACCAGCTCTCCTGTGACCCCTCAGGACAGGGACTGTCCCAAGCCCACAGTGAGAACAAGGCAAGACAGGCTCCAATGCCCAGCTGACGCAAGCTTTCTGGTATTAAAGGGGTGCAGGCACTGCACCACAGCTGCACTAGGCTCTGTGGGTGCAGGTAAAGACAGGCAGGGCCCTGCACGAGGGCCCCTGAGCACATTTCAAGGCTCTGTGGCTCCAACAGCGGCGAAAGGGACGCAAGTGCTCACCTGGCTGGCAGCAGCTTCGGCAGAGGGGGTGCGCTCGGCGCGGTGGTCTGAGGGATGTCCTGGCAGGGGTCTCTCCACAGGAGAGTTCCTCCGGCGGTAGAAGAGGACATAGGCGTATCTGGTCACCACCTGGCTCTCATCCACCGTGGTGACTGTGCTGTCATCAAAGAGCCGCCAGCCTGAGGAGGAGGCAGGGTTAAGCAAGCAGACAAGCCACGGCTGCGGGAGCAGAGGGGCGGTCAGAGGGACAGATGCTCACCCACGTCGCTGCGCTGGCTGTTCTTGTCGTTGGGCAGGCGGGCGTACGCTGTGTAGTGCCCTCCAATCATGCCTCCATAGTGGTTGATCACAGCATACAGGTCATACATAGGCAGCTGCTGCTCACCCTTCCGACCAATGCAGAACTTGCTCAGGTCCAGACTCCTGTAGAGAGATACAGTGACCGTGAAGGGTGATCAGTTTTATGCAGGCTGGGTTGCAGGTCAGCAGAAGCAGTGCCAACACAGGCACACCATGCCCTGGGCTCTCACCGGACAGGAAAGTCCACCATGTCATTGATCTTGTCCCTCCAAATAAAGCTGCGGAAGGAGAAGCGCTTGAGCTGGATGATGAGGACGTTGGGCAGCCGCCACAGCATCAGCTGCTTGGAAGCCTCGCGGTGCTGCTTGCACTTGGGGCAGTACCTGGGGGAAGAGTGTGCTCGTTACTGGCACGGAGAGAGCCTCAGTCCTTGCAGCCCAGCCTAGCCCCAGGGTCCCCACATGCAGGGCTGGCAAAGGGTATGTGGGAGGGCTCAGCCTGCTCTGTCAAGGGCAGGCCAGTACAGCCCTGCAGAGCATTAGCTTTGCTCCCTGCTGGCTTAGCCCTTCCGAGTGCACAGGCAAAGCCAGCCCATTGTTCCTGGCTGCCAGCCGAAACAGCATGCAGGCCTGGGCAGCTCCTGGGAAACCCCTGCTGCTGTCTGGGCCTGTTGGCTGGAACCCACCCTGCTGCCTTCCTCACCACGCTTCCTCTGGGGCCAGGACTTCAGGCTTCGTGAAGAGATTGAGGCACTGCTCCAGGGTGAAGTGGCCAGCCCGGGCTGCTTCGCTGGCTGAGCCTGGATCCTCCACACACTCCAACTCCTTGGATTCTACCAACACGAATTCCTTGAGGCGCTCATTGTTCTTCCACACCAGGGCAAGGGAGCAGTCGTCTGTCAGATCCAGGGGGATGTCACCTGTGAAGGGGCACAGACCTCAAACACTTACCCCACCAGGCTAGACCAGGCCACCTTGCTGGAGCAATCCTGCCCATCCCAGTTAGATACAGAAATCAAAAAGTGCTGCCAGAAAGAGACAGGTACCCCCCTGGCTAGGTTCATCATGCAGAGCCCCTCAGCCTGCAGGGTGCAACACTGGCACAGCCCTCTCATCAGCAGCATCCTCACAACTAGCATTTGTTGTGGGCATCCCATTCAAACAAAGAGGTGACCCAGAGATCACAGACCCTCTGAGAATACATGAGGCTGGAAGGAATTGGTCTATTTGCTGATGAGAGCAGGAATGTCATGCTCAAGAGGAGCTTCTAGACAGAGGCTCTGCAGCAGAGCCCTTCCCTCCCCTGTCATATGCAGCTTTTACTGTCCAGTGTGGACACCTGGGCTCATCTTGTGCCAGGCAGACTCTGGTACCCTGGCCAGGCATATCCACTACCCTGCCAGAGGCTGTAAGGGATGAAGGTGGTGCTTTACAGGGCTCTGGCTCACCTTTATCTTCCAGCTTGTGCTCTCGGTTGGCAGCGTCGATCTTAGTGATGTAGAACTGCGTGGCGCGGGCACTCAGTGAGTCTGGAGTGTGTTGGTACCCAGGGATGGCAGCTGTGAAGAGGCAGGGACAGATCTGTGGTGGCACTGCCTGTCTGCCCTGCGTAGGGGCCAAGAATTTGCAGCGCCCCCACCCCCACCTCACATGCTACGGCCTTGAAGGGACACAACCACGTGCCCGTGTCCTTGACTATTTTTAGCAGGCGCCTGCCCCTGGCAAGCTGTGCTCCTCTGCCTGCCTTGCCCCTTCACTGCACATTGCTGCCATCCTGAGACGAGTGTCTGGAAACGTGACAGCCAGGCAGCCGAGCGCGAGAGGCTGGTCCCATGCAGCTGAGTCAGAGCCAGCCAAGTGCTTTGCTCACAGCCCCCAGGGGCTCAGCCTGCACCAGCTCTGCCTTGCTCCCACAGGACTTGTGCCAGCCCCTGCATTCCCACCTCTCCCACAACAACACAGGACTCCAGCCTCTCTGCTCATCAGGTCTCTGCTCTACACCCTGGGCTTTGCCAGGGCAGGGCAGAGCGTGGGTAGACAGGCATTTCAGGTGAGGCAAGAGTGCCAAAACAAAGCTCCCATGTCCTCATCTGTGATCCCAAGAGTCTCCAGACCAAGCTCACAGGTGTAGAAGAGATGCTGTGCTGGAAGGTCACCCCAAGGAGGGAGAATTGCCCGAGGTCCTGGGACCGACACAGCCAGCGCTTCAGCACCTCTTACCTTCTGGCTTGAGGGCTCTCTCATAGGATGGCTCCTTCTCACAACAGCTGTCACCCTGTGACTCCATGTGCTCAGAGAACCCTGAATCCAAGCTCAGGAGGGAACTCCTGGCTGTCAGGGCCTTGCTCCGGACAGTGGTAGTATCCCCCATCTCTGGCTGCAGCTCAGGCACAGCTGGGGAGAGCGGGGGCTCCTGAGGGAGGCTGGAAACCCTGTCCCCATCTCCCAGCTCGGGGGCAGAGGTGGCTGCTGCACAGCTGCTCTTGGCCAGGGGCTCCAGCTTGTCCGAGTGCAGCGGCTGCAGCCCCTGCTCCGGTGACATCCGGCCCAACTGGAACGGAGGCTGGAACACGCTGACTGAGTACCTGGGCATGGAGGTGGGAGTTAGAGCTGGCCAGACACGGGGCTGAGCTCAGCTCAGGGGCAGAAGCACCCTCCTTCCCCAGACTCTCACCTGGCATAGCCCTCCAGCAGCTGGGCCAGGCGGGCGTAGGTGAGGCGGGACTCGGGCACGCTGATGAGGAAGGGAAAACCGATGTTCTCAGGACGGCACGAAGCCTTGTGGTCTGGCCAGTGTGTTTTCTGACATGCCCTGTAACACATACACGGCATGTCAGACATACAAACAGCCCCTGCTGAACTCAGCATCCTTGAACAGCCTGGGAAGGAGCAGTGCAGGGCCAGAGGAGTGTGCTGGGGACAAGGGGAACACCAGGAATTCAACTGGCTCCATCCCAAAGGGCAGATCCATCCCACCTTCTCCCAGCAGGCAGAGCTCTCCCACCAGCCCTTCACAGCAGGAGATCCTCCATCCCTGCCAGGCACCAAGCCAACTCACACGTTGCAGTAACCAACTCGATAGCACCTCGTGCAGCGCTTGAGCTTCTCATCCTCTGGCAGCTGCTTCTTCTGGCAGGCTGCACACTTGGCAACAGGGCCACTGGGCACCTGTGGACGCTGCAGGAGAAAGGACCCGTTGGACAGGGAAGGGCACCTGGGCAGGACAAGGTGGGCATCCATGCTCGCTGTAGCTAACTGCCCTTGTGTGCAGTTCTGCCCCTCCTACTCAGGGCTCAGCCTTCCTGCATCCCTCCCAGTAGTCCCAATATGCCTTCTTACCTGCTGGACCTGCAGCTCCACCACACGCTCCTTGGCCAGCTCTGGGGACAGCACCTCAAAGCACAGCAGCAGGTCCGTTGGCGAGACTGTGTCTAGTGAGTTAGAGGGCAGGAACATGCGGTGGAAGTGATTCTTGATCACCTGCCAGGAAAGCAGTGGAGCATGGCCGTGTGAGGGCTGCCCTATGTGTCCTCTCCTCAGAGAGCCACAGACCTCAGTCTCACAGTGAACTGCTGTGGGAGGAGCAGCAGCCCAAGGACGCTGTGCTCATCTCACCACCTCACAAGGGAAAGATGGACATCCCCAGGCCCCACTGTCGTGGCCCAACCCTCCAGAGGAGGTATCTGCCCAGCACTCTCACCTCTGCCAGGCGCAGGTTCTCTGGTTTCACACGCACACTGTGGGCAACTGAGTCAAGCACCTCCATGGCACTGGAGTTCTCCTTGCTGATACTCACGAGGAACTGCCACCGAGAAAGTGCCACATTAGTCACAGCACACTAAGGCCTGAGGGCCCTTACTCAACACAGGGCTTGGCCAGTTGGCACATGACCAGCTGCCTGGGGCACCTCCAGGAGCCTTCTTCGGCTCCCTCCCCAGGGTAAAGGTATCCTTTACCTTGATGGGTTTCTTGTGTGGCTCCTTTGCAAAGTAGTAGACAGTCAGCACTTTTTGCTTCTGTGGGAGGGGCACGGGGAGATACAGGAAGGGGTCAAAGGTAATAGACACCTGCAGAACAAAAACACACTCAGCTGTGGGAAGTGCTTGTGGCTGAGCAGCAGATCCAGTGGACCCAGCCTTGCCCTGCGACCTGTGCTCTCTGAGTGTCACGAGCCCACTTCTGCACAACCAGGACAGGGACAGAACCTTCAGGGCTGCCCTACCTTGGAGCACATTGGGCAGACGAGCTTGGATTTGTACTGGCCCTGGAAGAGGTCTACTATGAACGAGTCATTCCTCATCTTGTGTCGTTGCCAAGCCTCCTCAGCTACCACCTGCAGGAAGAAAGGGCTTAGCACCTCATTAAACCACCCAGGCTGCTCTCCCTGGTGACTCTGTGGGAGGAACACCCTCACCTCATCAGGCCTCCCATCCGAGTCAACAGTCTCTGTGTAGGGCTTGTTCTGGATGCGGTTGAGGTCCTCGTGCAGGCCATCGAGCAGGAAGGCCATGAACTCCTGAGCATCATGCTGGGCATAGCCAGTGAACTGGCTGGCCTTGCTGGCCACAATTGCCTGTGGGTAGCACAGCAGTCAGGGCTGGTCAGCAGAGCTCTGGCAGCACTGCCTCCCCCATGCACAAACCCTGGCTGCACCCACAGCTCTCTGTGGCACTTGCAGGGCAGCCAGGTGCCCACAAAGGAATGCTGGAGACCCACAGCTGCTCCTGTGAGCACCAATGCCAGGGCCCTACCTTCAGTTTAGAGGGCTGGAAGGCATGGTGTGTGCCCTTCCACAGCGCTCTGAGCAGCATGGCAAAGCCGATGGCCAGGCGTCCACCCGTCCCCAGTGGGTTGTTATAGTTGATTTCTGACTCAAAGGACCGATCTGCAAGAGATGCAGGAGCTCAGGGTGGCTGCTGGCTTTATAATCTAAGTGGTGAAGCTCTGCTGGGCTCCCCGTGTGGGCTCACCATGGAAGTAGTCACGCAGCTCCCGGGTGTTGGACAGGGACTGGATGACGCTGTTCATGAAGCAGGTGTTGCCCAGGTTCACCAGACCTGTGAAGCCAGGCAGGCAGACCTTCTTCTTCTCATCCTCATCCTCATCATCCTCCACGCTCTCGGCACTCACTGGGCTGTGTGTCATTGGTGGCACCATACATGTTGGTTTGGGCTGCCAAAGCAGAGGCAGGTGTGAGGGTGTGGCACTCAGGGAGTGTCTCTGGGAACACCAGAGGAACTCAAAAGCCCAAGAAAACCCCTAGAGAGGGTTGGAGCCATTACACCATCTCCCACTTGGACTGGGACAGACAGGCCAACAGTTGCCCCCAATCCTGCCAACTATGAGTGAGGGGCACCACGTCCTCCTCCGGGAGTACTTCTGTCTCCAGAGTGGCACTGAGGAGGTGTCTCTCTTTCCCCTATCCAAGTCAGATCCAGTGTGACCACACTCACCGAAGGAATGTGTGGCTCTTGCTTCACTGCCAAGTGCTCTGGGGCCGTACGGGCTGCCACACCATCCAGAGCCCCATCTTCCACACGTGGCTTCTCTTTGTCGCTGGTTCGGGCCTCTTCCTTGCTGGAGAGGGGGTGCTGGTTACTGCCCGGAGGGTTCTTATCCAGAGGGGTAGGGCCTGTAGGCATGGCAACCTTTGCACCACCCACTGCACCTTAAAAAGGGGGAAGGGTGGGCCTGTGGTTAGCAGCACCACACATTGCCCACAGCGGGGCTGAACTGTTCAGTCCACAATTGCACAGGCTGTCTCCTACCCGTGAGCAAGGGAAACAGCAGCGCCCTTCCCCTACACTTGGCTCACACCCTGCCTCACATCCCTCCCACCTGCACCTACTCAGCCCCTCTCCTTCCCCACCATTCTGTGCCAGAGGATGCAGCACCAGCTGGCAGTGGTGAGGAGGGCCCATGGCCCCCTGCAGTGCAGCAGGCAGGCAGGACAGAAGGCAGGACAGAAGGCAGGGTGCAGACCTCGTGTGGCTGGAGCCTCCAGCCCCCCCCAGCGCTGGCTCTGGCGTTTCTTCAGGCAGACATCGATGCGAGACACCGTGAAGTTGTACGTGCATTGGTCCGGCTCAATAAGGTTCCTGCAAGGCACAAAGCAAGTCAGAGATGCCCCAGACCCCACAGCAGCCTCAGACATGCCAAGGCCTTTGCATGGCAGGCCCATGGCCTCCAGGCAGCAGGGACCCTGCTAGCACAAATCCTGAGGTAGCCCTGACAAAGCAGGGTGGAAACCCTCGAGCCTGGCCACACTAAGCACACAGAGCACCCCTTTTCTGACAGATCCATTCTGCTTGGCTCTCTCCTGCTGCACATCCTACCAAAAGGGCACACAAGCTGGTCTAGCTCTGTCCCCAAGAGCTCTAGAACAGCCTGGGGCAAACTGCAGGCAAGGAGACACTGGAATTTCCTCCCCTGCAAGCGAGCACAGAGCCAAGACAGAGCAGGCTCACGGCATCAGTGTAGCATGGTGTAAGTGAAACCTCCAGATGAGGAAACGAGCATTCCCCGTACAGAACCTCCAGATGGAACCGGTTCCTGCTCCAGCTCTGCACTCTCACCTCCCCTGCCCTGGTGTGGGTTAGCAGGACAGGACTCATACCTGAGCTTCACCTGCCACCGGAACACCGTGTGGGGCCCACAGCCAGGATGGAGACGAAGGAAGTTCGTATCACTGCAGAGAAACTGGGAGTGAGCAGAGGTGAACAAACAAGTAGCCCAGCTGCAATCAGGAGCTCTGCAGCGGCCTGGCATCATCCCGAGGCAAGCCTGTACCTCGTCTGGAACACTAGTGTGAAGTCTTGTTCCCGGAACAACACCTTGGATGTCTCCTTGTGGATCTCCTTCACATAGACATGCACCACCACCAGATCATTGCCCTTCTCATATGAGTCATTCTTGACAAAGGTCAGGCTTACAAAAGGCTCTGGCTCTGAGTAAGGAAAACCACAGAGAGAGAGGTTATCTTCCTTGCATGTTGGGGCTGCAAGCTAACCCAGGAAAGGTCCTGAGCAGATGGACCTTCCTGACCAGGCTCACCCCATGGGCTCTGGCCACTCACCATCAGCTGCTGCTTCCAGAGCCACGTCGTCCTTGGACCAGTCCCTCTTCTCACCATCCCTGCCCATGGGAGGGGTGGCCACTGGTACAGCCTTAGAGCTCTCTCCCAGGACGGGCAGGCAGTCCCGGCTCCGCAAGGCCTCAGTAGGGCTGCCTGGCTGCAGGACTCTCTTCTCAACACAGGTGGCAACACGATGGGGGAGCACCTCTGTGGTAGCTGCAAGAGGTGGCATCTCCACGGGAACACTCTCTTTGGCCAAAACCACAGCCTTTCAATATAGAAACACACAGTGAGACACAGACACTGTCACCCCTGAGCTGCCCTGGCCCACCCACTGTGGCCCCTGCCAGCCAATCAGGCACAGCTCCATACCACCTGCTTCTCCCACACATCCCATGCCAGCCCAGCCCCACTAGCACCACAGCACAGCAACTGCAGGGTCCTCACTTCACCCTCTCCTCCACCACAGGTTCTCCTGTCAGCCCTCAGCATCCCGGAGCCCACCTCACCCTCATCAGCAGGGCTGGCTCCAGCATCCCCTGCCCAGGGCAGAGGAAGCAGGGGCACCCTGCCCAGCCAGGTGCCCAGGTACCTTCTCGAGTGGCAGCGCGAGGTCTGCCAGGGCCGCGGGTGCATCAGCCTGGCTGGTTCTGCCGTTGCGGCGGCTGCCGGCCCTCGTGCCGTGCCCCTTGCTGGGCTCTGTGCCCCCGCTGACCCGGGCATTCGGCTCCTCTTCCGTGGGAGCCACTTTGAGGTACACTGCCCGCTTGGCACTGGGGCCACTCTGTGTCCCTGGGCTGGCTGGGCTCTTCCCTCCCAGGACCTCGCTCCTTCCTGGAGCACGCTTGGGGTTGGAGGGCTCCCGCCGGGATCTCGGTGGCTCTGTGCCTTCAGCCTTCGGCTCTTCAGGGGTCAGCTCTGCAGAAGCAGCCTTCTCCTTCCCGTTCTCCCAGCACACAGCCCCTTTGGCCACTTCTTTGGATCCGTCTTTCCTTTTTTTCTGTAAAAAGCAATGCAGCACAGTGGGATGGTACTCAGGTAGCAGCATCTTTCAGGATCCCTATCAACCCCTCACCCTCACTCCTCCTTCCCAGACTGCACCAGGACTGTACTTCAGAACCTGGGAATGCACGGCAGGCAGAAACAGGGGTATGACTCCCTGGGACAGTGGCAGATGGCTCATGCAGCACGTAGATGACTGACGTGTCCCATGTTGCTCCCTGGGCAGCTCAACAGCAGGGAGCTCGGAGCTTATCCCAGCTCCCCAGGGCTCCACGAGCTCCCTTAATAGACAGATCATTCCCTCCTTACCAGAAGTGAAGACCAGTTATGGAGTGGGATCTTCTTCTGCAGCACAAGCTGGAGAAAGTTGCCCTTCTTGCACTGGATCTTGCTGCAGGAGCTCTCAATCTCCTCATAGAACTGACAGCTCCACTGGCGCCCGTCTGTAAAGCAGAGGGGAACCAGTACCTCAGGCAGTGCTCCAGGCAGCTGTCACCTAACCCACAGCCCCCTTTCACCTGCCCCCAGGATGAAGGAAGCACTCATTCAGAGCCAAGAAGGCTGCAGGCAGGCTGCCACCATACCCCAGGAGCCTTCCAGGGCTCCAGCCAGCTTCCCTGAACTTGCTTTGTACATCTGGCTGGCCTTCTTCCCAGCGGGAAGGCCCTGGGTCTCCCCACCCTCAGAGGCACAGTCACTTTTCCAAAGGATACCCGGCACTGACTCAGCCATCCCAGCAAGCAGGGGACAGAGATGCACTGGCGCAGCCGTGCACATTCGGTCACTTGGCACAGAGGCCAGCTCCTGTCCTCCCCAGCTCTACAATGCTCTCCTATCGTCCCTGTCTGCTGCCTGACTGTGTGCCAGCTGAGAGCAGGGCATTGCCTCTGAGGGAAAAGTTCGATGTCTGCCTGCAGCAACCCCGTGCTTGGCCCAGAGCTGTGCCAAATCCCAATGGACAAATGCTTGCAGCAGTTGCTCCATTCCCATACCTGGTAGTTTGACCACACAGTCCGTGTCAGTGAAATCAGCACGTACATCCTCTGCCTTCAGAGCTCCAGTGCCCAAATTCAACTTGATAATGATCTCATCGGCATTCTGCTTCCAGTCCATCAGCAGCTCTAGGAAAAGGGAGGGAAGTGTCACCCACTTGCTGGGGAATGAGCCTGAAGTGCCCACTCCTTGGCTGGGGAACGCAAGCCTGAACACACACGCAGTTAAGGAGGTCACTGCAGGGAACACAGATCAGGACAATTAAAAGGGACCTGCCCTCATCAGAGAGGCCACAAACAAGAACACATGTTGCAGCAGGGCAGATGACTCCCAGTGGGAACCAGAGAGATCAGAAAGGCAGTGCTGTTCTTGGCAGTGCCACAAGCAGCAGTGGCAGCTGGGAAGAGAGGGTGGCTCCTGCCAACGACCAAGCAATTACTGCTTTCCCAAGGAACGAGGAAGCCACAGAATTACTCTGGGGGATTTAGGTGGACTCTGACCACAATCAGAAATTGCCACTTCCCCTTTGCATATGCAAACCAAGCAGCCCAGCTGCAACCATCAAAGCACTGTACTCCTGCCAGGTGAGCGTGGCTAACAAGGATGAAAGATGTGCAGGCTGGCCAGGGGGCAAGTACGCTGTAACGGGAGAGAAAAGAGTGCAGCACTGATACTCTGGTGCAGGCAGAACTTCCATTGTGTGCCTGCCACACTCCAGGTGTGGCCTTTGATGCCCTGAAGTCTTCAACACAAGGAAGTGATTTTGATCACCTTGACTTCAATCAGGTTTGTTCTACCCCTGGGGCACAAGGACATCCTACTCTGTCCTCAAAGCAGGCCTGGACTTGGACAGAAACCAGCCAATGCTGCCCACAAGGTGACACAGCTTGAGATGTTCCCAGCACAGCATCATGTCCTACTCAGAAACAAGCAGAGCAGGTGTCAGCAGCAAGGTGTCCCAGGCCTGTGCTCAGTGACACTGTGACACCTGAGTTGCAAGCAGCCTGCCACATACCCAGGGCCTCTTCCCTGCAGACAGCCTTTCTCTGCCCCTGGGAAGGCCACATACTGTTAAGATAAACACTGAGGCAAGGGAGTGCTCATGTTAGCTCTGCTCAATGCCAGAGCACTGGACAACAAGGTGAGAGCTTCAGATCCCTTGGCAAGGGCACTCCATGGCCATGCAGTGACAGCTGGCACACACTTCCACTTACCCTCCTCTGAGTCCTTCTCCTGGGCAGTCTCAGCCTGCTCGAGCTCAGGGCGAGACACTGGTGGGCAGAGAAGCAGAGCGCAGCCAGGTCTGTCATTCTGTCACCTCACAACATAGGCCAGCAAGCTGATGCTGAAAATTTCACACATCACCTCTTTCTACCCTGAATCTGTGTCCAGGCCTTTCCTCCTGCATGTGCTGCCCACCTCCCTCTTCTGCTTTCTCACATTTCTCCTTCCCCAGAGTCCTGCCTGCAGCACTGCAGCAAGTCAGCGCCAGGACAGCTGCTCTGGGCCACACCACCATATCCTACTCTAAACAGAACCAGAGTGGGAGCAACACAACAATTCTGCACCATGCAGGCACTGCTTTTTTGAGGCACATCTCATTGTGAGATTTTGGCACCCAAAGATCTCATTTTGGCACCCAGGCTCAGCTGTGTTGCCCAGCTCAGTACACCAGGTCCCCGCCTCCTGCCATATAGAGGAGTCCCGTCTTGATCTGACAGAAAGAACCTGGTGTTTGGTCATGCTCAAACTAATTCTGCTGTAACCAGAGAACCACGTGGCCCAGCTGCACTTTAACATTTCCATTCCTGCACAAGCTGCCAATGTCCACATCTGAAAACCTCCTTCCAGATCAGGGTGGGGAACCAAACTGACTTGACACCTAATCCCTGTCACTCACAGAATTATCTCCAACAGCCAGAAGTGTCTCCAGGCCTGCTTTAGCCCCACAGGATAGTGAACTCTGCCAGGCAAGGAACCGAAAGCAACAGCACCTTCTCCTGAAGCAGAGAAATAATGGCAACAGGAACTGTGATCTCCACTAGAGAACACTCAGAGGGCTGTCACTGCCTCCATGACTGGCTACAAACCAGTAGGAAACTTCTGCTGACCACCACAGCCACTGTTGCAAAGGTGCTGGTGGGGCTGGCAGTGTGAGAAGCATGGCAGCAGCACTGCCTGGAGGATCTACAGCCCCTCACCACCACTCACAGAGGGGCCGGGGCAGCATGGCTGCCCTCAAGATGGCCCCCACGTCAGAGGATGCAGAGTCAAGCCCTACCAGAGGCACAGTCCTCCCGCACAGAGAAAGCACAGTGCTGTGCCCTGCACCGTGGGATTTCACATCAGGGACTGTGCCCGGCCGCTCTGGCACAGACCTCGCCAAGCACTCAATTACCTTGGCCTATAAAACACCCTGTGATTTTGAGGTTACAATAATCATAACAGAGCAGGCACAGAAATCAAACAGCTTCCCAGAGCCACAGAAACTCTTGCAGGCGTCCTGCCCACAGGCATTCCCTGCACCCGAAGCAACATTTTTGTCAAAGGATACAAGACAGTTACAGAAGGAATTACTCTACAGCAACTACTTCACCTGAGCCACACCCTGTTCTGACTCAGAAGCTAAAGCACCAGCCCCACCCGCAGGCCTTGCACTCCTGGTCACTGCCTCACAACACTGGCCTCAGCAAACTGAGGGGAAAGAAGCAGCACTGCCTCCTGCTGCAAGAGCACTCACAGGTTTCAGTTCCACTCTCGCTGGATTGGGGCAGATCAAACCCAGTCGAAAGCAGAGTCTAGAAACAATCACCAAGGCTAGCTCCAGACGTTAGCTAACAAGGCCATAGGCCCAACCTTCCTAACATTGCTGGGGCTAAGTAGTGCCCAAAGGAAGGAGGTTACAGGTCCAGGGAGGACACTGCGTCGAAGAAGATCCCACATCACACGGGTTACCATAAGCTGCAGGAAGTGATTAGTCAAATCTGCTTATCCTGCAGCAGATGGCTGAGAGGCTCCCAGGCTGCGGGGCTGAGACACCACAGGCCTGCTCACCAGGGATGCTGAGGGGCTCTCACCTTCCTTGCTTTCCTGATTGGCTCGATCCTTTTGCTTCTTCTTGTTGGTGGCATCATCCAAGCCCCGAGACGCTCTCCTCTGGCCAGGGGCATTTGTGCTGCTGGACATTTTCAGCCGTTTGGAGGACACAAACAGCCCGCCGGGGTCGCTAATGGAGTCTGGGTCAGGGGTGCGACGTTTTCTTCCTGGCCCAGCTATCTTGGCGACTCTCTGTGGTCAAACTCTCTGGCAAGGAAGTAATGGCCTAAAGAGAGGAAACAGCAAGCATGGCAGGAGGAGCAGGTGGAAAAGACCCAACAGCAGCAGGATCCACTCTTTGCCTCAGGGCCAGTGCCCTTACATGACCTTCACCATGTTGTTTATGGGAAGCCCCATGCAGCACTCAGTGAGGAAACCTACCTCATCACAGCTGCTACAATGCTTACTGCCAAAAGCATGGGCTTGTCAGAGCTCCCAACATACAATCAGGGGTCTTCAGTATGTGGCACGCATTAAAAACCTGGAAAGCAAGTGTCATGCTCATGGCTCCCACTACAGAAACACCGGCCCAGAGCAGCTGCTGGCACTAACACCCCGAGACACAGCTGAGGGCAAGGACATGAGGAGGCCTGGATCTGCAAAACTGAGCCTCCAGAGTCAACGGGGGGAGCCTGTCACACAGCTTGGAGCGACAGCTATTTCAGTCAAACAGTGTCCTGTGCAACAGCGCCAGAATAGGAGCCTGTAACACCCTAAGAAGGAAGCAGGCCTGGGACAGGCTCCCATGACAGATGAGAGCAGAGCTCCCTGGCGAAAGGAGAGTTCCTCCCCCTTCTCCCACTAGCTGGGAACTTAACCAGCATGACTGCACCTTGAATATTTATCCCCCAGCCAGTTTACAGACAGCGTCAGCGGGGCCTGGCCTGGAAACAGGACACCTCTGCTCCTCGTGGCCCAGGAAGAGAGTAGGCTGAGCAGGGCATGTGAGTTGTTCACCCTGTCCCCTTTGTAGACATGCCCTCCTTACAATGCCAGCTCCCCTACAGGGTTTGGGAGCTGCTGGCCCAGGTGCACTCATCAGTGTCACCCCACAGTGTTCAGGGCTTTGAGAGAGCAGAGCCAAAACAACCCCTGCAAACAGTCCCACTGGAGGTGTCTCCATGGAGGCGGTGAGAGCAGAGAGCTGGGAAGGTTTCCTCCCTCGCTGCCCTGGCTGCACACCCCGACCCTGGCAGTGCCTGCCAGCCTGCAGGGGTTTGCAGCACAGAAACAGGCCCAGCCACTGGGATCCTGCCCACCCCCAGGTGCCAGCTGCCTGCCACAGCTCCCAGGGCACCGTTTCACACTCAGCCCACGGCCCAGCTCCCATGTGAGGACGTGGAGCCAAGCCCAACAACACCTTGGCCTAGCCCAGCTCCCCTGAGCCTGCCTCTCCTCCAGTGGGAGGAAAGCTGTCCCTCGGGAACACCCTGTTCTGCCTGCACCCATGTGCAAGCACAGACCCCTCGCTGTGCAGGGGCACGGCCATGGCAGGAGGCAGCTCCAAGGGAGGCACCCTGACAGAGGAAGGACACTGCCACCTCTGTCCTGCTGGCCCCATGTTGCCAGGGCATTTGTTGCCTAGAAATGTCTGGGGCAACAAGCAGCCACAAATGTGGAGCTGCAGCCACAAACCGAGAGGAAGCCCAGAGATCAAAGCAGCCTGGTGCTGCCCTCAGCTCTGGCAAAGCCAGCCCCATGACCGGTGCTGCATCCAAACCACTCCTCTCAGGCCAACCCACCCTCACCACCAAGAACCACTGAAGCCAAGGGAAAAGCTGAGTCCAGCCCAACTGCCTGGCACAGACAACTCCTGCCACCCACGGTGGAGAGGCCCAAGTGATCTGGAGACTGAGATGCTGAGCAGGGTTCAGCATCAGTCCCAAAGAGCTTGAGAGTATGGGAGGGCAGCAGCATCATCCCCATGCTGCTGCACTCACTGGGTCTCTCCAGGATGCAGAAGCATTTCTGACTCCAGATGGAATGGGAAGGGCCCCCACAGCAGGGAAAGTGGCAGTGATTCACCAGGCTAGGCCTCTGATGCCAGCTGCAGGCTGTCACTCAGCTCCAGTCCCCTGGTGCTGAAGAAGCTCACCTGGGCTTGGCAAACATGGGAAAGCATTTTTTGTTGTATTTCTTTTGCCTCCAGGGTGAAAACCCCAGGAGAAATAGGACTCAACAAGCAGTGACTGCCTCATGCAGGGTCAGGAGAGGCCCTGCCCTGCGCCTCCAAAGCGGTGGCAGAGGATAACTGCTGGGCAGGGCTGAAAGCAAGCTCTGAGAAGAGTCCTGGAGGGCTGAGAAAGGACAGGCCTCTGCCCAAGAAGGGGTGAGGAAGAGAGGCAGGGTTGCATGGCTGCTTGTCACTGCTCCAGGAGAAGCCTGCTGCTCTCACGCCTCGCTGAGGCTCAGCTCCCCCGGGTGCTTTGCTGCCAGCCATTCCTCACAGCAGGCAGGAACCAAGGGGGCTGGAGCTCTGCCCATTGCAGCTGCCAGACTGATGGCAGCCCGAGGCTGCTGCACACACCCCAAGGTTTTGGAGGAGTGAAGGGAAAGCACAGGTTCCTCAGGGATTAAAGAGGTGAATAAGATACTTTTTGCCACCAGGAAACGCTCACACGGGCAGCACGTTCAGCCCCTGGGTGCACAAAGGTTTTGGCACCACCCCTGTTGGCACAGTAGGAGTCACTGCAGGGGAGAGATGGCGAAAGGCTGCTCTGGCTAGATGCCAGGTGAACCTCTGGGACACACCTGATGAGCTGGGCACTCCCACAAAACCTTACTCAATCCCCAGAGCCAGGGAAGCGTGGCCATGCTGCTGCAGGGAGCAGAAGTGCTTCCCTGTCCTCTGTTCTCCCTGCCTTTGTGCTGTGGGGTGAACCACATCCAGATCCAGCCAGGGATTTCTCCTAACTGTGTCTTGCCCCCGAGCAGTTTCCCAACCCAGCTCATGCTGAGACTGCAAATATTTTGACTGGCTAGAGGAAAGGGAGCAAGAGGCCAAGGAGAAGGGCCACTCCTCCCCAGAGCAGCACCAGACCAGGAAGGACAGCACAAAGGGCTCAGTGAGATGCAACTTGTGTCCCATGCCTGGGGCAGGTTTAGCACTTGGCAGGAGGAGCGCCCTGATTCTTGTCCACAGCACTCCCCATCAGTGCCCAAAGGCCTTTCCAGGGGTAGCTGCAGACAAGGTTGGCTATCCCAACAGCATCATCTTTCCAGGGACTTTTGGATCCTCCATGTCCTAAACACAGCTAACAGAAACATGTCCCCCATGTACACAAATACTTCAGTCACCTTCTGTTTCTTGCTCCCCTGAGGGACCAGAAATCCCAAGGCTCAAGCTTGACTTTTATTTTTGTTTCTGGGCATGCCTGACACACGGGTGGAGCCAGGGCAAGCACAGAGTCCCTGGGGCAGCTACTCAAGCCAGCACTGTCACACAAAATGTTTCCAACCCACGTGGAAATCACTGTGCGCCCAATGCAGAGTGACAGCAGTGAGCCTTTGCTGAGTGGGGAACCCGGCAGGCCCAGCTCCCTCATTCTGGGGTCGATCACTGAACCACAGAACGGTGCGAGCTGGAAGGAAACCATGGATATCACCTAGCTCCAACCCGCGGGCCATGGGCAGGGATGGTGATGAGAGCGTTCGGACAGCAGCCGGCGGCCCCGGCCTCCCGGGCGCCGCTGCCCGGCCCCAGGCACCGAGAGAGGGCAAAGGGAATGTGACCGGTGTGTGTGTGAGCGGTGTGTGTGTGTGACCGGTGCTTCTGTGAGCGGTGTTGGTGCGAGCGGCCCCGGCGGGCAGAGCACGAGGTCACCGCGCCGGCTCCTGCCCGGGGCTGCCGCGCTCGGCCCGTCCTGCCGAACACCGCTCTCAGCCCCCGCGGGCCCAGCTCTGCCGCCCCGCACGTTCTCTCCGCTCAGGCCCGGCACAGGCCTCCGCCACCGCCATCCGCTGCTTGCCTCGCTCTCCGCCGCCCCGGCTCCCGTGCCCACGGGCCGCATCCCGGCCTCCCGCTGCCCCCGGGCCCTGCCCGCCGCTGCGGCCCTCACCCCGCGCTGGCCCAGGCGCCGCTCGCCGCCCCCGGGCCCCGCCGCCGCCCCGGCCCGGCCGGCCCGGCCCTCCCCGCACTCACGGCCCCGCCCGCCGCTCCGGTCTGTTTGTGCCGCGCCGAAGTTCCGAGCGGGCCGACAACGGAGACAGGCCCGAGCCCGTGACGCACTTCCGGGAACCGCCGGGCACGCCCACGTGACACGGGAGAGGGGGTGCGAGTCACGTGACACGGGCCGGGGGTGGTGCCGGCGCATTCCCGCGGCACCGGGAGCGCGCGGGGGTGCCGCGCTCGTCCGCGGGCGTTCCGGGGCTGAGCCTGGCACTGCCGGCTGCTCTGGGGGATTATCCCGGCTGTGCTCTGCCCCCCAGCCCCGCTGCCGATTCCCGCCCGCTGTGCCCCCCAGCCCCGCTGTGCCCCACACCCGGTAGCGGCCAACTCCCACCCGGGGGAAGCCGCTGCGGGCCCCCGTGGCAGACGGCCCACGGGGCGGAGGCGAGATTTGCTCTGCAACTTTATTCACACGGGGTACCCTGCAGCCCCCATCCCGCCTGCCGCCGCGGGGCAGGCGGGGGCCGGGCGGCGGGAGGCTGGGTGCTCGGTGCTCGGGGGATCCAGGCCCTCGGGGATCACTGGCAGGTGTTGTAGATCTGGACCTGCTGGTTGATGGTGGCCAGCACCTCCCTCATTCTGGCCTCCAGCCCGCCCAGCTGGGCCGCTTTGGCATCCAGCACCCGCTCGTTCCGCTCGTACTCCTCCTCCAGCGCTGCAGGGACACGGGAACATGAGTCAGACCGGCCTCCCACCGCTGCCCCCAGCCCCGCCCCAGCATCCCCGCTCCGGCCTCACCTCGCAGCCGCTGCAGCTTGCCCTGGGCGTCCTGCAGCAGCCCCGCGGCCTCCTCCCGCAGCTGCTGTGCCCGGCTGCCCGCCTGCTGCACGCCCTGCGCCCGGTGCTCCACCAGCTCCTGTGCTGTCCGGTACCGGTCCCGAAGCGGCCCGTCCAGCACCTGCTGGGCAGCGGGGCTGGTCAGCAGCATCGCCACGGGACCCCTGCTGCCACACTGTCCCCCTGATCACCCACCTGCTTGGCCTCGCCGGCCCGGTCCTGCGCAATGCTGGCTGCCTCCTGGGCACGCGTGGCTGCCAGGCTGTTGTTTGCACGTTTCACCTTCAGGGCATCAGTCTGCCTGTCCAGGAGCCCGATCTGCTCCATGGCACCTGCCAGCTGCTGCTCTGCACTTCCTGTCTGGGTCTGCATCTGGGGATGGTGGCATGGGAGTTTGGTGATTGCACAGTGGGATGGGGTCCCCTGGTCATAGGGATGGGGCTCTCACCGTGCCAAGGGCACTCTCACTGTGCTGGATGTCACCGGCAGCCTGCTGCAGCGCCCGCTCAGCCATGCCCTGGGCTTGCCGTGCCTCCTCCAGCGCCTGCCGCACGGCCTCAGCCGTGCCCCGCACTGCCTCTGCCCGAGCCCTGCGGCCACACAGCAAGGCCTCAGCATGGCCTGGGCTGGGCTCCCCAGAGGGATTGAGTCCTCACATCCCTGGGCTTACCTAGCCCGCTGGGCATCCTGCAGCAGCTGCCCAGCCTGCTGCACGTCACTGGCTGTCTGCTCCAGGATGGCATCCACGCTGGCCAGGCTGCGCACCCGCGTCTTGATCTCATCGGCCAGGCGGTGGATCTGGTCCGGTGCAGCGGGGAGTGACAGCTCCAGTACCCGACTGGCTACCACCTCAATGCTCTCAGGATCAGCCCCCTCCTCTGCAGGCGGAAGCAGTCAGTGTGTTCCCTACAGCACGCCGGGGTGCAGGGGGCAGGCAGGCCAAAGGGCAGAGGGGAACATGGGACAGGGCAGGGGGGCCAGAGATGGCTGCAGGGCACAGGATGGCTGGGGCAGGGCAGGGACCAGGCAATGCAGCATGGGGCAGGGGTGGCACAGCCCACATGCAGTGTTGGGACAAGGCAGTGCAGTGCAGTGCAGGGTCAGCGCAGTGTGGTGCAGGTGCAGAGCCACAGAGCCCTGGGTAGGGGTGGCCAGCCCTCCCAGCATGCCAGCACTCACGGCTCAGGAAGGCCTTGACATGGCTGATGAGCTCCCTCAGCTCCTTGTTGGAGCTCTCCACACGGGCCCTGGTCTGGTTTGCCTTGTCCAGGGCTGCCTGCGCTCGCAACCGGGCCTCGTCTGCCTTCCCCTTGGCCTCTGCCACCTGAGCATGGGCAGAGACCCTCGGTGCCAGCCCCAAGGGCTGCAGAGCGTGGCTGTGCCACCAGATCCCACCAGCACCCATGTGCCACACACCTTGTGAGAGAGCTGGGCCATGTCGCTGGCAGCCTGACGCAGCTCCTCCTGGGCATGGCGTGCCCGGTCCAGAGCACTGTCAGCCTTGGACACGGCTCCACCACAGCTCAGACCACCACAGCGTCGTCCCCCGTCCTCATCCTGGCACCCAGCACCCCCACAAGGGCTCTCAGCACAGGGCACATCTCCCACCACACCGCAGACCTGCAAGGCAGCACAGGATCAGCCCAGCTCTGGGTGCCATTCCCAGCTCCCTGCCCGTGTCCCACCTTCTCGTTAAGCGGCTGCAGGCTCAGCGCCTGTGCCCTGGCTGCCAGGTCCATCAGTGCCCGCCGACTGGCTGCGTTGTGCCGGTTGAAGCCATCCCTGTGGCTGGCCAGCAGCTGCTCAGTGCGCTGCCGAGTGCCGGCCGAGCTGCTGACAGGGCTGGGCACAGCACGGGTGGAGGCGTCCGCCCGGCGCTCGGCCTCCTGTGACTCCTGATAGGACTGACGGATACTGTCATAGGCACCTGGGGGACAGGGACACTGTCAGACCCCCTGACATGGCCTGACTGCCCTGGCCTGCCTCTGTGGTGTGGCTCACCAAGGAAATTGGAAGTCTTGAGGGTGTGTAGCCGCTGTTCCAAGTCCTGCAGGCTATGGTTGAGGGCGCGGGCGCCCCGGTCCACAGTGTTCAGCACGTGGCTGGCATTGAAGTTGGCATCCTGAGCAGCTGTCAGCTCCCCTTCCACCCGTGTCAGCCTCTCAGTTGCCTCCTCGATCTGGCGCCTGCAAAGCACGGGGGTGAAAAGCTGCCCCTAGGCTACCCTGGGAGGCCTGCCCTGTGCCAGGTGCTCACCGCAGCCCCTCCATGGTGTGTGTCAGGTGGGCAGCGGTGGCAGCAGTGGTGTTGCGGGCGGCCACCATGTCACGTACAGCGGCCAGTTTCTCCTCCAGCTGCCGGAAGGTGCCCTCGAAGGCGCCGGCAGCCCCGGTGTGCTGCAGGAGCCTGGCCCGCTCTGCCAGCGCTCGGGTACGGGCAGCCAGATCCTGCACCACACGGTCCCAGTCCCCGAAGCAGGGGTGGCAGGGCTGGCAGGCAGGGAAGGTACCAGAAAAGCCCCGGGCACACTGGTCACAGCGGACTCCAGAGATGCCAGGCCGGCAGTCGCAGTGGCCGCTGCTGCGGTGGCACTGGGCACTGGCTATGCCACGGGGGTCACAGTCGCAGGCTGCAGGGAAAGTAGTGTCAGGGCACCAGAGGCTCCACTGTGGTCCCCCCACTGGCACCAACTCTCACCTCGGCACTGCTGCCGCGGGTCACCCCAGTGCTGCTCCTGGCAGTCCGTGCAAGTCCGGCCGCCAAAGCCTGGCCGGCACGAGCACTGCCCTGTGAACTGACAGACATGGCATGGCCAGGCTGGCACTGCTGCAGCACACCCCCAGCCCCATCCCATCCCCCAACCCTGTTGTGTCTCACCTGGTTGCAGGTGGGTGACAGGGAGTGCTGGGGGTGGCAGTCACAAGGCTGGCAGCCTTGCCCGCTGGCCAGGTTCCAGTAGTTGGGGCTGCAGCGGTCACAGCTTTGGCCCTCCACATGGGGCAGGCAGTGGCATTGCCCACTCTGCCTGTCACAGTGGCACTGCTGCGGCCCACAGGTGCTGGCATCAGTGCCCAGGGGGTTGCAGGAGCAACCTGGAACCAAGAGGCACTGAGCAGAGATAGAGTTGAGGGAATGAGGGCAAGGATGGGAATGAGATTGGGATGGAGATGGGATGGAAGTTCTGATGGGGACAGAGCAGGAGTGGGATGATGATGGATGAGGGTGGAAGCAGAATGGACACAGAGATTGGACAAGGATGGGGTGGAGACTGGATGAATGTGGAATGTGTGCAGCATGAGGACCACTGGTGGGGATGGGATGGAGATGGGACCAGGGTCAGGATAGAGCTGGAATAAGGACAGGATGGGGACAGATGGATGGCAGTGGGGATGGGATGGCAATGGGGACAAGAATGGGCATGAGAATAGGATATAAATGGGAAGGAATAAGTTGGACATGGGGACAGGGACTGGGCCACAGTGCTGGGCCTGGGCAGAGGAGACAACCCTGTTAGAGGGCAGGGCTGCAGGGACTCCACAGCCCTGTGCACAAGCAGGGGCAGCCATTGGTGCACATGGGACTATTGCACACATGGTACCCAGGGATGTGTCAGGCCCTGGAGGCAAGTCTGTGTCTGTCCTGGCAGGCAGTGGGTACTCACGCCTGCAGCTGTGTCGTGTGGCATCCCCGTAGAAGCCAGGCTGGCACTCGGCACAGTGGGGCCCTGCAGTGTTGTAGAGGCAGCGCAGGCACTGCCCTGTGCGCCGGTCACACGCCTCCGGGTCCGTCACGTCGATGTTATCGTGGCACTGGCAGGGCAGGCAGCGCCCACCCTGCAGAGGGTCCCCATAGTACCCAGGGGCACACTCATCACAGCGGGAACCTGCTGACACAGAGCGCTGGGCAGTGCCTGGGGACAGGGCACCCCAGCAGGCACTGAGTGTGCCCTGGCAGGTACCCACCTGTGTACCCAGGGCTGCAGTGGCAGATGACCTGCTGGGAGTGGCTGTCTTGGTAGCAGGAGGCAGCGAAGTGGCGGGGGGTGCTGGGCCCTTCAGGACAGGGGCAGGGCCGGCAGTGCTGCCCGGAGCCAAGCGCTGGGTTCCCAAAGTGTCCGGCTGCACACCTGCCGGCAGGAGGTCAGCAGGAGCTGGGGCTGCTGGCAGCACCCTGCCCCAGTCTGGCCAGGTCCCCCACCTACCTCTGGCACCTTTCCCCATCCGTGTGGTCACGGCAGCGCAGGCAGCTGCCTGTGCGAGGGTCACAGCTCTCGGCGTGCCCGTTGCACTGGCAGGGCCGGCACACAGGGAAGCCCCAGTGGCCGGGCTGGCAGCGGTCACAACGTGGACCATGGGTGCCTTCACGGCAGGGGCACTGCCCGGTGGTGCTGTCACAGATGGTGCTCACTGAACCCTCACGGCTGCACTGGCATGCTGGAAGGCACAGCACCCACAGCGTCCAGCCCTGAGCTGTAGAGAGCACTCCTTCCCCATGCCCCCAGCCCTGGGATGCCCAGGCTCCTCTCCCACTGGCACTCACGTCGGCACCCGCCGGGCCCAAAGCCAAAGGTTCCCGGAGAACAGCGGTGACAGCGCCGTCCCATGACATTGGGTTTGCACTGGCACTGCCCGCCCTGGGGCTGGCACTCGGCACTGAGCGAGCCCTGGGGATCGCAGAGGCAGGCTGTGGGCAGAGAGCAGGGTCAGCGTCAGCTGCTGTGGGACAGGGGCAGGACAGGGTGTGGGGCTGTACTCACGCAGCGCCCCGTCATGCAGGATGGCCGAGAGGCTGTGCAAGAGGCTGGAGCAAGGCTCAGCCACAGGTGAGGGCCCTGCAGCGTGGAAGGGCTGGGCACAGTGGTACCGCTCAAAGGTTTCCCGGCGCTCCATGGAGCTGGGGTCACCCGCAATGAACATCTCCAGTGAGGAGTAACGGGGCAGGAGCACCAGCTGCGGGGCAAAGTCAGTGGGACATCACATCCCTCTCTCCCTGTGTTCCCTATGGCTGCGTCCTATCTCCCTGAAGGGTTGCTGTCCCCCATCCCAGTGCCCGTCTGCCCCTCACCGAATCGATGAGCACACTGGCAGTGGGATCCTGATGAGCAGCAGCACAGCCCAGTTCCAGGCGGAGCGTGTAGGAGACACCCTGCTCCAGACAGATGGGCTGGGACAGCACCACATACCTGGATGGGGGCAAAACACAGCAAGGGCAGCCATGTGCCTCCAGTGAGCCCCAGCACAGCCCAACCCTACTGAGGTGTTTACCTGGCACCGGAGGGGAGGTTGGTGGAGAGCTGGTCATCGGCAGGGATGGTGTTTCCACAAGGGCTGCTGGCGGAGACAGGGCTGGGGCGCAGCACCTTCAGCCTCACCTCCTGCCAGGCCTCTGGGTGCTGGCAGCCAAGAAGGGGCAGTGTCAAAAAGCCTCACCACCTGGAACTCCCCACCACTACCTCCCAATCTGGCAATATATCACACTGCTGGCTTCACCATCCGGCGCTCACCTGTGGCTCATAGCGGATGACCACATCGTACTCGGTGGAGAAAGGCACATCACTCACGTGGAACTCCACCCAGCCACCTTCCAACATGCGGGCAAAGCCTGTCCCTGTCCAGGAAGCTGGACGGTCTGGGGGCGGCTCACGTTCCACCACTGAGCCCTGGTGCAAGCAGGTGTTGTGAGATGGGACCCTGAAAATCACCTTGGCCAGCAGGCACTGCTCTGCCGTGAGCAGGGAGGGCAGACCATTGCCTGCTGGTCTGGGCACCCTGCAAAGGGGCACCCACTGTGCTGCTCTGCCTGATGTCCTCCCCAGGGACACCTGCATTCCTTACCTGATGCAGCCGTGCATCCTCCGCCTCATAGGTGTAATGATCCAGGTTGATGCGGTAAAAACCGGTCTCCACCTGCTCACACTGTCGTCCTATCACATGGCTGCGGCACTGGCACTGCCCTGTCCCCATGGCACACCTGGTACCCCAGCAGCACCATCAGCCCTGATGCCAGGAGAGGTGCCCCTTGCCCTCTGCATCCCCGCAAAGACTCACAGGTTGTTGCGAGCACCTCCCACATCGCAGTCACAGGGCCGGCAGCCCGGGAGGTCGTGGCTCAGTCCCCAGTGCTCGGGCTGCAGGGGGTCACAGGGTATTAAAGAGCAGCTGCCTGTGTGCTGCAGTGCTGAGCACGGTGCAGGGGCCGTGGCACAGCCCCACTCACCAGGCACTGGTTGCAGCTGCGCCCGGTCACCAGTCGCTTGCAGAAGCACTCCCCACTGACAGGGTCACACCGGCTGCCATCAGCCACCGTGCCACGGGGGTCACAGTGGCACCCTGCATGGAGAGCCAGCAGTTTCCAGCAATGCCAAACCACGTGCCCAACCCCAATAGGTGCCACCCTGGTACCTACTCCGGCAGCCTTGCGGGTTGTCGGCGCTGAGGCCGAAGAAGCCGGGCTTGCAGCGGTCACAGCGGGGACCACCAACGTGCTCCTTGCAGCGGCACTGCCCCGCAATCAGGCCCCTGGCTGGGTCATCAGCACCATCACACAGCCCACCATCCAGAGAACCCTCAGGGTCACAGTCACAAGCTGGGGAGACAGGCAGGGTGAGCACTGTGACCACCAAAGCACCCCCCTGCACATCCTGTCCCGCACTGACCTCGGCACACCGCAGGGTCCCGCAGGTCCTTGGTGGGGTCCTTGTAGTAGAAGGGCTTGCAGAGGTGGCAGCGACGGCCCATGGTGTTGTGCTGGCAGCCATCACACACACCCCCACTGGTGTTCCCCGTGGCCAGGAACACGGCCATATCAAAGTGGCACCGCCGTGAGTGCTCGTTGCAGTCACAGCCTGCAGGGACAGCACCATGGCATGGCATGGGGCACCACAGCCCACAGCTGGCAGGAAGCACTCCAAGTGCCAAACCTCCCCTGCCTGGGCTCTCCTTGCTGACATGCAGCAACACAATCCCAAACCTCCCCAAATTACAGTCCTGGCACCCTAGACACCCTCAGCCAGTCTGCATGATGCCAGTCACCACCAAACCACACCCCATTGTACAACACCCCAAAACCCCTGCACAGCACAGCCTGGCAGCTCTGGCACTGGGATCACTGTGCCAGGAGCCGGTGCCAGCAGGGCACTCACGGCGACAGGCGTTGGTGCTGGAGCCCTCGGCCGGGCGCCAGGGCAGGTCTTGGTAGAAATCGTCGCAGCGCTCGCAGTTCAGCCCCTGCGTGTGGTGTTTGCAGACACAGCGCCCGTGCACCTGCCAGGATGCCACGGTGAGGGGCTGTGGTCCTAGATGGCACAGCTACCCAGCTGCAGCAGGGCACACAGGCCTGGCCTGCCCTACCATGCCATCGGTGGTGGCAGGGGCCCCGCTGAGCGGGGCGCACTCAGAGGCGTGCCCGTAGCAGAAGCAGTTCCCGCGCATCACCAGCTCGTAGAGCGCGTAGTAGTACTTCTCCCGGATCTCCCGCCGAGAGTCCAGCAGGTTGTCCCCCAGGGTGTGCAGCTTGGTGAGGTTCACCCGCAGGTTGGTGACACGCAGCAGGTCTAGGGCAGGGAGAGACCCCTGTTGGCACAGGGTGGCTGGGCACGTCTATGCACAGCTCACCCCTGCCGGGCACAGCTGGGCTGGGCTGAGCATGGCACAGGAGGCTGTGGCTGGTTCAGAGGAGCTGGGCATGGCTCTGCCTTGCTGGGCATGGCTGGGATAGACTGTGCATGGCATGGGGTGTCCATGCAGGGCTGCACAGTATCAGGCTGGTCTTTTGTGGTTTTCTATATCACACAGTGTTGGCCCAGGCCCGTGCATGGTTTGGCTCACAGGCACGTGGTTGCATGTGGCCAGGCTGGGCTGCACGTAGCTGTGGGGGTTCAGCTCCCACACACGTAGCTGTGCACAGTCTGGCTGTGCGTGGGCAGGGCTCTGCATTCCCACAGCAGAGGCAGGCTGGGACCCCACCAGTGCAGAACAGCATTCTGGGCACAGCACCTTTCACGTGTCTCAGGGCACTCACCTTTGGGGGCCATTCCCAAGAGATGGCTGTGCCTGGTGTGGTGGGTGCAGCCTGGGGGCCTTGGGAACACAGGATAGCTTCCCCAGAACTGCATTTTCCCAGAAGCCCTGCCCTGCAGATTCCACCCCTCCTGCTCCCAGTCTAAATTTAGCCTTGGGTGGGTGATTAACCCACTATGTCCCATGCCCAGCCTGACTTCCCATCTCGAACCACAGCTGGTGTTGGGCTCAGCCGTGGCACAGCTATCCTCCTCCATTTAACCCAATGCAGCCTGATCTTCAGCTGCTCTCACAGGGCAGGGTGCAGAGGGGCCCAAGACCCCACAGGCTGGATCAGGTCGTGATCCCTGTGTAGGGCCCAGAGCAGGGAGAGAGCAGCCAAAATAGCTACACCCAAAATAGAGCAGCCAAGCAGGAGCCCAGATGGCTGGCGACTCACTTTGGATGGCAGGGCTGTAGGGGTCCCGGATGGGAATGGCAGGGTCCAGCACCCGGTAGATGACCTGGAAGGGACAGCAAGGTGATGAGAGCAGTGCAGGGGATCCCCTGCCTCTCCTGGGACACTACGAGGGCCTCACCTCCCCCTCAGTGGAGGGCTCGATGTCAGAATAGCGGGACTCGCAGACGACATCATCGATGCGGCGCGGGGGCCCGTGGGGCACGTGGGGAAAGGAAGCAGCGCAGTCATAGGCGAAGTAGCGATACACCTTCCAGGTGTGCCCAAAGTCAGCTGAGCGCTCCACCAGCATGGCCGCGGGCCGGAACGTCTGCGAGACACCCGTGTGGGACAGGGGATAGCCCCACAGTCCCTGAGGGCGTGATCCATCCCGTCCTGTCCCAGCCTGGATACCTACACGCTGGGACCCACCTTGAAGGTCATGATGAGATGGGTGAAGTGGAACTCGGCCTCCAGGTCCAGCTGGATGCTGACATGCTCCACACCTGGGGGTGACAAGTGTGACAAGTGGAAGCACCCACTCACAGGTCCCGGGGGCTCATCCCCCCCACCCGGCAGTGGTCCAGGGGCGCGGCCGCAGCCACAGGCTGAGTCACACTTCCTCAGTGTGGGAGGAAGGGAAGGAGAGCCCCCCGGGACAGGACAGGATGCTCCACCATCCCCACCCACTACTCACCGTTCTCTGACTGCCACCAGGCTTTCTTGGGGCGGGGGGCAAAGCTGGTGACCACATTCTGGATGCGGTGGCTGTTGGTGTTGGTGCGGGCATCGTAGGGCCGCCGGGAGTCGCAGATGAAGCACTTTTTCTCCTCCTGCGAGTTGGCAGACTCAATGACGCGTGTCCCCAGCCGTGTCCCGTGACCCTCATCCTTGTCTTGTCCCCCCAGGTCCCGTCCCACTTACCTGGAGGTGGCTGACGATGCAGTAGGGCTGAGGCCGGCGCAGCCCGCAGGTGGAGGTGGCACTCAGGCGGGCTGCTCGTCCCACCAGCAGGTCCCCGGTGGCCGGGTAGCAGCTGCCGCGGGCACAGCCCTGGGGGGAATCGGGGGCCAGGGCCGCCCCCAGCCCTGCGGAGCGGCGGGCGGCTGAGGGCGCTGCGGGGCCGGGGGGGCCGGGGCCGGGTTTCCCCCCGCCGCGCCCGGGGCCCCTTCCGCGACCGCCCGGAAACGGGACGGCGGGGCCGGGCCGGACCCTGGCGCCCACCGGCCCCGCCGCGGCGCGGGGCGCGGACTCACCGGCCAGCAGCGGCAGCAGCAGCAGGACGGCGGGGCTCCGCTTCTCCGGGCTCCGCATCGCGGGGCGCCACGGGGCCGGACGGGACCGAAAGGGGCGCAAAGGGCGCGCAAAGGGGGCGCTCGGCAGGTGTCCGCCGGTCCCGTCCCGTCCCGTCCTGACTCACCGGTTCCCCTTCTCGTTCCTGTTCCCAGTCCTTTCCCCGTCCCCTTCCCGGTCCCTCCCGGCCCCTCCGAACTGGCGGCAGGCGCAGCGCTCGGGGCTGCGCGGAAAGCGCGGGGCGGATCCCGGCTGGAGCGGGGGAGCGGGCCGGCCGGGAGAGGCGGGAGGAGGCAGGAGCAGGCTGGACAGAAGGCATCGGACACAGGCACACACAGTTTAGGGCTTTATTTGCAGGCGCTCCCGCACTAAAGGCACCTGCAGAGTGGACGGGACTCCCGGGCTCGGGGACCTGCGGGGCGGCCGGGCAGGACCGACCCCCGGTCCCGCCAGTGGTCCCTAGCAGGTGGCGTAAGCGTTGGCCCTCTCCCGGATCTCCTGCAACAGCCCGGTGACCTGCTGCTCCAAAGCCTGCAGCCGTGTCACCTTTGCCGCCATCATCCGTTCATTGGCCCCAAAGCGGTGCTCCAGGTCTGTGGGACACGCAACATGGTCACAGTGCAGCCTCCCACCATGTCCCATAGTCGGGACACCCGGTGGGACTGGCCCAGGGGGACGCGGGGAGATGTATGGGGAGGTGGCAGGAAATGTACCCCACCATGTGCTCCCTCTCACCTTCCAGCTTTCTTTTGCTGTTGCTGGCCTTATCCAGGAGGTCTCGGGCTTCTGCCATCAGCTGTGACACACGCTGCAGGGCCCCACCAGACACCCTGTCCAGCGTGCCCACCCGGTTCTTCAGCACCACATAACGCTGTGTTACCTGGGCCAGGTCCTGGCGGCACGAGGGCATGGTGAGGCTGAGCACCTGCAGCACCCACTACCTGCTTTGTGGCATGCATAACCAGGCAGGAATGGAGCTCACCTGGCTAAGTGTCCCTGAGGTGGTGGTGGCACGCTGTGCCCCATCCTTGGCTTGCTGGGCCAGGTGGCGAGCGCCCCGGCCGTGCTCCTGCAGGGTGGCGATGCGCTGTGCCAGCTCCCGCAGCCGCCGCTGCGCCTGAGACTCCTTCCTGTCCAGCGCCTGCAGCCTGCGCTCCGCCTGGCAGGGACGGGCACCGGCTGCAGCAGGCACAGCAAGCACCATGCCCATGGTGCCAGCCCCACTGCCCTGGCACCTGCCCAATGCCAGCCATATTTCCCCAGCACCAGCCTCCCTACCCATAATGTACCCAAGGCATCAGTCTTCCTCTGCACAGCACTGATCCCATTATGCCCAGCAGTACCAGCTCCACTCCCCGAGCTCGTGCTCCTCACCTCCCTGGCTCTCTTCTCAGCCACCTGGATGGCATCCCTGGCACTCTGCAGGGTGCTCCCTGCTGTCATCGCCTGTGTCCGTGCCACCTCCAGTGCCTGCTGTGTCCCCACCAGCTCATCCCTTATGCCTTCTGCTCGCTCCCTGCAGCAGCACAGGCAGCTCCAGCCCCTGCTGCTGCAGGGGGACTGACCCTGTCCCCTGCCTGCCCCAGCATGGTCCCACCACTTGCCTGGCCTCCTGTCCCTGTGCCAGCAGATCCCGTGCCACAGCCAGCCCCTCTGCTGTGCTGTTGAGAACCGCATCCACCCCCTCCAGCTGGCTGATGCTCTCCTGCATCTCCCACAGCAGCTCCTGGATCTGTCCAGGGCTGCTGGGCAGGGAGATGTTCAGCACCTGCCGGGCCACCAGCTCGATGCTGCCTGGGTCAGCTCCCTCCTCTGCGGGGACAGGGGAGCAGGGTGGGCTCAGGGTGGGCTCGCTGAGTCCTGCCATGCCCACGTGCCCACCCGGCGCTGTCACTACCTGCCAGGAAGGCCTTAATTCGGCGGATGAAGTCCCGCAGCTGGGCTGTCGCCTTCTCTGCACGGCTGCGGGCAGCCTGAGAGCGCCCCAGCGCCTCCTCTGCCCTGCTGCGTGCCCCCCGTGCCAGCTCCTGCACCTCCTGCATCTGAGGGGCACCTGGCTGAGCAGGGGGCACAGGGCAGCCCCGGGAGGGGGCATTTGGAGTGAGCAGGGGGTACGAGGGGACAGGATGTGAGCCTGCAAAGGAGCGTGCAAGGGGGGTGCAAGGGGACAGAGGGTACAGCAGTGGCCCAAGGGGGCACACACACAAGTGGCACAAGGAACATCTCTGAATGGGCATAAGAGACACATACAGAGCTAACATGCTTGAGGGCATGAAAAAGGAAAAAACAGGACACAGAAGGTGGCCGTGGAAAGGGCACAAACAGGACATGCAAAGGGGACACAAGGGGACCCCAGAAAGTGCCATGGAGCAACTACCCCTACCTTCTGTGCCACAACACCCAGCTGCCCTAATGCCACCTCCAGCTGCTGAGAGGCATTATGAGCACTGCTCAGGGCTCGAGCTGAGACAGGCAGTGCCCCTGCACACCCAGTGCCACCGCAGTGCCTTGTCCCCTCACTGTCTCGGCACAAGGCTCCTCCACAAGACGCGTCCTCGCAACTCCGGTCTCCGGGCGCCCCGCAAATCTGTGATGGTACCAGTGGTGGAAATAGCCGCTCAACGCTACATGACGAGTGATGCCCACACTACTTCTGCCAGTCCTGCTCTCACCTTCTCATTGATCCTGGCAATGTTGAGTCCCATCACCCGTTTTTGTGTCTCCCGCAAGGATTTGCGGGCAGCGGCTGTGCCACGGCGGAAGGTATCGCCCCGCTGCTGCAGCGCCCGCTCGGTCGCCCGCTGTGTCATCTGTGCCCTGCTGAGCTCGCCAGCCGTGCCATTGGCCAGCGCCTCCGCCTGCCGCGAGGCCTCCGCCGATGCCAGGATGCTGCGGTAGGACTCTGCAGGTGCGGGTGTCAGGCTTGGGCCGGGATGGCTGCCACCAAACCCAAACCTCGCTGGTTGCTCTTACCGCTGAATCCCGCTGCTGCTACAGTGCCGAGGAGGCTCTGAAGGTGGGAGGTGGTTTGGTTGAGACCCCCCAGCTGGCGGCTCAGCTCAGCTAGCCGGCCATGGTGCTGCATATCCGCCTGCGCCAGCTGGTCTAGATACTGCTCCAACTCTTGGAGGTGCTTCCCGAAATTGTCCAGCTCCATCCTTTTGGTAGGGAGGATGGCTTTAAACTTTCGGGCGGGGACAAGAGGTGGGTCCCTCCACCCCAGCCCTACATGCACACTTGCCTGGTGCCACCCAGCTGCCTGGGCAGTCCATCGAGGAGGGGACTACCAGGGCTGTGCCCCTCTTCCAGCAGCTGTTCCACATGCCCCAGAGCCTCCTCCAGCTCCCGCAGGCGACGGGGGCTGAGTGGGAGTGCAGAGGCCCCCTCCCTCAGTGCCTGCACGTGTGCCCTGAGGCGCTGCAGCCCTTCCCGCAGGCTGCCCACGGCCAGGTCCCAGCGCCCAAAGCAAGGGTGGCAGGGCGAGCAGCGGGGGAAGGGCTCCTGGTAGCCCCGCTGGCAGCGGTCACAGCGCAGCCCCCCGAAGCCCGGCCGGCAGCGGCACTGCCCGTTGTCCTGCTCGCACTGCGGGCTCTCGGCACCCAGCGGCTCACACTCACAGGCTGCAGAGACAGTTGGCAGTGTGTCCCAGCCTTCCCATGGAGCCCCGTGCCCCCAGACTGCCACCCTGTCCCAGCATCCCACCATATTCCTCCAGAATCCAATCTATCCCCAGCATCTTCTATTGTCCCCACAGTTCCACCAAGTACTGGGTCCCCAAAGTCTTGCATGTCCCCAGAGACATGCTATGTCCTCAGTGTTCCACCACGTCCCCAGCATCCCACTGTTTCCCCAAGGTCTGTCATGCCCACAGTGTCCCAACACATTCCCAAGATCTCCTGAGTCCCTTGTGTCCCCAGTGTCCCACTGTCTTCTTAGTGTCCCATGTTCAGAGCTCCCACCATGTCCCCAGGGCCCCCATTTCCCTAGAGTCTCACTATGCACCCAGAGTCCCCCCATATCGCCCATCCCCAGAGCCCCTGCTCCCCCAGTCCCTGGGATGTGCTCCCACCTCGGCACTCCTGCTCAGGATTTCCCCAGTGGTGCTCCTGGCACTGGGAACAGACACGACCCCCGAAGCCAGGCCGGCACTGGCACTGCCCTGTCACCTGCAGCGACAGTGCCATGCTCACTGAGCAGCTCACTGGGCCCCAGGAGGGCAGTGCAGCCATACCAGGGTGCCAGGGTACTCACTGTGTCACAGGCAGGGTGCAGGGCGTGTGTGGGGTGACAGCCACAGGGCTCACAGCCCCTTGGCCCCCCCAGGCCCCAGAAGTGGGGTGCGCAGCGATCACAGCTCTTGCCCACGACGTTGGGCCGGCAGGCACAGGCTCCTGTGCCACGGTCACAGTCACAGGTGCCATCGGTGCAGTGGGAGGCCAGTGTGCCCCGTGGGTCACAGCCACAGCCTGCACGAGGGTGGGTGGCCATGTGGGGCTCAGCCCATACCCACTGCCCAGGCAGTGTGGTGCTGAACCCAGCACCCCAAATCTGCCTGACCCCAGTGCCCCCCAGTCTGCCTGGCCTCAAACCCTGCACAGCCCCATGCCCCTTCTAACAGCCCCAAACCTCTCCTGGCCCTGAACCCTAGCCCTGCAACACCCCAAAATTCTCCCTGACCCAACCCAAATCACCCACACCCCACCACAACCCCACACCTCATCCCTGCCTTGAGCCTGTGCATCACTTAAACCTCCCCATCCCAAACCCCGGTGCAGCCCCAGTCCCACAGCCCCCGCAGCCCCCGCAGCCCTGCAGCCCCACAGCCCTGCAGCCCTTCCAGCCCCGCAGCCCTTCCAGCCCCGCAGCCCCTCCAGCCCCCCCAGCCCCGCAGCCCCGCTCACGCCGGCAGCTGCGCTGCAGGGCATTGCCGTAGTAGCCCTGCTGGCAGTGGGCACAGCGCGGCCCAGCCGTGTGGTACAGGCAGCGCAGGCACTGTCCCGTGCGGGGGTCGCAGCCCTCCGGGTCGCTGGTGTCGATGTTGTTGTTGCACTGGCAGGGCCGGCACTCCCCGCCCTCCATCTCCGGAGCCCCAAAGTACCCAGGCGAGCAGCGGTCGCAGCGGGGCCCTGCAGAGAGGGGGGCTGTAGGTGCTGGGGTCCCGCAGCCCCATGAAGGGGGTCCCTGCTGCCCCGTGCCCGCCGTGCCCCTCACCCGCGTATCCAGGGGCGCAGAGGCAGACGATGTGGTGTGTCTCATCGTCTGCATGGCAGGCGCTCCCGTGGTAGTGCCGTGTGCCAGGGTAGCCGGGGCAGGGGCAGGGCCGGCACTGCTGCCCCGAGCCCAGCACTGGGTTCCCATAGTAACCGTCCTGGCACCTGAAAGGACGAGGGGGGACCCAGTGGGTCCTCCAATCCACCATATACCATCCCACCATCCCATCCTATTCCATCATATCCTGTACCATCATATCTCACCCTAACCTAGCCAATTGCATACATCCCATTCCATCTCAATCTCATCCCATCCCATTCCATCATATCCCATTCCATCCCATCCTATTCTACCCCATCCCATCTCAACCCATCCCACCATTCCAACATATCCCATACCATCACATCTCATCCTGTCCTACTCCATTGTACCAACCCCATTCTATGCCACACCACCGCATGCCACACCCTGGCCTCCTCGTGGAGCTGACTCACCTCTCACAGTGCCGGCCGCTGGTGTGGTCGCGGCAGTGCAGGCAGGTGCCCGTGCGGGGGTCGCACTCCTCGGCGTGCCCGTTGCACTGGCAGGGCCGGCAGGCAGGGAAGCCCCAGTGGCCGGGCTGGCACTGGTCACACTGCCGGCCCACGGTGCCAGGCTGGCACCGGCACTGCCCGCTCACCTTGTCACACAGCTGGGACACTGAGCCCTCCGGGGAGCAGGTGCAGGCTGCAGGGCAGCACAACTCAGGTCAGGCACATGGATGCAGGGACACAGGAGTGGACAGACAGACAGACAGGCAGGGGACCAGCGCCCAGAACATGCTCACTCCATGGGCTGTGGCACAAAAGGGCTCATGTGGACACACAGGTCCACAAAAGCATGGATGGACAGACAGGTAAGAGAGTGCAGGATAGCTCAATGCTCACAGGGGGCTCATGTGGATGGATGGATGGATGGATGGATGGATGGATGGATGGATGGATGGATGGATGGATGGATAACTGTGACTGAACCCATGGGCTGCAGGACAGCAGGGCTGAGATGGACATATGGGACAGACAGACAAGTGAAGAGGGTGCTGATGGCTGGACAGACAGACAGGAGAGACAGCAATTTCTGGCAGATGAAGATCCCAGTACTCACGGCTGCATCCCAGGGGCCCAAAGCCGAAGCTACCGGGGGCACAGCGGTCGCAGCGTCGGCCGATGACGTGGGGCTTGCACTCACACTGCCCGCCCTGCACCTGGCACTCGCTGCTGCGGGAGCCCTGTGGGTCGCACTGGCAGGCTGTGGGAGCAGGACCAGCATGGGGCCAGGGCTGTCTTTTCTGCACCTGCCCACACCTGCCCACGCCCTGCCCTGCTCTCCTGCCCACCATGCCATGGGTATGGGCATATCCTGACCCACTGCCCCAGCAGGGCTCCAGCCCTGCCCACTCGTGGGTCCCACCCTGCATGGTCCCCACTCACGCAGAGCCCCGCCGTGCATCAGGGCTGAGACGCTGCAGACCAGGCGGGCACAGGCCTCGGCCAGGGGGTGAGGGGGGGCCATGCGAAACACCTCCAGGCAATGGTACCGCTCCAGCTCCTCCTGGCGCGCTGCTGCCTCTGCCCCATGGAACCCTGGCAATTCTGACACCCGTGGAAGGAGCACCAGCTGGGGGAAGGGAAGAGGAGATGGGGCAGGGGGGCACAGCCAGCTTCCACTGTGGCACCGACCACTAGGCTGGATCCATGTGCTCCAGGACAGTCCCAATGCTGCTGAGGTCAACTACCCCAGCTCCATCAACAGCCCCAGCTCCACTGACACCCCCAACCCCACTGATATTCCCATAAAAAGTGCCATCCCCAGAAGCTTCCTTATTCCCTTCCACGCTGACTTCCCTATGCCAACCCCAACTCTATCTAAATCCCCAGTCTCATTGATATTCCCTTCCCCTTCAACATCTACTTCCCCATTCCCATCCCCATCCTCATCTCATCCCCATCTCCATCCCACCCTATCTCATCTCATCTCATCTCATCTCATCTCATCTCATCTCATCTCATCTCATCTCATCTCATCTCATCATCTCATCTCATCTCATCTCATCTCATGTCATCCCCATCCCAACCCCATATGCATCAACAGAGGGGGGAGTCACTTCCCACTCCAGCCTCTGGTTCCCTGTCCCTGCCCATGATCCCAGCCCTGCCAAGCCTCAGCACAAAGTCCAGTGGGTCCCCCCTCACCGAGTCAATAAGGATGAAGGCACCGGGGTGGCGCTGGGTGACACCAGCCCGCTGAAGCCGCATGGTCACCTCATAAGGGGTGCTGGGCTCGAAGCAGAAGGGCCGGGACAGCAGCACGTACCTGTACAGAGCCAGGTGTTGCATGGGCACAGCAGGGCCATGGAGACAGCAGAAGGACAGCAGCAGCAGGACCCAGCCACCTCCCTCGCTCCCATCCCCAGCCCCCCCAGCCCATCCCGTTGCACCTCTGGCTGTGGGGCAGACTCTGGCGGTACATCTGCTCGGAGGGCAGCAGGTTCCCACAGCGAGGGCTGGTGGGCAGCACCCGGGAGCTGACACTGACCACGGCCTCCCAGTCCTCGGCTGACTGTGGCGACAGGCAAGGCAGTGTCAGGGCTGAGCTGTGCCATACACGCCGTGGCCGTGGCTGTGGCCATGCTCACCTCGGGCTCGTAGCGCAGCAGCAGCTCGTAGTCCATGGCGTAGGGCACGTTGTCCACACGGAAGGTCAGGCCAGCCCCGTCCCGCACCCGGGCGAACCCCAAGCCTGTCCAGGTCACCATGCGCCCGGCACTGTCCCGCACCACCTCCTCCACATCCGGCTGGGCAGGGCACCGGCACAGTTTGGCCCTGGCTCTACCCCCAGCCGCTTCTGCCCTGCAGTGCCTCGCTGTGCCCTCCCCTGCCCCCTCACCTTGGGGGGCTGCTGGCGGCTGCGGCGCGAGGGGACGGGGGGCTGGGGAGCACGGAGGGGGCTGTGCTGATGCCGTGAGCGTCCCTTCCGCCCCGCCGGCTCCCTGGTGTCGTACTCCAGGCAGTCCTGGGGCACCTCCACCCGAATGGCGCCCTGCAGGGATGGGGTCAGGGGACAGTGGCCATGCACAGGACAGCCGTGCACGAGGACAGCCATGCACAGGGCATGGTATAACAGCCACATGCAGGACAGCGTGACAGCCATGCATAGAGCACAGCGGCAGCTATGCATGGAGCATGGTGCACAGTGACAGCCATGCACAAGCACAGTGACCCCCAAGGACACTCACCGGGAGCTGAGGGTGGCTGTGGCCATGGCCGGTGGCTTGCTCGGCCTCATAGGTGTAGTAGTCGAGGGGGGCACAGAAGAAGCCGGGTTGTACCTGGTCACACTGCCGCCCCATGATGTGGGGACGGCAGGGACATGCCCCATCCTCCATGGAGCACCTGGGGGTGACCATCCTGTCCTTTCATCTGTCCTTCTGTCTGTGTCTTCATCCCTCCCTACGTCCATCTCTGTCCCCATCCCTCCCTACGTCCATCTCTGTCCCCATCTCTCCCTCCCCCTTGTGTGACTCCCAGCCCTGTCCCCACTCTTGTCCCCACCCCTGCCCCACAGGTGCTGTGCTGGGCCCCACCGGTTGTTGTAGGATCCCCCGAAGTCGCAGGCGCAGGGCCGGCAGCCCCCCAGGTCGTAGCTCAGACCCCAGAACTCGGGCTGCAGTGAGGAGGGGACATATAGGGCAGATGTGGGGCCAACCCAGCTGTGGGTGTTGCCATGGGGTTGGGGACAGGTTGGGGCACTCACCACGCATTGGCTGCAGGAGCGCCCAGCCACGAAGCGTTTGCAGTAGCAGTCCCCACTGATGGGGTCACACGGGGAGCTGCCTGCCACCGTACCCCGTGGGTCACACCTGCATGCTGCCCCCACACATGCACAGGTGAGGGGGTGCCAGTGGGATTACAGCCCACATGATTCATGGCCCTCCTTCCCTGTCCCATATCCATCCGTCTTCATCCCTTCCATCCCCATCCTTCCATCCATTCTCATACAACTATGCCATATCCCTCCATCCTACATCCTTCCATCTCCGTCCCTCTGTCCCAGATCCTTCCATCCTCATCCCTCCATCACCATACCTCTACCTCCATCCCTCCACCCTCATCCCTCCCACCCTCATTCCTCCATCAACATCTCTTCATTCCCCATCTCTCCAATTTCATCCCTTCCTCCCTACCCCTCCATCATCCCCCCATCCCCTCTCCCACGCCATCCCTGGCTCCCAGCTCACGCTGACAGCCCTGTGGGTCGTCGTGGCTGAGGCCATAGGCGCCGTGCCGGCAGCGGTCACAGCGGGGCCCGGCCACATTCTCCTTGCAGCGGCACTGCCCCGCAATCATGCCCAGTGCCACGTCCGTGTGCCCATCGCAGGCACCTCCGTCCAGGGACCCTGCTGGGTCACAGTCACACGCTGCCAAGAGAGAGGATCATCAGTAGTTCTGGCTGCTGGCACCAGGAGCTGTGAGGCTGAGGCAGGTGGCACCAGGAGCCATAGGGCTGGGACAAGCCGTGGGGCTGGGTCCCAGGACACTCACGGGCACAGGCAGTGGGGGACCGGATGTCGGAGCGAGGGTGCCGGTAGTAGAAGGGCTTGCAGAGGTGGCAGCGACGGCCCATGGTGTTGTGCTGGCAGTCATCACACACACTCCCACTGGTGTTCCCCGTGGCCAGGAACACGGCCATGTCAAAGTGGCACCGCCGTGAGTGCTCGTTGCAGTCACAGCCTGCAGGGACAGCACCGTGGCATGGCATGGGGCACCACAGCCCACAGCTGGCAGGCAGCACCCCAAGTGCCAAACCTCCCTTACCTGGATCCCCCTTACTCTGATACGCAGAACCACAACTGCAAAGCTCCCCAAAGTACAGTCCTGGCACCCCAAAACCCCCAGCACAGCACAGCCTGGCAGCCCTGGCACCCCAAAACCCCCGGCACAGCACAGCCTGGCAGCCTGGCACTCACGGCGACAGGCGTTGGTGTTGGAGCCCTCGGCCGGGCGCCAGGGCAGGTCGTGGTAGAAATCCTCGCAGCGCTCGCAGTTCAGCCCCTGCGTGTGGTGCTCGCAGACACAGCGCCCGTGGATCTGGGGGGACCACCCAGCTCAGTGGGGCTGCCAGGTCCCGTGGGGCACTGTGCCATGCTGGTGGGTGCGTGTGCCTCACCATGCCAGGGACAGAGGGTGTTGGGGCACCCGGTGCTGGGGCACAGTGGGCAGCGTGGCCATGGCAGAAGCAGCTCCCACGCAGCACCAGCTCCTCCACAGCGTAGTAGTACTTGTGCAGCACCTCCCGCCGTGAGTCCAGCAGGTTGTCCCCCAGTGTGTGCAGCTTGGTGAGGTTCACCCGCAGGTTGGTGACACGCAGCAGGTCTGGGGGTGTGTCACTGTGAGCACCTGCCCTGACACCAGCCCTGCATCCCCCACACCCCGGCAACATACCCTGGATGTCTGGGCTGTAGGGATCTGCTACGGGGATGGAGGGGTCCAGCACCTTGAAGATGACCTGCGAGAAGGAAGGAATGTGTGATCCCATTCCACCCAGACCCCTGGCCCTGCTCTGCACCACCCCATCCCCACGCACCTCCCCGTGGCTGGACGGCTCGATCTCGGAGTAGCGCTGGTCACACAGCACCTCATCCACAAGCCCCAGGGAGTGGCTGGGGATTCCAGGGAAGAGCTTGGAGCAGTTGTAGGCAAAGTAGCGATACACCTTCCAGGTGCGCCCAAAGTCTGCTGAGCGCTCCACCAGCATGGCTGCAGGGCGGAAGGTCTGCAAGACACCCAGATGGGATGGGGACCAGACCCACAACCCCTCCAGATCCATCCTGTCCCATCCCGTCCCATCCCATCCCAGGGGTCCATGTGCCAGAACCCACTTTAAACTTCATGATGAGGTGGGTGAAGTGGAACTCGCCCTCCAGGTCCAGGCGGATGCTGACATGCTCCACACCTGGGAGACAGAGAGATGGCTGAGGCTGGGGAAGACCCCCATGGCCATGCAGCTCCACAGCACATGCATCTGGGGCAACCCCAGTGCCACCCTGACCTCACCGTTCTCCGACTGCCACCAGGTCCGTTTGTCATGGGGGCTGCTCAGGTAAATGACATTCTCGATGCGGTGGCTCTCAGGCAGGGACGGGTCACGTGAGTCACAGGTGAAACATTTCTCTGAGTCCTGTGCCAGGGATTGGCACCATCAGGGATGGGTGACAGAAACCGCACCAGTGCCTGGCTGTGTGGGTCTATGCCAGAGCTGTTCTGGGGCTGGGTGGGCTCACCTGGAGGTGGCTGACGATGCAGTACTCCTGGGGCCCATCCAGCCCACAGGTGGAGGTGGCACTCAGGCGGGAGGCTCGCCCCACCAGCAGGTTCCCAGTGGCTGGGTAGCAGCTGCCGCGGGCGCAGCCATGGCTCAGGTCAGGCTCCTGACAACCCCCTGCCACCAGTCCCCCGACTGCAGAGAGCATGAGGGCACAGGCTGGGGGCTGCACCGGGGTTCCTGGGCACCCCCTGCTTCCCCACGCACCCACCCCACCCCCAGCCATCCCATCCCGTCCCATCCCTGCATCCCGACCCACTGATGCAGCATGAAGCTCCATGATCCGGAAAGGTGCTGGCAGCAGCGTCGCAGCCTCGTGACCAGGAGCAGGGAGCAGGGTGACGGGGGGCTGGGCTGCCCCTGCTCCTGGGGGCCCGGGCAGCCCCAGGGTGCCGAGAAGCGCCGCAGGGAGTCAGAAGCCAGGTCAGGCGCTTGCTAATCCCGACAGGGCTTAGTGCAGCCTGGATTCCCCGCTGGATTTTGTGGCAGTCAGGCTGTGGGTGCTGCCAGGCAGGGAGCATCGCCACTGCCACCACCTCCGCTGCCCAGCACCCTCCACCCAGACTGGGGTCCCTGAACCACCACAGCTCCCAGCGGTGTGGGCATGCAGGGTGCCCCCAAGGCCAATGCTTACCCAGGAGGAAAGCAAGCGCCAAGAGGTCCATGGGCAACCACGGGATCTGCCTGGTGGAACATGGAGATGGCACTGCGATAGGGCGTATGGCATGGGGTGCACTTCAGCTGGTGCCTGTCCTCTCCTGGCTCTAGCACGACTGTGCAGTCCAGGATGCACCCCCCACACCGGCATGATGGTGCTTTCCAGGGACAACACGAGGAATCAGGGTCATTTGGGGCAGCTGGGTCTGAAAGCCCTCCGGAATGACATGCAGTGTCCACCTGAGCAGCTCTGCGGGACTGTCACACACACATCCAGGCACACAGCCATGCTATGCCCCACCAGAGCTGGCACGAACTGTGCCGTGCCCCACCCTCCCTGGCTCAGAATGGATCTATCCTCTTGAGAGTCACTAGTGTCCCTGGGGGGTACCAGCACCGGGCCAGGGCCAGCTTGGGAGGGGAGCCAGGAACGCTGGAGCCGGCTGGGCAAGGGCGTCCCTGACTCTGGCCAGGGTCCCGCTGTTAAATTTAGGTTGGAACTGTCTTTTGTGTTTCCTTCTCTCCCGGTACTTCCCGCTCCCAGCCTCACAAGTGCTGGATCAAAGCCTGGTCTCGGCTCTGCCCAAACACATCTCTCCTGTCCCCCGCACGGAGCCAGCCCAGGGCAAGGGGGCTCGGGGCGGCGGGGGGAGCCGCGGCTCCCTTCTGGCACCCGCCCCGCTCGAAGCTGTGCCAGGGCGATAGGCAAGGTGCTGCAGAGCCACGTGCTGGCACGAAGGTCCCCGAGCCCCCGAACCCCCTGTACCTGGCGTCCTGCGGCGTCCGGCGGGACCAAGGCCAGGGCCGAGGGCGGCGTGGGACCCGCTGCCCCTGGGCTGGGAGCGCAGAAATGAGCCGGGGCAAGGGCAGCGATGGGATGGCGGGTGGTGGCCCCCCTTCCCCGTGCACGATTCTTATTCAAATGGGCTGCCCGCTGAAAGGGACGGCGGTCTCCAGGCTACGGGAATGTCACTGCCGATTCCTTCTGCCTGGAGGCCCCCGCCGCCCGCCCGCCCGTGGAGGCCAGGCCGGCCAGGCGTCGGCAGCCCGGGCACGCCCCGGCCCCCAGGCGGCACGGTGGGCCCCGCCGGCGAACAAAAGGGCGCCTCGTGGGCTGGCGGGCCAGAGGCACCGCGTTCCCCGGGCTCCCGGCACGGCGCGGCAGGAACGTGCCGGCCGCCGGGGGCAGTGAGGCGTGGGGGCAGCACGGTGGGATGAGTGGGTGCCTGGTGCTCCAGGGAGCGGCGGGTGCAGCCGCACAGGGGTCACTGCATCACCCTTCGCCTCATGTGGGGATGGCCATAGCGACGGCACCTGCACGGCTACGCTGAAGGGTGGAGCCGTGCAGGGCATCTGCTCTACCAGGAACTCACCCGGGCACAGCGGCGATGCTGCCGTACTGGAACGTCCCCTCCCTCCTAAGGTACCTGTCCCTGCCCACTTCTACAGCTCCCTGGGCAAAGTCCGGCGCACGTCAGCCACGGTAAGCGCATGGCAGGGGTGGGGGTACCCAGCCTGTCACTGCCAAGGGACCCCACAGCTCCTGGCTTGTGTGCTGCCTCACGCTAGTTGCCAGCACCCAGCCCATGCCATGGGCTGCACCCTGTGCCAAGGGCTGCGCCATGCCCCAGAGCTGTGCCGTGCCCAGGATCTCCCCTACGGCGCACCGGCTCCTACCTGTGCCCGTGGGAGCCCGGGGCGCTGGGCAGGTGGCTGGTGGCCGGGGTGGGCTGCGGAGTCGGAGGCCCGCTGGGCTCCGGCTGGGCTCAGCTGCTGTTCCTGGAGGAGGGCGGCCGGTGCCTGTCTCCTCCTCCGGCAGCCGTGCCAGGCGAGGGGAGGGACCTGCCCGCACCGAGCTTTAGCCAAGGTGAGGCAGAGGAAGGTACACGCTGGCGGTGGCCCACGTGTGACACAGCAGTGTCCTGTGCCTAGGCTGGCCGGGAGAGCATTCCCACAGGGCGGCTGTGCCCGGCTGTGCAGCACGTGGGGCTGCTGAGACAGGCAGCCCGGCTGGGACTCGCCCCGCACTGCACGGGCCCGTCTGTGCCTCTGCAGGGCGCGTCTCTAGCAACGGTACCAGGAGGCCTGCACTGCACTGCCCCGGTACCCTGCCAGATGGATCCTGCTCACACCCCGTGCTGGCACTGTGGGCACTGCCATGCCCCACTCACCCTGTGCTGCTTGGTGCTGTCTGGGATCCTCTGGACCGGCCGGACTGGGTGCTGAGCCGGCAGCCCTGGAGCCCTGTAGGGAGCACGGCTGTGCACCAGGGCCGGGTTCCACAGAGCCCTCACTGTCACGCAGGGATAGCGCCTTGCCTTTTATTAGCCAAGGCCGAGGGCAAAGGAAGGAAGAGGAGCCGTGTGCTCTCCACGCCAAGGCCACGCTCTGGCCACCCGCCGCCAAGCAAGGTCATGGGCAGACAAAGAAGCAGCTCTCGGCCGTAGGGATGCCAAAACCCACACCCCCAGGGACACCCTGAGACAGCCAGGCACCTCAGCAGGACAAGGGATGCTGTGCACAGCGCACTACCAGCTCCCCATAGCCATGCACGGCACTGGGAAGGCTGGAGGAGGGGCCAGGCTGTGCCCCCAAGGGCCCAGCAGGGCAGGCTGGTGGTCAGGCACCACTACCACCTTGTGAGCTGGGAGAGCTGGCAGGAGATGAGCTGACAAAGAGCCATCAGCGCTAGCCAGCGTGTCTGTGTCACGGGATCTTGCCAAGCAAACCTCATCTGCTCTGAGGAGATCCAAAGAGGCCTGATAAAGGCAACTGTAACAGGATCTCTGGCCTTGAAAAGCAAAGTAAAAGTGGGAGGGAAGGATTCTCAGCGGGATGTGAGGGACAAGAGAGGCATCCCAGTCCATTTCCAGGCACCTCCCCTGAAGACTGCTCTGACTTCCCATGCCAAGCTGCAATCCCTTCCTCTGCCCCAGAGCCGAACGCGTGGGGGTGCCCGGGTCCGCCCGGGGACAGGGCCTGTCCGGGGGCAGCTCCACTGGCGGAGATCCGCCAGCAGCTCTGCCCTCCATCACCGGCGTCCGAACGCTGCCGAGCGTCCCCCGCTTCCTCGGGTGCCCACAGCCTCGCTGCCCCGCACCTTTCAGCAGTGATCAGGGCACTCTTGCAGAGCACAGAGACCCCCTCGTCCCCCCCATCCTCGGCAGAGCCCCTGGGCTCCAGGGCAGCCTCTCACGCCTGGCCAGCCCTGCTTGGACCGACTTCCGTGCACGCAGCAGGCAGCCAGCACTTTCCCGAACATCCTTAATGAGCAGAGAATTACTTAACCACTTCCCTTCTCGAGGAATGAGCTCCAGCACGGCACCGGAGCTGCTGTCTGCCCAGGGCCACGGTCCCACCAGCATTAGTGCTGGGTCAGTGCACTGACAGCCCCGCAGCACACACTGGATCCAGATCGCAAACCGTGGAACAATGGCGCTTCTGTTGAATTAGCCGGGCAGAGGGTCCCGGCTGCCGAGTGGGCAGATCCAGAGAGGAGGCAGAGGATGGGCAGGCAGGCTGGGGCTGGCAGAAAACCCACCAGCACAGTGCCACCCTGCATGTTTCTAGGAACTAACCAGGAATGTGGATTTATCCCAGTCAGGCACCAGTGTCACACAGCCGGGGTATTTCCCACCCCAAACCAGGCAATCCTTAATGGAGTTTGAGTAATGCCAAACTTCCCTGGGAGATCTGGGGAGAAGAGCTGGGGGTGTGGTGTGCAGCTGAGCGTGCCCCATGCAGCAGCTGGCACACGGGAAACACCATTCCATGGAGCTGACACAGGGCTGGGAGCAGGAGGCCAGGGAGGAGCAGTCTGTCATAGCCCAAAGAAACGCTGGACACATTGGGTGGTTCTGAGCACCATTTTACTGAAGGGCTGGACACCTGCTAGGACTTCATAACAAAATTCACTTCATTTAAGAAAAATGACAGTCTGTTTTTTGTCCCATTCCCTTCCAAAGAGTGGAATAATACTAATGCTGTCTTTTCACTAAGCAATGCCATTCCAAAATATACAACGTTGAGTGTGGAACAGCCCAGCTTCATATTAACATTAAATATTATTAGAACTTCAGAAACATTCTACACAAACAAATGAAACAGTAAAAAGTTCACTCAAGAACAAGATAGTCATTGTCCTGCAGGTTGCAGTTGCTGCTCCCCAGCATTTCTTGGGATGCCCCAACACCAAGGAATGCCACAGCAGAGCCCGTGGTGCTGCTCTCAGCTGGAGCAGGTCGGTGCAGCTGTGTGGAGTCGGCTCTCATGGAGATGCTGGTTGGCAGAGAGTGGCTGGGCAGTGCCCACCCAGAGCCCCCGTGTCACTCAGAGCAGCTGCCATGCCTGTGCTCAGGAAATGCTCCTCCTCAGCTCAGGAGAGCTGCACCAGGACCCAGGAGGAGAGAGGGCATCACACGGTGCCTTCCCCACCATGAACAAACACTGACACTCCTCTTGTCCCAGTCCTGGCCTGGGCAGGGCGGTGCAGCAGGGGCAGGAGGGGAGGTATTTCTGGGGGTAGCTCTGCAGCACCTTCTCTTTTCAAACAGCACCATGTGCCTGTGTCTGTGGGAATCACCAGACACTCACAGGGCTGCTGTAGCCACAGGAACACAGGAATGGAAAGGGCTAATTAAGACAATAAGGAGAGAGTCCCAGACGATAATAAGGCCTTTAAGGGACTCTCTGGGGAAGGTGTTTTGGAGGCCACATGAGCAGTGCCAGATTGTGAGACTGATGAAGGATGGGAATGAAGGGTTGGGGGGTACCTGCTCCAAAAGGACTCCCACTCCCCTGCAGCACCAGTGTGCATGTACTGCTGCCAGGCAGGGTAGGGGGAGCTCTGTGGCCAGGCAGGGATGGAGGGAAGACAGTGATGTGAAAAGCCACAGCCTTGGCTCCATTTTTGCACATCTTCTGCAGCAGACACAGAAGCAGCAGGCTGCTGGCTGTCCAGGTGCTGCTGGCATTTTTAGCTTTCCCTACTCCCAGCTTCTTGCTTTTTCACCAGCCTTCCTTAGTGCTCCTAAGCATAGGGAGGGGTCTGGCCTCAGCACCATGGCTTTGGAGGCAGCTGCTGGCCAACCTGCAAGTTCCAGCAGTGTCCCAACTACAGACAAGCTTCATTCCACACTCAGGGATGACCTGGTGACAAAGGCTAGCCTCTCATGTCTTCTGGGACAACATTCCTCCAAGACACCTGGCACCTTCCTAACAGCATCCAGCTCCAGGCAGAACAGGCTGCAAGGAGAGGGAAACCCTAGCATGGTGCTCTCTAGCAGAGTCCAGAATGTGAGGGCTCAGGAGCATCCTGCCCTGCTGGGCTCTCCACAGGTTGTGCCAGCCCAGGTAGCTGGCAAAGCTGAGGGCTGCAGCATTGTCAGGAAGGTGCCAGATATCCCAAAACTGCTGTCCTCCCCATGGGCCACCTTAACTCCTGCAAGGCCATCCCCATCTGAGCACAGGGGCAAAGAGGCCAGTGCCCTTTTGAAGACTGAAAAAGAAACTGTCACTTCCACAAAAACCAACCAGCCTGGCTGAGCAGCCGGTGCTCCACAGCTCAGCACCAACCCTGCCAACCACGGTCAAAAAAAGGATCCTCCCACCAGAACCTGCCTTCCTGCCCGGGAAGCTGCTCAGCTGGAGTCACACTGCCCAGCTGGAGCTGAGAGACAAACCTGCTCTCCATACCCAGGGATCCCTTGAGCCATGGCCAAAGGCCCAGCTTCTAGACAGGGCAGGGAACTTGGATCCAAAGGGGAAGAACTGCTGGGCTGGCTGAACCCCCGCACGCTGGCAAGTTCTGGCCATGAACACAGCACAAGTCACAAATTAAAGGGCACAAACTCTGTGCTCAATTCCAAAACCTAGAGCCTCCCAGCCCCTCTTGCCACACCTGGAGCTGAAGAAATGCTCCTGCTGTACTGGGGGGCCTGGAGGACAGACCACAAACCACGGGCAGCTGTGGAGCAGAACCTTGGAGCCACATGTGCAGCATCACCCATCTGTGCCGTGCTGCTGCTGATTCCCCTGGCATGTTCCTAGCTGGCAACTGGCTGAACTTCATGCAAGGAAGCACCAGGCACTGGGGGGATCTCAGCCCACTAACCCCAGCCCTGGTAGTTTGACCTGGTCTGAGAGCTGCCCAGTGAGGTGAGCACTCCAGGGAGCACACCTCATCCACACACTGAAATATCACTGATGGGCTGCCAAGCAGAACAAAAATAATCCCTTCTTTTTTTTTTGCAAAAAAAGTGCTTAAGAAATTCTGTACAAGGATTGCTACAGCAGCTGGCTCATGGGGATGCAAATACTTTAGAAGCAGCAGCAGCAACATGCTACATGGCTTGCAGGGAAGAGGCTGAGGAGAAACTTCTACAACCATAAGCAGTGGCAGATGGTGAAATCTGATCACAGTGGACATGAACTTCAGAACATTTCTACCAATTAACTTGTGATTTTAACTGGTATCTGATGTCAGCTTCCCCTTCAGCTGCCTGCCGGACAGGCTGCTCTCCCCATGGACCTTGCTGACGGACATCTGAAGCATGCAGGAAGCTCAAAGACCTTGTCTGGTGGAAAGGAAGCATAAACTGCTCCTTGGCAGCTGAACAAAAGGAGAAATTATTTCCAAAAAAATCAGTTGGAAGAAGAGCCCTTTGACCGCTAGCCGAATCATTTCTAGAAGTGACAGTGGCACAAATCCATGCGTTAAAAGCATTCCTCAGAGAGTCTCCAAAGCTCTCTGCTGTCACAGTGCCCAGAACAACACAGGCCAGGTTAGGCACTTGGATGAATTCAAAGTGACTAATACAGAAACAGGTCTGGACAAGGTGCATACCACATGCTCAGCAGAGACCACAGGGCTCTGGGCAATGCATTTCTCTGTGCCTGCCAGTTACTGTTGCACAGATCCCTGCAAGTGTTACTCAGCTGCCACAGACTAACACAGGATAGAAGGGACCTGTGGAGGAGACCTCTGGCTAGATCAGGTCTTAGGTAGCTCTGGTTTGATCAAACCCTTCATCTACCCTGAACAGCAGAGAGCAACACGCACACAGAGTCCCTCTGCAGCCTCATGCACATCAGTGTTACATGCCCAGGGCACCAGGAGCACCCACACCTGGGCATGAGCTGAAGGATGGGGGAGCCAACCTGTGCCAGACTGAGGCACCCCCTCTTGCCAGTGCTGGCCAGTACCAGGGCAGCAGTTGCTGGCATTGGCACAGAGGCTGTAAACCCCTCTATAACAACCTGCAACCCTTTCAGTCAAGTTCCCAAAGCACCTGCAAGAGGAGGAAGAGGCAAGAGGAGGGCAGGGAACGGAGGTTAAGCACTGCCCTGCTGCTCAGGGCCCTGTGGTCTGTTAGAGATGCACAGGAGAGCTGACAGAGAGGGACCAGTGATGAGCAAGTCCCTGAGCACACAGCTATGGTGTGTTCACTTCCCTGGCAGCAGCCTCAGTGGCACAGAGGTGTTTCCAAAGCTTGTCTCTCCCTGTGGAGCAGAACACCTTTTGCTGGTGGCCTGGAAGGACACAGGGCAAACTGTCGCCACTAAGCACGCACAGAACTCAGCTCAGTGCTGGGAAAGGCACGGCAGCACAAAGGCTGGATGCTGTGCTGGATGTGTTAAGCAACAATACAAGTCAAGTCCTTGACTGGCAGAGATCCAAGCTGTGAAAGACAAGAGGTGATAGAAAAGAGTGAAGAGGCAGGCAGCAGTACAGATGAGAGAAGACACACAGTGATGAGGAGGGATGTGCCCTGGTAAGCTGGCCTCAGGTGCTCAGCTTCCCACTCAGGCTGGAGGAAAAGAGGCTCCGACCTGGATTCAGCCTTGTTGATGCACGTTGTTTTTCCCAGCGGAGGCCAAGGGCTCAGCTGGGACGCCTGTGCTGCATAAGGAGACTCCAAAGACAGCTCTCAGTGCCCTTATAAGGGTCTGGGAACGGGGGAAGCTGCTGAGCAGCCTGACAGCAATACCACAGGCAGGAGTTCAGAGCCCTCCTCGGGAAACAGCCCAAAAGAGAAACACCAGTGCAGGACTTCAAGACCTGGCATTTGAGAGCGTGGGAATGAGAAAGGTCTGAAGGAGTGGGAACAAAAGGAACAAAGCAATTTTTGGCCAGTTGACAGTGATGGAGAGCCCCTGTTCATCCAGCACCAGGTCAGGACAGGGAACTCTCTGCCAGGGCATTTTAAAACACAGAAGCAGAAGAAAATATTTCCTCCTCCTTGGCAGCCAAGCAGCGGCATTCACAGGTCACTCTCAAACACTGCAAGTTATGATCTCTGACAGCAACTCAGAACCCAAGTCTGGGGTTCAGGGCTTGCAATCATTCCCTGAACCATAAAATCACAGAAGGGCTTGGGTTGGAAGGGATCTTAAAGACCATCTTGTTCCATGGGCAGGGACACTTTACACTAGACCAGGTTGCTTAGTGAAAGTGAACCTCCACCCTGCTCTATGTGGGTGAGAGGAGAACCCAGATGCACCTCAGAACACTCAACTTCCCTGCCTTCTCACCCTGTCATGAACCTCCTCTCTCCTCTCCATACCAGTCTTCCTTTCTGTGCTGGGGATCAGACACTGACCCGCTTTATAAACCACTGAAATCCAACCAGGTGCTTGGGGGTGGGGCTCAAATATAAGGACCTGGGACTTCCCTGGGGAGCTCATCCCTTCAGCCAATGTCCACAGAGATTATTAGGTCAGACAACTGGTGTTTTGAGCTGGTGAGAGAATGAGTGGATTACACTACTGCTGCAGACATCTGAGCAGACAGCGATATCCAGAGCCAGGCCCATACCCAGCCCAATGCCTCTTCCTTTCCCCAGGACAGCAGGTTGTCCCTTCCAGGTGACAGCAGCAGCACTAACTGCTCCAGTGAGGTGTTTCTCCTGGGATTAGTAGATCCCTCCCTGTGGAGTGCAGAGAGCACAGAGCCGTGTTCTGATCCAACAGCGTGCCCGGTGCAGGGAGGTGACAGCAGCCGTGTGCAGCGGTTCTGCAGTGCCTCCTAGGGATGGCAGAGCCTGCACTCCTCCTTCCACACAGAGCTCTCACACCTGCCACACACCTTCTCACAACATCCCTGATGGCACAGCAAGGCTGCCACCCCCCACATGATGCCCATCTCCCCTCCTACTGCTTCATCCCCACAAACCACAGAAAGCGACTCTCTATGTTTAAGTGCTGGTGTATGTGCTCCCAAATTTTTCACTTTTCTGCTTTAACTCAGGCTCAAGTATCCCACTGAGTCTGGGACTGGCAGGATGTAGCTAAAGCATTCAAACACAGCATGTGTCTCTGTTGTGGTTTAACTCCAGCCAAAGCCAACAGTTCTCTACCAGCCCCTGGGATCTGCTCCTGGAACACCCAGCAACAGCAGAGCAGTTACATGGGGGGCAGGACACCACACAGTTCATGCTAACAATTCCAGCCCTTTGGCTCTAACAGTCACAGCTGCTGATCCATAGCTGCACCTGGGGTATAGGAGAGCAGAGTAATGCTGGGTGCTGAGGAGGAATCCTCTTTGGAGGCAAATCCCTACCATGTGTTCAAAACTTCTGCTACCCACAAAGGGAGGAGGTGCCCAAAGATGTCAGACAGACTTGCAGCCCTGTGACACTCCCCCACTGTTATGCAGAGGTTATACTGAAAACAGAATTAAAACTACCAGCTGGTAATTCTCCAGATTGTTTGGCATTCTGGAGACAAACAAGTGGCTACACTGCTGCTGCCTCTGAGCTGCTCAAGGGAGCCCAGGACAGACTGTCACAACAATGAACCACAAAGGAATTCTGGCACCTTTCAACAAAAGGCTAGCTGAAGGGAAGGAGGAACAAAAGCTATCAAACCCAATCCCAAAGGGATGGAGGAAGTGCATCTTCCCACAGTTCCTGGGCCATATGCACATATATGGATATATAGATATATAGATAATAAAGTTATAAAATTTGATCAAAATAAAACCAGTAAATGTACAGCTTGAAAAAGAGCAATATCACAGTGCATCAATGTTATGAGAAAGTCCTGTGTTCTCCCCTGCACAAGAGCACAGCCTGCCACGTTCAGGGAAGGGTGGTGAGAAGTGAGCTCTCTGGCCTGCTCAGCTCAATGCTGGCCAGAGTCACTGTCCCACACTCCCAAACAGGGGTTTGGATTTCTGCAGCCCGTTCTGCACAGCAGTGGCAGACAGGCAGGAACAGCATGAGAGTGGGCTGCTCTGTCTGCAGGTTAGTGGGCATATTGGCACCAAAGACACAGAGTCACTCCTAGGCCTCTCTGTGCTCTGGTGCCAGGCTCGTATTTACTTACTTACAGAAAAAAGTGACAAAGTGAAGAAATTCAGGGGACACTATGAGAATGGGACAAGGGCTGAATTTGGATCACAGGGGACAAGTTGACCCTAAGAATCTTCTGTGCTCTCCTCCTCACTTCATCATCAGAGGAAGAGTTGCCCACCTTGATGGTCCGGAATTTCAGCAGGTTCAAAGTGCTCTGAGCCTTTCGACTTTTCTTTCGGACAGGAATGGTATTTGCTTTTTTCCTCTGTGGTGCTTCTTTTGCCTCTGTAGCTCTTCTCTTCTTCTGCCTAGTGCCCTCCTGGTAAGTGCTGCTGTCCTTCCATTCTGTTTTTCCCAGCAGAACTTCCTTATCTTTGATTTTCAAGGTCTTGGGCTGTGGCGCTGTGGCGCAGTCCTGGGACGAGCTGCCTGCGACTCTCCCGTTGAGAACTCCGGAGGCTTTGCAGGCGTTGCTCTCCTGCAGCACTCCCCCCTTTGGTCCCTTCAGAAGCTTTAAAGCACGGGTGCCAGAATCGGGTGCTTTCTTAACCAAACGCTTGTACCCCTTGCCTTCGGTTATTTTAGTGCTCTTGCCTGAAGAAAACTGCCTTGGTGCACTTGAAGTCTTGAGGAGTTTAAGGTCTGAGGGAGAGATGCCAAGAGGCCCCTGTGTGTACTTGGACTCCAAACAGGACGTGGCAGTTTTCAGTGGCACCAGGGCTTCCAGAACCACTGACAGTCTCATAGCTGGATACACGTCAGGATACATGCTTGTAGGGAAGCCCACCGTCGCCGCCTTGGATGTGCCAGATCCTGTCTGCTTCAAGGAGCTCAAGAGGAGATTTCTGGAATCCCCTTTGGAGACTTTCAAAGAGCTCACTGGCATGCTGGTGGGCAAAGGGGCCACTTTTGCCCCTGAGTTCCTGGCTGGACTCTGGGTGGGCTCAGTGGCGCTGGCACAGTTGCGCTGAGTGTTTGCTCCCGTCTGAGTCGGCGTGACTGCCGTGCACGAGCTGTACCCGTACACATCCTTACTCCTCAGAATCGTGGGCTGGTAGCCCTCCTCCTTCAGGCCTTGGATGAAGGCCACCAGCTGGGTCTCTGTGTCCGAAAGATCCTTGGACATTGGGTTGAAGACTCGGAGGGCTTCCTCCAGAACTTTCTGTCCTGCAGAGGAAATTCTTGACCAGGAATGGACAGCTTTTTCTTCCTCATGGTTCACTGCAATATTCATGGCATTAGGCAAGCAGGTGCTTCAAAAAGGTCCAAATTACTGGAAAAACAACCCTTGACACCTCAAAAGGAGAAAGAAGACAGTTAGCTTACAGCAACTGAAATTATCCAAGTTTTTAATATGGGACCTGAAACCATTAAGCCCAGGCATGGCTGGTCGCAAACCCTGGGTCAGATTCTGGGCTCAATCCAACATAGAAGCATCACCAAGAAAAACCTGTCACTCATTTATCTCTGAAATAAAACTAAAACATCTCTCACAAAAATATCCTCCAACCTAAACAAAGATTTCAGGAAATCCCATCCAATCCACCCCAAGATGAAGGACTCCAATGATTAACTCAGCAAAATCTGCAGCTCATTTCCAGTTTGAGTCTGACCCACCCCAGCTTTGGACAAACAGATCTCATTTTCTCTGGGAAAAACTGAACCCTCATTGAACCTTTTCCCTGTGTACACATCTCAACCAGCACCATTGAGCCATCTCAACAAAAAGAAATGCCTAAGTACTTCAACTGCATCCCAGCACCACCTTCAATTTCTCAGCTTCTAAACTGATGCCACTCAAAAATTGATTCTGAGTCCCCTGCCAAAGCTGCAGCTTCCTGCTGGAGACCTGGCAGCAGGGCTGAAGGCTGTTCCAGTTGTGCTTCGTTGATGCTGAATGCTGTGGCAAGGCAGCCCTGCTCCTTGCTGTTCTCTTGTTTGAACAACGGTCCACAACTTGCTGTCACAGCAAACTGGTGCTGATCCAAGGACACTTGCTGCCAAGTGAGGAGGAAGCAGGAAATTCAAGCAGGGCGGTATGAAGGAAACACGCATCACCAGGGCCAAGTGTACAAAGGCCTGAGGGACAACACTGGGATCACACTCAGGGCACTGTGCAGCTGCCTGCCCAGCATAAAAGCATCAATTATTGCTTTCAATAAAAAATAGGCACTAAAGGGCACTCCAGGCAGGACTTGAAGGGCAGCCCTTCAAGAGAACTCTGATCCTGGTGGCCTCACAGCTTCACAGCTGGATGCTAGACCAACATAAAATCTTTTGCTTTATTGATACTCTCAAAATAATAATGAAGATTCAGCTAAAAAACCTGATCAGGGAAATGCAGGTGGTGTCAGAGACAGTTCTGGAGAGGGCAGTGCACAGGCAAGAAAGCTGTGATGGAGAAGTCAGTGCCTGAGCAGCCAGAACAAGGAACTGCACATGTTCCATGTTCCCCCAGAACTCTGGTCTCACACAGCACAGGAGCAGAGCCCGTGCTGCCGCCAGCTGCACAAGCAGGGAAGAGACACAAGGCAAGAGCAGCCACAGAAGGGAAAGCACAGGTCAGTGGGGGACTAAGAACCTCCACATGACAGACTAATCTCAGTCAAGTGCTCTGCAGACGTCACGGCCAAAGAGGGATTTGGAGGAGGATAATGCAGTTGTTCAGAGGCAGGCGGGGGATCTCCCACGAAGGAGGGGAAGCAGGCAGGGAGGTGATCCCACAGAGCCCCAGCCAGCGTCACCAGCCAGCACTGAGAGTCACCACCTCCAAAGTGACCAAGCAGTGCCAGGCACAGGAAAGCCAGAGAAGGTGTAATGGTAATTTTGATGTGGTGAGGCAGAGACCAAGAAGCACAAGTAGCAACATGTGCTCAACAGGCTGCAAAATGGTTCATCTTCAGGCTGCAGCAAGCCCGGGAGCAGCTGGGACATCTGAAGGGGTGTTCTGGCTGTGACATTTCATGGGAACAGTACTTTCCACCATCCAACCGCTCGGTGCTGTTTGGTGCAGTGCCAGCTGTATTGGAGGAAAGCCGGCCACGAGCAGACGCACGCCGGGACAGTCTGCCCTCCTGACAGCAGGCTCCCTCCCGTGCCACACTGCTGTGGGGGGCTACGGGAGCACAGCACTCCCGGCACGGTGAGAGCACAGCACCGGAAGGTCGAGGCTAGCACCGATTTAGAGGCCCGGCTGTCCGAGCACGGAAAGGGCTCTCCCGGTGCACCGCAGGGGAAAGCGGCTGCCGGCAGGGCCGAGACGCGGGGCTGGGGCAGTCAGTGGAGCCGGAGGCCGGTGCGCAGTCCCAGGGAGGGCTCGACGGGGTCGCCAGGTCCTCGCTCGGCCTCTCCTTCTGGCCCGCCCCTCGGAGCGGGCGATGCCCCTTCCCGAGCGCCCGTCCCTCGCTCCCGCTGCACCCTCCCACCGCTCGGCCCGCCGGCCGGAGGGACCCCGGGGCGGGCAGACCGCCTGGGCCGGCCCCTCCCGGCAGGGCTGCGGGAGGTGATTGGTGCAGACAGGGGGTGCGGCACCCGCGCTCGGCCCGCGCCGGCTCCCGGGACCGGGGGGGCGGGGGCCGGGGCGGGGCACTCAGCGCCGCTGCTCCGCCTCCAGCGCTCCGAGGCCGCCGCAGCGGGCGGCTCGGCAGCGCCCTCGCCCGGGAGCCGGCGTGGAGCCCGGGCCCGCCGGCCCCAACCTACCGGCTGCCGCCAGACCCGTGCCCGCCGCTGCGCCGCACCCGCCGCTCCAACATGGCCGCCAGCGGGGCGCCGGAAGCGGCCCTGCTTCCGCTTCCCGTCCCTTTCCGCGGGCTGCGGTCCCGCCCACAGTCACGGAGCCCTTTCGGTCACGCCCCCGCGCTCCGCCCTCCGCCCCCGGCCCCGCCGTGACCACGGCAACGGCGGCGAGGGCCGTCCCCGGCCGGCAGGGGGCGCCGCGGGCGGAAGCGGCGCGGGCGGAAGCGGCGCCGTCACCAGGTAACGGGGCCGGTGTCGGGGCAATGAGTGGCGGGGCCGGGCGACGGCGGCGCCTGGTTCTGCACGTGGACCTGAACAACACGGTGGTGGTGGCGGACACGGTGACGGGGCAGGCCCCACGAGCGGCGCTCAACACCTTTCTCAGCACCGTCACCTGGGGCCGCGCCGGGGCTGCCGGTGAGCGCCGGGGCCGGGGGTACGGGGGACCCGTGTGGCGGTGCGGGGGCTGAGCATGTTCGTCTCTTCCAGGCGAGTGGGAGTGGGTGAGCGACCGCCCGTCCCTGCGCCCCCCGTGCCCCGGCGCCCTCAGCTACTACAGCCGCCACGGCCGGGACCCCGCCTTCACCGAGGCCGGCCCGGGCCGGCGCTTCCGTGACCTCCACGCCCACCACCTGCGGCTGCTGGAGTGGCCGGGCCGGCCCCACGACTCCTTGTCGGTGCCAGGGGAGCCCGGCAAACGCTACCATCTGATCCTGCCCTCCTTCTTCCGCCTCCTGGACGCGCTGCACCGGGATGGCAGAGCCTTCGCTGTTGTCTTCAGGACCTTCGGCACCGACCTGCCCCGCGCCCTGCAGGCCGTCCGCAGCGCTCTGGACGGGCAGCACCCGCAGTTCCCTGCCCTGCGGGACGTGGCGGTGAGTGGCGCCCTGAGGGTCCGTGGTGATGGGGAAGGGCAGCCGGATGGTCCCACGGAGCCCCCCCCACGTCAGACTGCTCTCCAGCTGCTTGGCCAGACTGCTTTTAAAAGCATCGAGTTCTCTGGATGAAGCTGTGAGCTGTGGGGGAGCATGTGTGTGCAGATCCTATGTGGAATGGTCTCCTCTTGGGGTATCTCGTGTTGGACAGAGCATTCCTCCTCCCCAGGAGAGGCTGCTGCAGCAGAGCAGGGCTCCCTGGCCCAGAGCCGATCACAGCTGCACTCTCCTCCCCTGGCAGCACACTGGGCAGAGTGCTGGGAATGAGCTTTAGAAGATGCTTTAGTTATTCCTCGGAGTATTTTCAGATAGCAGAGATTGAAACGGGGGCACTGTGCAGCCAGGAGCACATTCTTTTCCATCCCTGGGGAAGTCGTTCCTTTCTATCCCTGGGGAGGGGATGATTTTTGGTTTGATGCATTCCATGCCTCCTCTTGTCATCTTCCCAGCACCATCCTCCCACACTGTAGTGGTGGGGAGTCTCCACCCTGCTGCTTAGTGTCTCTGCCAGTGAAACAACCTGTCTGCTTTGGAAACTTTTCCTTTCTCATTTTCTGTGGTCCTGCAGCTCCCTGTGGACCTTACCCCTGGCCAGATACGCTGCAGCAAGAAAGAGGTGGTGCTAACGCGGGGAGCAGAGCGTCTGGCCACCCGGGAAGACAAAAGAAAGCTTTACAACTTCTTCAGCTCCTTTGAGGGGATTGGAGGCTTCCAAGACCACTTTGACTGGTGAGAAAGAGGGCACTGAGAAAGTGGCTTGGGCATTATGTTCTTTCCTGTGATTCTCTTCGTTTTTGGGATAGCTCCTAATCTTGAAGCCTTTATGTTGTTGGGGTCTCTATCACTTAGGCACTTCCCATGTTGCCTGTGGGCAGCCTGAAGGGACTCTCACACCATTCCTGAGGTCCTCATCCCCTGGTGTACCTCCTGCTTTTCTCCAAAGGCCCCCTGATTTGTCACCTTGATGCAAAATGCCTCATTTCTGGGAGGGCATGGGCAGCAGGACAGGACATTCTCCATCCTGCTTCCCTGGCTCAGAGGGTGCCCTGGGCCTGCAGTACAGTCTGCCATTTCCTGGGAGCTGTCACCCTCTTCCTGCCCTGACTGTTGCTTCTCCATTTACTGTTTCAGGTGGGCCAGAAATCAGTTCTCTTCCCGGGGTGGGAAGCCCCTGTGGATAGACCCCCATGATCCTGACATTCAGCACATCTTCATTGATGACAACATCCGGCTGGATGATGGAGACACCATTGTTCACCCCCAGGTAGGTGGCTGAAGGCCCCTCTGGCACCAGCAGCCTGCACTGGGGTATCCCTGGCAAGGTCAGAATGTTTTGCCCCCTTTGCATGAGCTGCAGGTCCATGGGTGATCCTCAACCCCTGCCTGTTTCCATCCATATGGAGACGGTGCAGGGGGGAAACACAGCAGCCAGTGAATTGTCTGCAGTGTTTGGCAGGCAGCCTGGGAATGGAAAGGGGTGGGATGCTCATTGGATGTTCCCTTCCATACAAGCTTTCTCAGCTTACACATTTGTAGCTGGTGGCAGGAATTGTTACTGCCTGGATAGACCTGTCAGGAGCAGGCTTTGGTCTCTGCCATGCCTGGTTGAGGGGAGCCTCTGCAATGGCTGCTGCATGCAGATCTGCAGCAGCTGGAGTGTGGCTCACACAGCTCCACTTGCTGCATTTCAGCATCAGGCTATCCTTGTGTGATCAAGGAGTTCCTCCTTTGGCATTGGTAGCCTGCATGGCTGGTCAGTCAGGCTGCTGTGCTAATCTCATGGCAGCCATGCAGCCAGCCCTGGGGCTGCTCCCACGCTGGATCACTCAGGTAGGATCCAGTTATGGCAGCAGCAGACCTTGTGGGAGTCTGGGCAGCAGCCAAGCATCTTCCCAGCAGGGCTCATTGTCACTGCTGGGACCTTGCTGTCCTGCAGCCAGGATCAGTAGGTGGAAAGCCATTCTCCCCTCCTCTTGCATCACCACCAGCTCTGCAGGGCTGTCCCCACTTCAGTGATGGTGACAGAGCAGCACTAGGAGTGAAACAGGTTGCCAGGTGGCTTTAAACAGGCCATGGTGGAGACCAGAAGGTGAAGTCCCTGTCCCATCCTGTGGTAGCTAAAGGAAGAGCTGTTGGCAGAGGTTTGCCTGGAGTCAGCTGCTCCACAGAGCCGTTTTCCAGCTGCATGGTGTGGCCTGTTTCTTTAAGGGAGCACCAGGCACGTATGACATGCTGGTTCAGAGTCAAAGGCAATTTCTGGGAGAGGCGGAAATCTCAAGAAATTTCACCTGCTGTTGCAGTGGGGATAGGATCACCCTGCCCTCTGCCCCTGACACACAGCATGGAGGCCCCTGGCTGAGGGGAGGGCAGAGCACACCGTGGGGTGTGTGCATTGCTGCCAGGCTCTGCTCTCCCTGCAGGTATTCTCAGAGCAGGGCAGCAGCAGTCCCAGGAGCGTGCCCACCTCAGCACTGTACAACATTTGCCTGGTGCAAACCAATCTGCTGGAGGCCATTGCTGACGAGGACTATTTCCTGAGCTGTGTGAGGAGGTGCGAGGAGAACTACGACCGCTACCTGGCCTGCGTGGAGAAGGACACCCCGAGCCAGCAGTGGGATGGACAGTGATGGCACCTCATGGGGCTGAGTGCCTCCAGACTGGGACACCACCTGCTTCCTGCTGCACGCAGTCAGAGTCCCAGGCGGGCTCCTGCTTCAAGCTGTTACCTCTCCAATGTGCAATGTGGGCGTTCAGTCCTACCAGGACCTTCCATGAGCAAACACAAGCATCCTGGGAGCTTGTGTGATGGGATTTTTGGAGGAAATGGTTTTCCAGTCTTTGGCAGTGTTGCCCGTGGTGCCCACTTCTGCATGAGGGCTGGGGCTCAGTGTCCCTCTGCAGTCACCAGGCAGGTCCCACCATCCTGTGATGCAGGCAGCCTCTCAGTGTTTGCACCTCACTTCCTGCTCCTGCAATGATGGCTGGTGCAGAGCAGGTGCCAGGATGAGTACAGTGTTAGCAGCAGCATCCCCAGGTGGCATTTGTGGTGTGGTGTTCTCGGTGGATGCCTTGTCACTTCTGTCTGTTTTTAAAGCAAACCTTTTTAGCTCATTTCTGTCTGAGTTTCCTGCTTGCCCTTGGCTCTGCCTGTGCTGGTGGGTGGGAAGCGCCTTTCCCAGCGTGTTCATTTGCCTGGCTCAGCCAAGTGGGGACAAAAGTGTTGGTGGAGGGTTTGAGACCCATGTGCACCTTTCGTGATGCTACTGAGAGACCCCAGCAAGGTCGTGCTCAGAGTAGGGCTCAGGTCGTGTTCTGTCCCTGCAGTGGTGACAGGATAGGGGTCATCTCTAGCGTGGGACGGTGGGTTCCCGACTCCTTGAGCCCGGCACTGCATGGCTCTGGCATCGGCAGCGCACAGCAAGGGAGGGCAGAGCCAGGGTCTCTCCAGCCCCTCTCCCTGCGATGATTCCTTCCCGGCCAGGTGAACGCGGCAGGGGCACGGCGGGCCGGTGGCACCGCGAGGGCCGGGCGGAGGGGAGAGGGGCACGGCAGGGGGGCCGGGGCGGACGCGGCGCCGCCCCCACCGGCAGCGGGCGGGCCCGGGGCGGGCAGAGGCGCGGAGCGGCGGGGAGAGCGGCGGAGCGGGCGGAGAGGTGAGTGCGGTCCTGGTCCCGGTCCCGGTCCCGGTCCTGGTCCCTGCCCCTGTCCCTCTCCCAGCGGCGGTGCGGAGAGGAGCGGAGCGGGCAGTCCGGGCACGGCGGAGCGGCCGTCCGGGGCTGCGGGCGGGTATCCGGGGAGCGCCGGGGGCGCGAGCGTTGCAGCGGGAGCCCGGCGGACGCCGGTGCCAGCGCGCTGTGGGCGGGAGCCCTGTGGGTGCGGGCTGCGGGGCAGTGCGCTGGAGCGCCGGGGGCTGCGGGCGGGAGTGCGGGCAGCACCGGGCGTGAGAACGGTGCCCCGAGAGCAGGAACCTGCCGGGGTCCGGATTGTGAACGGGAAGCCTCTGCGGGGTACGGACCCGGGGGATGCGGGTAGAGAGCCCCGGGCGCGCGAGGGTCCCAGTGAGTGCGGGCTGTGCACCAGCAGCACCGGGTAGTGGGAACCGGGATGCGGGAACCTCGGGAAGCAAGAGCACTGGTACGTGCGGACAGAGAGCCCCAGGGAGTGGGAGCCCGGAGGGGGTGGGCAGGCAGCCCGGGGTGCAGTGCGGAGCCCCGCGAAGCAGGAGCTGTCGCACCGCCAAGGGGAGCTGGCTAGCTGGGGCTGGGGGGCGATGGGTGCCTGGGCTCTGACTCGGATGCTCTCCCCGCAGGAGGCCGTGGGCCGGACCAGTGGCGAGCCGGGCCGGATGGGCGGCACGGCGGGGCCAGAGCCCGGGGACCCCCGAGGCGGCTGAGCTGGCCCATGGCGGCGGGCGCGGGCGCCTTCGCGTGGGCCACCTTCCCCGCCATGCCCACGCGGCGCGTGTACTGCAGCGCCGCGCACCGCGACGGGCAGCTCTTCGTGCTGGGCGGCTGCGGGGGCGCCGGGCGAGCCCTGGGAACTGCTGAGGTGCTCGACCTCCAAGCACAGCGCTGGACCACGCTCCCACCCCTGCCCACGCCGCGGGCTGGCGCTGCCGTCCTCGCCCTGGGCAAGCAGATCTTGGTGGTGGGCGGTGTGGATGCGGCGCAGAGCCCCCTCGCCTCCGTTGAGGTCTACCACGTGGATGAGGGCAAATGGGAGAAGAAAGCGGCATTGGCTCAGCCCTCCATGGGCATCTCAGCTGTGCAGAGAGGTGAGGATAGGAACATGTTGTGACTCTTGCCCAAAGTTTGCTAAGCATCCTTGGAGTCTTGGTAGAGTGCAGCTTGCCAGGAGCCAGGGTTGGTCCCTGTATGTGGTGCCTATGTCTGCTCCCTGGACAGGGATGCTTGGCATGGACCAGGCTGCAGTGGGCAGGGCAGAGGAGATGCCAGGACAGTGGTGGGAGCGGGCAGGGGTGCCGGCCGTGCTGGAAGCAGGATTTGGCAGTATGGCTGTGTTGCCATGGTGTCTCCAGGGAGATGATACTGCCGAGAATAATTAGAGGATGGCCCTGTGCTCTTGTCTGTGCCTGATGGATGGGATGGAGAGGGGGGCGAGAGGGTCCCAGTGCAGTCAGGGCATTGCCAGGCACAGGCCTGGCTGTACTCACTGTCCCCAGCTGCCCTGGAGCAGTGTCTGGCTGTGGGGCTCAGCAGTAGTGCGGCTGCCTGCCCTGGAGGGCATGGGGTGCTGCCCACAGACCCCCCTGCCTCACTGCTGCCTCTTTTCCAGATGGGGCTGTCTACGCCCTGGGGGGAATGGGTGCGGACACCTCTCCCCAGGCTCTGGTCCGTGTCTATGAGCCGGCAAAGGATCACTGGCAGCCCCTACCCTCCATGCCCACACCGTGTTATGGCGCCTCTGCCTTCCTGCAGGGAAACAAGATCTTCGTCCTGGGTAGGTGCTGCTGGGGCAAACCGAGCATCCCCTGTGCCTCTACCCTCTTCTTCCTCTGTTCCCAGGTCAGAGAATGACCTGGTGCACCCCAGGGTGGCTCCATAGTGCCCAGCACTGCAGCCAGCCGGCCCCATCCTGCTTGCTGAGCACACCAATAGTGCCAGCTTGGGGCACTGGCAGCTACATCTCCTCTGTGCATAGGAGGCCGGCAAGGCAAGCTGCCTGTCACTGCCTTTGAGGCTTTTGACGTGGAGACAAGGAGCTGGACACGCTACCCCAGCGTGCCCAGCCGCCGCGCCTTCGCCGCCTGTGCCATGGCTGATGGAGTTGTCTTCAGCCTGGGGGGGCTGCAGCAGCCAGGGCCCCACAACTTCTACTCCCGTCCCCATTTTGTCAACACCGTGGAGATGTTTGATCCTGCGCAGGGTGAGCTCCATGTGAGGGTGAGGTGGGAGCATCTTCTGTGGGTCCGGGATGATTCTGTGGGTTGGTGAGAGGTGTCTGTGCCTGAGGGACATAATTATATGGGCTCTGAACATCAGCCCCTTGTACCCATGGTGAATGAATCCTGTGCTCCCTGGTCCCAGGGAGTGATTAACCTGTGGGTGTTCTGGCCTTGGTGTATAGAGGGGAAACCCCAGCAGGCAATGCTCACTCCCTCTCATACCCAGGTGTGTGGAGAAAGCCAAACCGCACCATCCGTATGAAAGAGAAGAGAGCTGACTTCGTGGCTGGATGCCTGGGAGGAAGAGTGGTGGCTGTGGGTGGCCTTGGTAATGCTGGGGGTAGGAGTGTGGCTGTGTTCCCATCCCCATTCTTTGGGGCACATCAGTGATCTGCATGGCAGTGGGGAGGTTGGCTATGCAAAGCCAGGGGGTTACTGCAACACTGTCTGCAGCAACATCTCTCCATGCTCTCACACGTGCTGGGGAGACCCTACTGCCCTGTCCTGCTGGCTGACCCACTGTGTCCCTTGCCCCTTTCACTCCCCAATCAGGATTTTCCCTGTTCTTGTGCAGCGTTCTGGGCTCACACAGCCCAATAGAGGCTCAGCTCCGCTGTGCAGGGTTGCAGTGCTGCATCCCTCTCCCAAGAGAGCTGGGGAAAGGTTAGAGCTGTCACTCAGCAGAGGGCATTCAGCAGGAAGGGCTGCCTGGGGAGCCTGGTGCCAGCCACAGCACTGCCAGCCCTGCAGGGAGGGCTGCCAGACCCCCAAGATTGCTGTGGGAATAGGGAATGGTGCTGGCTGCATTCCTGCAGTGTGACATTGCTCCTGAGTCCTGCTGCAGCTGGAGCTGCCTTATCCCTGCAGAGTGCTGGCCCGGGGAGGGGGGGAGGGCGAGGAGTGGTTGAGGGGGCAGAGCCAGCAGGTGTGGCATTAGTGCCAGCAGCCATCCCTATGGGGACTCTTCTAATCCTCTTGTGCCCCCACTAATTGCCTCTGGGATCTCAAAGCCTGTGCAGCTCAGGGTCCCTGTTGAGGCATCAAAGAGATGTGGAGGGGGAAAGGCAGAGCCTGGGGTGAGGGGCGGGAGAGCTGCACAGAGGCTGATGTGGTTCTGTCTTCCACAGGGAACCAGTCCTGCCCACTGGACTCAGTGGAAGGGTTCAGCCTCTCACAGAAAAAGTGGGAGCCGCTGCCCCCCATGCCCACTGGCCGCTGCTCCTGCTCCAGCTGCCCAGCACCCAGCCTGCTCTTCATCATCGGCGGTGTGGCCCAGGGTCCCAGTGGCGCTGTTGAGGCTCTGTGCCTGCGTGATGTGCCCTGAGTGGGACCCCGGGGACCAGCCCTGGCCAAGCACCAAGTGCCTGAAGACGGGGACAGGGTGTGTGAGCACCCATGTGTTCACCCAGGGTGACCTGGCTCCAGGAAGCCTCTGTCCCATGATGCCAGGCACCAGAGCAGCTGCGGCTGTGGGAACTCCCAGCTCCTGCAGCGCTGTGGCAATGAAGCCCAGGGCAAACTCCTGCCTGGTGGGATGGCCATCGCCAGCAGCGTGGGGGGAGCAGCGGTGGCAGGACTGCCGCTGGCCTCACTGCCCTGTCCGGCCCCATCTGTGCCACGGCGTATCTGTGCCGTGTGTGTAGCAGTGAGTGCTGTGTCGTCGTAGACCCAGTCGATGTCTCATGTAGCACAGAGGTGCCCTGTAGCTCAGTGCCTGGGAGGTGATGTAGCACCTCAAATAAATGAAACATGTGGAGTTTTATCCTACTGGAGTCATGTCGTTTTTGGTTATCCTACTCTGGGCAGACACATGCTGCAGCCTGTCAGGAAAATCCCTCCCAAGGCAGAGTTCAGTGACCCCACACAGTGGAGCAAGGGTAACTCCTGTTCTCCCCACCTCCTGGATGAACAGAGCAATGTGATGTAGAGATGCAGAGGGGAGCTAAGCAGTGGCTGTCCTGCCTTGATACAGCCTTTTTCCTGCTTGGCCTACTGTGGGTGAAAATGCTATGGGGGGATGAAGGCAGCAGGAGAGGAGGGACCTTTTTGAAGGTACCCAGGGTGTGAGAGAGGCCGGGAATGTTGAGGGCTGCCAGGATGCTGAGAAGAAAGAAGAGATGGCTAATGTCAGGACTCATGGGCCCCATCCAGCACCACAGCTCCATCTCAAAGGATGAACCATGGCTGGTGTGGGAGAGAGCTGAGCCCAACATTGTCCAGCTTCTGTAGGCAGGAGCGCTGCAATCCTGCTTGCTGAAATGTAATGCTTACAGGAAGGGAATGTAAGCTCCAAACTGGTGGTGTCTGTGGGTGGTGTTTAGGGGTGCACTGTGAGATCAAGGGAGGTGACACTTGAGTTACCCAGTTCTATGGGCTCACCTGAGCCTTGCTGCTCTTGGCTCCACAGAGAGTCTCACACCCAAAGCAGAAAGCAGGTGAGGGATTTGGTCCTTCATTGGTACACTAGAAAGATCTCATAAGTCTGTGTAAATATTAAGTACAGATGCCTGACCTTTCAGAGAAGACAGCCAGCTTGAGCCTCGGGTGGGCTGAAGGCTGTAGAGACAGGAGACTGAATCCCATCAGAGTGAGGCAGCATCCAACACACTGCTGGGGCAGGCTGTGCCATGTCTTGGGGGCATCACAGCATGGGAAAAATTGGAAATTATCCATAAAATAGCATTTAGAAGACATTTTCATGTTGCTGCTCCATTGTCTCTGGTGCCCACCTGGCACAGTGACTGCAGGATCCGTCCTGATGCACTGCATGACTGCCTGTGGTTTGGGAGGAACAACTTGGGATACCTAAGCTGGTGGTACCTCAGCTGGAAGCATCCCTGCATCTGCCTCTGGAGTTGCCATAGAAACCACAATTGTGCCAGAGCCAGCATCAACACTGAGCCCCAAATTAGAGCTGGGAAGATGCACTGGCAGCTGGGGAGGAGGTCAGTGGTTTGTGCTGTGACTGGGGGCTGGACAGAGGGACACCTCTTCTGAGTGCAGTGTGCTCCAGCCTTCTATGAGTATTTCACAGCACTCCCTTGTCTGTGCTCAAACCCTGGTGGTCTTGTCCTTCTCAGGGTCCTGGAAGGGGACAGACCCCTTGCTGCCACTTTTGTATGTCTCCCCTCTCTCACAGCTCTTTCCAGAATCCACCAAGGCATGTAATAATTCCAATCCCGCTAAACCTTTAGTCATGGGGGACCCTAAATCATGGAGCTGCATTGGAAACACAAGCCTGATTAATAAGCTTTTCCCGCAGGAGCATTGCATGAGGGGGATAAATCAAGATGCTGAGTCACTGGCAAATTGACATCCCTATGTGCCAACTTCACAAGCTCCCTGCTGCTGATGGGATGCCCAAGGCTACTTTTCCAAATTCAAGGCAGTGGCAGCTGCAAGAGCCAGAGGATGCTGGAGGGGGAAGCTGGAGCTCAGGAGTGTCTCACTGTTGTGGTGTTTCCAGCAGGGAGGCTGATGATCCCTGCCCCACAGGCGTTTGCCCCTCTGTCAGCAGCACTTTGCCTCCTGCACACACCTTCCTGGCACATCGACCCACTGGAGTGCCTTTTGTCTTGGCTCCTCCACATGAGTTCAACAGGAATCTGACCTCTCATTAAGTGTGGAATTGTCACTCTTTTCTATCTCTGCTTTTGATCACAAGACCAGAATCCCATTTGAATGAGGAGAGAAATGTTACCAGGAAAATGTTCAAGGACATCTCAGGAATGGAGAGATGAGGGTCCTGGCCACTTTTGCAGACTGACATGTTATTAACTGAGAAACTTATGTGAATTTCTAATGAAGTGTGCTGTGAAGTCAAAAAAGTTGAGGAATGTACCAAGTATATCGCTGTCTATCTCCTGGAAATTTCTGCTAATTTTTACTAAAGGAAAGACCACAAGGTATCTGGTTACCCTTCCTAATGCTAGAAGCACAGACTGTTTCAGATATAAGGAGAGTTATGAGCTAGTGCCTGGCAACGTGGTTCATCTCCCCAGAGCGTGTTATGGATGGGGGAGATGCAAATGGAGGTAGCTGTCAGACCTATAATTAAAAAAATGTGTTTCCATATTGAAATTTCTTTCCGTTGTCAGGAGAGATGGAAATACAAAAATCTCATTTATCTTATTCCACAAACTTGCTAGACGTTCATACCAGCAGGCTCCAGCCACATCAGAAATAGGAACAGCTCTTTCTAAGTACCTAAAATAACATGTTGAGCCTTATCACCAATGTGCACAGCACCAGCAATTCCTTTTCTAATGGCAGTGGAAGCACTGAAAATGGGTACAGGACTCTACAGTCTCTTCTGCAGAGGGATCTGGGCCAACTTTTCAATCATGAGCAATAAAATGCTGGAAAATCACTGTTTATGATGCAGGACCATATAGGGCCTGGATGCACAGCAGGGCTCTTGGCAGCAGTGCCATGTACTTGCCTGTACAACAGAGCTGTAGGCAGTTCAGGAGCAGAACAAGGCTTTTATTTACTTAAAAATCGCAATAAACATTAACATTTCCATCAGCTTGGCACTCTGGAGGAAGGTTTGCTTTCCAGCCCATGCCTGCCTTGGACAGCCCAGCCACTATCCCATCCCTGAGGTAGGAACACAGCCCAGGCTGCAACTCCCTACTCTGGTCCTGGAAAATCAACACATCAGAGTCTCCTCATTGAGCTGGGAGGTATCAAGCTGCCTTGATTGATCCAAGCTATTTAAACCAACCCCAGTGCTATAATGTCAAGCAAAGCAATGCAGTGAAATCGCTCCAATAAGTTTTTTTATGGGTAAAAGACCAGAATTTTATTTTTTAATCTAAAGTGAAAGCTTTATCTACATGGGATTTGATTAGGAAACCAGATATATAAATCAAGAAAGCCATTATTTTGACACCCCTGAGCTCTGGGCTGCCTTAATACTAAAGGCAGAAGAGAATAAAGGGGAATGTAAGAAATTCCCCTGATCTATCCATGAATTTATGTCAACTTTATTCCTCCAGTGGTTTAGTGCTTATGGAATATCTTCAGAGCCAGGAGACAAACATTTTAACTAGTATTGAAATAGTTTTGAATTAAAGGAGGAAAAAATAGGCAAGGAAGCATGCCTGTTCTGCATTCCTAAACATGGGTGTTATGGAACCACAAGGCAAAAAAAATCCAGTAAAACCATATTTGAGAATGTTTCTTTGGGGAATATTTAGATGGTGGTTATTTTTGTCATATTTCTGATGGATGAAATTAAATCCTTCTGCATTTCTGCCAGAGGTATTTACATAAGAGACCACACAGCTCTGGAAATAAAGGAAATGGATGCTGTGGCTGCCATGCTCACATAGGAGAGCAGCTCTCAGTGTGCCAGGTTCCAAGCTTTCGGCTTTCTCATCCTCCCAGTGTCCTGTGATGACCCCCTGTGCCTGGGGCTGTGCTTCCAGGTGAGGAACAAAGGCTGGCATGCAGAGCGACTGGAGCTGGGGCTGATCCTGGGTCCATGGCCACAGGCTGAAATCCAGGGACCCTCAGCCCTAAGGTGACCACAGGGACCCTCAGTCCTGAGGTGACCACAGGGACCCTCACCTCCAAGGAAGCAGCCAGGGACACTCAGTTCCAGGGGGACCCAGAGACCCCCAGGGGACCCTGAAGCATCTCAAGTCTCAGAGTGAGGCCCAGAGGCTTCCAGCCTTGAGGTGAAATCCAGCGACCTTCAGTCCCAAACTGATCCCAGGGACCTTTCACCCTGGGATGAGACCCTGAGGCCTCCATAGGACCCTGAGGCCTCTCAAGCCTCAGGATGAGGCCCAGAAGTCTCCAGCCTTGAGGTGAAATCCAGAGATCCTCAGTCCTGGAATGAGACCCTGAGACCGCCATAGGACCCTCAGGCCTCTCCAGCCTCAGAGTGTGATTCAGGAACTCTGAGTTTGGGGTGACCCCGAGCACCGTCAGGCCTGGATTGCCCCCAGGGCCCCCCAGCCCTGGGGTGAGACCCAGGCACTGCCCCAGGGCCCCTCAGGCCCCACAGGTGGGCAGGCCCAGTGCTTGGCTGCATCCCAGGCCTGCGGAGGGCCTCAGGCCAGGCCTGCCCTGGGCCTGCAGGGCCGTGTCCCCTGGGCTGTCCCCACAGCCACAGGACACGGGTGATGCTGCCCTGAGTGGAGCTGGCCATCTTCTTCCATCTCCCTCCTCCCTGCAAGGCACTGTGGCACCCTTGCCGCTGCTGGTGGGGAGAGGCCGTGAGGGCCGTGGTGCTGTTTGGGGGCTCCCTGCCAGGCTGTCAGCCCTCAGAACAACATGAACTTCAACATCTGGAACATCAAGGAGATGCTGAGCACACCAACAGCCCTCGGGTGAGTGTGGGTGGGGGGAGATGGAGAAGGGATGGGGTGTAAAACCAAACACTTGGCAGGGGTGATGACAGGTGAGGTTAAACATGTCCAGAACTGATCTGTGGCTAATTAGGAAAGTCTAATGGAAATTCATTAGCCTGCCCTGGGATCCTGTTTATGTCCCCAGCCTGCCAGCACTGCCATAGACCCACAATTGGTGGGAATCTGAAAATCAGCATTGGCTGGAAGCTGGACCCTTGTCCATTCAGGGTGTATTTGGAGAAGCCCTGTGAGCCATGCTCATCTCATTAGATAAGTCAAGTGTTCCTCCTGCCTGTGCAGAGGGCAGATAGAATGAATCGTGATGTGCAGCATTATTGCACATTATGTAACTCAAAAATTATTCCATATCCTGCATTTATACACATGGCTTGTTTTCTTCCCAGCAGAAGCCAAAGAGCAGCTAGAGCTCTGCACATCTCCAGTCTACAGTGAAACAACAAATATTCAGATATAAACATCTGGAGGGCAAATATGTAAGACAAGCTGCAATTTGTACTTCAGAGCATCCTTTGTATCACATGGCTAAAAAAGGCAGTGGGACTCATCCCCTTTTTGACTCCAGAAAAGCTAATTGATGAATTTGGTACTCTGACCCTTTGTTAGTTAAATAACCCACTTACATAACTAACTTGTTCAAATTCACAGTTTTAGTCATACTGTCTCTTTGGCCAGATGTTACCAAAATGATGGATGATAATGAAAACATAATAGTCATTTTCTTGCCCATTATAGAAATGCTTGTCATATAGATATTAATTAACTGAATTTTGCACAGATGCAGGGGGCAAAGGGGAGCCAATTCAGGGGAAAATTTATTTCTATCTCTCACAGTTTTGTCTTTATAATTGTGCATTGCTTAACTCTATTGTCTTCTTGGTACCTGCAGATTAATTTTGTTTGTTTTATGGTAGGTTTGTTAGTTTTCAATAAGTTGTTTCTAAGTTTGAAAACCTGTGACTTTTTTCAAGTCAGAGACTGAGGAGGGGAAGTTTAGAGAATATATTTAAAAGACATAATATATTTAAAATATATAATTGCATTTTTATATTGTATACATGATATATAAGATCTATTTTTAAAATATATAAATAATTCTGTGGAGTTGTGCCTTATGAAAGGAAATGAGTGGAAGAAGTACAGATGACTATTTGGAAAGGAATCACTTTAATTTCCTCCTCCAAAGTAGCCTATCACCTACAACATCTTCCCTTTTAACTCATTTATTAATGCAGGAAGAAAATATAGGCAAGATTTTAACACCCACTCCTCAGCATTTTCCACATTTTTTACAAGTGAGTTCAAAAGGGTCAAATAGGGCATAGAATGTTACTGAAAATGCAACTGGGTTTTTAGAGGAGATAAGAAGGGGAAGAAAATTTTCTGTGGACAATTAACTTTTTCTAAAGGAAAGAAAAGTTTCCCACAGGAACATGTGAATGTGTGTGTGTATTTAAAAAGGGGGCACAATTGTTGATTACTTTTCCCTGGCTGACTTCTATTACTAGAAACCTTTCCCACCACAGCAGGGTATGCTGTTTAATCCCCAGAAAACTCTGTCAGGGAGCTTTAAAAATGAAACATAAAATCAGCGTATAATCTAGGCAGAGCATGACTCACTCTGTGAGTTCTTTGCAAGTTTGAGTCAGGGTGTTACTTCTGAGAGCAGCTGCCACCAGGTCCCCAGGAAATGCAGAGCTCCAGTGATGCATTGCCCTCACAGACACAGCTCTGCACAAGCCCCAGAGTGCTCTGGGTTTTATTTGTTATCTGTCAGACACACAAGTGCTTCTCTGCAACCCTAACAGCCTGAGAAATAGGGAGTGGGGAACCAGAACCCCTGTTCCAGCTGGTTTTATGTATGAATATTGACATAACAGGGATTTGAGAAATTAAGCAGAGGGAATAAGATCAGGTTGGACAATAGTATCAGGGTGCCAGTTATTTTAGAGGGTGGAAGGGGGACACATGACAGCTATACTGGGAGAGCTTAGGCTCAATTTGAGTGTATTGACAAAGGACACAGTTTTATGGATTGAAATGCCAGCCTTCATTAGAGAAAGTGCCACGTTGAGCAGTGCTGCTGCCTGCCCAGCCTGGAGCGCTGGCAGAGGGAGATCACAGAGGATGGGAGGACAGCAGCCACAAAAGCACTGGGGCTTCAATCAGCCTTTGACTGACTGGATAAGCATCACAGGGGTGTGATGCTGAAAGTACATTTTCAGGCACCATCAACACCATCAGCCTTGGCCAGGGGCTCTCAGGGGAAGGCACACATCTTGCCTTGGCCCTGAACTGAGCACAAGATCCCTGTTCAGGCCATTTACTCTTGTAGTGCTACCATGAGAGTGGCAGTAGGGAACTGGAGTCAGGATCTCTGCAGGAGCAGCAGAAGCCAAAAAATCCACTGCTGTTAATTAAAAGAAAAAAGACACTGGAATAGTAATAATAAACCTCAGTAAAAATGAAATTAAACTGTACAGCCCAAAGGGTTAAATTGTTGCCTGAGGGAGAAGGATTATTCAGACTTTATTATATAGATTTGAAATTGAAGTTATGAGAAATTTCTTGTATCATGCGAAAAGAAGTAACTTGCAAAATGCATAAAAGCTACTCATATACTCATATACTGACTCCCAAAGACATCAGAAGCAGAAAGCCTGCCAGAGAGTGTGTAAGGCCAAGAAATTATGAAAATATTAAAGAGGCATTCTAAACAGCTTCTTGAAGTTAAGGCCTACTTGGGCCGCTACTCTGTATGGTTTATTTCTGCTGTTGAGAATAACTTCCAAGTTTAAAAACCTCATTCAATCCATTATCCATGAAATTCCATCCCAAATCACAAGGTCACATATTTTGAAGTTACATTGAGGTTCAAGAAGAAGCAGAAAATGAAGAAGACAGCCAAGACAAAGACCAGGAGAGCAGCTGTAAAATTCTAGAGCCTCACAGGAATGAGAAACCAGGGCTGGAAGTGCAGGCTGGAAGATGGCTTCAGGCTAGAGAGGGAAGTAGCAAAAAAAATCCTTATCTCCAGGTGCCTAACTTTTAATATGGTTGGGGATGAATTTTGTGGGAGCAAACAGGGCTACTCTGCAGGAATGCCAATCTCCTCTGAAGGAACAGGCTCTGTTGTAACTGGCAACCAGCTCAGGACAAAGGGCTACATGGATGCCAAGGTAAGGATGTCTGGGCAGTGTTGAATCACAGCTGAATGAATAATGAAGAAAGTCATAGAAAGTAGAAATGACCTTGAGAAATTAAAATAAGACCAGAGGGATTTTGAACCTGAAATCTGGAAACTGGAGGCAGTGTTTGAGCTGAATAACTGAGAGGGATTTCATCGTTGTTAATGCATTAGGGCCAGTGCCAGAATGTGTTTGTAGAAATTCCTTTTAGGATGTGGTGCAAGTTATTTGCAGCAAGCAGGTCATGCCATTCCAGAGGACAGGAAGCAGAATAATAATTTTCTGCTGTTTCCAGTGAAGAGATGGCAAATGGCTGGAGGCTGCAAGAGCAGCTAAAACTCTTTGATTTTAACTCCTCCAGCTGCCCTGTACCCAAAGCCAAGGCTGATCCTTGCTCATTTGCTGAGCACATTGGCAGGCAGCTGATAGTGAGGATGAGAGCAGAATAGCAGAGCCAGAGACAGTTCCTATAGATACAGGCTAAAGGCAGGAGGGAGAGCAGGTGAATGGCAGCTCCCAGAATTTATACTGGATTTGTTGTGATTCAGCCCTGGGCCCTAAATGAGGAGGAGCAGAAAGGGCTCTGAGATTTTCTGGAGGGAAACCAGGAGAAGAGAGACTTTATGGCACTGATCCTACTCAAGACACTGCTACTAGGAGAGAAAGATTTCTTTGGGAAAGAGGCTTTACTGCACTTTGAAGAAATGTGTCAGAAAGGTGTAAGTGAGCTTCACCCACAGTGCTTGAGAAGAAGGATGTTGGCACGGGTTCAGTGGGGATGACAGAACCAGAGAAAATCAGTGTTTATAGCAGCACTGCAGATAAATGTTACATTGCATATTGTAGAAGTCTCAGTTTACTTTTTCAAATGACTCTTAAACCTTGGTGTTGACACATTAGGACAGATCCAAACAACAGAATACAAATAGCAGTTCTTAAAAAAAAAGATTGATGAGGCCTATGGCAATTTACAGTTATGAAGCTTTAGTTTGTCAGTGTGCCTAGAATATCTAGGAAACTTTAGAAGAGGGTATTTATTGCATGCCATGTTTGTTTTGAGGTAAGCCAGAACCTTTGAATGAAAAGTGAATGTTTGCATGTGATTGTGTTAAATACTTGGAGTGGAAATCAGAAAATTAGAAAAATGAAAGAAATTCCTGAAAGTTCTAACTCCTCCTATAAAGGGGGAATTTCCACTGACAACGAGGAAACAGAGCCTGGGAAGGCCTTGCTGACCCCCCAGATATGCAGAACGCTGCAGATTTTTTAGATCACGCTCATGTCACGAGAAAGGGTTGGAGCTGCCAATATTGCAATACCTTGCATTAAGTTAGGTTGGAAAATGAAGTCATTTGACCATCAGTCAGCAGAGCATGATTTACCATTTTTTGGAGCTGTCAAGAACTTGTTTTACATATCTAAAGCTGGTTTTGCTTTGGATGAATATGCTAATGCCAGTACCAAAGGAATGTTATGTGCACCAACACAGATGATTTGGAGCATGGCTCATGCTAGCAGAAAGCCAGAAGTTCTCCTGAGGTAAACTATTGCACTCCTCACTTAGGAGGGACTGCTGAGTGGAACTGCATACCTGGGATGTTTCCTTGCTGTTTATGGGAAAGGGTTTATATTTAGGACCGAACATGCACCCTTGAATCTCAGGCATTCTGAAGGGAATGGTCAGGTGGTTTGAAGAGCTGCAGTTGCCTCATCACGGATCTGATCCCACATCTGATCATCCTTGTCTGATCTCTCTGGCAGGGACAGGCCTGGGCCAGGCATGGCCAGGCTGATGGCTTGCCCAGATGGTCTTGTTAGTAAATTAATTGCCAGCAGTGTTAAGCAAGGGATAAAGAAAGCATTGCTCAGGGGAATGAGTGCATTCAAAAGAGACATCTGTTTCACCTCGCCCTTTAATTTGCAAAAGTGTCATCATTCCTAAACCAACTGCTGAGGTAGTGGACTTAAAGCAGAAAAATTGGGCTCCAGAGCAGCCAACAGCTGCCTTTGGTTGTAGTGCAGAGTAAGCCTAGGAAGTCACTTGGTTCATAAAGTCCTGTCAGCTCAATACTCCTCATAAAATCTTTGTTATAAGAATCTTGGGCTTCAGGTAGTAAATAACACAAAGCATCTGAGAAAACGAGCATACTATGGGGTGTGATATTCACCAATTATACTGGACAATTTCAAAGGCGGTTCATCAAGACCACAAAGCATCTGAAGATTATAAAAACCCTTCCTCAAACTAAGAGGGAGCTTTTTTTGTCTGGAAGAGAGAAGGATTTAGAAAACTGGTGCAGGAGATGTAATGGTTACATTGCAGGCAGGGCCTCTGCCTGTGTGGGGTCAGGGCAGCCCATGTGCTCACATCTCCCCCACATACTGCCTGTAGATTAAGAAAATTTATTTTTTTTTACAAAGCTTAGCTGAGATGGAAACAAGAAGCTGTGCAAGTAAAACTGTAGTGAGATATTTTTCTTAGCAGATTTGGGGTCCAGAGAGGGATTAAGGGAGAAGGTTTGAATTCAGACAGACTTATCAGGCTTTTTGAGAATTCAGGAACCCATACCTCATCTATTTTTGCCTGCAGCTCAGTGCAGTCAGTGAGCTTAGAGCCAAAAAGCATTAATATGATATTGTCAGTGACACTAGTGTATAATGGAGACCAAGCAGTTCAAGTGCTGCTGCTAAATCCCCTCCCTGTTGTGTCTGTGATGTTTGGGCTCCTTCCAAAACTGGGGATTAACCAAACACGTCACTGCTAATAAATGTTGAGGTGATCATCTCTTGTTATACACATGAGTTATTATCCTGTTCCTTCTCCTTTACTTGTATCATTTGACATGGAAGAAAAATCTGTGTAGATTTTTCATTAATTATTTTCATTTATTTTGGTCTCTAGTCCCCAGCTCCAAAGGCAGCAACACATCTCTCCGTCTTGGTAGCTCAAAAAAAGCAAGAGCTGAGAATATAAACCTGGCACAGTTTTTTCGTGTTTGGTCCTAACCTAAACACTCAGCCAGACCTTGTGGATGTGGAGCAATGGAATAGTGATAATTTAAACTGAAAGATGGTAGATTTAGATTGATTGTTATGAAAAAATTCTCTCTTGTGAGGATGATGAGGGACTGGCACTGGTTGCCCAGAGAAGCTGTAGATGCCCCACTTCTGAAAATGTTCAAGGCCAGAAGGGATGGCACTTTAAATAACATGGTGCAGTGGAAGGTGTCCCTGCCCATGGTGGGAGGGTTGGAACTAGGTGATCTTTAAGGTCCCTTCTAACCCAAACCCTTCTACAATTCCTTGTGAAAAAATGAAAGAAAGCTTTTATATGTACCTTTGCTAACAAAAAAAAAAAATTGAAGTCAGGCTCCAACACAATGAGAAAGCAGTGCAGCTGTGCAGGGAAGCCCTTGTCTGAGGGAAGCTGGTCCTGTGCCACAAGCCTAGTCCATAAAGCAGGAGAGGAGTATCAGAGTGTTTCTGAAGAGGAGTAGAATCAGAGCAACACAGCAAAAAATCAAGGATATCTAGGAAAGATTTATTTGAGTAACGCTCAAGGGAAAGAAGAGCACTTTTGAGCAGCATGTTAATATGTTTGAAATACTTCCAACAATTCATATCAGTTCATCCAGCCATATGCTACCTCTATTTATTTGTTGTTCTACTGTGTCAGACTTAAGACATCTGGAGAATAAACGCCCAAGAAATGTCAGCAATAAGTCAGAAAGGTTTATTGTTTATTCTCTTGGAGCTGCCTTCCAATTTATCGAAGCAACACCTGAGTTACAACAGAAATTGTTATCCAGAGTAGCACTTCCAGCAGGCCATGTAGGGAATTTTGTTTGGTTTTTTAATTACTCCAGACTCATTCACCTCCCTCTCTACCCCATTTCAGGCCCAATAAGTTTTCCATGAGGAGCAGCACTGCCAGTGACTACTCGAGCCTGAGTGATTCTCAGCTGCTCTTTGGCTCCCAGTTGTGCCCGGAGAACGCGCAGTCGGCAGCGGCACCGCTGGAGCTGGGCACGCAGCTGGGACAGCAGAACTCCCAGGATGTGAGTCTCACTCCCTCAGCCCTGTGCAGGCACACAGCCACCATTCAAATCCATGGAAAATGCTGAAATCAGGTGGTAACATTTGCAAATGTCAGTAACTGCTGAAATCAAGTTGTCTTCTTCCTACATACACATCCTTACTGTGACAAGACAAAGTAGCAGCCTAGTCAGAGTAGTGTGGTATTTATAACAGATTGCTATAAATTATTATTGAGATAGGTATGATTTTCTTCAACCACATTTTTTAAGTTACTGAAATAATATGAAATTATTCTCAAGCTAATGTCTTTAGACCACCTACCTAGCTAAGTCAAAATATTACATCTATTTTTCTTTCAAAAATGATATATTTAGCTTCCTTAGCTTTCTGCAAGGATGACAGAGCTACTCAGTGTTTGCTTCCCTGCACTGACAATGACCTTGCTGCTCTGTTGTTAAGGTAGATGCTTGGATGATTTTGGATAGGGGTGAAGAGTTTTCTAAGCTCACAATATTCCTCCTACAGCTCATGGTTTCTGGTGTTGCCAGCCTCCATTAAAATAGTTCCTGCACAGCTAACAGAGAGAATCAGATTAGAATAAACACACCTGGAGCAAAGATTAGGGAAGGGCAGTAGTGCCAGCTTGGAGGCCTCAGGCTGTCCTTCAGTTCCAGATGCTACCTGCTGTCCTATGTATTTTGCTTAGGAGCAGTTTTCATCAGACACAAAACAGGAAATTCACTTTTCACAATTGAAAAACATTGATGGAATTTGCATTTTTTTATGTTTTAAGGAAAAGGCATTGCCATTTTCGTCACACAGTGTCTGGAAATTTTGTAGAATGAAGCTTTTATATTAATATTAAATTTCTGTTCTAAAATGTGTATTGAAGCATGTGAAAAACTCATCTACAGTCTGTCGATGTTGCTAGTTGGCAGCAAAATGATGTCATCCACCAGGCAATTCAATAAGATTTTTTTTAGATTCCTGTACAGGGAGATTCTACTGACAACTTGAACTTTTCTACAATTTCAGGAACACTGAAATTCATTTATAGTCCCTGTCTTGAACATAGAAGGGAAAAAACCCAGCACACCTTATAATTGTAGCAAACTGAAAATCCTCAAGATGAGAGAAAAGCCTGTGTCTGGAGGAATTTGGGCTGGGTCTCAGTTCCACAGAGAGCTGATCTAACTAGGCACACTAAATGAGGCATAATCTCACAAAATTCTTAATCTCCTCATCCAATGTAATCTGTCATGTCCAATCACTGGGAAGTCTGTCTGCACTGGATAAACAAATGGTTTCTTCTAATTAATGTTCTGATTATTTTTGCACTTCAACACTTTTCTTTTGTTTGTGTCACAGAGCGAGCCCAGTATTTTTACCAAATACCAGACAAAACCACAGTTATTTGATGAGGAAACAAGAGAAAAGGGTTCTCTTAATTTTGGTGCAGGAAGAGCAAAAAGTGTCTTGGAAAATTTTGAAGTGGATAAGCAAAAAATAAAGGATAAATATGACCGGTATGTAGACATCCACTGGAAATTCTCTCTTCTGGTAGTTATCACTCTCTGCAGCTCCTTCTTCCACTCTTACAGATCACATATGGCATATCTGCATATTTCTCTAAGAAAAGTATTTTCAGGTTTTAAATAATTTCTAATTAGAAGGAGTTGCAAGGTAAGAGAATAGTGTTTATTTGCAGTTTATGTAACACATTCAGCCATAAGCCCCACTGAACAGCAAAACTCTAACCTAAATTTACCTTTGTCTTTATCTAATCAGCATTGTTTCTTTTTTCTGTATTGATTCTCTGTGAAAACCCTTTTCTCTCAAACTTTTATAAGCTATGTGGGGAGTGATAAAAGGGACTCTGAGGGTGGCCTTCACATTTGGGCCAGATGAGGGGATTGCCAATCACACTTGTGTGCAGATTGCATCTTTATAAACCTGCACATGTCTCTAGAATTTTATTTCCATACAAGATTTTTATGTATTGGTTTTTTGGTAACAGACAAGTGTTATTTGCTTATGTAATTTGCATCTACTCTTTGTCAGACATCAAGAATTACAGGTACCTGTAGGTCCTGAAGGACTTCAAGGAACAAGCCAGCAATTTGAAGCTCAAAAATGAAATATGGCAAACTCCCCAGTGCACCTATAAATAATTCTTAGCACTGTACATTTTGTAATGTAACATCCAAAGTGAAGTGTGTTTTTATTGAAAGCCTTTGATCAAATCTGGCTATGTATTCTCTCCTGCCTTTTTAATGGGCACTGCCTTTCTGATAAGACAAAATTTAATTCTCAATTGCCTATTAGAAGAAGATTTTTGTAATGAAATGACAAAGTATTTTTAAATGTTTAGGCATCACTCATAATTATTGCTTATTTTTTCTTTAAATGGATTATGCTTCTTCCTACACTCCAGACTTGCTCCCAGATTAGAAGCCTGTTTTTAGAAATAACTATATTATCTTTTCAAAGATAAGCATATAATTTATCAATTTGTATCCCCCTCAAGTTTGACTAAGAAAATTAGTATCTTCCTTTCCACAAGGCTAGAGAGATTTCTCATAACTAGATTCTACCTGGCCTCTGCATATTTTTGGCTGTTGTAATTTAGATCACTCAAATGATTGACTTCAAATGACCCAAATCTTCAGAGAGGAAAAGGTTATCACTTTGCTTAGCAACCATCCGTGCATTTTGGTGTGGCAAGTTAATCATGAATATAGCCTGGTTCCTGATACGCTGGCTCAACTTAAAAGGGCAGATAACAGAAACCGCAGGCATAATCTCAGGAGAGAAAGATCTGCAGTATTTGTTCTTCCTGGCCTGGGCTTTGTTGATGCTGAAGCTTTTCCCGTGTTTTTCCCACAGTTATTTTAGTCCGAGCACAATAGCCGTGTATCGCAGCAACTGGCGCGTCACAGGCCGGGTCCTTCCGGAGCCGATAACAGCGCTCACACCCCAGCAGCTAATGGACAGCTGGGCAAATGCCAGCGAAAAATCTGACAGAGAGGCCAAAATCTGAGAGTAAAAACCCCATAACTTCATGTATTTGATATATATGAGCATGTGTGAATATGTATTTTTTTCTTACTTTACATTGCAGAGTCCATGTTTTCCTGAAACAGCTGAGGTGACTTCAAAGGGTTATGCCCCCTGAAGTAATCATGGTTCTGTGCTAACATTTCATTGTACATTATGCCTTGCAGTGTTTCATGTCTCATTTTTACAGTGATCTTTTCAATTTTTGTACACTTCAGTAATTTACATTTCTGTTTCATACTTGTTGGTTTTTTTCCATTTTAGTGAAGTCCTAAGCACATTTATTTCCAGCATCAAAGACAAGCTTCAAGAGGTAAGCTACTTCAAATTCAGAATGTAAAATAATGAAGAGTTAGAAATACTACAGACTATTCAGTATTCACTTTCTCTCCTTTGCTATGCTGATATCTAAAATATTACATTCTGTGTCTTAAGCACTCAAATACTTTAAACCAACAACTGTAAGGGTTTTTTTGTATATACCATTGCCTTTGTGTCCTTAGAGTCAAGGTCTTTAGGGACTTGCCTCAGAGCCAGTAGTGGAATTTCTCTGGGTCTCTAGAGCAAAACAAGCTTAGTGGCAGCCTGCAAATATCAGTTGTTTTCCCTTCTGCCTGAAGAAAGCAGTCTACTCTCAGGATTAGTCATTGTGGTCTGAAGGTGAAGGTCTCTGACCCAACACTTCTAAAATTCATTTTATTAGTTATTATTAATCCTATTTTACAGATCAGTGTCTCTTTTTTGAAATATGTTCAGATTTCATGAGCCTTTTGAGCCATCCCAGATCTTCTTTGGGGTTGCAACTAACAGCTGCACAAATTGTTTCAAGTGACAGATAAACAACCATTTTCAGGCTGTTCCATTTCATGAGTTGCAGTCATTGTTCTGTGGCATCTGGGGATGTGATTTTGCAAACAAAGAAAAGGCAATGTTTTAATTTCCCCATTTACCTTTGTTTTTACAGCTGCCAGTGCGATTCGAGAAGTTTGAAGAAATGCTTGATTCCAAACTCAAATCCAGTTTGGTTGGCCTAGAAACCCTTTTCAAGACATGTAAGTCCTTCCTGTGTTCCTGTTAACAGCAGAGGGCACAGTCAAACTGCCAAATGTCAGCATGTTGTCAGAAGGCTGGGGTGAATTGGGCAAGTCATTCTGCTCACAGCTGTTCTCCCTTAGGGAGGAGAGAAAAGAAGATTTATCCATGGTATGGACTTGTCAGGTTTTCCATTCCTATTATCTCATTTTTTCCTTTTCTCCGTTCTCTTGTACTTAGGTGTGGCATGGCTAGACACTGTGCTCAAATTGATAAACACACCTCTGGTTTTGTGTTTTGTCTGGAGTATGATCATTTTTAGGCTATCTGGAGTACTAATGGAATACACAGTAAAAAATAACTCAGATATTTATATCCTAAGTATCCACATTCAGTTTTTAGGGCTTTCTCCAATTTTCATATGTTAGTTTGAAGTCTTCCATTGCTCCTCTGTGCTTGAAGTGATTAAGTTTTGGATGTAAACAAAACTAGTGTTGCTCATTTCTTGAATGAGAAGCACATAGTGAAGCACACTATTGCCATGATAAAAGGGTGACCTCCAGAAAAGCCAATAATATAAAATACTTTTGAACAACTCTGTCTCTCAAGTGGCTAATCACAGAATCTTTACTGAGGGAAAATGCTTCAAGAAATCGTTTCTAATTTAGCTTAGATCTGAGCCTTTGAGAGTACATTAATTTTTAATGCTGGTGTGATGCTTTATCAACACTCTGTCAGGACTGCTCAGAGCTTGCTCTGCTCTGTGCCAGAACAAGAGGCCATTTTCAATATACACAAGAAACGTGAAGTGAGTTGTATCTTGTGAGATGAAGGCAGCAGACCTTCACAAAAGCACAGTGGTATTTACTGTGTGGCAAAATGTGGCTTCCACAAAGCACATCTCTGACAGATAGCTTTTAAATCAACAGAGCCCTCTCAAGCAAAAAGAGTGGAGTCTGATTCATTATGCTGGAGGCCATGATAGGCTGTACATTTGAAATACCAATCTCATTGTACTAAGAACATTCCCTTGCTTTGTTTGGCAAGTGCTCTTGGTGGGACCCTAATGTAAACAAAAATCTGTCTGCTTTGGCCAGCACAGCAAATTCCCTCTTACACATTTTCCCACCTCCTAATGACTTCAGTGCCTCAGCTTGTCCACTCTGCAGCAGGACTTTGCCTAATTTCACATAGCTTGTGAACAGAAATTGTTGTCATGGCACTGAAAATCAAATCTATTGTTCAGGGCTCCCCCTCTTCATTCCATATCATTTACTCGGTTGTCCTGTTTCGTCTCCATATCCATTTTCAATGAATGTGCCTTGAATGAAATGAGAAACCTCCCAGAGGTGCATGCTGCTAGATTTTCAAAGCAATTGAAAAGAAAAATTGGCAGTTTCTGTAATGCATCATGCTGCAGAATGTTGAATATATAATGAAAATCATCACATGCTGCACAATGTTGTTCTTTTTATATTTCTGGGAGGTTCATCTGTCACTGGTTAATTGCAGATAAACACTGCCATTTGACTGATATCACAGTGATGGATAATTAAGTTCCCACGAAATAGATACCTACGCTAGTGCCTTGAAAAGAGGCAGTTCCCTTGAAAAACTGGTATAAAATTCCAAAACTCAGGTGACAGAGCTAAATTCAGAGCTAATAAAGTTCTGAATGCCAGTGAGTGATGATACAGTACCTTGGGATCTGGGTTACATGGCAGAGATATGTTAAATCACTGGCAGTGAAGGATTTCACATGTAGGAGAGGAATGCAGAAGATGAAGAGAACTAGTGCACCAGAACATTCCAACAGCTCTGAAAAGCAAAGGAAGGTGGAACTTGAAATCAAGTCTATCTTCATTAAAAGCTTATAAGGAGTATCACTGGTTGCATTTTTAGCAGTGGGTAGCAAGCATATTTGGCATAGTCTGCACAGCCACCAGGCATGAGCAAAACAGAAAATATTTTTCAAAATGTATTTCCAAAGCATTTCCAAGTGCTGCTGGGCTGGCGTGGTCTGTGCAGGAAGATTTTTTAAAATGTTCTCTTTTGAGTGTTTGTCCATATGTGCTTGCACACAGTGCATAGAGCTGTGTGTGGCCCTGGAGATGATACAAGGTTTGGCTGAGCAGCTTCCACAGAGGCACAGGAGCTCTGTGCCTTGCTCACATCTCAGTGGGCAGTGCACAGGGAGGTAAAGAGGCAGACAGACCCTGTGGCCTCAGTTCTTCCACCTTATATACACATACTTTTTCTCATTGACTTGCCCATTCATTATTTTCTATTTCCTTCTGGTTTCCACTCCTGTAGCTTGTTTCTTTTCATATTTTTCACATTTTAATTTTCATATCCACCCTTCTATTAAAGTCTTCTATTTTTTTTTTATACAAATGTCAATTTTCACCACTCAGCCCTCTCTTGCTGCTTTGCTGTTCTGTATCTGGTAGTTCCAGCTGTGACAGCTCAGAGCAGCTGAATCCTCCACAACACCTTGTCTGCAGTGCACACAAGCAGCATCCTCCCAGCCTGAGTGCCACAGGCAATCCTCTGACACACTGCCATCAAGGGTGACAAAACAATGTGCAATATGTCACTTGCACAGGTATGAGGTGATGCAGCTCTCTGACAAGATGCAGGGCACAGTGAGCAGTTTTCAAACATGACTTGCTTCCAGATTCCCCATGCCCAGCAGCTGCTGGCAAAGTTTCCAGGGGACATGGCTGTGTTTAAAATGGTGAGATTTGAACTTGTTTACCTTGAACAGCATGGTCCAGACTGGGACACCCAATTCAGACTCCCTTATGTCCTGCATGGATTGAACAGTCAAAAAGTTTGAAACTGATTTAAAAAATGGTTTCTTCCATGTAGCTGCTAGCTAGCCATGCAGTGACTGACAAAGGTGAGGGACTTAACCAGACGTTTAGTCTTAACTTGAGGGGACTTAACCAGACTCCATAAGAGCTCAGTATGGATGGTGAGAGGAAGTGTGGATGTTCCAGTAGATACTGGAATCCCTCATTGTCACAATTCAGGGCTTGGAGCAGTGTGTGCTGTAGCACAGGGTGAGATCAGGGGCAGCTCATCCCACAGTCCCCTGATTCAGGTGCTCTCTGATGTCTTGTGGAGCAGGACCCAGGCTAAGCCAGCACAAAGCTGCCAGCTGACTGCTTGCAGTGTATCTGAGCAGGGTGCAGCCATGTCAGCCAGCTCTCTCACCCTCTGGCACAGCCCCATGGCTGCCCAGGGAGAGCATGCACTGCTCTGCTGAGCTCCAGAGCTGTCTTCCCTGCTCGTGTCTCACCAGATTTGTGGCACCTCCAATTTCCCCTACTGAATCTGGGCATGGGGAAACCAACCTCCTTCCAAAGTGTTATTTAAAGTGGCTGTGCTGCTAGTGCCAATCTCAGGATGAGCTGCATAGATGATGATAGAGGGGCATCAGAAGCAGTTGCTGTTTAATATTCCTAGGCTGGGAGGCTGGTGCTCCCTCCCTTGGCTGCTCAGGCTGTAGTTTTCAGCTGCTGGGAGTGCAGCTGCACCTGAGCACAGGCTGATTTGCAGGGAACTCTCTGCAGCACAGGGTGGCAGCCCTACCCCAAGGTCCTTCAGCCTTTTATCTCATGCCAGATTTCATATTCCAAATGTTGTTATTGTAAACAGCAGCATTGGAACACAAGGGTACAGCAAATCAAAACACAGCAATGTCTCAGATTGTAAAAAACTGCTTTGTTTAAATTACCTCGAGAGAGGCACAAGTCTGTGCATAAGTCACCCATTAACTGAGTAAAGATTTCCTGTCTGTGATCAAGTTATTCAATAACTATCTGCTGCAGGGTTTATTTGAAGGAAACCTCTGAAGCAGCCCTTCTTGATCATATTCAAAGAAAAAAGACTTAACAGGGTCCTTGATCTGATCTAATTTGGCTGTCTCAAGGCCTATTTTTTTGGTAAGCCTTTATTAACATTTATTTTTACCTTGTTTATTAGTGCTTGACAAGTCTGAACACTTCTCTGGGTATAGAAGCAGGGAGGGAAGGAGAGTCCCCTCCTCTGTACTGAGGGTTTTTTTCTGCAGGATACTCCTACACGTATAAACGAAACACGTTCAAAAGGCTGGCTGCTGCTTGCTTGCCGGCAGCACGCTGTGCTGAGTCAAATGTGTGTGCAGATCACAAGCCCAGTGGATGCAGGACTATTTTTAGACTGAGGATAGTATGTTGAAGAAGAATAGATAGATTAGGGAAACCAGAAAGTTTTAAAAATAATTCTGAGCTAAAATTAAGCATATGGGGAAGAACAGCAAGGTAAGCTTGCAGATGCTGCCCTTCTTTTATCTTCACGATGTAGGCATGGAAGGTGATAAAGTGACATGAAAGGAGTTTCTTCCTTCACTCAGTACTGCTTTCCTTCTCTTTGTAGGTTGGCAGGCTCCCCCAAAACCTCCTCTCAGATTGCAGGTAGCCTTTGTTTCCAATCAGGGAGATGAAATGTCTTAAAGGCCCACTCAGACATTCACTCCCCCGTTACAAATCCATTCTACAAACTATAGCTTTCCAGGTTTCTAAAACAGTCTAAATCTGTCAGAACAAAACACTAAAAGATTAAAAACAGGAACCACATTGACTGCAACAGCATATTGTTAGAAATACCTGCAGATAATCCTCAGAAATCAGTCAAGCTCCTACAGAGAACAAGGCAAAGCCATGTGGTGATGTGCATCCTGATATAATGGAGAAATTCCCCTCGAGCTCCAGTCTGGGAGGTGGTTTTAATTCAGTGTGTGTGAGGATGATGCACGGATAAGGCAACTGCAGGGTTCTATCTCCCAAATGACAGCTGTGTGCACTGTGCCCACCAGGGCTACTTTGGAAGAGGCAAAGTTAAAATCCCAGCAGGGCACAGGGGATTCCTGGTGCCAGGAGGTGCCATTCCCTGTGCCCATCCCTGAGTGGCACCTCCAGCCCTGTGCCACCCTGCGCCTCAGCTTTGCGTGGCTGAACGAGACAAACACTTTCAATCTCCTTTCATAAGAGGAGATTACCATGTAAGCACTTAATTAACTTGCAGCTTTTCTCTGCCCATGTCTAGCCCAGTCTGTGTCTTTCCTTGCACATAGATAGCTGGGAAGGATTGTGGGCTTCCAGACATCCTGGGGTGCATAGCAGTTCTGTCAGGCAGAGCTGGTGCATGGCCACTCACCCCACTGCCCAGTGTCACCTGTGGCCTCAGGGGCTGGCATTTACTTCCTTGTGTCACTTGCTAAATAACTGAATGCCCTTTGACTTTTGCACCCAGGTGACTATAGCAGATTTTAAACCTGTTTGGCCCATGAGAAGACCTTGATGAGCATCTGTCAGAGCTGCCTTGTCCCTTCATGCCACTCAGCTCCAGAGCTGATATTTTCCCTTTAGTTGAGGCTTATTTTTTAAGTTTCTCCATATTTTTTCTCCCTTTTTTTATATTACATGACAACTTCCAGTGAAAAGCTTTGTTTGAATCTACAGAAAGGCCACTGTGTTGTCTTTGACAAAGAAGTCACCTGCATTGTCTTAGAGCATTAAATCACAATCCACCTTTTATAAAATCTTGTTCTTATTCTATTTCCTTTCATGTCTTTGAGTACTTTTCTCCTCAAAGTCTGTTCTAAAACCTTGCACCATAAGACAACAAATTACTAAGCCCATAATTGCTCAGATTTTTTTCCTTTCTTCCTTCTCAAAATTTCAAAACCATCCCTGTTTTTTCAGAAGCAAAGCCTGTACAATCACTTTCTGCCTGCCGCTCCCTAATAGTTATTAGCTCTTTAACCAATTCCATCTCCAGTTTGACAGAAGGCCACAGCTCACTGAGATAATTAAGTCCCTGGAAGCTTAATGAAAAGAGCTGAGCAGGAGGAGAAGGGATCCCCAGTGCCCTGCAGCCTTTGAGCACAGCACTGTGGGGCAAAAGGTGCTCAGCAAGGAGCTGAGATAAACACTGCAGAGCAGGAACAGCTTCAGATGGGCTCTCAGCTCCTCTGACACCAAAGTCAATCAAACACCTTGGATCTGTAGCAAAAGAAGATTCATTAATTGCAGGGCTCTTGTAGCAGCTTGTTGAAATGTAGGCTTTATTCTGATTTCTCTCAGGTATGCAGTGCTCCAGCACTCCAGGGTTTCAGTTCTCCTGGCCCATTGGTTTGGCAGTGCTTTACCTTAGCAAGAGTGCTTTGGATCCTGTTCTGTGCCAGCCAGCCAACATTCCACACCATCTGTACACACCTTCCTGCACCCTTCACAGGAAAGACCAGACATGTTTAGCTCTTTCTCTCCACTCTTTCTCAGCTCTTTCTCTCTGTCCTAATTTACAAATTTAAAGTAGACTTCCACAAGATTGCTAAAGATTTTTCATCTCCACACACAATGCAAGCTGTGTTCCTATCCCGTAGTGTATTAGGCACAGCAGTGGTTCCTATAAGAGTGATTGAAGTTGTATGGGGGGAGTTATATAGTTATACAATCATATAACACAAATCCCTGGGGTTTTATCAGTTTTTCAAAAAGACTGACTGAATCCAAGAGCAACTTGCTTCAATTTGAAACCCTCCCAGGGAGCCTGTGCCTCCACAGGACTCTGCTGGGGCCCCCACTACTAAGTGCTGGGCACAGCTGCCTGGTTCAGGTGATTTCTGACCCCATCTCTTCCCATGACCAGCAAATGGATATTCCAGTTCTTTGCACACTCCTTCATAATTTCTCTCTATTCCTTCTAGCAGTTTTCCTTCCATTTTCAGCCTCCTGGGCATTTGTGACACAGTTTCTCTGGTTGCACTTCTTAGCCATTAACTTCTTACACCTCCATCCAGTTCAAGCCCCATTTCCCATCACCTGGTTGCATGAGAGTGTTGTTTATACAGGGGTGGATCAGCTGTACTGGGGTCCCCCTGCCTTGGCCATGCCTGTTGTGCACCTGGCAGACAACCAAGCCTCAGCCTTCCCTGCATTCAGCCTACCAAATTCTGCAGCTCTGCACAGCCTCTCTTCTCCAGCTGCCACATTAACAGAGGGCAGTAAATGAGGTTTGGACTATGTGCAGCATCTTATAAATGTCAAGTGTCTTCCATTAAAAATCCACCCCATTGTTCATTGCTCGGGGCTTGGGGGGATCACAGCAGGAGAATCATGTGGTGATTCATGCCAAGCCATGCAGAGAGTAGCAATAGTACTGATAGCACTTTATTCACATTTACAAATGAAAGACCAAATGTGGTTTTTATTGATTTCCCTATTTAGTGGAAGATGCTCTTCAAAGTCACTGCAGCTTGGTGCTGAAAGCTTTGACAGAAAAAAGCCAAATGGAGCAGGCACTGCTGGAGATGGAGAGGAGACTTGCAGCCGTAAGTGAAGAAATTAATCTTTTATTCTGAATCCTCAAACTGAATTTTTCCAGCTTCTTCAAAATACTGACTGAATATTAAATTGCCTTTGAATGGTGGATTATAAAGCAGACTGCTCCTGTTATAATGAAAGGGGAAAGACATATTAAAAAGCTAATTCTAGGCCAGCTACTGACAGAGGCTTACCCAAGCTAACAGTGCTGTAAGCTCTGACAGAGCCTTGGTCGGTAAGAGAAGAAGCCAACAGTGCCTTGTTGTGGCAGGCTGTGATGGAGCACTCTCTGCTTCCTCACCTGACACATGCCTTTGCTGGAGACATGGTGCAGTGCATGCCTGTGAGGGGAGAGCACCTTGTCCCTCAGCACCTTGTCCCTTCAGCCAGGTGTGTCACGGGGAGAGGAAAAAAGACGTGAAAAGGAAACAAGTGGATGTGAGCGACACAAGAATGAACTGTCAGAGACCTCCTGATCAGGGCTGGCTTCTCCAAAGGCCCTGCTGCAGGAATTGCTTTTGGCAAGGATGTGTCACACCAGCACATGAGAAGGCAGTGCTCCCAGGAGAGGGGGCACACTCTGGGTTAGGGGGATGCTCCAGTCCCAAAACTCTCACCTTTGTGGGAGAGTTTGAGGATATCTATTACACAAGAAGATGCAAATTGCTAATCTTCAGGTCAATACCAAACTGACACATAGTACCTAAAATTTCCTTACTATTGTGCCTTTTTGTGTGTTTTTTACTGCTTCTGCTCTGCTTTCTGCTTCCCCAGAAAGATGCTGAGATTTTGGATATGAAATCCAGTATGCAGCTGCTGAAGGAAGGTCTGGAGTCCCTGCCAGCCCAGCTGAATGACCAGTTCCTGAAATCGTGTAAAGAACTTGGCTTCCTGACGCCGTGTAATGCCTCAGCTGGGCAGCACACGCTTGTGTCTGGTGCCAGCCTGGCCCCTCACACGACAGATAAATCTTCCCAGACCTCCCCTGGGCCGTGCCAGTACTGTGTCCTGAGTGAGGAGCACCTGCACAAGCCATGCTGCCCAGGCAGGGGAGTTTGCAGCTGTTCAGGCTGGTCTTATTTCCCCTGTGTGACAGTGGGACAGCAACACAGAGCCTCCCCTGGAGGGAACCAGCTCACTGGAAATGGCACATCTAAGGGTGACCTAAACCCAGCCTCAGAGGACAAAGCCAGCCCCATTGCTACAGCAGCCTGTGGCACAGCAAACACCTTTTTGCAGGAGGTGAAATGCAGCTTGGAGACACAGAGCTGTGCTGCCCATCCTTGCATGTGCTGGGCTGGCAGTCACTTTTTGGGGAGTAGTCAGAAGAAACAGTGTCCTGTACTACTGGAAGGGCCTCTACGAACCCCCCTGAGGAAGGTGTTCAGGAGAGGCACTCAGGGGTTTAAACCCCTGACACCATCACAGCAGCAGCAGCCTCAAGTTTGCCACCATTCTACACAGAAAGCTACACCTGGGCAAAGACACAGCAACTGGCCCACAAACCATGAGGTGGAGAAGGCAGCTGTAGGGAACAAAACAAAACTGAGTCCAGGAAGGATGTCCTGGAAAAGAGCAATAAGGAGAAAGACAACACACTCCACCAAGAGGAAAGGTGAACGCTCTGGATGTGCTGACAGTGGGCTGAAGCAGAGGAAGGCAACTGGGATTATTGACTTTGAAAGCTCCAGAAAAAATACCCCTCACAGCTACTTGGTTGATCTCAATTCAGAAAACTCTGACCTGGTTTTTGCAGCTCCCCATCAGCAGATCCTCAGCAGTCCTAAGATGGGGTTTACAAAGAATTTCACACCAGTGCCACACTCTGATAAAAGCTTGCAACAACCTGAAGGCAAAAGAAAGAGAAGTCCTGAAATTAAAAAAACAATGAATGTTTCCAGTGTACAAAGGTATCTCCTGGATTCCTCTCCCGAGGAGAATGTACTCTCCCTGTGTAGCACAACAGGTGTAAAGCAAATGAGCTACTTCAGCCGCCAAAGTCCCTCAAGCTCCAAGAAACCACACCCTGTCAATCCACAGGCACAGCAGAAAACAGCCTGTTGCTCTTTACTGTTAGATAGTGATTCTTCTGATTGAAGGGGTTTGTTTCATGCTCAGAGCCCTTAGTGCAGAATGACCATTTCAGCTGCAGTTTATTCCTCTAGGTGTGTTACTGGCATAGTCAGAGGCAAGACTCAGGCCTGCATGGTTGAAAGTGCTATTGCCCAGTTGGAGATATTGTAAGGGACTAAGCAGGGCTCTCCCCTGGCTTGGAAAGCTGAAGGGATCTGTGCTGCTTTACTTCCCTGCTCCCAGCAGAAATGCCATGGGCTTGAGTTACACATTTACACAGCAGTGAAGTACCTGACATTCCCAGGGAGGAGAGGGCAGGCAGAGCAGTCTGTCAGCTCAGTCAGATTTGGCACCGAGGTCTACTGGAAGTTCCTCAGCTAGATTGATACAATGCTATCTCTGTGGCCCGAGGCTTCACTCTGTTTCTCACTCCTAGTATCTCTGTTGGTTTGCTATGTAAAAGTTCAGGTTTTTAGTAGAGTAGTATTGTTCTGGTTGATTTCAATCAGGTTCAGATTTGTCTCAGGAGTTGTTTGTGAATGTTTGGCAGGAAGAGGTTTAACTGAGGAAAACCAAACCCCAGCATCTCAGGTTTGTCCAGTACTGTATCTCTTCTCCTTACAGGCTGAAATTCCTCAGTTTCAGAGATTCCAGGAAGTTATTTTGTTTCTACTTCATTTGTCTTTTGTATCTCTTGGCTGATTAAAGAATTCTCCAACATACCCTTTTCAAGGCCAGTGGTTCTCAGAAACCAAAGATACAACAGGCAGATCCAGCAGATGAGATGTCTGGACAGTCCCAGTTCCCACAGAGCAACTCTCTTCAGGGTGCCCAGCTGGGACTGTGGGCAGCTCCCACTGCTTTGGGCATTGGTGTCACGTTTGATTTTTGATCTGAAATGTTACCAGCAAAAGAAACATTTTGGTGTTGACAAAACCAGAATGCCACAAATTCAAATTATCCAGCTATGCCATGGAAAATGGCTGTGATCCCTTTCTTCTGGCTTTAATAAACTCATCTTCACCAGAGCCCAGTGTCTCTATGTTGGGTTGGGTTTTTTTTTTTTCTTTTTTTTTTTTTGTTTTGTTTTTTTGGGAGAGGTAGAGTCCTGTTCCAGCAGGAGAACAGGCAGCTGTTCTTTAGCTGTTTAACTCCCCTGGATCCTGGAATCGGGAGGATTCTTTTTTTAGCTCCTCTCTGGTGTTTAAGGACAGAAACCTTCGCCCTTGCACCTTAACATTGGTCCAGTGATGTTAATTAACAAGGAGAAGGGGGGGTGGGGGGGATAGTTAGATATGGGGAGCCCCCAGAGCCTTGGGACGCCCCTGTCAGTGCAGGGGGTTGGTGATGGCTGCCGGCAGGAGTGGCTGTTATTTACATTGCCCTTGTTTACCCGCCCCCCCCCCCCCAGCAGCCCCAGCACGCTGGGCAAAACCTGTTTGGTGGGCTTGCCACTCCGTGTGCCTTGGAATTAGCAAGGACTGGTGCAGGTCTCCGTGCAGCCCCTGGTGTGGATGCTGGGAGCTCGGCAGCACATGGCTGAGCTTGGAGGGACCTCTGGAGGTGTCTGCTGCAAGCCCCTGTGCAGAGGCAGAGCAGGGACTGGCTCTTTGGCATGCTGAGACGGAGCATCAGTGCCGTGGGGTGCAATGCAGGGCTGCCCTGGGGACCCTGCAGCTCCTTGCCACAAGCAGACACTGGAGCACAGGGCAAAACAAAATCCCTGGAGATGGAGGAGTAACAGCAGGAGCAGCAGCAATGCCTCCCCTTGCACAGGACAACCTCCCTGGTGCATGGGACGAAGCCCCAGCATAACACCCTGGCCCCCACAGTCCCCCTGTCTATTCCCACTCAGGGTCTCCTCCAGGGTTTCAGCTGCCAACAAGGGCGTTTGTCCCAGTATGGCTGTGAGGATGGCAGCTCCTCTCCCAGCCTTGCTGGACAAAAGTGGAAGTGTGTGTGCTGCATGGCAGTGGATTTCCAAGATAATCTGCTTGCACCCTGGTGGAGCTGGTCCTGCCTCCCGGCCGGTACTCCCAACTCACTGTCACTGGCTCCTTGCTGGGTCAGCCATGCCCCAGGTATGTGTGATTTCTCCTGCCCTTTGTGTCCATGGAGCTGCCATACCAGTGTTTGTGAGGGGCTTGTCCCAACCTTCAACCAGGGAAGGTGCCAGGGTGGTTCCTCCTGCAGCATAGCCAAGAAGAACTGTGGAGGGCACAGGGCAGAACCATAAAACACAAACAATGGTCAGGAAAAAAGCAAAGCTGGGTTCCAGTCTGAGGGCATTTAATTGGGGCCATTTTCTCTGAAACTCTGAAACTGGAGTTTGGAACCTTTCTTGGGGGAGAACAGTGATCAGAAGCCTGTGACACCTAGGTGGCCCTGGGCACAGGGGTTGAGAGAACTGGATGGTGCATCCTCCACCCAGTTGTGCAGGCAGCAGGCACGTGGCTGCTGCAGCAGCACAGAGCAGGGGCTCAGCTTTTCATCTGCCAGTGAGTCACTTGGCAGAGGAGGAAACCTCTGACAGCACCGAGGATGTGGAGGTGGCTGCTGTGCCCCTGCCTGGTGCTGAAGGTTCTCCAATGACTGTGGCATAGAGGGCACAGCCAGCTCCCTTCCCACAGTGCCACTGCACACCCAGCACTGCAGCTGCACCTTCCTCAGGGTGAGACCATCCAGCTGCAGTGGTGCCCAGTGCTGGCAGTGCATGGTGCAGGGCAGGATCACCTGCATTCTCCCCCGTGTGGCCTCCCCAGAGGTGCCTGCCCTGCCTGCCTTCTGGGGCCCAGTGTGCCCAAATTGCCCAAATTCCCGGACCCTGCACTCAGCTGGCTGCCACAGCCTCTATACCCCACAGAGGAGGGGATCAGGGACCAGAAAAGCTTCATGTGCTAGTGGTGAACACAGTGCCCTGGGAATGGAGAGGTGGCAGGGAGCGGGAGTGGGACACTGTGTGCTACTGCCAAGACACAGGTGCTGTCATGGGGACCTGAGGTGCCACATGTACCTGCTGGCCTGGCGAGAGAGGAGCGATGGTGATGACAGGACTTTGCCAAGGCTTTGGTGGCTCAGGCACTGCTGAGGTGCAGGCAGGGAGGAGCAGGGGTGCAGGCAGGGAGCTGGAGTGCAGGTTTCACCCTGCAGGATGGAGTCCTGAGCTGATGGGACTTTTTGACGCTGTGGCCGTACCATTGCCAGCTCAAGCCCGGGCAGGGTGGGCAGTTTTCCAGCCGGACAATTAAGCAGATTAACCAATTACCTGAACCTTGGCTGGGCCCCACATCCCAGTGGCTGCCAGGGTGCTGCATATCCTTGCTGTGCTTTTGAGAGACAAGTGTGGGGCAGGTGTGGGGCAGGGCCCCCTCAGACCTTCCTCAGGACCCTGATAGTGGGTCCGACTGCCCTCTCCTTCCACCTACCCCCGGCGGCCGCGGGATCAGCCTCGGCCGAGCAGCCCTGCCTGCCCCGCGGGCAGCATCCCCCGTCCGCCGCCCCGCCGCGTCCTGACCCCCGGAACCTGCCCCGGTGCCCCCCCCGGAATCCACGTCCCGGAGGAGCTGCGCCACGGGAGCCCACCCGAACCTGCCCCGAGCTGAGCTGAGCCCCACGGACCCGCTCTCCCCCGTGGCCGGCCCTGCGGATCCCGTCCCGGCGGCGGCCCCGGCCGTGCCCCGCGCCCCCCCTCCCGGTGCGGGCGGGCTCCCGTGCGGGTGCCCGCGGCTCGGGGCGGCGCGTGACCGGCTGCCGCTGCCGCCGCCGCCCGCTCCGCCGCAGAGCCCGGCCCGCCCGCACCGGCACCGGCACCGGCAGGTCAGCGCGGGGGGCTGCGGCTCCCGGGGCACCAGTTCTGGGGCCGCCAGTGCTGCGGCGGGCGGCGGGAGGGGGCTGGCGGCACCGCGGCCCGCGCACCGCGCACCGGGCACGGAGCGGAGGGGCCGGCCCGGCGCGCTGCGGGTGGGGTCGGCGGGATGCGGCGGCCGCACCGGCCCCGCTGTGGTCCCGCACCGGCCGCGGCCCGACTCCGCTGCGCAGCCCCGCCGGTAATCCGCACCGCGCCGCGGGGCCGCCGCCGCAGCACCCTGGCGGTCCCGGCCCCGTTCCCGGCCCGGCGGGTCTGAGCCGTGTGCGGCGGCAGCGAGGGGCTCCGGGCCGAGCATCCCCGCCGGGATGCGGCCGGGACGCGCCAAGGTGAACGGTGCGCGGCGGAGCGGGGCCGCCGGCGGCGGGGACAGCGGGCGAGGACACTGGGGATGGAGAACCGGGGAGGGGACACCGAGAGGGACGCCAGGACTGAGCACCGGGGAGGGCACATTAAGGATGGAAAGGGACACCGGGGTCGGGGCCACTAAGCACCAAGGACCACCCACACCGGAGACACCGGGATGGGGAACACCAGGGGACACTGGGAAAGGGAAGACTGGGAATGGGGTCACTTGGGACGGGGACAGCTGGGAACAGAGCCCAGGGTTAGCCGGGAAGGGACAGCCAAGACACTGTCTCTCTCCCTGGGCAGTGGTGGCCAAGGGCACAGCAGCATCACGGCCACTGCACGAGTTAACCCGGGCATCTGCCGCGGATCCTGGCTCACCACATCCCCATTCCCACAGGGTCGACTCGGTACTCACCATGGCTGCAGCACAGCTCGTCACCTGGGGGATGCTCCTGGCCACCGGGGTCCCCGCCAAAGCCCAGGGGGTGCTGCTGGCAGGGCTGTCCTTCGGTGGGGACCCCTTGCACAGGGGACAGCAGTGGCCAGGCCCATCCCCTGCCTGGGAGGCATCGGGGGAGCCCAGCGGTGCTGGGGCCCCAAGGAGTGAGCACTGGGGGGTCAAGCACCCCGTGCACTGGTCCCCACATCTGCAGGCAGGGGATGGCACCAGGGCACCCCTGGAGATGGAAACCACTATGACAGGTGCTGATAGCAAGATCTGGAGGGACGGCAGCACAGTCCCGGCTGTGACAGAGGAGCCGCTTGTTGCCTGGCGAGGGCACGAAGCTGAAGTCCAGGACAGGCCCCTGCCCCACGGCTCTGCACTGGGTACGCCGAGCCCTGAGGTGCCCACGGACAGAGGGGCAGACTCTTCAGGGCCACCCTGGGCCGGGCAGGGCCTCTCCCTGTCCAGGGACAGTGTCTCCAAGACAGCCAGCACCCCCAGCCCTCAGCCAGCCGCACCCACCACTGCCCTGGACCCCACGCTGACGGCAGGGATGAGGACAGCAGATGCCCACGCAGGGGGACACACAGCGGTCCCGGGCCTCTCTCAGGATGCCAAACTCACTTCAGCCAGCAGCCAGTCGGTCCCACCCGGCACAGCCCCTGTCTCTGATCCTGGAGGAACAGGGCCAGCCTGGGGTCCCCATGCCAGCCCTGGCTCTGTGCAGCTGGTGGGCAGCTGGGGGGACACGGGAGGGCCCCCCAGCCCCTCCCCGGCTCTGCCCAGCTCTGCCCCACGGCTGCGCCACACTGCCCCGTCCTGGGGGCTGGCTGAGCCCTGGACTCGGGCGCTCCCGTCCCGCCAGCGCAGCACCCGGAGGGCCCCGCTCAGCCACGCCACCACCAGCCCTGGCGATGCAGGCCCCCGGACGGACCCTGGGACTACGGGGCAGCGGGGACCTCAGCCCGCCCCAGGGTCTGTCCCCACCACCGGCCCTGCGCCACCCCCCGCCTCCAGCACGGCCACCCCCGGTACCCCGAGCAGAGGTAGGAGCCAGCGCGGTGCGGGGGGACCCCTTGGCTTGGGAGGGACCAAGCCCCGCAGGTGTCAGCGCCCTGCTCTGCTCTTTCTCGCAGGGCTGCTGCCCGAGGAGGACGTCGGCTCCCCGCAGCAGGTCCGGGGCGCCGTGGGCCCTGTGAGCGTCCCAAATGCCACCCAAACGACCCCACAGCCAACGGCACATCCCACCACAGGGACGCTCGGGATAAGGCACCCAGGTGATACAGGGCTGCGTCCAAGCCCATCCGTTCTGCAGACGCTGTGGGAGCCCATCCCTGGGGCGTCGGGGCTGGCGGGGGGATGGCAGCTATCTTGGGCTGCCCAGCCGGGACACAGTGACACCTTCAATCAGGATTGCCACCTGACAGCGGCCCTAATCTACTCCTGCCCGCAGGGATTAGCGCTAAATGCTCGGTGGGTGGGGGCTTCCCCAAGGGGGTGGGGGACGTGACCAGGGTTGTGCCACCCCTTGCACTGCGCGTCCTAAAAGAAAAGGGAGGCACCGGTGCGCAAAGCCCCAGCCAGCACAGGGCATCCCCCGCTGCAGTGTCGGGGTGCCACACTTGATGCAGCCCAGTGCGGGGTGCAGATGTGGCCCGAGTGGCACCAAGCCCCCCACTTCCCCGACTGTTCTCCTCCTTCCTACCTGCAGACACGCCGGGGACGCAGCCCGCAGCCTCCAGCACTGCGGCCCCCTCGGCCACGTGGCGACGGGCAGGGACGACGCCTCAGCCGGTGCCCCGGGATCCATCATCGCCGCAGCCACAGCCCACGGTCCGTGCCCCGCCGGCGCTGGGAGCCAACGCGAGCGGGCTGCGCTGGGCCGAGCTGCAGCGCCAGCTGGGCTTCTCCTGGGAGGCCCACGTCTATGGACTGGCTGCCGTGTTCCTGCTGCTGGCGCTGGGCTGCCTGGCTGGGCTGGCGGGGACAGCCATCCTGCGGCCCCCACACCTCCTCCACGTTGTGGGGGTCCACGGGCTGCTGCTAGCCGCCTGCCTGCTGCGGGCCATCTTCCTGCTGCTGGATCCCTACGGGGCACGGGGCCGCCTGCCCACTGCGGCGCTGCTGCTGCTCAACACGGCCCCTTTCCCCCTGCTGCTCGCCGCCTTTGCCCTCCTGCTCCAGCGGCTGCAGCGCCTGGCCCAGCTTCAGCTGCTGCCGTCCCGGCTGCGGGGGCTGCCGGCGCTGGGGGCTGCTGCGGCCCTGCAGGGTGCGGTGATGGGCGCCGCCGACCTGCTGCCGCCTCGGCTGGGGCTCACGGCCGCGCTGGGGCTGCAGGCGCTGGGCTGCGGGGCGGGGGCTCTGCTGCTGCTGGGGGGGCTCTGGGGGTGCTGGCGGGCGCTGCGGGCGCCCTGCGAGGGGCCGGGGCCGCAGCCGGGGGCGCGGGCGCTGCTGGCGGCGGCGGTGGCGGGGCTGCCGGTCTGCGGGCTGCAGCTCTTCAGCGCTGTGTGGCTGCGAGCAGTGCTGGGGCCCCAGGGGCGCTTCTCCCGGCCCAGCTGGGCGGCACAGCTCTGGCTGCGGATCGGCGAGCTGGGCACGGCCCTGGCGCTGCTGGCGGCCGCCGCCGAGCCCGTGTGCTGCCGGTGCCGCCGCCGGAGCCCCGCCGGCCACTCCTGCTGGGCCAAGGCACTGCGGTACTTCTGCGCCGGCCGCAAAGCTGAGGCACCCGAATACCCCAACAACTGCTACGACTGGGCCGGCGGCGGCACCGGCGGCAGCGGCGCGGAGCGGACACCAGCCAACGACATCTCCAAGAACCTCATCCGCAACCCGGCGGAGCAGCTGCCGCTGCGGGCTCTGAAGGACAGCAACGAGGTCTGGGCAGCCGGCACCGGGATGCCGGGGCTCAGCCCCAAGTGCCCCAACATGCTGGCCGCCCGCTCCTGCGCCGCCTTCGAGCAGGGCTCCTCGCCCTCCCTGGGGGAGCTCATCTTCCGCCCGCCGTCCCCCATCGACCTGCGCCGCAGCATCGACCAGGCGCTCTGCCGCCGCCACCTCCTGCACGACGGCCTCTTCGGCCGGGCCCGCCGCGGCTCCGGCTCCTCGCTGCACGGCTCCCCTGCCCCCGACAAGACCCCCAGTCTGGGGCGTATGGTGCGCTGCAGCTCGCTCACGGAGCTGCCCGGCCCCCGCCAGCCCCACGGCACCATCACTGTCACCGTCACCGCCTCGGCCAGCTCGCTGGAGAGCAGCTCGCTGAAGATCAGCTGGAACCCCTGGCGCCACGGGCTGTCCTCGCCCGACAGCCTGCCCCTGGACGAGGCGCCCAGCAGGGCCCCGCTCCTGGTGCCCGCCGGAGCCCCCGGCTGCGAGCGGGAGGGTCCCCGCGCCTTCCCAGCCCTCGGCAAGGCGCTGGACTCCCGCAGCCTCTCCAGCGACACCATTGAGCTCTGAGCCCGGGACAGGCAGAGACTGAGGGCGCAGAAGGACGATGCGAGAGTGAGGACACTGTGAGGGTGCAGGGGTCTGATCCTGCGCCCCTGTAGGGCCGGGCAGGGGCAGTTCCATTTGTGCCAAACGAGAGAAATAAAGAGTTTATGCGGGGAGGAGACGGTCCTGTTGGCATGTGAAAGCGGTGGTGGGCAGCAGCACCCCCAATCCCCACCAATTCCTAGCCTGAGAGCCAAGCTGGGTGTGCAGAGCTTTATTTCCTGAGATATGGACACACGGACAGATGGGCACACCCCGACGGACAAACCACGGACAAATGCAACGGCCACACTCATGCATCCAGCAGGGCCCCCTCACCAGCACAGCACCCTGCCAGCAGCGAGGGGCCCCCGGCCCCCAGCCTGGGAGGGGAGATGGGCTCTGCCCAGGGATGGGGGGCAGCTCTCCCAGCCGCACAGCTCAGGGCATGGGGGGACCCAGCCCCCCACTCTCCCACAGGGAATAGTGTCATGGGAGGGGAGTCCTACAGGGCCAGGAGCCCCAGCCTGGGGGCAGACAGCAGGTTCCCTCCCTCACCTGCCCCTCCACCCCCTCACCTGTCACAATGCCCGGCCTCTCCTCCAGAGCACGAGGAGCTGGGGGCAGCATGCTGTGCCCCCCACACGATGCTGCACTGCCTGGCATCACCCCTCCATCCAGAGGGGGCTGTGTGGGAGCCCCCAGGATCAGGTACTCCTGGCTCATTCTGCAGGGACAGGGAAAACAAGACCCTATGCTAAGGGGGGGCTGGGGGACGCATGCAGGGCACAGCATCATCTACAGGATGCAGCCTTGGCAGCCAGCCCTGCTTGGGGGAGGCCCTGCACCCCAAGCTGAGTCTGCCCCTCTGCTTGTGCCCAGCAGCTCCAGAGCTATCTGCCCTTCATGAAGCCATCGAGGACACGGTCACTGCGGTCAGAGAGCCAGTAGCCAGCCATGGCAGCCACGGCGCCAATGAAGATGGCGGTGAAGACCATGTCACCCTTGGCAGCCAGCGTGGCGAGGGCACAGATCATCACACCAAAGAACATCTGCTGCAGCACCACCACCTCGTCATCAGTCACGTCATCAAAGAAGCCCTTCTCTGGGGCATCTGCATGGACAACACTCGTGGGAGGGCACAGCTGACCAGCAAGAGTCCCCCCCCATGTCCCACACCCCCTGCCCAATGTCCCCCTGCACTGCGTTAGGCCATACCAGGGGGCTTGTCCTCCACGCACTGCCCGTCTCGGCGGACGTGGCCTTGGGCACAGACGCACCGGTAGCTGCCCTCTGTGTTCTCACACACCTCCTGCACCCCTGTGCACACTGGCTCCTCGGCACTGGCACACTCATCCACATCTGGGGGGAGAGCCAGGGGTCAGGCAGGGCTTGGGCAGTGAAGAGGGGGCAGTATGGCCCCCCAGTCCATGGGAGGCACTCACCCAGACACTTGGCTCCGTCCCGCCAGTAGCCCTTGTTGCATTTCTTACAGCGAGCCGGCCCGGCGCCCATGCAGCCGATGCAAGCCGTGGAGCAGTCTGCCTCAGAGAATGGAGCCAGGGTTGCTGCCAGAGCTCCTTCCCTTCCCAGCCCAGCCAGGGTCGGTGCCAAGCAGGGAAGAGACACCTGCACAAAAACCCCCTTCCCTCTGACCTCGGCACTCGTAGGAGCCCTCTGTGTTGACGCAGTACTGGTTGGCTCGGCAGTGCGCCATCTCTGTGCCACACTCATCTATATCTGCAGGAGAGATGGGGATAGCCCTGCTGAGCCTCAGCTCTGGGGACACAGCCCCCACGGCCCTGAGCTCACCCCTGGCCTTCACTCACCGATGCAGCGGTGCTCATGCAGCACCCAGCCCCTCTTGCAGCGAAGGCAGCTGGAGTCCTCGGGACCCGTGCAGCGCCCGCACGCCTGGTAGCACTCTGTGGGCAGGGACAGATACGTGGACACGGGCAGGGGGGAGCTGCCTGTACCCAGGCTGTTCAGCACCGGCAGAGCCCCCACCTACCAGCACACACGAGGTGGCTCTTGTTCCGTGAGGCCTCATAGTAGCCATCCCCGCACTCGGCGCAGAAGGGGCCGCCGTAGCCGGGGCTGCAGACGCAGAGGCCGGTGCCGCGGCGCGTGCCGTCACCATCGCAGCGCCCGTTGCCGCTGCAGGGCTGCCGGGGCCCGCCCGCACAGGCTGCACGGGAGAGACCAGCTGGCACAGAGGGCAGCAGCCAGGGGAGCCCCTCTGCCCCACCAGCACCCCACTCACCCCACAGTTACTCACAACGGCAGTCCGGGCCATAGGTACCGGGCGGGCAGCAAAGCATCAGCTTGTCCACACACAGCCACTGGAAAAAGTCAGGGTGCTGCTGCTGCCTGGGGATGGGAAGATACAGCACTCAGCCCCCTGCCATCTACCTGTGCCCCTTGCCATCCCCCTGTCCCTGTCCCCAGGCTCACTCATGGAACCACCACTGCTCCACGTGCTCCTCGCTCCGCTCCAGCAGCTGGTGACAGGCGAAGTCCGAGGGGGCACAGACACCCTCCAGCACCTCCAGCAGACGGGTCTCGCTGCAGGGACACAAGCCAGTGTGGGTTACGACTTCTGCAGCAGCTGGGCTGCCCCAGCCCCTCACTGGGGTCACGTACCTGTGCTGGTACTTGGACAGCTTCTCCTCCTCCCAGGCTGTGTTACCCCCACCGAAGCCTTCATGCTCTGTCCGCTCCAGGCCCTGGGTGCATGCGGGAGTGGCAGTGCAGGCATGGAAACCCCCCCCAATAACCTCTCCATCCGTAGGGTTCCACAGGGCACATCACCTGCAGCGACCTGCCACCCTCTCCCCTCCCCAGAGCCCAGTCCTTGTGCCCCTGGGAACGCCGTAGGAGTGCCTTCACTTCACCACTGTCCCCCGCAAACCACCCCTCCATCGGGCCCTGTCACCACCCTTATCCCCCCGGTCTGTGATTCCTCTGGGCCCCCCAACATCACCCCACCCAGGACCCCCTTGACCCCGCTCACTGTCACCTCCAGGCCGTGTCCCCCACGTCTACCACCCGTGGGCCCCTCCCGTCACTGTCCCCTGGCCCCCAGCTCCCCCCCGAAGCAGCGGCTGTGTCAGCCCACACCCCTCGGTGCCGTTGCCCCCCGTGTGCCCCCTCGCGGCCTCCATCACTCCTGTGCCCCCCCGGCGCGCACCCTGATGAAGCTGTCGGCGAGGCCGCGGCAGGCTCGGCACGGCTCGGCGCCGTCTCGGTGTGGGTCGGGGTCGGCGCGAACGGCCAGCAGGACCCCCCCGAGGAGGGCGGCCCCCAGGAGGGCCCCCCCCAGCCCGGGCCCCCCGCGCCGGGGCGAGCGCGGCAGCAGCGGCCCCATCGTGCGCCCGCCCCGCCCGCACCACGTGGGCCGCGCCCGCTGACTCAGCGCCGCCGCCCCCGCCAATGGCCGCGCGCCGCCGCCGCCCGCCCCCCGCTCCCAGCCAATCAGCGCCGCGCCCTGGGCCCGCCCACCCGCGCCTTAAAGGGGCCGCGCAAAGGCCCGGGACGGGGATGCGCGGACGGGCTGCAGTTGGTGACCCCGTACGGAGTGGGGCCGGCTGCCCGGAGCGCACCGTCCCGGGCCTCGCCTGGCCTGGGAGGGGCCCTCTAAATACCCCTCCCACCCCCAGCCAAACCAGGCGGGTTCACCTTTACCCCCTCCATTTAAGCTGATCCAGTTCCCTCCCACTGTGCCCAAATTTGCCCAGTTCCCCCTCATCTCACCCTAAACTGGTCCAGTTTGTTCTCACACTTTCCCCCAAACTGTCCCAGTTACCAATCATGCCCCAATGAGCTGGCCCACTTCCCCATCATCACCCCAAATTGGTCCAGTTCCCCATCCACCCTCCAACCAAAAAACCCTTCCCCTTCACACCCAAACAGCCCAGCCCCCTTCCTGCCCCTATACCTCCCCATCATCCCACTCCGTGCCATCCGAGTCCACCCCATCACCCCTTCCCAACCCATCCCAGTCCGTGCTGGGCTCAGAGCTGGACTCACACTCAGCAAAAGCACTGTCACCCTTTATTCTCCTACCGCCCGCTGCAGAGCCTCGGCCACGGCCGCCACGTGTGGCTCCAGACACCGGCCCCTATGCCGAGCTGGGCCCGCCAGCGCCTGCAAGAACCGCTCCATGTCGGTGGGCAGGGCGAAGGCAGGGGCTGCCCGCAGCGCTGGGGGCACTGCCGGCACCAGGGCCTCCAGCCGGGCCACCACGTAGTGCCCCTGGGCCACCGCCAACACCGGCATGGCGCAGGAGAGAGCCGCCGCAAACACCTCGCAGGGTGCCACAGCGGGGACATCGCCAGGGTCAGGGCTGTGCCGGGGCCCGAGGCTGCTTTCAGCGGCCCCGGACTCTGGCACAACCCCGGCCCCGGCGTCCCACTGCTGTGCAGCAGCCACAGCTGCCGGAGAGAGGAGGAGGATGATGGTGTCACTGTCACGCAGCGCCCGGTGGTGCTGGGCGTGCAGCCAGGGCAGTGGCCCCAGAGCTGCCACCCCGCTGCCACCTCCCGGCGCCGCCACCACCGCCAGCCCCAGTGAGTGCAGAGCTGCCATCAAGGCACACGCTGCCCGCTCCGCCACTGGCTCTGCTGCGTGCACCAGCAGGGCCCGCCGGCCTTGTAAAGGACCTGGGGGGGAGATCATCAGTGCCCGGATCCCTCTGGGCACCCTGTACCCAGCCTGTGGTGGGAGGCACCCGCGACAGGGGAGATCGTCCCCTGCCTCTGTCAGCCGAGCCCTGCAGCACCCCCTGTACCCAAGCTAAAGCACAGCCACAATGGGAAGCAGCTGAGACCACCACTGATGTGAGCCCCCCAGTCCCCTTGCCAAATCTTTTACCTACCCTAAGGGACAGGCATGGTGGGAGACAGGTTGCAATCTGCCCCCTCCCACCTCCCATAGGGTTCTCACCCTCTTCTCCCTCTTCTCGTTTCCTTACACCCCTAACTACCCTGTCAGGCAAGGAAACATGAACTAATCTGGGTGGAGGACCCCCACACTCTGTCCTCTGACCCCTCTGGGATAGGTACAGACTGCCCACTCCCCCCAAGGCCTCAGGCTCAACCCACACTCACCACTGGAGCCATAGCCAGCCCTCAGGGATTTCAGCCATCCTGCAGGGAGGAGAGGCAGTGAGGTCCCAGGAGAGGTCCCAGGCCAGGCACAGCCCCCAGAAGGGCACCACTCACCTTTCATGTCCTCCTTCTTCATCAAGAGCAGCAGCAGGAGACAGGCAGCTCCCAGCAGCACCCCCATCCACACCAGGGCCCAGCGGGTACGCAGGTCTGCAGGGCAGGGTCTGCATCCACCAACAGCCCCCAGCCCAGCACCCAACAAAGGTCTCCAGTGGCTCCACTGGGGGGTTTCCTCCCTCAGCCCTCCCTTATCCCTCCTCTCCCCCAGCATGGCTGTCAACACTCACACTTGTGCAGGGGACAGGCCCAGAGTGTAACCCCAGTTCTGTTCGATGGGTGCCACAGCTGTGGGGGACACAGGGACACGTCAGACACTGCCCAGTCCCTGCCCACAGCCCACAGCCCACTCACACTGACCTGCTGGCACTGCCCCCCTGCCACGTCCCGCTGCAGATCCTGCTCCAGCAGCCCAGGGTGCCCTGCTCCCTGCAGCAACAAAGCAGGTCAGACAGCAGTGCCACCACTGCTGGACACAGGGGTCCCTGTGCCACCAGTGCCACTGCTGCCAGGACATGGGGGTCCATTCCTCTTTACCCTGCTGGTGAAGCTGGCCAGGGGTGTGCAGGCACCCCTCTCCACGGCACACAGTGAGGCATTCCCCCCATGCTCCAGCAGCAGGAGGTCATCGGGGCGGCCGGGCAGCGCTCCTGGGAATGTGCCAGAGGGCTGGGTAGGTGTGAGGGGAGGCCAAGGAGGGGTCCCCCCCCTCAGCTGCACCCACAGGCTGCCACTACCCTCCCACCCCAGCAACACTCACGGTCCCGCAGGCACTGGGTCAGCCGGACCTGCCCACTGCTCCACACCTGCCCAGAGAGAGGATTAACAGTGCTTGAGGGTGATGTGGGGCTGCCCATGGGGCAGCTGTGGGGCAGAGTGGTGTCCTACCTGCACGCAGAGGTTGGGGTGTGGCCGCAGCCCTCTGAACTCCTGGGGTTCCTGTGAGTGCAAGGGATGCTCTGTAACTGTCACCAGCATCCTTCCCAAAGCCCCCAGCGCCCCACAGAGCCCCTCACCTTCCCCCGAGCAGGCTGCTGCAGGCCAGGCAGGGGTTGGCAGGGCCTGGAGGGCACTGGCTGCCAGCAGGGCACCAGCTCGGCCAGGAGGTCGCAGGGGGCTGAGAGGGAGCAGGTCAGCACCTGCCCCTCGATGTGCAGGACCAGCCGGCTCCGCGCCCACAGTCGCTCCCAGGCCTCGGCATCTGCAGCGGCACCAGGACAGGAGTGTCACTCCCTGTGGTGTCCCCTCAAGTCCCCCTGTGTCCCACCCCCTAAAACCCAGCCTCAGAGTGAAGGTACCATGCGAGAAGGGGCACAGGGTGGCCCGTGGTGGGTCCTGGGTTTCCGGCCAGACCTGTGAGTGGGGAAAAAGTCAAGAAAAGCATTCATGCTGTGATCTGGCCGGCCCCTTTGGGATGCCAGAGGGAGATATATGAAGCTTGGAGCCCCTCTTTAGAGGCCACTTATCCTGCCACCCCCACAGTGCCCGATCAGATGCCCACCTGCAGGCAGAGGCAAGGCAGCACCTCATCCGTGGGCAGGACATAGTTCATGGGACTGCTCTGCTACCAGCAACCAGATGTGGGTCACCCCGTGGCAAATGGCCACCAGCAGGGTCACCCAGGGGGATCTGCTCTCAGGGGACCCTCTCCCAGCACACTGCCTATAACATAGACACAGCTTCTCGGGAACGGGGAGGAGGGCAGAGACCGGAGAACAGACAGGGTGGAGGGTCAGGGAATGGGGTGCATACTCACCATGGTCACCACACGCCCTGGCACACTGGTGCCGTGGCTATGGTTGTGGTAGAGCCGGAGTGTGTAGCTGTGCCCTACTGCAGCCCCCTCCACCTCCACAACCACCTCCTTCTGCCCCGGGGAGACTCGCAGCCTGGGCACTGTGTGAGAGGAAGCTGAGGTCACCCCGCTCCTGGCTCTGCCCGCCCAGCACCATGGCATGGGGCATGGCACCCCAAGGGTCACTCTCACCCCTGGTGTCCACTGCCCGGCTCTCCCCAGGGGATGCAAACCGAGGCGGGGTGATGCCGGCACCTACCTTGGCACTGGGGGACAGCATCCTGTGCTGCGGGCCACGAACAGTCTGTGGGGACAGTGAATCAGTGGGCAGAGGGGCTGGGGCCACTGCAGGGGACCTGCCGGGGCTTACCTGGCACTCGCTGCTGCTGGCTCAGCCTCTGCCGGCCCCGTGACTTCATGTACGCTGAGATGTGCAGTTCGGAGCCCAGCGGCGCCTCGAAGCACCGGAAGATCACCCAGCCCTGGGCAGGAAAACCACCACTCCACTGCGGTGAGGCACCGGCACCGCCAGCACCCACCCCCCCTCCCTGGGGCACAGGAACGGGACCCCCATGCCACAGATATGTGCTGATCTCAGTGCCCACATCCCCAGTGCCCAGGGACTGACAGTGTGGGGACACTGACCCCGGTGCCCCACATCTACGTACCACGGTTCGGCCACGCAGTGCGGGGCCCAAGGGTGCCCAGACCTCCACGGCCACGCAGCGGGATGAGGCAAACGTGTGCCCAGAGAGCAGCAGCAGCCCAGTAACGTTGGGCTGGGACGGGGTGGCCCCAGTCGCTGGTGACCACTGTCCCCCATCACCGCTGTCCTCTGTCCCAGCAGTGCCCGGCTGCACGGAGAGGGGGGACTCGGCGGCGGTGCCGGTGGCCGGGGCCAAGGCCAGGCGCACCCGCGCCTCCAGGCAGGGCGCACAGGCCGTGGGCTCGGTGCAGCGCAGCGCCGGCTCCAGCCGCAGACGGGCCAGGGCCAGCTCCTGCCTGGGCCCCGGGGGCTCTGTCCCGCACAGCACATCGGTGTCTGGGGGGACACAGAGGGCAGTGTGGGGTGCAGTCCCCATGCCCCGGGTCGGTAGGGGCCATGGCAGGGTGATGCACTTACCCAAGAGGCGGCAGGTGAGGCCCTGGGGGAGGCAGGGGTGAGGCCGGCGGTGGTGCCAGGTGCCCGATGCCGGCGCGCTAGGGACACCAACCCACCTGGGAGCAGGCCAGGGTGTCCCGGGGATCCCCACGGCCACCCGCCGACCCCGCCACCAGCACCAGCAGGAGCTGCCCCAGTGCGTGCATGGTGGGGCCGGGGCCTCGGCGTGCCCCGGCCCCACGCCGGCTGGTCCCCGGCAGCCCTCTCCAGGCTCCACGGGCCCCACCGCCGCCGCCGGCTCCCGCTTCCTGCTCCGATCCCGGACACCCGGCTCCCTGCGTGGCGTCAGCAGCCGCCCTGGGTGGGGCCTGCTGCTCCCGACCGGCCGCGGAGGGCTCCGTGTCCCGCCACCCCTGCGGAGGGCTCGGGGCCCCACAGGGCTCCACGGCACGGGCACGGTGCCAGGCTGGCCCCAGGCAGCCGCCGCGGCTGTGGGACACGGTGTGGCAGCCGTGCCGGTACAGGCTGTGCCCAGCCGGGTGCATCCTCTTGCCCCTCCGTGCTGCAGAGAGCACTGGGCAGCCCCCGGTCCTCCAGGGCACCAAAGAATCTCCCCCGGTACACCACTGAGACAACAGGGCAGGGTGAAATGGCGCCTTTATTGCTTCCAATCCAGACCAAGTCCTGCTGGCGATGTCGAGGCAAAGAGCAGGGCCGGGCCGTGCCCAGCACCCGCCCCTCCAGCCACCTGTCCGTGGGCAGGGCAGGGAGCCTCCCCATCTCTCAGCTTCTTCCTGCACCACCCCAATTCCTCGGCTGTGCCGTCCAAAGGGGCTTCTACGGGCTCTCCTCTGGAGCAGGTCCCTGCATGGGAATAAAGCTGCCCCTGCTTGGGACAGCATCTCTGCTCCTGGCCACAGATGACAGCTGGATGCTCACTCCAGCCCCAGCAGCACACTCCATGACTGAGGCCAGTCCTGCTCGGACCCTCGCAGCCCCTCCCGGGGCACCCATGGGTGCCCCTCCTGCCGCTGCAGTGGGCACATGCTCTCCTGAGCCCTGCCTCTTCCTGGCAGAAGCTGTGCCCTCACCGGGGGGCTGCACCCAGCCCTGCACCCCCTGCGGCCATGCCCAGCTCAGGCCCAGCCTGGGCACTCAGGTGCCAGAAGCTGCCCCGGGGGGCCGGGGCGGGGAACTGCCCTCCCTGGCCCCCACGTCCAGCAGGCGGTGCAGGAGGGCCCCAGCCCTGCCCCAGCGGCAGTGCCGAGGGGCCGAGGGGCTGCCCCGCAGCGCCCCCAGCAGTCCGGGCAGCTGTCGGGGCAGGCGGTAGGTGGGCAGGGGCCGAAGGGGTCGGGGGACATCGCGGGGGCTGCAGAGCCGGCTGAAGTAGGCCAGGACCCACCCGCTGCCACGGCCCGCCGCCCCCAGCTCCCCGTGCAGGCAGGCCATGGCTGCCCCAAAAATGTCGTGGGCATCCCCGGGCGTGCCGTCGGCCATCCCGACCTGCCAGCGATGGAAGAGCCGGGCGCTGCCCCGGCTCCAGAGGAGCAGGACAGTGCCGCGCTGGCGGCCCACGCGGCCCCGCTGGGCGTAGAGCCAGGGCAGGGCGCCCGCCTGGCCCAGGCCACCCGCTTCCCACAGGTCCAGACGCACGTCACAGCCCAGCCCGGTGCGCAGCCGCTCGGCCAGGGCACACACCAGCCCCAGGTGCTCCTCGGAGTCGGGCGAGTACAGCAGCAGCACGGGGCGCCTGCCAGGGACACCTGCGGGGTGGAGGGGACAGCAGTGACAGCTCAGCTCCATGTGCTACTGGCATCCCCTGGGATCCAACAGCATCTGCCATCCACCACCCTGGGACCCCCTGCAGCCCAGGAACTGGCACCCCCTGGTACTCCAGCCCCTCCTGCCGTCCCTCTTGCAGCCCCCTTGGGTGCTCCTCACCATCATTTGGCCTCCAGGCACCACGGCAGTTGAGGAGCAGCACAGTCACCACCAGTCCCAGTGCCAGCACCAGCCCCAGCAGCCCGAAGTGCCTGCGGGAGACTGGGAGAGGGGCAGTAAAGGGGCTGTCTGCCCATTTCCACTGCCCCCTGAGTCCCCTGCAGGACTCCCTCTCACCATCGGGACAGAGCAGCTGCTTCCGAGCAAAATGCACGTCCGAGCGCCACACCTGGGGAAGGGGCTGGGTCAGAGGAGGACCATGTTGGGTCCCCCACAGCACAGATGCCTGCACAAGGGTCACCTTACCAGCATGCAGCTGCCCAGGACCTGCACTGGCAGCAGCAGCGCCAACTCCCCTGGAGCAGAGCCCTCTGGCTGCAAAGCACAAGGGCAGGGTCAGTGTGGGTCTGTCCCCACCATGTCCCCCCAGCCCTGCAGCACTCACCTGTGTGACAGTGTAGAGCGGGGCCTCGGGTTCACACTGCCCACCCCGGCGCTGGCACAGGGCTGCACTGAAGGCGGCAGGGATGCGGGAGGTGAGGTGCAGGTGCAGCTGGAGCCCCCAGACACTCACTGAGACATTCCAGGCAGTCTCTGCGGCCACCAGAGAGAGAGGGGAAGTTGCAGGATGCCCAGCAAGGTGAGGGGTGCAAGGGACCCCAGGGCAGGGCTTAGCCTAGGGCTGCCTCCCACTCATAGGACTCACCTGACTGGTGGGGACACTCCACATGGCTGCTATTCCTGTAGGAGAACTGAGGGGAGGTGGGATCAGCAAAGGGCAGGGTGAGCTGCCCTCACCCACCACAGCCCCCAGCCCCTTCTGAGATGGTGCCCACCCACCCACAGGGGCTTACTCGGAAGCAGAGCTGGGGGTGCACATCCACCTTGTCCAGTACATACATCTGGAACAAATGGAGAATGAGTCACAGTTACCATCTCTGACCCACACAGCCACAGTGCCCACCCACTGCCCTACAGAGACCCTGAGATCCAGTGACATGGTCCCACATCCTCTGACACCTCAAGATCAGGAGCCCTCACCTGCTCATCCTCACTGGCTGTGGAATTGGGGATGTCGTGACAGGGTGCAGCCTCATCTGCTGCCTCCCTCCAGCAGAGGGTGGCCCGTGGGTGCAGGGGGCAGCTGGCACTCAGCAGCATTGCCATCTGGTCCTTGCTGCTGGTGCTGAAGTCGTGGAAGTGCACCGAGGACCACAGCTCGGGGCCATCTGTGGGGCACCACATCGGTGGGGTGGGGAGACACCCAGGGACACCCCTGGGACTCTGCTCCCCTCCCCACAGGCACCAGGCACTCACAGGCATCTGGCCGGTCACGGAAGGGGCAGTGTTTGCTCCGTGGGCTGTCGTGGTGGGAGTAGGAGGCCTGGGGAGGCACAGCATGTTGGTCAGAGCAAGATATGCCCTATCCTCCCCATCTCATGCAAGGGCAAAGGGGTTCTGATGGCTGTAGGGGAGGGTAACCCACCTCAATGCACAGGCAGGGCACCAGGAACTCATACGGCAGTGAGATTTGGTGGCCTCCGGGCACCAGCACCTGCAACAAGGAGGGAGAATCAGCGGGCAGGGATTGTGTCCCCCAGTCTGGGACGGGGGTGTCGGGGGGCAGAGCCGCTACCTGCTGGTGGAAGGGCCGGGGCAGCTCCTCACACTCCAGGGCCAGCTGGTGGCACAGCCGCACCATGAGGGGGGGACCCGCGGGCACCCGCACCTCAATGGCCCGCAGCTCAGGGAGCCAAGCATGGGTAAAGACAGGCCCTGCAGAGCAGCCAGAGGGTCAGCTGGAACCGGCGTCCCCCCGGGACACCTCCCAAGCCCTTCAGTCTCACCGGGTGGCTCAGCGGTGACCGTATGGCTGCAGCTGAGGGCCAAGCCCCGATCCGGGATGGTGCGAAGGGAGACGAGGACTTGCCGCCCGCTCTCTGCCGGGAAGCAGTCGAACTGCACCTGCCACTGCGGGGAGCAAGGGCTCAGTGCGGGGTCCGGGCCTCGGTGTGCCCTGCTGCACCCCCAGCGCAGACTCACCGCGGAGCTGCCCGACACCCGGCGTCGCTGCCACACCTGCAGCCAGCCAGCCCGGTTGGAGCCCAGCTCCAGGAAGGTGAGGTGCAGTCCCCGGACACCGCCGAGCTCTGCGAGAAACCGGCGTGGGGCGCTGACATGGGTGGGGGCACTGGCTGTGTGTCCCCTGCCAGGGGATGCCACCCCCGGCCGTACCTGAGGCGGGGAGGGCCAGGCGCACCCGCAGGCAGGGCTGGCAGGGCTGCGCGGGCAGGCACAGCCGGGCACGGCTCAGCGACAGCGCGGGCGGCTCCAGCGGCGGCCCGGGGCGGGGAGGGCGGCGGCAGCGGGGGCGGCTCAGCGTCCTGTCGGCTGCAGGGGGAGAGCAGACGGGGGGCGGCCGTGCGCCGGGGGTCCCGCGGGCAGCAGGAGCCCCGGGCGCTGGGAGTGCTTGGAAAGAGGAAGAGCCCCGGGGAGAGCCGGGGAGGTGTAGTCGGAAGGGAGGTGCCCCGGGGATCGGGAGTCCTGACAAACCGGGAGCCTCGGTGATTCGAGTCCTCGGAAGCGGGAATCTTTGGGGGTCGGAAGTTCTGGGAAACAGGGAGCCCCGGAGATCCGGGTCTTTGGAAGCGGGGAGCCCCAGGAGCCAGGAAGTTTCGGGGACCAGGAGTCCTCGGAAGCGGGGAGCCCGGTACCCCGGAAACCTGGAGCGCCCCACCCTCGCCCTCCCATCCTCCCGGACCCAGTAGCCGCGGGCAGGGGAAGCCCCACAGTCCCGCCGCACCCCGAGCCGGTATGGCCGGGCAGGAGCAGCCCCGCGCTGACAGCCCTGCCCCGCCGCTACTCACCGGTGGCCCGGCACTCCTGCAAGCAAAGAGACGGGGTGAGCGCGGCGCCGCCCGCCCCCACCTTCCCCCGCCACCTCCCTTCCCCGGCGCTCACGAAGTTGGCGGAGACCCGCAGGCGGGTCACGGCGGCCCCGGTCCCGGACGGCAGCAGCAGCAGCGGCAGCAGCGCGGCGGTAGCGGCGAGCAGCGCCGGGCGCCCCATGGCCGAGCGCCGCCGCTCCCCGCCCCGCCCCGGGCCGGCCCCGCCGCATTCCTGCACCGGCACGTGCGGCCCCGCCGGCCCCCCCACCCCGCCGGGCGGCGCTTCCTGCGGCGCAGACACGCGTGGGAGAGCGGACGGTGCTTTATTTCCATAGAGCAACGCGCGGAGGAAGGGGCGCGCACCCCAGGGACCCTCCACGGCCCCGGCCCTCGGGGGTCTCCCCCGTGCATGCGAGCGCGGGGCCGTGGTGTGCCTCAGACACCCACCCGTGGTCCCCGGGGATCCCCAACCCACCGGAGCTGCGCCAGCGCTGCCCCACAGGACTGAACTGCAGAGCTTCAGCACCTCACGGAGCCCACCTATCCCCACTCATTTCTTCTTCTTCTCCTGCGTGCTAGTGAACCAGGAGTCCAGCAGCTTCTTGCTGTAGTAGAGTTGCCAGCCATGCACCTGCGCGGCCACCACCACCACCAGGTACATGACAGAGACGGCCGAGAAGCCGAAGATGAAGCGGTATGCTTTGCCGTGGCGGTACAGCTGCTGTGCCATGGGGAACATCTCCATGGCCCCATAGATGAGGGGAGCTATGGAGAAGAGGCCGGTGCTGATCATGGAGAGTACCAGGTAGCTGATGTTGTTGCGGGGGAAGGACAGGAGGCCCAGCAGGGAGGGCAGGATGCTGAGCAGGTAAGGATACTCCCACTGATAGGGCATGGCCACCTGGTCGTGGGGCAGCAGCTTGAGGTGCCCCACGACCATCTGGGCCAGGAGCAGCAGCCAGATGACCACATGCGTGTAGATCAGCTTCTTGATCTCCGACTTGAGCGTCACGCTGGGGAGAGAGTGCGGGGCCATCAGGGCCTGCTGGGGTCGCGTGTCCCCCCGGGATCCCGGGACAGGGGACACCTACCTCATCTGGTAGTGCGAGGCCACGCGCTCCCGGTGCTGGAAGTCGCTGCCGTCGGTGCCGGGGGCGCGGGGACCCCCGCGGGAGGCCATGGCGCTGTCCTGGGGAGACACCGCGTCAGGCGGGGCCGCCCTCCCCGCCCGCCTCCCCAGCGCAGCCCCGCCACAAGCCCCCCGGGCCTCCTTCCCACGGCGACAGCCCCGGGGCTCCCTCCCCGTGCCCGCCCTGCCCTCCGGGACATCCCCGCGGTGACCCCCCCGGGGCTGACACCCCCGGCCCGCCGCTCCCCGCCGCGCCGCACCTGCGGGCGGGACCCTCTGCCCGCGCTTCCGCTGCTCTATGGCCGCGGCCGCCGGCTCCGGATGCCGGGGGCACCGCTCGGCGCAGGCGCGGCCCCGCCGCCATGGCGGGCACCGGGAGCGTCGGCGCCGCCGCCGCCACAGCCGTGCGCGGGCTGGCGCGCCCGGGACCGGGAACGCGCGCCGCGGGGTCAGCGGGGCGCGGGGGTGGATATATGGGGTGGATACATGGGGTGCGATCATGTGCGGGGTGCGGGTGTACAGAAGTGCCTGTGTACCCCCGTGGGGTGCACGCCCACGGGTGTGCTGGCGCCTGGAGATGCACACGCGTGGGTACAGAGGGGTTATGAATTGGGGTTGTGGGGGGGTTGTGGGATTGGGGACGTACCTGTGGGGTCGCAGATGTGCGAACACAGAGGGGCCGGGAAGCGTGAGGGTGCAGACACACGTGGAGAGCAGGGCCGACAGTGGTGGGTGAGATTTATGGACACGCAGAGTGGGGTGCAGGGTGGGTGCTGAGGGCAGTCCCACCTGTGTCCCCCTGCCCACTCCATCCCCTGCAGGTGGAGGCGGCTGCTGGGCCCCAAGGAGACGCTGAGGCTGCTGGAGGGCTCCGTGGTGCACCGGGAAGGTACCTGCGACAGGGGAGAGTGGGGACAAGGGACACAGTAAGGGAGGTACATCCTGACCAGACTTCTCCCCACTAGGAGCCCTGCTGGCACTGAACAAGCCCCCTGGCCTCCCCGTTCTGGGTGAGTACAGCACAGCAATGGGGGTCTCCTGGCCTGGGGGTGTCTGTGTGGGGGCTCAGCGGGTGCTGACCTGCCAGCACCTCCGCAGGGCGTCCTGGGGACCTGAGCCTGGATGCGCTGCTGCCGGCACTGAGACAACGCCTGGGCCTCCCTGCTGAGCTCCACGTGGTGAAGGCTCCTGCCAGGTGTGGTAGGAGGGTCCAGGCTGGAGGTCCTGGGGTGGAGTTGGGGCTGCCTTTCCCCCTCCAGGTCTCAAGCAGCCGTGTCCCACAGGGAGTATTCTGGCCTTGTCCTCCTGTCCAGCTGCTACCATACCACTAAGAAGCTCCAACAGTTCTTCACCGATGCTCGTTGCAGAGGCCAGTACCCTGCCACGTATCGGTGAGTCCTTGGGACCCTGCCATGCTGGCATGGGAGTCCTGTCCCCTTCTCACCACCTTACCCTGCAGTGCCATCACCGTGGGAGTCCCGGCAGAGGTGGAGGGTGAAATCTCTGCAGGGCTGAGCTGGCAGCAGCAGGGGGACAGAGCCATGGTAAGGGGGTGCTGGTGGGCTGGGGGCACAGGGGATAGCCCAGGGAGTGCTGAGGGCTGTGGCTCTGCAGGTGGTGCCAGTCCCAGCCCCAGGACGCCGCAGCCTGGCCAGGAAGGATGTGAAGAGCACCCTGACACGCTACCGGGTGCTGAGTGCCGTGGGGGGCTGTGCCCTCCTCCAGCTCCAGCCCAGGACGGGTGAGTGGCCCCCAACACCTCCACCACCCCAGGCACCCTTCCTGACCCCTGCAATCTCACCTTGTCCCTGTTCCTCCCCAGCCTTCCCAGAACAGCTCCAGGTGCACCTGACGCTGCTGCTGTGCCCGGCCCTGGGTGACCACAAGCACTCCTCCCGCGTGGGCAGGGTGCTGGGAGTGCCCTTCTTCCTGAGCCCCGAGTCTGCCCCGACCCACACTCAGGTCCGTGGCCAGGCTGGGTGCTGGGTGGGGCTTTCAGCACAGCCTCAGTCATCCCACTGACCTGCCCATTCACATTGTAGGTCCTGGACGAGGAGTTGCTGTCCCAGCTGGGGCTTTCTCCACGGCAGCTCCATCGCCTCCCACTCCACATCCACCTGCAGGAGCTCGTGCTGCCTGAGGGCCCCCTCTGTGCCCCCCCACCACCGTACTTCCTGCACACTCTGCGCTGTCTGGGGCTGCCTGAGCACTAGGAGCCCTATAGTGCTGCCGTGGACACCCACTCCACCCTTCTGCTCTCTGCCACCCCATTAAAATCCCCCCCATTGCCTGGGTGGCCCAAGCACTCAGTTCTTTTCTTGGCACACAGAGGATGCATTTCTCCTGGCTGTGCCTCTGGGGGCACCAGCCCTGGTACCACTCTCTGCCTGCCCTGGTTCCAAGTGCTGGAGTGCAGCAGAGTCATCACCCAGCTCAGCTCTGTCTGGCAGGGGTGACCATAGGCAGATTTTCCTGCCTGCTCTCTGCCCTAGCAGCCCCAGTTCTCACCCACAGCCCCATCCCAGGGTCAGTCCTACCCCTCCCCACAGCTGTCACACACAGAAGGTCCGAGACAGACTCCTTATCACAGAATCATTTTAAAGCATGGGAGGAGCTGGGTACCACAACACAGCAGTGGGATCTCTTTGGGATCAGAGGCAGCCTTTGTTGGCTCAGCAAGGACAGGCAGGGTGCTGTCCACTCCTGGGGCTGTCTCAGTGCCCCAAGTCTTCTGCATCCCATTGGGAGCTGCTGTGTTCTTCTGCTCCAGGCACGGGGTCCTGGTGCTCTGTGCAGACTGAGGTTGTTGCGGGGGCTTGGCAGGAGGGAAGGAGTGTGCAGAACCTTGGGTATGCCAGGAGTTTCTGAGGGCTCCCCGGGGTGGTGGCATCGGCACCCAATCCAGGGGACAGCCACTGATCCGGGGCTGCTCAGGCAGGTGACTGAGCCGTGGCAGCCCCTGGCTCCAAGTAGGGGAGGCCCGAGACTTTGTTGGTGCTGGGAGGTCAGGGCTGGCGGAAGGGCAGCGGCTCTGTTGCTGCAGAGGAGGCAGCTTCTTTGTGGCTGCTCTGGGCTGTGTCCCCTGGGTGGTTCTGCCCGCTGGGGACACAGAGCCCTTGTAGGCACTGGGCACTGTGGTAGGAGATCGATGCCGGGCTCTCTGGGGCACCTGGGTGGTTCTGCGCCCTGGGGACAGGGAGAGCTTGGAGGCACTGGGCACCGTGGTAGGAGAAGGATGCCGTGCTCTCCGGAGCACCTGGGTGGTTCTGGCCCCTGGGGACAGGGAGAGCCTGGGGGCACTGGGCACAGAGGTGGAGAGATGACGCTGTGCTCGCTTGCGTGCATGGGTGGTTCTGGCCCTCGGGGACACATGGAGCCTGTGGGCACTGAGTGCAGTGGTGGAGAAATGGCGCTGGGCTCGCTTGGAGACACGGGCTTCTCTGGCCCTGGAGAACACAGGGTCCTGGAGAGTCCTGGGGGGCTGGTCCCAGGCTTGCTCTTGTTCTGGCTGGAGGCTCTTCAGGGAACAGCCTTTGACCAGCAGCTTCACACGTCCTGACAGAAGCCTGGGCACAGCTGCCTGCAGGGAGACAGCAGGTATTGGAGGGGCTCAGGGTGTCTGGGGGGTGTGTGGCCCCCATCCCCCCAGCCTACTTCCTTGTAGATGAGCTCAAACGCTCCAATGGAACATCTGGGGTTGTCCTTGCGGTCGAGCACGAGGCGTAGCGTGTCCCGCTGGACATTGGCACAGAGCTGTCGGGTCACTGCCGAGGAGGGGCTCATGGTGGGGCAGGAGTTGATCTCCAGCAGCCAGGGCTGGAGGTTCTCCCCAACAACGAAGTCGGCCCCATAGAGCTCGAAGTTGCCCTTGCGGAAGCGCACCCGGTCCCGGGCGCTGCGCAGAGCGTTCAGGATCGCCGCCTTCATGCCGGGCACCAGCACCTTGTGCCAAGCATCCGCCTGCCCCACCTGCGCCAGGTATTCCTGGAACTGCTGGTTTGACCAGATCTTGTCGGGGGGCACACGGGGGTCCTGCTCTGGTGACGTCTTGTACCACTTCTGGACGGAGACGTTGCAGAGGTGCCTGGCACTGGGGCAGGGAGAGCGGGGCTGGGTCAGGGGGTGCCGGGGTGCTGGGGTGTGGGGAGCCGGGGTGCTGGGGTGGGGCACTCACCGCTCCAGGTGGTGCAGGGAGAAGGGCCGCGAGCAGAAGCGCAGGTAGCAGTCTTGGTAGAACCAGACAGTCAGTGGCTTCCAGTCAGTCACAACAAACCACTGCCGGATGTCGAATTTGGTGCCGAAGATGGTCATCAGCCGCTCCACGTACTTCTGCACCACCCATCTGCCCACCTGCACCGAGGGTGCTGTGCAGCTCCATGCCAGCTGCAGCATCTCCTCCAGCCGTGTCATGCAGATGATGCCTGGGAAACAGGCATCATAGTGGGACCCCTCCTAAATGGGCACCTTCTGTGTGCTCCCCACTTCCCCCAGCCTTACCCCTGCCTTGGGATTCAGCACCAGGCTTGAGGATCCAGATGTTGAGCTTGCCCTCCATGTCAAGCTGGGGCAGCTTCTCTGCCAGGCTCTGCAGCAGGTTCTGGCACTGCTTCCGCTGCTGCCTGGTCAGCACCAGTCCTGCCCCCTCACTGTGGGGGGAAGGGGGCCTCAGCAGCAGCCCTGCCCTGGTGCCCCTGTCCCCCCATCCCAGGGGGATGTCCCCCCATCAGCACTCACTGTGCCACGCGGTAGTATTGCTGCAGGAAGTTGTCCCAGTCGATGCATGTCCTGCAGGGGGATGGGGTGTTCCTGTCAATGTCCTCGTGCTGCAGAACGCCCAGGTGCTCCTTGCAGACCTCCAGGGCTTCCTCCACCAGCTCAGGGTACAGGGGGGAGCCTGGCTGTGCTGTGGAATGCTTGGGGTGAGAGATGTGACTCCTATGCCAGCTTTGGGGACAGAGCCTCCCTGTGGGATGGGTGGCTTTGGGTGCATGGGGATGGCATTGGGAGCAGAACAGCCATGAGTTGGGCTAGTAGAAGGGAGTGGGGGATCCCAGGCCACAGCCATGAGCAGAGGCTGTGCCTCCAAGCTCAGCCATCAGTTGTCTCTAACTCTGTACTCTCTGCCATCATCTCCAGGCCTAGCTCCAGGTACTCACCTTCCCTACTGTTAGAGTTTGGGATCTGCTCAGTCCTCACTGGCCTGTCCCCAGCCTCCTCCAGGGCCAGTTTGAGCAGGCTACGTGCTGCTGTCAGGCGGAAATCCTCTGCAAGAGGGAGGCATCATCCCCAGCCAGTCCTGTGCAGGACACTGGGGCAGTGGGATCACAAGGAGGGACAGGAGGGCAACAGCCTTCAGCTCACCAATGAAAGCTTCTCGATCATCTCTGGTCCCCAGCCGGTAGCACCGGGGGAAGAAGGCGTTGGGGTCAGCTTTCTCAATCCACGGCAGGTTTTGTAGGCTGAGGCACAGCCCCTCCTGTTTAGAGGAAGTTGTCAGTCCCTACTGGACCCCATCCCCCTGCCCAAGGGCTCCAGCCTCCCACCTTGGTGGTGAATGCATCCACCCGGGCATAGTGGTTCAGCACGCTGTCCTCCTGCAGCAGCTGGCGGTCAACGGTCTCAAGGAAGTTGGTCCAGATGAAGTTTGGTAACTGGTCCCGTGCCAGGTAGGACTGGCGGAGGGAGGAAGGCAGGGTGGGACACAGAGCCCCCATCCCACCCTCGTGCCCTGTCCAAGGCTGTGCCCGTGCCTGGGGCAGTGGCAGGGCTCAGCCCCAGCCCTCTCTGCTAACCATGAGGCGGTGGATGCAGAGCGGGTCCTCATCACACTGCTCTTCCTCCTTCTCGGCAGGTAGCCATGGGTAGTGCAGGGGGTCTGTGCTCCCCACAACAGGCTGTGCCCCACCACGTGGGTTCAGCAGCACCTCCCTCTGCCTAGCTCCAGCACTGCCTGGCGCCGTGTGCCGCTGCCTGTTTTGGTCACTGCAGTGCTGCTCCAGCTGTCTGCCTGTCCTGGGCGCCTTCCTCTCCACCCAGCCCCGGGCTCGCAGCAGCTGGCGGATGATGGGGTAGGGGCCCTGCACCATGAAGATCTTCTTCTCCTGTGCGGAGACCAGTGGGCTCAGCCTGCCCCAGTTCTTGTTCCTCTGGCTCGGCTCTGCTGAGCCAGAAACGCAATAAATGCGAGCAGGTGGTATTTGAGGGGTGTGAAATCGGGTCCCTCACCTTAACGGCCATCTCCACATGCAGCTTGGCCTTCTTGATCTGCTCAAGGGTAAACAAGCGCTGGCAGCGACCCTGGTGGCTGCTGCTGTTGGCTGCTGAATGCCCTGTGAGGACAGCCCTGTCTGAGCCCACCGTGCCCACGTCCCCAGTCCCACAGGGCAGGTATGGGCATGGGGAGGCAGAAAGCACTGACCTGCCTGCCTCTGACATGAACTTCGGGGCCTCGAAGGGGTTGTCTCCAACCTGCTGAGCTTTGTGCCACCGTCCCAGCTGCAGTGCACAGAGCCAGGATACCCCACTGTACCCTTGTCCCCAGCCTCTTGGGCCATGAGGGGGCTGAAGTGTGCCTTGCTCAAGTATTGTCCCTGTCTGGAGGGCTGTGTGCCTGCAGTGCTGCTCTCTGGGTCACATTGTCCCATGGCAGCCTGAGGAGAGCTCTGGGTGGCTCTTCCTCCTCTGTGCCAAACAGCTTGGCCTATTCCCCTGTCCTGCTGGGGACTGAAGTCGGAGTGCAGCACAGGACATGGCCTCTGAAGCCCAGTACCACTGGTGTTAGAATGCAGGATATGGCTCCCCAACACCAGCACCACTGTGATGTCACAGCCCCAGCTCCAGCCACCACGATGGCTCCACTGCACACAGGGGGGGACACAAACAGCCCCCCTACATCCACAGCCAGACATCCCCCACTCAGACCTCACACCCTGCACAAAACCCTTTTGTGCCCCACAACCCAAGCCCCTTGCTGCCCCCAGGCCAACTTCAAGTCCTTTCATACTCTCCTGACACCCCCCACGGCCCCTCACACACCATCAGGGCTGACCCCACTGTCGGCTGCTGCTGCACTGTGCCCCTCCAGTTCCATTCCTGCTCCCATTCCATGCCCTCCCCCACCCCCCCGGTGTGGCCCAGCGCGGCGGGAGGGAGGAGACAGAGGCGGTGGATACAGCAAACAAGACCGTTTAAAAAACAAGACGAGACAGGGGCGGCGGCGGGGCCGCGCTGCCGCAAGCAGGGGCTGCTCCCGCCCAGCCCAGGAGGGGCGGGCAGGGCCCGGCCCCGCCCGGCGATCCTCGAGAAACAGGAGCAGGCACAGGCACAGTGCCCGCTGGGCACAAGCACAGGGGAGCCACGGGGTCCTGCACCACGGCCTAAAACTGCAGAGAAAACACACGGCTGTTAGTCCAGTCCCTGCTTGCAGTGCTCTGAGAACCCTCACCACCCTCCTGGCACCTGGGATGGAGGCTGAGGGTGGCCACTGCTCACAGGGATCCATGCTCAGCTTCTCCTGCTGCCTCCCCAGGCACTGCACATCCATCTCAGCACCCACCAAAACGGTCTCATCCCCTAAGGCTACTGCTGCCACTGAGCACGCTCTGGGGGTCTCAAAAGCTGGCACTTCATGGGCAAAGGGCATACAAGTACCTTTGGCATCTTTTTCTCCCTGTCCCCAAGAGGTTCCTTGAGCAGGGTGTCACCCTGTCCTCACTAATGGGACTGGGGGGCTCTGGGCACAAGGGCCACACTGGCATTGACCCCACACCCCACTCCCAAAATCACAGACCCCTCCTCCCATTTCAGAGTCTCACATTCTTAAGGAACTCCTCTGCCACGATGCGGGCCCTGGCATTGACAGAGAGTTTCATCTCGCTGATTTCCTTGTCAATCTCCTCCATGAAGTGGATGACAAAGTCCACCAGCTTGTGCTTGTACATCTGCTCCGTGTGGAAGTTTGTGATCAAGAAGCTGATATCATAGCCCTGCATAAGAGAGAAGCACCCTAGGGTTTAGCACCCAAAGCGCTGGCCATGCAAGCTCACATACCAGCTCTGCACTGGGCACCCTCCCAGTGCCAGGGGCAGAGCCAGGAGCTGCTCTGTCCCCTCCCTGTCCCCTCACCTCCACGGGCTTCCTGCGCAGAATAAAGAAGTTCTCAGCCCTCATCATCATGAAGCGCATGAATTTGTGGCACAGGATCTTCTCGATCTCATCAGCCTGGAGAGAGAAAAGGGAAGTGAGGCTTCCCCAGGGGCTGAGCTGCCAGCCCCTGCCCGAGCCCCCCTAACCTGCTTCACGGCGATGCTGACGCGCACGGAGTTAATGGAGCCCTCGATGAGCACCTTCTCCTTCTCGTTCCTGCTGATGATCACCGGCTGCAACAGCAGCTCCTTGCTGCTTCTGCGAACAGAGGGGGGGGCAGGAGTGACTCAGAAGGAAGCATTTACTGTGGGAAACAGGGAAGGGGAGCCGCAGGGATCAGGGGCGTGTGGGGGCTTTGCTACAGGATGCTCCCGCGTCCCGAAGATGTTCCCCCTCAGGGCAGACATTCCCTCGGCCCCAAGCGAGATCCCCTTCCTCCTCCCCGCCGGCACCGGCCGTGTGCCTAAGGGCTGGGGGTGGCCGAGGCACGGCAGGAACGGGCCAGCGGCCCCCGGGGCGGGCAGCCAGGGCTCCGCGGGGTTCTCCTGCTGTTCCCTCCCGCCCCCGTACCTGACTTCCACCTCGGGCTTGTTGTGCCGCTCCACCACCTGCGAGGAGAAGTTCTCCAGGCACAGCGCGGCCTGCAGCGTAGCGCGCACCGCGTTCAGGTACGGGCGCAGCGTGGCAGTCTGCGGGGACACGGCGGCGGCGTCAGACCCCCCACAGGAGCCCGGGCTCGGGTCCTTCCCCCTGCCCCTGCCCCAGCCCCCGACCAGTAGCCCGTAGGCCCCGCAGCTCCGCTCACTCCGCCGGCCCCGGTTCCGACCCTCCCCGGCCCCCCCGGTGCCGCCGCCCCTCACGGGGCGCCCCCCGCCCTACCATGGTGGCAGCGGAGCTCCGGGCCGGGCAGGCGGAAGTGGCTGATCACCTCTTCCGGGATGCGCGGCACCTCCCACTGCGGCGGGAGGGAGGGGGGGCGGAGGGAGGCTCCCGCCCTGCGGCCTGGCCCCCCCGCGGCACGGAGCCGGGTGGCGGCGGCGAGACGTCGCGCGGCTCCCCCCGCGCCGCGCCGCGCTTGGTACGGGCCTGTCAGCGTTTCCATATTAGGGAAGGGAGATGGAGGGCGGGCTGGACCAATGAGCGGCTGCGCGGGGTGCGGTGCTGCCAATGGGCGGCGAGGGGCGGGGCGCCCGCGGGGCCGGAAGGGGCTCCCGGCCCAGACCCGGCCCCGCGGCCTCCGCTGCGCCCCGGGGCCGCCCCCGCCGCGTCCCCGCCGGCCCCCGGTGATCTCCCTCCGGTTCCCCGCGGTGATTCCCCTCGCCGGGTTCCTCGGTGCCTCGGTGATCCCCCCCCGCCTTGTTCCCTCAGCGCCCTGGTGATTCTCCCCACGTTCCTTTCAGCGCCCCGGTGATTCCCTGCCCCGGTTCCACAGAGCCCCGATGCCCCCCGGCCCTCCGTAGCCCCTCACTCCATTCCCTGCCGGCTTCCCCCGCCCCGGCTCCTCCGTGTTCCCGTCGGTCCCCCAGAGCCCACTCGGTGCCCGGCCACCATGAGCGAGCTGAAGGACTGCCCGCTGCAGTTCCATGACTTCAAGTCGGTGGACCACGTGAAAGTGTGTCCCCGCTACACGGCCGTGCTGGCCCGCTCGGAGGACGATGGCATCGGCATCGAGGAGCTGGACACGCTGCAGCTGGAGCTGGAGACGCTGCTGTCCTCGGCCAGCCGCCGCCTTCGCGTCCTGGAGGCTGAGACACAGGTGCTGGGGCCGCCCGCGCTGGGTCAGGGACGGACTCTCCGGTTCCAAGGGGCTGCCTCTGGTGTGCCCCTGCCCAGCGCTGGGCACGGGGCCTGATGGGACACCACCACTCTCTTCCAGATCCTGACGGATTGGCAGGATAAGAAGGGCGACCGGCGGTTCCTGAAGCTGAGCAAGGATCACGATGTGGGCACATCTGTAAAACATGGGAAGCCCAAGAAGCAGAAGCTGGAGGGCAAAGGGGGCCACGGGACTGGGCCTGGGCCTGGCCGGCCCAAGTCTAAGAACCTGCAGCCCAAGATCCAGGAATATGAGTTCCAGGATGATCCCATTGATGTGCCCCGCATCCCCAAAAATGATGCTCCAAACAGGTGGGTGGGTGTTGGGAGGCGTTGGGATCATTTTTCTCCTTCCTTGGAGCACATGGCACAAGGGCTGCCTCTAGCCCGAGAGGAGAAGGGCCACATGGGGAAAGGGACATGTGTCACCTTCACGTGCTCCCCTGCAGCTCCCTCTCACAGTTCATCCATTCTTGCAGGTTCTGGGCATCGGTGGAGCCGTACTGTGCCGACCTCACCAACGAGGAGGTCAGAGTCCTGGAGGAGCTGCTCAAGCCGCCGGAGGACGAGGCTGAGCATTACAAGGTGAAAGCTTCTAAACCGCTTTCTCTGCTCTCTCTCCCCATCCCCTGTGGCACCTCACAGTGACTGTTCCTGCCTGGGATGCTGCCGTGGCTCTGGTGAGTTGGGAGGCAAGGCAGAGGCTGCAGGATCTGTGCTGAGCCTTGCCTTTGCAGATTCCACCTCTGGGGAAGCATTACTCCCAACGCTGGGCACAAGAGGACCTGCTGGAGGAGCAGAAGGATGGAGCCCGGGCTGCAGCTGCTGCTGACAAGAAGAAAGGTGTTCTGGGGCCACTGACTGAGCTGGACACTAAAGGTGCCCCAATCCCACCCCTGCCTTTGCGCAGAGGGGCTGGGAGTGCTTGTGCCCAATGGAGCCAGGCCTAACAAAGGCTGAGGCTGCCCTGGCCCTCTCTCATCTCTGTGTCTTTGGGGTCACTTTTTCCTCTCTCCTTCTTGCTCCTAGATGTCGATGCCCTCCTGAAGAAGTCAGAAGCCCAGCACGAGCAGCCAGAGGATGGGTGTCCCTTTGGTCCCCTGACACAGCGTCTCCTGCAGGCCCTTGTGGAGGTGAGGGGATCCGCTGGTGCTGTGCCCTGGTGGCCTGGCACTGTAGGGCATTGCTGACAAAACCCAGCGCTGTAACCCTTCCCTGGTGCTCCCTCTGCTAGGAGAACATCATCTCTCCTGTTGAGGACTCCCCCATCCCTGAGATCACCGGCAAGGACTCGGGAGCTGACGGTGCGGGCACATCTCCCCGCAGCCAGAACAAGCCCTTCAGGTGAGCAGCTGGGGCAGGCCCTGAGCTCAGCACTGCCCCTGGGTGCACCGAGCACGCTGCTGGCTCCCTGCCACTGCGAGGCACAGGGAGCAGAGGGCGTGTGGTGGGCAGCAGCACTCTCACCCCGGCAGTGTCCCCCACACCAAGTCACTGGAGGGGCGGATCAAGGAGGAGCTGGTGGCCCAGGGCCTGCTGGAGTCAGAGGACCGCCCAGCTGACGACTCAGAGGACGAGGTGCTGGCTGAGCTACGCAAGAGGCAGGCAGAGCTGAAGGCGCTCAGCGCACACAACCGCACCAAGAAGCACGAGCTGCTGAGGTGAGAGCAAGCAGGCTGGGGTGGGTGCAGGGAGGAGGCTGGCTGCCTGGCAGGGCCTGACACCCCCTGTGCCCTGCAGGCTGGCCAAGGAGGAGCTGCACCGGCAGGAGCTGCGGCAGCGTGTCCGCATGGCTGACAACGAGGTGATGGATGCATTCCGCAAGATCATGGCTGCCCGGCAGAAGAAGCGCACGCCCACCAAAAAGGAGAAGGACCAGGCCTGGAAGACCCTGAAGGAGAGGGAGAGCATCCTCAAGCTGCTGGATGGGTAGCAGGGACCAAGGACCCACCCACTCTGTGTGGGCCTCACCCGCAGGGGGCTGCCCTGCCTGAGCCCTGCCGCCACGGGACAGAACTGGCACAGCCTCCCCCACGCCCTGAGTGTGCTCAGCCTCCCTGCTCGGATGAGGGAGCCCAGCTGCTGTCTCCCCCTGCGTAGGGCTGTCACTGACCCAAGCTGGGCACTCTGTGGACTTGTGGAGGTCCCTCCCTTCCACTCCCATGTCCCCCCTGCACTCCCCTGTTATTCCGGTGACATCAGCCAGGTGACTGCAGGGGCCAGATGTGATGGTGCGATTCCCACGGTCCCCTGTCCCTCTCTGTGATGCGGGGCAGGGGCAGATCCCAGCCCCATGGGTGGACTGGGGGGAGTGGGGACGGGAAGCGGCTGGAGGGGTGAGGGGCCGGGTGTGTGGGTGGCCGAGCTCTCCATGTTCCGGTGGTTTCTACTGCCGCGAGCACCGGCAATAAAGGCAGCCGTGTGCAGGTGACGGTGTGGTGACATTGGGAACAGCACTGTCCGGCTGTGGGGGGTGGGCTCGGTCTGGGGAGGGTGGCGAGGAGTGGCGGGGCCGGGTCTGTCCTGCACTCCCTCGTGTCTCCCCAAGGGATGCTCTCGCATCCCCACGGGGGGAGCCAGGGGGTGATGCCGCGCCCGCCGCCCTCCCCGCGCTTTTCCCGCGTGTCCACGCGCGCCCGCGGTCACGCGTGTCCCCCCCCTCCCCTACCGCGGCCGAGCCGCCCCCTCCCATTGGCAGCGGCCGCGTCTGCCCGCCCTCACCGTGACGTCAGCGCTGTCCGGCGGCGCCGCGCCGGGAGGAGTCGCCGCTGCTCCGCCGCGGGGCCCGGGGCCGGGGCCGTCGGTAAGGGCGGGCCGGGGCGGGGGCGGCGTGCCCACGCGCGGAGGAGGTCGTGCCCACGCGGGACACTGAGTAGCGGCGGCGGAGCTGCGCATCACCCGCGCCACGCAGCTCTGCTCCCACGCGTGTCCCGCCCGCCGCCGCTGTGCCGGCTGGCGGGCGCGGGGAATGGCGGGGGGGACCCCCTGGGCACCTACGCGTGTGTCTGGAGCCCTCCCGCTGCCTGCCCGCCCCGCACCCGCCCATGGGCGGGCATCGGGAGGGTCCCAGCGCGTTCCCCCACTGGGACAATCTACGCCAAAACTCCTGCGTCGCACAGCTTGTTCCCATCACCCCGGGATGACAACCACCGCCCCGTAGCACCCTGTCATGCCCGTGTCCCCATGCCATCCCAGCACGCTGACAGCCTGTCCCCACTCGTGTCACAGGTGGGAGTGGGTGGCCCTACAGGGCACCATGCCGCTGGGGCAGGATGGGCCCAGCTGGAAGAAGAGGATCGAGGATATTCAGCGGATCTATGATTTCCGAGATGTCCTGGGCACGTGAGTTGCAGACTGGGGTGACACGCCAGTGACAGTGACTTGTGGTGATGGGTCTGGCCCCTCAGGTTTTGCCCAGTCCTCCATATGGAACCAGCTGAAATCCTTGCCCAAGGTGGGACTTGCATTTGAGGGGACATGCTGTGGGGCACAAGTGCCACGTCCCTCTGGCACTGGCTGGTTCCTGGGCTGTGCTGAGGATACCTGAGGGTGGTCCCCTGGCTGGCAGAGGGGTTCCTGGCAGTGCCCACGGCATGGTAAGGCTCTTAGGCTGGATTAGCAGGTTAATTATGTCAGGGCTTAGAGCCCAGCACAGCGCGAACACACTGCCTGTCCCTCCTGTCTCTTCCCCACCTGGGCACTGCCAACAGCTCTGGCTGGCTCCTGGGTGGCCCTGGGTGCTCCAGGGTGGCACAGCAGAGGAATGCTGCAGCCTACATGGGGGCTCAGCCCCAGCACAGCTCGACCTCGGCAACACCACAGCCTTACCCTGCCTGATTTGGGGATGGTGCAGCCACCCTGGGAGGGCGGAGGGTTCCAGGCATCCTATCGCTGGCAGGGCCCATGTCCGGCCATCCCAGCCAGCCGCTCCTGCTTGCTTTTCTCCTATAAATAGCTGGACTTTCTGCCTGTCGCCATGACAATCGTGGCACGGCGGCATCGGCAGCTCCGCTCTGGCTGTGGCTGCCGTGCCCTGCTCATCCCTCACCCCCCCAGGGGGGCCTTCTCCGAGGTGGTCCTGGCGGAGGAGAAGGCGACGCGGAAGCTCGTGGCCATCAAGTGCATTGCCAAGAAGGCACTGGAGGGAAAGGAGACCAGCATTGAGAACGAGATTGCCGTCCTCCACAAGTAGGGGCCATCCCAGCACCGGGGTGGGGGTTTCACTCTGTGCCCCCCACCCGGCACAGCCCCCCAGTGCCAGCACTCATTGCTGCGTGTTATTGCCAGTGCCCAAAATAGCCAGCGGCGCGTGATGACCTGCGGCACGGAGCCTGGCTGCTCCCTGTCCCCTGGGGGCTGGCGTGGGGGCAGCCCGGTGCCCTCTCACCACCCCCTGTGCCTCCCCCTGCAGAATCAAGCACCCCAATATCGTGGCCTTGGATGACATCTACGAGAGTGGCACCCACCTCTACCTCATCATGCAGCTGTGAGTGACGTTGTGGGGCTCCTGAGGGGCGGGGGGGGCCGTGCTGACAGGTGCTGCCCATCCCTGCAGGGTCTCGGGGGGGGAGCTCTTTGACCGCATTGTGGAGAAGGGTTTCTACACGGAGCGCGACGCCAGCGCCCTGATCCGGCAGATCCTCGACGCCGTCAAATACCTGCACGACATGGGCATCGTCCACCGTGACCTGAAGGTGAGCAGCTGAGGGGGAACACACAGCACTGTCATGGCACCAGGCAGCAGGAGACCCCAGTGTCACCCCTCCCTCTGCCCTCCTCTCCTCACAGCCCGAGAACCTGCTCTATTACAGCATGGATGAGGACTCCAAGATCATGATCAGCGACTTCGGGCTGTCCAAGATCGAGGGCTGTGGCAGTGTCATGTCCACAGCCTGTGGCACCCCTGGCTATGTGGGTGAGTGCCTGCCATGGGCTGCCACCACCCTGTCTGTGGAGTTGGGATCCCCCCACAGGTTGGGGTCCCCCCTCACCGCTGCCTTCCCCTCAGCCCCTGAGGTGCTAGCACAGAAGCCCTACAGCAAAGCAGTGGATTGCTGGTCCATCGGAGTCATCGCCTACATCCTGTATGTATCCCCACTCCCACTCCCCTCCCCTCCTGGAGACCTGGCACCTTGGGGCTGCCTGGGACCAGCAAACCCCTCTCCACTGCCCCTCTAGGCTCTGTGGTTACCCCCCTTTCTATGATGAGAACGATGCCAAGCTCTTTGAGCAGATCCTGCAGGCAGAGTACGAGTTTGACTCACCCTACTGGGATGATATCTCAGACTCAGGTGAGCTGAGACCACCAGTGCAGTGGAGCCTGTGAGCCTGGTGTGGCTTCACAGTACCCAGAGGAATAGAGGACACTCAGAGCTGCTCCATGCTCTGTTGCAGCCAAGGACTTTATCCAGCACCTGATGGAGAAGGACCCTGCCAAGCGATTCACCTGTGAGCAAGCCCTGCAGCATCCCTGGTAATGGGGAGACCTATTGCTGTCTGCCCCCCTCTCCAGCTCACCCCACAGCAGCCATGGGATAGGAGTGCCCTGGCTCACTTCTCTCTTGCTCCAGGATTGCCGGGGACACAGCCCTGGACAAGAACATCCACCAGTCAGTGAGCGAGCAGATCAAGAAGAATTTTGCAAAGAGCAAGTGGAAGGTGAGTGTGGGGTGCTGGTGGGTGCTAGGGGGTGTAGCAGCCCCTCAGGCACCCCATACCAGCTGACACTGGGGTCAGTAGCAAGCTTTCAACGCCACGGCGGTGGTGAGGCACATGAGAAAGCTGCAGCTGGGAACCAGCCAGGACATCCCTGGGCAGACAACTTCCACGAGCCCCGGCGAACCGTTGGTTGGAGGGACCAGCAATGGTGAGCCCCAAACCCCCTATCCCCATCCCAGAGCCCTCAAGCTGCCACCAGGATCTCACCCTGTTCCTCCCTGCAGGGTCAGAGTGTGGGCACCCACCCCCAAGCAGAGCTCAGCGTCTCCCACCAGACTGAGCACAGCCCCACACAGCTGCCTCCAAGGGGGTCCAGCCATGTGGGGTGGGGGGCTCTGCAGTGCAGGAGCAGGGGAGATAGTGTGCAGGCACCCTGCTTGGCTTGTCCTGGTTAAGTGGAGCTGCCCCCCCTGCAGCCTCAGAGCAGAGTACTGTGTCGGGGCAAGAGCACACCACAGAGCCCCCCAGCTTGGGGCTTTGTCCCAGGCCCCTTCCCACACCCCTTCCCTCCCTCCACGCCTGGCCTGGCACTGTCTCACATCCCCAACCCCAGCATGTTCAAGGACAATTTTCCAAATGGATGTTTCTATTTTATTGCTTGTAATAAAGACAAGAGGCCAAAGGTGCTTGGCTCAGCTCTGCACTGAGGGAGCTGGACACAGCCCTGACCCCTCCAGCTTCACTGCCCAGGGCAGCAGCTTCCCCCATGCACACAGTGGGCAAGCACCAGGCAGCTGCCCACACCCCTCCATCTCAGGCTGGCAGCAGGTGCAGTGTCCCTCTCAAGTGTCTGTTCCTCCTGGGCTGTCCCTAGAGGAGCCCACCCCCATGGCTGTCCCAGCCTCAGCTCTCAGGCCTGATGCTGGCTGCCAGCCGGCTTCTGGCCCTTGCGGAGGTCAGCACAGAACAGGACCTGAAATGGGGAGATAATGGGGTGGGTATAGCTTGGGGTGGGGGGGACAAGGGTGCCAGGAAGGGGGGTACTCACTGCCTGTGCCCAGCCAGCACGAGGGCCCCACAGCTCCCGGAAGAAGTCGCCTGCAGAAAGAGGGTGAACACCAGAGTGAGGGTACACTTGCACCATCCACCATCCTTGAGGGTCCCACATCAGGACGCAGCCCTGCCCTCACCGATCTCCTGGTAGGCCCGGGGGGTGAGGCTCTTGCCGCCCAGCGCCACGCCATAGCGCTGCCGTGCAATTTGCCAGACGTGCGTGTCCACAGGCACCGCCTCCGCCTTGTCCAGGGACAGCAGGCACACACAGTCGGCCACCTGCCACAAGCAGCACCCAGTCAGCCCCCAGTGCTGCTCTCTGCTCCCTGTCCCACCCCCGTCCTGGCACCCACCTTGGCACCTACACCAGGCAGGGCACACAGCACCCTCCTGGCCTCGGCATAGGGCGCGGAGCGGAGCTGGCACAGCCCCTCGGGGCCGAGCCCCTCAGCGATGGCCCGCGCACTGCCGCTGACAAACTTGGCCCGGTAGCCAAAGCCCAGCGCCCGCAGCCGGGCCTCGGCATCAGCACCTGGGGGGGCACAGCACAGGGACGTGAGTGGGCACAGGCGAGGCCATGGCGATATCACAGCGGCAGCAGCGAGGTGGTGGTGGACCTGTGAGCGCCGAGAGGGATGGGAAGGCATGGAAGGGCCGGGAATCGAGGCAGCAGAGGCGGCGGCCGAAGGCCTGGCAGAGACGCTCGATCATGGCAGTGATGCGGGAAATGTGGTTGTTGGAGGTGCAGATGAAGGAGAAGAGGCACTCGACGGGGTCCTGCCGCAGCACCCGCACCCCTGCAGGCAGGATGCGGTGAGGGGACGCCGAGCAGGTGCTACGGCCATCCCTTGTAGCTCTGTGGGGCCGCCTCACCTGGGAAGTCATTGGCCACCTTGCGGAACAGGGGGTCGGCCGCTCCCCAGGCGTGGTACAGGGCCGACAGCCCCACGTCCAGCTGGAAGTAGTCACGCAGGATGCGCTCCGTCTCTGCGGCGTTCAGCTTCGCCGCTTTGGCGGGACACCCATCCCGCTCCTCCTCCTCCTCGTGTTCATCCTCCTCGCCGTACACCGTGTACCAGAGCTGGTCCCCATCCTGCCGTAGTGTCCAGACGCGGCCCCCTAGCACACCCGTCCACGCCCCCGGGCTGCTCTCCCACCACCTGCCGCACACGGGGGGGTCGGGGCCGGCTCGGACGCGCCGAGCTGGGCCGGGGCACACCCGAGACGCCCGGGCTGGCTCACCGGAAGCTCTGTCCCGAGGAGAGCACCAGGTCCAGGCGCAGCTCGGCCGGCGGGCACGGCAACCAGCGCCACAGGGACGGGCAGGCGGAGGGGGCGTCCCGCAGCTTCATGGAGGCCGGTGCCCGCGGGGGCGGCGGGTCAAGGCACTGCCCGGCGCTGCGCCTCCAGCTGCCCCACAGACCCGGCCCGGCCCCACACCTCCCCACAGCGGCCCAGCCCGTGCCCTCGGCCCCGCACGTCCCGACCCGGCCCCGCACTCCCCACCATAGAGACACCGGCGCGGGCGGAGCGCCCGCCGCTCCCGCCCCAGCTTCCGCTCGCGGCCGGAAGCGGGGCCGGTGCCGCCGCACATGCCCGCCCCGCCCCGCCCCGCTCCCGCTCCCGCTCCCTCCCCGCCCGCAGCGGCCGCGGCTCCGCAGTGGAGGTTTATTTTCTAAGAATCAATAGATTTTTTTTCTTCCTTCAAAATAAATACAAACAACGTCCGAGCGCGGGGCCGGCCAGGGGCTAGGCCCAGGGGTGGGGGCAGCACGGGGGTGCGGGGCGCGGAGGGCCGCCCTGGGGCACGGCGGCGGCCAGAACAGCATCCCGGGGAGCGGCGGGCTGGGGGGAGCGGGCACCGGGAATGGGAGAGTGGGGGGGGCACGGGGGACCGGCCCCACCCCTCCCGGTCCCCCGGCCCCCCGTGGGTGCAGGCCAGCTGCACGGGGTGGGGGTCACCGAGCCCCGTTTGCCCTGAGATTCGGCGGGGGAGCGGCCGGCGGCACCAGCTCAGTCGCTCTCGCTGGAGTCGCTGCTCTGCTCGCCCTGCACCTTGTTGCGGTGCTGCATGGCGCGGTGGTAGGCGATCTGCACCGACTTGCGGATGTTGGACTTGCGGCCCTCCAGCATCTTCTCTTTGTCCAGGTCCTGGTTCACCCCCAGAGGCACCAGCTTCGTCCGGGGCAACCACTGCCTGTGGAGAGCGGGGGGCCACCTCGTTTGAGGGTTACAATCGTCTCTGGGGACCCCCCCAAAGCCCTCGGCCCCCTGGCCTTACCAAGTGCGCTTGTTGTCAAAGAAGAGGACAAGGTAGAGGTGCTCGCGTGCTTCCTGAGTCATCTGCTCCCCCAGCTTCAGCACCTCCAAGGGGGGCACGGGGATGGGGACCCCATGATGGAACATGCCTTCCCGCGGCATCTTGGGGTCAATGATCTGCAAAACGAGCAGGGGAGGGCTGAGAGGAGAACAGGGACCCCAGGAGCCAGTCTGCAGGGAGGGGACATGGGTTTCAGAGGCCCCAGTCACAGGCAGTACTCACCAACGCCGGGTAGGAGGGGTAGCCCCTGCACTTAGCCCACACCAGGTCCAGGGCATCCAAGGAAGAATCCTCATCCTCAGACAGCCACCCTGCGCCTCGCCCCATGCCCTTACGCACCACTGTACAGGAGGAGAGGGCAGTCAGCTGTGTCCCCTAGGTGATGGTGCCAGCCAGGCACACAGCTGTGCAGCCACGGTACTTACTACAGCCACACTACTTACTGCCATGCCCCACACCTCGTCCCGTGCCCACAGAGTAGGACTCGTTCTCTGTCCCTGATGTGTCCTCACTGCTGTCCTCTGGGAAGTTCACTCGGGAGAAGGAGGGTTTCCCTCTGCCCTGCTTGGAGGGTGTTGTGCTGCAGAAACAGGGAGCAGAGCTATCAGTAGGAGTCACATTAAGCTTCCAGAAACTGTTTTCCAGAGGGCCAGGCTGGTAGGACACCAGGGCTTGTGGCCTCCAAATGCCAGCCTTGGTACCGGGAAGGACTTGGCAAGCCTAGCAGGCAGAAAGGTGGGATGGTGCTTCTGCCAGGGTGCAAGCCAGATCCTCACACAGTTCCACCTAGGAGGACCAGAAGATGTGCCATGTGCCCTCTTCCGAACTAGAAGCACAGGCAGGAGGCTGCTGGAAGGGCCAATGACAGAGCAGCCACTGTGCCAACAAGAATTCCCTAGTTCATGCTTCCTACTGGTCCTCTGCAGCACATTTGCACCTTTAGGTTTTACATTAAAAAAGGCACAAACTCCACAGACCTCTAAGGGATTAGCAGCTGAGCTGCAGGATGAACAAGATGGGGACCACCAAACGGGGTGCTCATCCAGAAACTCAAGGCTGAGAGCTGCCCACTGCCACCCTGGGCAGCACTGCTGTCAGCAGGCGCAGTACCTGGTGCGGTCTGAGGCAGCACTGCTGCTGCTGCTGCTGCTGGACTCCGAGTCGGAGCTGCTCCGGGGAAGATTGCAGTCATTGCGGTACACCAGGAAGCTCTTCTTCACAGGCTGGTTCCCGCTGCTGAAACCGTTGGCTGGCAGGTCTGAAAAACACCCCAACAAAGAGCATTACCACTGCACCAGAGCCTGCCACGTGCTGCCAATGGGAGCACAGGTGCCCAGCTGCACTCACCCATGGTAGCGTCCTCTGTGGATTTGTCACTGTCACTGTCAGAGCTGGAGCTGGGCCGCGGGCTCCGCCCTCGCTTCCTCTGCCGCTGGGAGGACCCCATTATTGGGAGCTGGGGGGGCCCAATGGGGCTGCTCCCATGCCCAGGAGGGATCTGGCTGTCTCGATTCTTTGGGGGGCGTCCTGGACGTTTTGGAGGGCCTGCAGTTTTAGGGTTCTTCTTGGAGAAGAGCACAGAGGTCCTCCTGCCAACTTCGTGCGCTGGGGTAGAAGAAGAATTGGGACCCAGACCTGAAGAAGGAGAAGGTGTCAGATGCAGCCCTGATGGCAGGGACTGCATAGCAGTGGTATCACGAAACAGCTTTGTTTCTGGGGAACATTATCTCAGAAGACCCTCCCTCACTGTAGGAAGAACCTGCTTTTTCCATGATTAGATGACAGGACTGGGATGCAGAGGTGACAAATGCCCAGTGACACATGGTAGCTCTGCTTTTGCTGTGCTCCTCACAGAGCCCAGCTCACCATCTCCATCCAGGGAGCTGGCAGCTGGCCTGTTTGACTCTCAGCCCTGGGAGAGCAGCTGGAGGTCAGCAATCACTGCTGCTTCAACTCCCTCCCATGCCCTCTGGCAGGAAGGGACACTGAAGGCAGCCTGCTCCATAATGCCCCTAGAAACCAGGCAATGTGGCCAAGCTGGTAGGTCCTATCAGAAGGAAACAATCCACCTCATGCCCCACACCACACAGCTGGAACTGTGATCTCTGGAACAGCAGCCTTGACTGACAAAGAGATTAATTCAACAGGTGACTGCTGACCACAGATGTGAACACCAACAACCTGCCAACCCTCCCCAAGGGCTAACACATCAGGCTGTGGCTATTCCAGACACAGGACATGGCCTCCTTCATCCAATCCCCCCTGCTTAGCTGGCACAGCTCACCACAAACTATCCAATGAGCATGCTGGGAGGGAGCCCAGGGAGACACAGACATCACACTCAGCACTCGCCCCTATGGGAGGCACTACAGGCAAGGAGGAGTCCCCACAGGGGGATGTGGGATAAGGGACTGTCCCACAAGAGGCCACCTGCCTCATTCCCATGGAGGAGTGAAGAGTGAGGTGTGTGTGGGGAGCTGCCCACAGTCCTCCTGCCTAAGGAGGCACCTGCCAGGGCAGCCTCTCCGCAGACAGGCCTGTCCAGAGGCAGCTCTCCATGGCTCCTCAGACTGGCAGTTCTGGAGGGAGTATTACCTTTGCCAGTCTCCTGGCTGCTGCTCTCCTCTGCAGCACTGTCTGTCTGCAGGTCCTTCTCGCAGGGGTTGTGGGACTGCAGCACTCCCCTGGCAGAGGAGCTGTGCCGCTCCAGCCCCTCCCGGCCCAGGTCCCGCGGGTGAGCGAGCTTCCGCCGCAGCACTGTGATCTCCTTCTTGATCATCTTGGCCCGGCGGGACCGTCCAATGCTCTGCTTGCCGGCATTGACCTCGTCCAGCCGCTCCAGCAGGATCTTCAGCTGCTCCTCCAATGGCAGGTGCTTCTGATTCTCTGAGAGCAGCAGCCGCACATCTTCTGGGGAAACAAAGAGGAGCAGATGGATGAAAGAAATCACCAACTCCAGTGGAGCTCCTCTGCCTGAAAGGGCATGAGGCAATCAAGGTTTCCTGCAGGGGAGAAGGAGCTGGCATGCCACCCAGCCCTTTAGGGAGGTTATCCTAGAAGACCAAGAGAAGGAGCTCTGTGGGACCTCAGGCACATGGGACTACTGGAGAATGCAGGCTAATCAGCAGTGTGGGGAATACTGGGGTTCACTTTGTCTGGAACAAGGATGCAACTGGAAAGAAAGGGCACACTGCCTAGAACCAACCTAATGGGGCTGATAAGTACCTGGCTAGCAAAACCACCAGGTCTCCAGGAGTGGGGACACATAGCCCAACATTCAACTTAACCTCCCAGAAAAGGCAGCTCAGACTCTTGGGTGCCTTGACTCTGCCCAGGCTTTACCTTTTAGTAGCCCTCTTACCCCAGGGCAGGGACCGAGTACCCACCGTCCTCAATGTCTTGGATCTGAGCCTCTTCCACTGTGACACAGTGGGGGAAGTGCATGCCTGTCTCGAAGTCAATGCCCATCTTCTCTGCCTGCCGGCGAGCCTGCCGCAGCACGGCACCTCCCTGCTCCCGCAGGCGGATGGCTGCCCGGTAGAAGATCGTGTCTTTGGCATTGTATTTCAAACAGTTGTTAATGATCAGGTTGAAATCCTCCTCAAAGTCATCGAAATTCAGATAGCGATAAGCTTCTAGATTTTGCTTCATTGTCTGAAAATCCATTGGCTTCTTGATGTGATCCAGGTAGTCTGGGACCTACATGAGGAAAGAGCCAGAGTTACGAGCCCAGGAGCCACAGTTAGCAGTACCTGCTCCAAAAAAACAGTTGTTAGAGGAATCAGGTATCACTCCCTGTGCTCTGCCCAAATGCACATCGGGGAATGCCGTCTGCTTTTGCAGCTTGAGGAACAGCAACGCCTCCGGACTAGGAAGCCCATGTGCTGTGCTCAACCTGTTAGAGCGGATATGCACTCCGAAGCATTTTTACAGCTCCAGCACACATGCCAGCATCCTGTCCTCAACTCCTGCCTGCAGGCAGCTGGGATCCAGTATGCTATATGTTATTCCCTGGAGAGGGTGCTGCAAGTGCAGCCCCAGGGGTGAAGGTGAGTGCAGAAAGGTAAAACAGAGCCATCCAGGTGGCAAGTGAGATGGTGCAGCCTTCCTCCCCATCTGCTAAGATACCTCCATGCTGACCTGCTGCCAGAACCTTGCAGAGACCATGTGGACTTTTGCCATGCTCCCAGGCAGGGACTCAGTGACAGTCTCAGGAATTCTCTCTCCTGCCTGCAGCAGTGACAGTCTAAGGGTCAAACCCATCTCTGTGCTGTGCTCAGTCATCTAGCAGAGGCCTTCACAAGAGGACAGGTAAGAGCACAATGACTGCTAAGGGCTGGCACTTTGCCTTCCCCAGTGGGAATCCCCAACTGCTCACAGACCCTGGGGTGTCACCAGTAACACACACAGAGGAAGAGTCAAGTGCTGTGCCCCAGCTGTCACCAACTCAGCTGTTCTGCATTTGGCTCACCCAGGAGGGACACTGCTGCACACCCCCTCTGGTGAGCGAGTGATGCTGCCATGAGCCAGCACCAGGCTGCTCACGGTTCTTCTGGACCAGAACACACCCTGGACAGCCCTTGGCATGAGCAAGGGGCAAGTTTGAGTGAAGTAGAAATCTGGGGAGGGGGTTCTTACTTCGTAGTTTTCTGTTACCTCAGACAGAGGGACCGGCTCACTGAAGATGTTGCCCGTGTCTTTCTCCTGCAGCTGCTCAAGCGTCTTGCGGAGGAGGATGAGGAAGGGGGTCAGCTGCATTTCCAGTGCCACCTGCTGCACTTTGATCTGAAACAAAGAACAGAGTGGGGCTGAGCCCCTGGCCCTAGCCAGGCAGTGGTGACTGTCCCCAGGGAGCAGCAGTGCAGCCCTGCAGGACAGCAACCCCTCTCCTCTCCTTGCTGAGGGTAGGGAGCGCCCCTCAGCCCCGTTTCTGGGAGCAGAGGTGAAACAGCGGCTCCAGCACCTGTGCGTCCCACCTGTGCCTTGCAGAGCAGCCACCTTTGCTCGGAGCCATCGGAACAGAGCGCAGCACAGCCGAGGGGACCCCGGCACACCTGAGCACCCTAAGGAGCCCCTGCTGACGCCCACCCCAGCCTCTCCCCAAGGAGGGGCAGTCGTTACCGTCTCTCTCTTGAGCTTCTCCCGCTTGCGTATCAGCTCCACCAGCAAGCGCGCACGCTCGAGGTCATGGCGCAGGCGCTGCCATGACTTCAGCTGTTCCTTCAGGGCCCAGTTCTTATCCTCAGTGTCTCTCTGTGGGAACATCAGAGACCATGAGCTGATAGAAGATGTGCTCCCATCTCCACCTTCCTGACTGTGTGCTGGGGCTCTTCTCTGGCAAAGGGAACCACCTGCTGATGCAGCAAAGGTCACAGCTCCTTTCTTGTAACCTAGGCAGGTGATTCAGTCTCACTTCTGGCAAGAGCTAAATACCTGCCCCTTGGTCATCAAGCCTTAGGATGTCAGGAGGTGAACATCCTCAGACTCTAGAAACACTCTTCCTAACATGACCAACTGACTGCCTGCAGCTGCCCAAGAGGTCTGTGCTACTGCTCACAGCTCTGACAAAGTGCAACAGCTCAAAAAGGGAACAACAGCTCTACTTGCTTTCATTTTTGGAGCACCAAAAATATTACAGCTTTTATCCTGCCATAGCCAAAACTGAGCAGAAGCAGCCTCAACTCTTCTCCAGCAAAAATAATAAGAGCAGACAAAGGTAGGAGAAAACCCTGCCCAGTCACAGTCATCAGAGGGCTCAGAAAGATTTACAGCTCAGATGGGAGCCAGAAGAAAAAATCTTCCTCTCTGGCACCAGATTTCACATCTGTGAAGTGCTGACTGTGGGCTGGAAGCAGCACCCAGAAGGAGCACTCCTGGAGCAGTACCAGAAGCTACAAGAGAGGCCTTGGTTCAGTCCAGACTGTTTCTAGAGATCCCTGGTCATCTCTCTCAACACTGCCTGGCACAGTGGCCTCATATTAGAGCCATTTCTGACAGGTTTGCCATCACTACTGGCTAAATGCAGGCACAAGAAAGGAAATACCTTCAGCGTGGCAGCTTGAGAGGGCAGGATTCCCTTCGTGTGGCAGGCTGCCAGTGGCGTCGCTGCCTGGCAATTCTCTGAACACTGAGAGCGGAGGAGAAGGTGAAGCAGCAAAAGCAGCTGGGGCTGCCCTTCCCTCGTCTGAAAGCTCATACCCCTGACCCCCATTCTGCACCTGCAGGCATTGCATGCAGCAAAGGCTCCAAGCCCACAGCTCCAAAGGCGCAGGAAGCATGCACACAGCCAGGTTCCCTGCAGCCCCACCAGGCAGCCCTTACCTGGTCGCAGTTTCTCTGTGACTGCAGGTGTGTCTGCAGGCGGCGAAGCAGGGGGACACCGTTGCGGGACTGTCTCTTCAGAGTCCAGTAGCTGTGCAGCCTCTGCATGAACTGGCTCTTCCTCTGGATGGTTAAACGGTTTGTAATCTTACTGAGCCTGAGGAAAGGAGAAGAACCACAGAGTCCATCAACAAATCAAGCCTGGCTGCTACAGGAGAAGCCCCAGCTAGGGACAAGTATCAGCAAGTCCATCCCAGCAGAGCTGAGAAGTTCTTCAAGGAGAGAACATCCTTTTATATGGCAGAACTTTCTGTAACATCAAGTCACACAGCCTAGGCACAACAGAGGATGCCAGGAAATGTGCAGCCTTGCCTCTCCATAACACACTTTTCCTTCCTACTTCCTGTCAACTTTCAGGCAAAGCCTGGGGCAGGTTGGGGTGCAAGCCAGCCACACTGGGTGCTGGATCTTTAACAGCTCCCATGGTCCCTGAGACCATGAGTGTTATGGTCCTACTACCCCAAAAACATTATTTAACTGGCTGAGGGCCACTTGCTGTGACAGGGGGGTCTGGCCAAATGCTACCAGAGAAACTCAAACCCTGGCAAAGCACGAGGAGGGAGCAGGACACGAGTACAACAGACGTCCCATCCAAGACTATCCCGAACAGCCCAGAACACCACAAAAGGGATTGCTTACTTCCTACCACAGCAGATAGTCCGGAGGGGCTGGGACAGCCTTGTTCAGCAGAGAAGGACAGAGATGCCCTGCTAGTAGAGTGACAAAGGCATAAAGCCTCAGCATCTGCCCACCTCCCAGGGACAGCTTTTCCCAAAGGATGACCCAACCTGCATCAGCCTCAGCTGAAGAGACTGGGGACAGCAGCCTCATATGCCATCACTGGCCAAGCACAGCTCCCACAGGAAGACGTGGCATTCTGGCAACAGCCCCTGAAGAATAATTAATCCCAACAGGATTCTAGCTCAGTGTACTTTCACTGTGAACGCAATAGCAGCAAGACCCTACAAACTGCCAACATGTCCACACATAAGAAAAAGAGGCTCTTGCTATGGAGCAAGCCCTGAATGAGCCAAAACGTAAGTCTGGGACGCAAACAGACCATGGTAAAAAGCTAGCAGCCTTGTGGCAGACCTGTCTCCCCAGGTCACCAGAGAGCATATGGGTTATGCTGCCCAGAGAGCATAACCCATGGCTTCCATGGGCTCCTATCCAAGTATACAGGAGAGAAGTCTTGAGGGTCTAAGAGTCTTGACAGTGTCCCATGGTCACAGCCCCCCACAGCTCCTGGTGCAGGAGCTCACCAGCTCAGGATTGGTGGCTCACCACCACAAAGGCAAATGCTCCATGCCCAGCCTGTGCTCAACTGGGTGTTGCCTGCTGCAGGATGACAATGAGGTTCAAAAACATCCTAGGATGCCCTTATGTGCTTTTACATGCTGCTGAGAACATCCAGAGTTATAAACACTGACAAATTCTGGCAAGGCTCTTAGATGCTCTTGTTTTGGGATTTCCACGCCAGCCCAACAATCTAACAAGAGCAAGGCACAAAGCAGTTGCAACTGTAACTAGAGGGTGTTTGCACCTTCCCATGAAACCACAGGTTTGGAATGTGACAGAAACATAACCCCTCGTGAGGCCTCACACTGGGGAGTCAGCTTTAGGACCGTGGTGTTCCTTGGCAGGCAGGATCCTGGTGCTCTCCAGCCACCCCTCCTCACAGACAGCTTTCAGCACCCGTGGCTGCCCGGCCCTGCTCCAACAGGCAGCGCTGAAAGGGAGCAGCAGCTGCTGTGCCTGGCAGAGAGCACTGAGGAAGCCCAGCAAGGAGTACGTGGCTGCTGGGATGGATGAGTTCTGCTCAGCAGAGCACAGGGATCCCGACCCCAAACCTCTCTGCTCCAGAGCCAAAATAACCCCGGGATTAGCCCGTTTCCCAGGCCTGAATCACTCCCACACTTCTGTCTTCTGCCTGACACAGCCTCAGGAGAAAACAGACCTCAGCAGAAAGGAGAGCAGTTCCCTCCTCCTTCCCGCCTCGTTTACTCCAGTGCCTGAGGTCCGCGCAACAGGAAAGGAGTGCTGGGAACCTCCAGCTGCTTCTTGACACATCCGGCCAAGTTCACTCTCTACTGTTAAACTAACAGCAGCTATTTCCTGCCATGCCGAGGGCTCAGACACCTTTGCAGGGCAGTGCATGGCCCTGCCTCTCTGCAGGACTCTGAGAGGAAACCACCACAGCCCTCTGTGGCCACAAAGTGAGAAGTACCTGCACAAAAGCTAGGGAGGGGAATAGGATAATGCCCACATGGGAAGCAGGACACAAAACATGAAGGAGAAATTTCTCCCCAGTCCAGAGAGGGCAGCAGGTCGTACCTGTGAGGGGGGATGCAGGGCACGGAAACCACAGGTGCTGCAGCTCGTTTCTCTGCCAGGATCTTCCGTGCCTTCTTCATCTTGATCCTAGACTTGGCCTTTGCTTTTTTGACTTTCTCAGAACTCCAGCCCTTCCCCTCCTCCTCTTCCTCCTCATCCTCCTCCTCCCCCTCACTGTGGGAGAGGGCGGGCAGCCTGCGCACGGAGCCTGGCGGCGTGTGGATGTCGCAGTAGGCGGTTTTGCGCACACTGAAGGAGGTACCGTTGGCACCCGTCTCCCTGACGGGCTCCATCTTCATGTACAGCCCGGCCTGCTGGGCACAGGTGACATGGAAGGCAGTGTAGCAATTGGCTTTGTGACACTGGATGCAAGCCCCAGAGCCACGCTGCTTGCAAATGTAACAGGTCAGCTTCCAGCGTGCGGGCGGGATGTGCTCGATGCTGTCGATGGGCTCCAGGAAGACGGTGTTGGCAAAGCACACCTCGGGGATCCAGAGGGCACAGACCACGTGTGCCCAGCGCCCATCGTCCGTCTGCTTGAAGGCCCCCCCCTTGTTTGGGCAGAGGGCGCAGTCCACGGCACGCGAGGGGGACTGCAGGCACCGTCTGCAGAGCCACTGTCCCTCGGGGATGTAGGGCACCCCATAGCACTCCTGGTGCACAGCCAGGTTGCACATGTCGCAGAAGAGGATGACGTTGCTGTTCTGACACTCCCCGTCGTTGCAGATGCAGCAGACGGCGTCCTCGTCCACCAAGGCGTTTGGGTCCCCCTTGTTGTGGCTCTCGAAGTAGGACTCCTTCTCTAGGCGGTCCATCAGGTACTCGAAGATCTCCTGGGGAATAGGACTCACGCCTTCGTTCTTCCGCCTCTCATTCATGATGTCCAGCCAGATGTAATCCTCCTCATCCATGTCATACTCCACCTCCTCGTCCAGCTCCTCTGCCGACTTCTCAATGTACCTGGAAGGACAGCATGGGAAAGTAAGGGCATGCTTGACATGTTTGGAGCTGCTGAGCCCCAACTCCAGGATTTGTCTGTGATTGAGGGAATGTTCAAATGCTCCAGCTGAGCCATAAGCCAAAATAAAGAAACAGGGACAAGGCAGGAATGTGCAGAAGCAGAAGGTGCTACTGCACCCTGACTAGCACAGCGGCACAACAGCAACTTGGAGACAAAACAAAACTGGTCTAAGGAACAAGGTCAGGCCTTGGAGACTCATCAGTAAAAGGAAGGGGCCTGCATGGGCCACCCAGCAAGTGCCAGTGCTCTGGAGGCAGCAGCCTCACAACCAGACACAATAACCATGCATGGAGGTGCCATGTTTCAGAAATTCCAGTTACGGGGCTCTGTTAACTCCTGCCTGAGGTATTAACTGGGGCCACTGCATCCACCAAATCTCTCACAAAGCACTGTAAGAAAACAATTAAGAAGTATGCCCACAGACAGATCCTACAGGTACACCTTGGTGCTGATGGGCTCTGAAAATATCTCAGCATACCTCCAAAGAGAGACTGAGAGGCAAAAGGACAAATTGGGTTTTGTTTTGATTTTAAGTGCTGTTCCAGCAAGGAAAGAGCACAGCAATCAAACTGCTGGCAATGAGCTAAGCAGCAACTGAGAGCTCTGTAGATTCACAGACCTCTCAGAACTGTGATGTGACACCAGGCAGAGCCCAAGGAGTCTGAAACCATGGAACAGCCACTTCTGTGAGACCTGGAAGAGGCAGACAAAGGCCATTTCCAGGAGCCACAGGCAAGCCACTTGAACAGAGTGGTGCCAATTCCACCTCCAAACCCAGGGCTCGAGCCTAGGAGTCTCCTTGCACCCAGCCACGGACAATACCTGTAGTACGAAGTGGGACGAGGCGGGGCATCGGGGGTGTCCTGCTCCAGCTCTCGGTACACCACCTCGGGCAGCTTGGGGGTAGTGCTGGCCGAGGCGTTGTGGTGATGGTGGTTGGAGTCCTTGCGCTTCTCCTTGTTCTTGTGCTTCCCAGATTTGGGCGGGACGCTCTGCGTCTCCGTGTTCTCCTTATTGCTCCCATTCTCGGGCACCTCCTCGGGAACATCCTCGTCCTCGGACACCACGTCGAGATTATCGAAGATGCTGATGCGGTGGACGCGGCCGTGCAGGTCCACCTCCACCATGCGCTGGGCCTGGGCGTAGGTCATCACCTCTCGGCCGGGAGACTGGGAGGTCTCGGAGGGGCTGGGCGACTGCTTGTTGGCGGCGCGGGCCTGGCGCCCCTTCTTCTTGTGCTTGCGCAGGGGGGTGTGCTGGGGCAGGGGCGGGTTGTCGTGGTCATAGTGGTACAGGTGGTACTCGATCCCGCTGTAGCTCTTGTAGATCTTGCGGCAGGTGCCCACCGGGCACTCGTAGGGCGGCTTGGTGGCCCGCAGGTTGTGGCAGAAGGTCTTCACATCGAAGTCTACACCCATGGCGGGGCCGCGGGGGGCCGAGGCCGGGCCGGGCCGGGCCCCCCGCCCCGCCGCCCCCTCCCCGGGCCCCGGCCGCCCTGGCCTGGCTCCCCGCTGCCCGCTCCTTCCCTGCGGCGGCGCTCCCCGGCGCGGGGCCGCGCTCAGCGGGCGGGCGGCTCCATGGGCGGCGGCGGCGGCGGCGGCGGGCCCGGGCCGGCCCCAACAATGGAGCTGCGGCGGCGCCTGGCGCGGGGCGGCCCTGGGTAAAGCGCCGCGCCGCCCTTAGCAACCGCACTTTCGCCACGGCACCGCCGGGCAGCAGCACCGGGCGGGACCGGAGGCAGCGAAGACGGAGGGGACGGGGAAGGCGGCGGCGGCAGCGATGATAGCGCGGGGAGGCCACGTGGGAACGGCGGGAGCGGGCCGGGTCGCGCCGCGATGACGGTGACGAATCTGCCGCCTCGAATCACAGACCCCGCTGCCACCGCCCGGCCCCGCCCCAGCCCGACCCCCCTCGCCCCCCTCACCCTTTCGGTCCTCCCGGTCCCTCCGGACCCCTCCTTCCCCCAGGTCACCCCAATTTTCAAGGTCCTCCCGATTCCTCCGGCCCGGCTACACGCCGCCCGGTACCTTCGGCTCCCTGGCCACCCCCGCCCCACCGGTTCTCCCGCCCCCCTTGCTCTCCCCGCTCTCCCTGGCCCAGCACGGCAGCAGACCCGGTTGAGCAGTTTATTTACAGTCGGTAACGCTGTAGAGACCCGCCTGCCCTCCGCCCCGGCACCCCCGGCGGCGGGAGCCCCGGCCGTGCGGCAGGGCGTGAGGCAGGCCCGGTTAGCAGAGCCGGAGGAGCGGGCACAGGCAGGAGCGGGGTGCAGGCAGGAATGGGGCGCAGGCAGGAGCAGGGGCGAGGCCGCTGCCCCAAGGAGCAGCGGGGCTGGGCAGGCACTCAGGGTCAGCCTTCCCCTGGGGCAGAGGCCAGGCTGCTCTCAGGGACAGCACACCGTGGCACACACCGTGTTCCTCCCGGCTGGCCCTGCCCGCACTGCCACGGTCCAGGGACAGTCCCGCCCTGCTACTGGACATTGGGCAGGAGGAAGGGGCAGCCGAGGATGTCCAGCCCTGTGGTCTCACTGCCAGAAGCGGGTCCCAGCCCTGTTTTGACCAACCATAGCAGCTGATTATCTCCATAAAGGGGCCACATCTCCATGGTTGAGCTCTGGCCACCGGCAGAAAAAAGGTGACATATCCTTGCCCCACCAGTCAGTCCCATGGCTCGTGGAAGAGCTACTCGGGATCTGCCCGGCGAGGCTTGATGTCACGGGTCTTCATGTAAGAGAGCAGCTGCTCAGGGATCTCAGCCAGCACGTCCTTGGCCAGGCGGGCCATGCTCAGCACCTGGTTGCCTGAGTCATCCACGTAATCCCGAAATGGCACAAACTTTGAGGGCAAAAAGATGGTAGTGAGGTTGGAAACTCTGTTGCTGTGGGGTTCAGCAAGGGGGACTGAGTGAGTATCTGTCACCCACAGTAGGTCTGGATTCAATGCCAGACTTACCTGTACAATGTCTCTCTCAGCATACCGTCCCCGGGAAGACAACCGTACCTCATCACCGTCCAGCTCCTCCATGGCTGGGGGTGACAGCTGGTGTCACCAAGCCTCGGTGGGATGAACACCGGGGATGGAAACACCAGCCCTTTGGATGTCTTTGGCATCCCAGAGGAAGGGACAATGTTTCCATCCCTCTTCCCTGGTGTCCCCAAGTCCCAACTCACCCTCAAACTCAGCTGGACCTACTCCCACGATAATGATGGACATGGGCAGGGAGGAAGCCTGTGGAGCAGAGGCAGGGTGTCAGCCAGGATAGTGTCCATGTGAGGTGAACTCAGAGCAACAAGGGTGCACTCACGGTGACAATGGCTTCCTTGGTCTGCAGCATGTCAGAGATGACACCGTCAGTGATGATGAGGAGAACGTGGTACTGTGAGCCATCGGTCACCTGGGCGGCTATCCTATGGGGAAAAGGGATGGGGGCCCTCAAGCACCCCACTGGTGTGGGGCAGTCGACCCTGCTGTGGGACAGATGGCATTTGGGGATGGCAAAGGGGACAGTGCCCCAGTGCTCACCCAGCCACCTGGTTGATGACGGGAGCAAAGTTGGTAGGACCGTAGAGCTGGACGGTGCGCAGGCTTTGGAGGTAGGACTCCAGCACGCCTTCAATGCCGGCACAGCTGGGGTTCTCCACATTGTTGTTCTGGGGACAGAGATGGGGCACTTGGAGGGGGACCACAGCCCCTGGTGTCCCCCAGGCTGTGGGATGCTGGGGCAGAATGTTGCCAGGGTGCTTCCCCTCCCCACCAAGCTGCTGTGGGCACCCCCAAGCTCTGCCCCACAGCCAGGGGATCTGGGTTCACTCTCAGCCCCGTCCCACAGGGAGGACGCACCAGAGGAAACTGGTGGGAGATCTTGCCATCAGGTGGGACTTTGGCACCAAAGCCGTAGGCAGGGAAGAGCTTATCACTGTCGTAGTCCTGGATGATTTCCCCCACTGCCTTCAGTGCCAGGGCATAGGCGCTCAGCTGGTAGGGACTCGCGTAGTGCAGTGAGGTGGGCTGGGATGGCAACCCTGCGGCACAGTGCCCATCACACCCGCCCCATGGTCAGCCCCAGGGTGATGGGTACCCCCCAGACACCAGGTGCACTCACCATTGGAGGCCGTGAAGTCAATGGCAACAGTGAAATTCAGCTGTGTCCTTAAGGGGGAGAGTGAGGGAGGCTGCCGGCCCCACGGCACAGGGACACCATCTTCCAGCCCCACAGTGCTGGAGTTTCCCTGCCCAGACCCATTGCCTCGGCCCCCCTTCCCCAGCCAGCACCACACAGCCCCATGCCACCATTCTGCATCTGCTTCCCAGCCCCACTGCCCCCTTGTCACCCCCAGGCTGAACCTTCACTGTCACCACTGTCCTTGCCCCGAGACTCTCAGCCATGGGGATCTCGAGGAGCCGGGGGGCTCCCGGCCCCCCACTCACCCGCCCCGTATGTAGTCAACGAAGGTGAACTCAGACTCAACAGAGAAGGAGAGCAGTGTCACCTGTGGGCACTGGGGATCAGATCTGGAGCCCCCTGAACCTGGCACACACAGCAGGTGGAGCCACACCAGCCCCTGGAAGGCAGGAGGCCCAGAACTCCCCAGCCCCACTCACAGTGCCAGAATTCACATATTTCTTCTTCTTGCATTTCTTCCTGGGATTCAGCACCTGCAGACACAGGGGGGAGTCAGTCTCAGCATGGAGTGCACCCTGCCCTCACCCTGCCCCACCACCCTACCTCATACACTGTGAACTGACTCTGTGCTCGAGAGAGCTCCCGGTAGCTGGTGGCAAATTCCCCAATGAAGTCATGGCTGCAGGAGGAACACAGGGTCAGTACAGCCAGGCACCTGGCTGAGAGGTGCCCTGGGAAGCTTCAGCAGCACCCTGGTGTGTAAGAATTTAGTGCAATATAACAGTGGTGTCCCTTCCCTCACCTCCCATCCCGGTCCCAGTCGTACACATCTATCTTCACCGTCCTGAAAGTGAAGGCACATAGGGTAAGCCACCAGCCAGGCTGGCACAGCCCCTCCAGCCCCTGATTTGGGGACATCCAGGCCCACAGCCCAACCCGCAGTGAGCACCCTGCCCACCAACTTCCAGCAGAGCCGCCCTGCCTGCCCAGCCTGCGGCTCTGCCAGGAGGGAGCGGGAAATTTGGGTCATGGTGGGGGCCCTGGAAAGGAGGGGGATGCCTTTATGTAATTTGGGTTGCAAAAGAGAAAAAAACCCAATCAGGACCCAATTCTGAGCTGCCTGCCACTGCAGGACCAAGCCCACCAAACACTGCTCACACCCTGCTCTGGCCCCACAGCTGCCCATGTCCCCATCCCCGTTCCTATACCGGTCGTAGTCGCCGTTGCAGAGGGCGCGCACGGGGATGGTGAAGGGCTGCCACACCGGGTTCAGTGTGTTCTTCACCACCTCTGTCTTATGGCAGATAGTAAAGCTGGGGGGACAAAGCAGGGTTGGGCCACGCTGTCTGGTGACGTTGGCACCCTGTATGCCCCACTGGGTCCCTGTGCTCACGTGCCATCCTCATTGCTACGATAGAAGACGAGGAAAGGATCGGATTTTCCAAAGAAGTCCTTCTTATCCAGCTTGTTGGCACACAGCTGCATTGTGACGATGTCCTGGGGACAGGGACTGTCACTGCCAGCCACCTCCTCACTCCTGGCACCAGCAGCTGCTCTACTGAGGGACCATCAGCCCTCTCCACCCTGCAGCCAGTACACGGGTACTCACCCGGCAGTTGCTCAGTTCCTCAGCCAGCAGCAAGATAGTCCCACACCGCTTCCCTGGGACACCCCTGGAACCAGAGGCACACAGTCAGCTTGGGAACAAGGAGGACAGTTCAGGGACAAGAGAAGAGGTCAGGGTTGGGGCTTCTGTCCCACAGCTGTTGGTGCTTGGCAGTGTGATCAGAATCCCCAGCACAGGACATGCAGTGGAGCAGATGGTGGAGACACAGTGTGGGACCCTCCCACCTCACCTCACCACAGGATGTGACTCACGTTAGGGGTCTCTCCAGGCGTCCCCGTTGGGACCCAATCACCTCTCCCAGTGCCACAAATGCCTGCCCCAGGAAGTCCTGTGCCCCAAAGAAAGCACTATGTGACCATGGAGGGTTGCCCCAGTCCCCTACCACCCACACCCACCACTTTCTCTCCCAATGCACCCATGGGACCTGCCACCAACTTGACTCTGGGCCACTCCGTTTCCTGAAGCTACACTGTGACCCAAGAGCCACCTTGCAGCCCAGGACCCATTGTTCATCCCCAGGACTACCCCATGTGCCCACTCCATGTGCCTTACACTCATTCTGTGCCCCCAGGGCCAACCCACATCCCTGGACCCATCTTCTGTTGCTCCCCCAAACTGCCTTCCATGCCCTGACCTGTCGGCTACCCTAGACCCATCTTACCCCTCAAAAGCCAACCCTATGGAGTGTCCCACCAGGCACTCCCAGGTTCAGTGTTCCCAGGGCAGAGCAGGGGCACGTGTGTAGCAGGCACCTACCTTCTGCCAGTCCCCATGGGGCATGGAGAGATGGAGAGCAGGTTAGGGCCTGCCGAGAGGCACTTGTCCCCTCTGACAGCACCCACACAGGGCACAGCCTCGGGGTGTCCCCCTGGCACAGGCTGTGCTCACCTGCTTTAAAACGGAGCAGCTCTTGGAGTCCACATTGTAGCTGGTGTAAGAGAGCAGAGCCCTGAGCTGGTGCCTGCAGGGATGCTCCAGCACACAACCCCGCTTCCCCGCCCATCCGTGCTATTCGACACTGTATTCTTATTTATTGTCCTTATTTATTACTGACTCGGTGCTTTGTTCCACCCTCAGCGGGGCCAAGCCCTTCCCTGGCCCCCCTACTCACACATCGAAGCGCAGGTTTTGCTTCTCCTCGAAGTAGTAGTCGAGGACGAACTTGCGGACAAAGTCGGGGTTCAGGGTGTTGTCGATCACCTCGGTGCGTCCGAACTGCAGGGAGAGGGGTGAGGGCGGCCCCCCCAGGACCCGTCCCCATCGCAGCTGCCTCGGCGCTAATCCCGGAGGGGGATTAGCGCTGCTGGCAGGGCCGGATCATTAGCGTGGACGGGGAGGGATCATTAGCGTGGACACGGGTGGCCATATGGGCCCGTTTAACCCAGCCGGGGATTAGCCAGGAGAGGGGGCCACGCTCACCTCCTTCCACTCGCTGCTCCCCGAGACCTGCACAAAGAGGACGACCACTGCGGAGAGAGGAGCAGAGCCAGGCTGCCGTGCCGTGTCTGTGCCATGCCATGCTCCCTGCCCGGCTCTGCCACCCACCTGGGTCGGACTTGGAGAAGGTGTCCAGGTCCAGCAGGTTCCTGGGGGAAGAGCCAGGCGTGAGCCAACCTGAGTGCCATCCACCTGGCCCAGTAACGGGTCCTCATGTCCATCCCCCTGATCACAGGTCAGCACCATGCCAGAAGGCCGTGCTGGCACCCATGGCTAAGAGCATCGGCATTCCCAAGGAGACACGCTGGCTGCCTCTGCAAGGTTCGGTGGGGCAGCAGAGCAAGCGGCGAGCAGCGTCTCCAGCGCTGATGATGATTGAACATGACAGGGAACCCATTTACAGGATGAAACCTTCCCCGGTGCCGCCGGCGCCGGCTGAGTGCCCGCCGCGCCCCGGCAGCAGGAGCTGGGCTAATGGCAGGGTGCAGAAGTGAGAAGAAAGGAGACACTTGGAGCAGGGGCTGAGCAGCCAGTGGGCATCCCCCGACACACCTACCGGCAGAGCGATTGATCGTCGTCCTGTGCGCGGTGTGACACCGGGAAGTGCCGGGAGATGCTACCGGCTCTGCTGGGATACTTCCCGCACCCCCGGGGTGGCAGCACAGGGTGGGCTGGGGCACGGCGGGGGCTGCGGGGCTAAGCCGGCTCCCCTGGCCCCAGCACGCAGGGGAGAGACCCCACCCTGGGCTGGGCTGGGTCCTCGGGCTGCGAAGCCGAAGGCTGCCCTAGGTTGTCTCCAGGTGTGACCCCCGGACCCTGCCTGGAGCTGCCCGGTCCCGTGGACCCACAGTCCCTCTGCCTCTGTGAGGGAAACTGGCAGCGGGGGCCAGGGCTCAGCCGCGGGGAGGCACAACAGCCCCCGGCCCGGCCCAGAGTTTGCATAGCTCGGGGATGTGCTGGAGGCACCCACCCCGGTCGGGGCACTCCGTGCCACAGGACCCACGGCACGAGGACGCTCCCCCCCGGCAGGACGCTGTGCCTGTCCCTGCGAGCGGGACCCCTGGCCGCAAGCAGCGGTGCCTCCGACGGGCTATATTTAGCCGCGGGCAGACCGGCTCAGCCGCCGCCGCTTGATCGGCGGACCCTGGCCAGAAGCTGGGGCACGGAGCAGCCCCTCTCCCGCAGCCCCCATCCCGCTGCCACGTTCCCGGTCCCTCTGCCTTGCACCGAGCTCGCAGCCAGCGCCGGCACCCCACGTCCCGCCAGCATCACCCACCTCCCACAAACATCGCCCCGCGAACGGCCGTCCCGCGCCCCAGCCGCGGGTGAGGGCATCGGGTCGCTTCACGCAGCCGTGCCCGGTGACAGCATCCCGTGGGACCCCAGGTAGGGGACGGGACGGGTAGCAGCAGGGCAGAGGGACGCTGGGCACACGCCCTGGCACCGAGAGCTACCCGGGGAGAGAGGAGGACGCGCAGCTCCCAACGCCTTGAGCCAGGGGCTGAGCGGCGGGCAGCGGGACGCAGGAGCAGCCCCGCCGCGCATCCCGGTGCGTTTCGCACCCACCCGTCTCCACGGACTAGCCGCCGCCCTCCCGCTCCCTCGCCCAGCTCCCGGCTCACCGGCAGGACACGGTGAGCTCCACCTTGGTGCCCGGCACGCTGCCGGCCGCCGGCTCCAGCGCTCCCGGAGCCGCCATCCCCGCCCGGGCGCCGCCGATGCTCCGCGCCGCCTCCTCCCGCGCCGCCGAGGAGGCGCGCCCGGGGGCGGGTACGGCACGGGCACGGCTCGGCTCGGCACAGGCACGGCTCGGCACAGCTCGAGCACGACGGCCCTTCCCTGCCGGCAGCGGTGGCACCGACCCGGGCACCAGGGGGTTCGGCTCCCGGGACTCGGCTCCACCGGAACGTCCCGCCCGCGATTCCCAGTCAGGGGCACAGCGGGCTCAGCCCCATTCCCGCCCCGCCGGGGGCTTCCTCCCGGGCTCGGTTCGGTGCTATTTCGGTGCCGACGCTCGCGAAGAGTGGGCCGGGCTATTTATAGTGAGCGGCTCCCCCGCGCCGCCCCCGCAGCCCCCGCCCGCAGCCCAGAGAGGAGGCAGGAGAGGGCACAGCTCGGGTCATTTACTGCAGAGACTCGCCGAAGACCCCGCACCCCCCAGCCCCAGGCAGGGGGGGCTGGCGGCGGGCGCTGGGTGCAGCAGGTGCCCGCACCACGGAGAGGGTCCCAGGACTCTGCTGGGGGACGTGCCAGCCCCAGTTTTCCAGGCAGTGGTCTGGGAACGCCGTGTTCAGAGGGTGCTGCTGCCTCTCAGTCCCACGCCCCGCACAAACTGCTCGAGGAGGCCACCGATGGCCCCTGAGGGGCTGGCGGGCACGGCCTTTAGGCCGATGGTCCGGCTGTAGCTTGCCAGAAAGGCAGAGCGCACTTCCTCCAGACGACACTCACGGTCACTCGGTGACACCAGTCTAGGAGAGAGAAGGGGAGGTCAGTGACTGCAGCCATCGGTCTCCATATCCCAGCTCTCACTCCTGACACAGGGCTGTGCTGCTCCACGGGCTGCAGTGGCTAAGGCAGTGCAAGGCAAAAAGGCTCTGTCCACAGCGCTGGTGGCAGCTGGTGCCACTGCCTCCTCATCCAACCCACGGAGCCAGCTGCAGCCTCAGTCTCCTGCTCCCCACGGGGTTTCCTCCTTCACACACCCCACTGTCCCCTGTTTCTCCCACCACCATAGTGTTCATAAGGCTGCAGTTCATAAACAAAGTGGTGCTTTGGCGAAGTGGCGACTCACATCAGTCCCTACGCCAGCTCCCTCCCCTCCTCACACAGATGAAGCCTGTCCACGTGTGCTGTGCCTGGACAGTTGCTTCCAACCTATCTGCAACCATCCCTCACTTCCACCAGCCCCAGCCTCATGTGCCTGTGCCAGCAGAGACAGCTCTGTGGAAAGGGGATAAGAAGGAGCAGACAAGGTGACAAAAGCCCCAAGGAACACTCCAGCCATAGGAAGAGGAGAGCTGAGCAGCGGTTTACTTCTGCTCCCCGGTATGGCTGCACTCAGCAAACAGGAGCAGAGTAGGGCATGACTTCCCACGGGACCTGCTCTCCTCTCCTGCTGATCCATACACCTGGTTAGGGGCAGGGGGAAAACAGCAGAAGGAAGGCAAGACTAGCCAAGGGAGCAGGGGAAAGCAAGACTGGGGCCCAGAGGCAGCTGTTCCCAGCTCTCCAGCCTCAAACGATCCTTGCTGTGGTGCCTCTGCGACAAGCCAGTGGTTCCCAGAGAGATTAAGACATTCCTCAAAGGTCACTCCAAGGGCACAGTGCGAACCTTCCCCATAAAAAATTCTCTTTAATCTTCCAGCGCCTGGGCTGGCTATAAATTGGCACAGCTCATTTGAATGGAAGTGTTAACCACCCACAGCCAACAGCTTCGGTCCGGAAACAGCAGCAAGAGGATATGGTGGGAGGCCTATAAACAGCAAGCGATGCCGAGGCAGCCAACCAGGCCGCTGTTTACTGTGTCTGATAATAAAGAGAAGCCAGAGGGCAAAAAAAGGCAACAACATATCTAAACACATTAGTGATGCTTTTTGGCAACCTAATTAGGACGTGGAGCTCACAAACCTGCTAGCATTTAAAATAAACTCCGTGAAGGCAGGACTTACTTGCACCCGAGTGCAGCGATCTCAGATGTCACGCGCAGAGGTAAGCGAGGGCGTGCAGCAGTGAGGTTCCGTGGCTCGTGGCTCTCGCACCTCTTTACAAGGCAGATTTTGTATTTGGGTTTTTCGGTTTGTTTTGTGGAGCGAGACACTCCAAGGCACAGGGTCAAGCAGCCAGCCACTGCTCCACACCAAGCCCTGCAGACGGGCTGCAGCATTTCACCCTGAGCTGCTCACCGCGGAGGCAGGTCGCGCTTCCCTGCCAAATCCACGGCACTCTGCCCCGCTACACTTCCTACAGCCTGCCCGCTTGCCTGCAGCTTGGGGTGCGGGATGAGAGGAGGCTGTCAAAGCCCCAGCTCGAAGGAAGCCCTGACAAGCCCCACACAAGCACAAGAAGTAGGCTGTGAAAAGCATACCTTCATCGAGCTGCTGCCAGTGAAGATGCAAAGTGGGAACTTAAATGGAATTAAAAGAAAAAAAATCATACTGTGTCGGGCTGCAAAAACTGGGATAAAACCACAATGGAGTCCTGAGCAAACAAGGCTGATGCAGAACAGAGAGAGGGTAGAGGCTCTGGGTTAAGCTCAACCCCACTGGGAACTCTTCATCCTTTCAGTGCAGTGGCTGGTCCTGGCACCTTCAGTTGAGCAGTCCCCAGCCCTCAAGCAACCCACAGCTTTAGTGAATAGCTGAACAGGGCAGAGCAACCACAGGAGAAGCACCACTACTGTTCTCCTCCTTTTGAATCCACTGCTCCAAGCAGTCACTTTCCAAACTGCATAAGCTTAAGGCCTATCAACTTTGATTCATGTTTCTCTACTGAATTCCCTATTCTGACATTAGATCCAACTCCAAGGGCAGCAACAACTTGCTGGTGATCAGCAGTGACCAAGCACAGCCAGGCTCAGGACACAGTAAAGCAGTCACTATTCAATGCTGCTTCAGTCCCTTCTCCCTTGCCCATCTCCAAAATACTGCAGGAACAGCTCAGTGTGTCCTCAGGAAAGGAGAAGAACAAATCCTGGCCAGGCCATGTCCAACATCTCTTGCAATGTTTTGATCTGTCAATTCATGGATCTTGTAGCTTCACCGTAACTTGAAGGCAGCTGCTCTGCTCTGTTCAGCAGCACAGCACGCAGCCACACGAGACACAGAGCCAGGGCAGGCAGCTGTCTCACAGGACACACGGGTTTTCATGTCGCCTGCCCTCAGCCTCCAAAGCACGTACTCAGATCTCAGTAAGGGACTGAGCATCTGGCAGCACAGCTCTAGCATTGCTTGCTAGCAGCAGCCCGTGATCTGCCATTTCAGGTTCTTGATGAAGAGCTTGCAGCCTGAAGGCACAAACCAAGGCTCTCCTCTAACAGCAATTAAAGCGCATCTCCAGGCTTTCAAGCTTCCAGAGGTGGATTTCTATTTGGGGAGGAGGATTTGCCTCCCAGCCATTTCACATGGCAGGATGTGGCAGGACGCAAGGTCGCTGTGGCTCTGCACTGGCCAGGCACAGCACCTGAAAATGATACTGCACAAGCTCAGACAAAATTTGGGTTACAGAAGGAAAGTCCTTCTCTTACTCCAGCAAGGATCTGACCCCAGTGGGGAGATGTAGGTGAGGAAAATCGAAAAGCAAGAAATCTGGGTTACCAGTCCTGTCCTGACAAACATGAATCCTCAACTGCACTCAATTATACCCAAATTCAGCATCTTCAAGGAAGAGAGAAAAGCCTCTTCTTCCTACAGAAAGCAAAGAACTTCCCCATCATTAGGCAGAGAAAGTGCCATTTTCTTTCCGTGTTCAGCATAAGCAAAGAGTGCTCAGGGACTGAGTTTGTGGATAGAAACCATCGAGGCAGAGAAGGTGGAACAGTTGGTTATGGGCTCCCAGGCTTCTCCGAAAGTGCCAGAGTGATAAAGTTGCAGCGCTCGCAGGCAGCCAAGAGACCCAAGGAGAGATCCTGCATTTAAGACACTTACAGGCAAGTGTTAGAGAACTCATCCGGGAAGCTGCAAGGGAGAGAGGCGTCCGCGCTCAGGCTTGCCTGCTCCCGAATACTGCCACACCCTGTCACCATCTGCCAGCTGCCAAAGTCTGTGGAAACGGAAGATCCGGGCAGAGAATGGTCGGCCGATCTGGGGCAGAGAGAGAGGGAGACGGCGCCATCAGTCACAGCATTCAGCCACAAGCTTCTCACTGCTGCTGCTGCTGCTGCTGCCAGGGACCTGCCGGGCGCGCGGCCAGCACCGCCCGTGCCAGCGCTGTGACACGCAGGGACCAGGGCGCAACATGCAGCTCGAGCTGGGCCCCAGACCAAGCCTTTCCTTTGAAAGTGAAGGGAGAGCCAAGCTGGCTGGGGCCAACAAAGCAGCAGGAGCACACCAGGAACTGGACAGGAGAGAGCCAGCACGAAGCAGATGGCCATGCAGAACTGAGAAACCCATTAGTGAGATGGAACAGCATATCCTGCCCTGAGTCCTTCACAGATGTGAAAGCTGTGCTGTACAATGGACATTCCCCTGTTGCTTGTTGTAGCTGTTAGCACATCCCACGGCAGCAGGGCAAATCAAGGTTGTGACTTGGTTAGTGCTGGAAAAGACTTAGAGATCATTGCTCTGGCAGCAGTTAGAAAGCAGATCATTCCTGAGACATTACCACCAGATCTGAACAGAGTCAAGGCTCAAGGCATACCCAGGACACCTACCCCCTTCATTTCTGTATTAAAGAAAGGACTGTGCCAGAAAGCAGGTGACAAAATATCTTCAAGACAGGCTAAATAGTCAAGGAAGAATAATTGTTTGATGTATGCAATCTCCCACCAGGAAAGAAAGAAGCATGAAACACGGCAAGTGAACCTGAGGAGTCCCTCCAAAATCTCAGAGAAGAGGGCACAATCACTTGAGACAAAGCCAGAGCTCTTGGCTTCCAAGGGAGCAAGCAATTATTAAGCCTTGCTGCACAGCAGAGTGTACATAGCTGGAAGCACAGCCTGTGGCAGAGCTGCTCAATTACACACTACCAAGATCTTCTGGATAATTTATCTGAGTTCTGCTGGGCAGAGAGCAGTGCTCCAGCTCTGCTGGGCCAGGTACTTGCACGCTGTCTTCACAGCTAAGAATAGCAGTGGCGCACTGCAGCTGCTCCCCAAGGGACCAAGAGAACAGCCACAAAGACAGGCTCTCCCACAGCAAGAAGGACCTGAGCTAGACTGGAAAGCAAGAGTGGGAAGAGATGCACAGCAGGAAACCTATTTGCAACCTCCATCTAATTCCAGGCCTGCCATTTAATTAGTCTGATCAATACAGCCAAGTTTGAGCAGTGTGAAATGTCCTGAGCTGGCTGTACAAGCACAGAAGGCGAGTCACACAATTCCCTGTGTATCAGCTTCCCATCATGGCTGCAAGTCTGGGGGTAACACTCCTGTGGGACAGCTCAGGCTCTGAAAGGACATGACAGGACAAATCAGGGAGAGCAGAGTTTCACCTGTCTCACACAGATCTTGCTCTCTGCCTGCTCAGTGAACTGAGGAGTGAGGGTCAGAGCATTGGGAGAACCCTGTACTGCAAAATGGTGCTTTTCCTGGGGTACGTAATACCTGAGTAAGAATGAGGGCACTTCAATGAAAGCAAAAGCAAAGCACATACTGTTAGAAACACCTTCAGGAGACCAGACAGGGATAACCTTCCCTGGAAAGCAAGGAATTTGTAAGGGAAGGGGAGCTGCTGTTCAGTGACATCTACCTCTCTCCACGCCTTTGGAAGTGGAGGGAGTCAGTGTGAAGGAGAGCAGGCAGAGTGTGTGAGCCCACAGCACTGTGCCATGATGGAATCACAGTGGGAACAGTGCAGGATGCCAGGGAGAAGCATGGAGGAATGCTGCTTCACTGCAGAGTGAAGAGGAAGATGTCACCTCCCTGAGAGCACAGCACAGCCAGACAGGAAAAACAGGAGTGTCACACATGGTGATACAAAATTGAGCTAAAGGAGTAAAGAGATCTGTAGGCAATAGGCTTGGGCTGAAAGTAGGCAGAGACAGAATGGCTGATAAAAGCACAGTGTATCTCCTGCAAGACTGACTTGGTGACTCTCTAGTCCTCCAGCCCTTCCTGGGGTCCCCAACCCTGTCAAGCAGCTGTGCAAACTTAGTAAGGTTTCATCTAATGCACCACCACCGGGATCTAAGAGTTCAAGGCAGTCAATTCTGTGTCTTGCCTCCAGGCAGCAGAATAAACACTTGTCGATTCATTGAATAAACTGATTGACTCTGCAATGAGTCTAAGTAATTTCTTTCCTGGCCCAGAGATCTGAGCCTGGCCAGCAGAGGTAAGATACTGTGGCAGACCTTCCCCTCTATTCCCAAAGCCTTCTCAAGGGAGGCTCCTCAGGAAATGTCACAATCAATAAGCACCTTGAACAGCCTCAAGAGACAGCAGGGGCTAAGCCTGGGAAGACACAGCATGGGAAATTTTGTGTTCCCACTTCAATGGCAGCAGAGCTTCTTAAAAGCTGAGTTTGGCTTGAGACCAAGACTAGATGTCTGGGGTGACTGCACCCCCATGCAATCCAGTCACTGCTAGAGGTGAAAGTCTCCCTGTAATTTCTACCCTGAATATTTCTTGTAAAGCCTTACTGCAGAGCCCCAGAAGAGCTTCAGTGAGGCCCTGGAAACAAGCTGGAACTGCCAGGACACCAGAAGCAGTTCCCAAGTCTGTAAGAACAGCATGCCTGCAATACATGACAGCCATGCCAAAGGCTGGCCAGGAGTGAGGGCAGCACAGAGTGCTGGGAAGCAGCCGGACAGCAGCAGAGCTGACATGGTTAGAGGAGATGAGATACAGCCAATCTTCAAGTTGCTGTCTCTGCCACAGACATCTAATGGCAGACAGAAAAAGAATCAAAGTGAGCTTCACACACCCACCTCTTCAGGTCCACGAGTGGGAAGAAACTCCCTCAAAAGTGCAAGATTAACTAAATTAGATTAGCAAAACAGAGATGAGCTGCAAGCTGTTCCTTCACACAAGAAGGGACCTCTCGCAGGCCATAAACTGGCAGCTCCTAACCTGGAATGGTTCCTTTAATTAGGTCAGTGCTTTCCATGCAACATGCAGCACAAGACAGTATTTCAGAGCACATGGACACTCACTGGCCTGCCAGAGAAAAGTCAATACTGGAGGCAGAGCAACAGTCAGGGATTCTTCTCTTTCTTAATACGTAACTGAGATGAGTGCCAAGTGCCAAGAGCTAGGCTCCATCCTGCCCCTGCTGCTCCTGCTCACCTGACGTATTTCCACACACCTAGGACTATTTGGGAAGCAGCTCATTTGGCAGCATATGCTCTTGCCTCAATCTGAAGCATTAAGTAGGTTCTGTATGTACAGGCAGACTGTGGCAACCTGGAGTAAAGGGCAGCCCTTCCCACCTTTGCGTGGGCAATATTGGCAAGGAGTATGGCACCCTGCCAAGCACTGCAAATCCTGGCTGAATCCCAGACAGTTATCTACAGGCTGGGATAGTGCCCCAGCAGCCTGTTCTCTGTAAGCACCATTTCTGATTGCAGCACATAGTCATGTGCCAGCCAGCAAGCCCATTTTGTGGCACGGTCGTGCAGTAATTCCAGAAAACATTCCTGTAAACAATTCCTCTCCTGCTGTGGTCACTACCCCAAGCTGTCACACTGCATATACACCTTCTGAGTGAGGTGGCTGTAAGGAGCAAGACACACAGTGCACACACACTCTTCTCACTACCAACAAAACACCCAAAGCCAAGGGGCAGCAGCTCCTCTGTCCCACTGTGCTCCCTCCAGAGCCACCACAGCTCAGCTATCTGCAGCCCTTAAGTAAGGGAATTCTCTGTGACTGCTGGTCAAAGCAGATCCTCTGCAATTTAACTCCTCCAGATCTCGACTCTCTAGATCATAGTACTTTGGGTTTTGTTTAATTGACTTAGCAAAAGCACATTCAACCAAAGATTATCCAGCTGCTAATCCACATTAGTGCTATGTAGACACACACTAAATCCCTGACACAGATACAGAATTTTTCTGCAGTGTCATGGGATGCTTAGACTGCTGGTGTCAAATGCAAACTGCAACCCCACTGCATGCAGGGGGTTCATTCTGAGGCACTCTGCCATACTCAGAGCTCTCTGTAGAACAAGCAGCACCTTGTTCCACTCTGCAAATAGTCTATGTAATATCTTCCTGTGTGTTTGTCTTCTGCAGATGTGATCTTACCATCATGTTGAAATAAGCCAGAAAGACTGATAGGAATTGCCTTTGTACTGCTTTGCCTAACAACAATCATCCTGGAATTTACTCAGGATCTCTGGATCAGAGCAAGATTCACAAGATGAGCTGGTAATGTGACAGCAGCAGCCTGTTGACATTGCCTGGCCAGGAGAGGTGCTTGGCTCCTGATATCTGACTGAGCATTTGTGATCCCTTCTTTTAGGGCAGTCCAGTTCCCCCCTCCCAGGCCATGCCCATGTCTCCTTCTGACTTGCCTTTTTGCTCCCTCCAGAGCCCCCCTGCCTGCCAGCACCTGGACTGGGCTGTTGACCTGAACTACCTGAAGGACACCTGCTGGCATTTTACAAGCAACCATTTCAACCACTGCAGCAGAAGTTGAGGAAAGTGTTTTGTTGCTATGGCCACGCAGAGGATTAGGAAGTCAAGTATAGTGGTTTCTTCATCTCAAGAGCCTTAGGTGTTGACCTGCCAGCAGCACTGCAGGAATAAAGGTATTTCTGGCATCCTGATCACTCTCTGTGCTCCTGCTTTTCCATCTTAGTACCACAATTTTTCAGGAGGTGAAGAGACAGAAATTACCTCTTCCTTCCGTCACAGTCATCCACCTAAAATGGGACCTGCTGTTTCCTTCGGGGTAGAAAATGGTGGCTGAAGGTACTGTGCTATCTACCAGAGCAATTCAGACTATCACAGCTGAAGCAGGGAGATCAAAGGCCAAGTGGAATGACAGAACCTCTTTCAGGAGAAAACATACCATGCTTAGAATCCAGAGACTGCAACCCATGACAGTGCCTGATAAGGCAACCCTAACCCTCACTATGGTGCTCTTCCACCTACTCCTGTTTCTCTCTTTGCTCTTGCAGAGCAGTCTGGCTGAAGCATTACAAACTGCTTCTTCCTGAGCACGGCTGCAAGCTTGCTACCAGCAAGCACTGAAAGCCTGTCAGACCTTGGGAATGGCATGGGACCACACACAGGAATTGTGGCACTACCATTGTGAACAAAGCAGCTCCCAAGACAAGCTGTTTTCTTTCCAGTATTTTCTTCTCTTCTCAGGAGATTCTTTCCATCTTACAGAAAATGCAGAGGTGGGCCCCAGCAACAATTCCAACCCCTCCTATTGATATCTCTCCCTGGGGAGAACAGTTACCCTCATTTATGAAAACTGTCAGACACTGGGGTTTTTCTCTGGAATCGTGAGACACTTGTTAAGAAAGTCTTATAAATTTTCAAAGCTTTGCTTGTTTGTTATTTTATTTTCCATATGATGAGAGACTACTCAGATTTGGCTGGTGGCTGATTCAGAATCACTACAAAAAGACTCATCAGAAAGCCTGCAGAGGCTACACGAGCATATGACGCTGTTAGCAACCTCTTATCTCAGGGTCTCTTTATTCCATGTTGGCCTGAACACACAGTGTTTGCTCCACAGGCTCTGCTCTTTCTTCCCCAGGCCAGCTCGCGGCTCGGCGCTGCCCTATCGCAGTGTCAGACTCCAGAAGGGTGCCTTTGTTATGGTGTGAGATTAGGCTCAGCTCCAGGGTCCCCATTCCCCAGCAGGAACACTCAGCCTTCAGGGCAGAACTCCTTTGTGCTGGCACAGTGCTCGAAGCTTGCTCCCAGCAGACTCCTACCTCTGCTTGTCACCAGCACCCAGCTTTTTCCAACCTGTGCCATCAGGAGGGTCAGCAGGTGAAAAGGGGGACAGGATAGATGCAGAGTGAGGTCTGCTTGGTTTGAAAAGCTTCCTTCCCCAAACACCACAGCCATTTCAAACCCTGGTGGATGTGTTAGACAGAGAAAGTGCTGTGAGCTGCGAGCATGCAGGATGCAGAGATGCCAGAGCTCAGAGTTGAGGCATGCGCTGAGGACAGGCATATGACAGCTGGCTGTTATCAGCACAGCTCCTTGCTCCTCTAGGGGCTCAGGCAGGAGTGTCTGTGTTCAAGGGCCAGCACTTCAGATAAGGTCAGACTAGAGAGGAACAGGCCTCCCGAGGTTTGTTTGTCTGTAGAAACAAACACAGGTGCTCCAGTGTTTCCAGAGCCATAGAAGTGCAGCCCTGCACTCCCTTTACCAGACACTCATTTTGCTGAGAAATGCCCTGCTCCCACCTCACCTGGATCTGGGCACTTCTAGTGGGCTGCTTCCAATCCTCAGGAAGTTATCAGAATGGGCTGATGAGGAGGAGCTGGAGGACTTGACTTCACCCATCCCTGTGGAAGGCAGCCTGTCTTCAGACTGCTGTGCTCTGCTCCAGAGCACGGCTTGCGGTGACGATGCACAGCTCTTCCTCCTGAGGGATAGAGGACGTGGGTGAGAAAGCTGACTTTTCTATGTACTCCAACTAGGAAGCCTTTCCACCACAGGCTGGAGTTTAGCCCAGCAGCTACAAGCTCTTGTTTCCACTGAACCCGCCCTCCTCCCTCCCAAGGAGCCATGAGTCACGGAAAGGGCTCAGCGAGGGGGTACACTGAGCTCAGCCCATCTCAGCCCATTCTTTTATAGATCACCATCCACGTGACCTGCAAATCAGAGATGGGAGAATGCATCAGCCCACACACACACAGCGATTGCTTTGTTTAGTCTAGCAGCAAAAATGCCTTGAGCAAGGGGCCTCCCAGCGGGGAAAGACCATTTCAATCTGCTCCAGCTCCTCAGTGTCAGCCCAGGTGGGCGTTCGTGCGCACCGAGGGCGACAGGGACACACCACAGTGTTATTTTCCCTTTCAGCAATTCCCTTTGGGCACCTCTGACCACACTTCTGACCATGTGCTTACAGCTGACACTCACTCTAGAGGTAGGTACACTTCAGTTCTTTCTCTGTCTATGCTGACAGCCCAAACTGCTCTGGCTTCTTTCCTAGCCAGCACATTCAGACTCAGTCATGATTCACTGTCCATTGCTGCATCAGGCCTTAGCTCACAGTACCGTCCAACTACATGCCAAACAAGTACACATCTGGGACTAATTCATATCACTGCTGCTCCACATTCCAAAGATTTTCCTTCTTACAGTTTGTTGGTTTTTTTTCCCCCTGGAAGAGTCCCAAGAATTTCTCCCCTTCCAAGACCACACAGAACTGGACAAAGACTCTCTACATACAAAAGTAAAAAAGAAAAATTCTAAAGCTAATAAACTCTAGGGGAACTCTTCCTAAAACATGGAAGGGGATCTCAGCTTTGAGATCTCAAGCACTGTCAGCAAGTGCAGCTAAAGACAGGCTCATTGTACAGTGGAAAGTGCGATATCCTCCCTTCATTTTTTGAAGGGTGTCCACCCTCAAACATCACACCACAGCCTCTCTTAAGCTTTATTCATCTCATGTTATCATAGCTGCCAACATCTCCAAGTACAGCCTGCAGAAACAGGTCTGAACAGCTAAAAATCAAATGCCTCTCCCTGCACAGAGACTGTGAGGCCACCTGTTTTCAGGGCAACACAACAAAGTACAGCCCCTCATGCTATGCAGAGCACAGCTCACCAGCTTGTAGCAAGCCCTATGTATTCTCCAGACTACAGAGCCACAACAGCCTGCAGTAAAACACCCGTGACCAATCTTCTCACTGAGCACTCATGGCATTGCTCACAACCTTCCCCTTTCCCAAGCTCATGCCCCCCAGCATGGCCCAAACCATCCCTGCAGAGCAGCTGCTGGCCCCATCACAGCCTGAGGTCTCCCACAGAAATAAGAGCAACCCAGAGTTAGGAAGCACATTGCAAAATCAAGCCCTGATCCACACAAGTGCATCTCCTCCAGCATGCTCTGGTCACTTCACATCTTGTAAAAAGTACACACAGGTTCTGTGCAGCAGAATCCAGCCTGTATGTCCTGAGCACTCAGAGCAACACAAATGCTTCCAGCTCACTACCCTGCAGCCCTGCAAGTGGAAAATTGTTCTCTACTCTATGCAGTCACTTTGATGTGGATAGGCAGGCTCTGTGTGTTAAGAGGACTCTGTGTTGCTCACTTGGCAAAGAGTTTGGGACACTCCATCTCCATTTTGTGATTCTGCAGGGATATTCTCCTTTCCCTTCTCAGCACTTTAGACTGAACATACAATGTGCTTTAGAAAGGCTGCTGCCACGAGCATGGCTGCAAGCTCAGTCTCAGAGGATTTCAAATGCCTCCAGCACAACCCAGATTTAATTTAAAATAATTGCAATATAAAATAGCATCTTCACATGTGCTGAGGGAGAGAAGACAAAAATTAAACTGAGAGGGGCAACCCTACAGCAAGGCTCTGAAATCCCCAAACAGCACCAGAAACTCCACAAGCAAGTCCAAAACCTGTCCCAGAGCAGCAGAGTTGCCAGACACCTTCTCCTCTTCCAGACAGCCACCTGCATCCCCAGACAAGTCCTCTGTGACCCTCTATCAAGAGGCAGTACTGAAAATTCTGTGTTCTCCCCTGGAAATGTCTCTAAGCAGTGCTGCAGGCAGCAACCTGCTTTCAGCACACACACCTCATGCTGGTAGAGGGGCTAAAATTCAGAGGGAATTCTTGGCCACCCAGCCCATCTCCCACTAACTGCAGACACTCCCTGTGTATAATGTCTTTCCTAAACTCTGATTAAGCTTCATTTTAGGGCAGCTAAACCATCTCCACTTTTCCCTGGGGAGGCTGCTGTGAAATGTAATTTTTCTGCTAGTTTGGAACAATCTTTTAAAAGTAATGAAATCCTTTGTGGATGAAGTTTAACAGTGAAATTGGTGAAAATGAAACAAATGTGCTTAATCTCATCCATGTACAAACTTTGGAGCATCCCTGCAGAACCTGGCAGCCTTTTAACATGGGGTGGCCTCCAACTTTTGATGCAGAAGCTCTGGAGTACAAATTGCAGCAAAGCTTCTGACAGCCAAATTCCTCCCCCCACTGTAAGGAATCCATGCTAGAGAGAGCAAAGCTGGAGGGCAAGACACTTCATAAATATGTTTTCCATCAGGCCCAGAGCCAGCGCCTTCTGTTCAGCCCACCAAATGGTTTTCTCCTCACCAAGCTGCTTGAGCCTGTGCTCCTGCTGGCATCAGCTCCACTGCTTCATAGGTAAAGCTCCCAGCTGCTCCAGGGGAACTTTCCAACCCCAGGGAGAAGTCACTGCTCAGGCTTGTGGTGCTGCCTCGGTCTTTCTGCTCTAGAGAGAAGCAAACAGAGCTACCTGAAGACCAGCTTGGTTTCATTCACTTTCTCTCCCTTTCAGCAATACACTTCCCTGTGTTCTGGCAAGGCCCCACAGGCAGCACACCCATTTGGGGTCATCCTGAAGCTGAAAACCCAAGCCCACAAACAATGAACCATCAGCAGCACCCAGGGGCACTGATGCTTGACACTCACTGAGCATGCAGATCTCTTCCAGGGTGAAGCCAGGTGGCAAACTCTTCCTTCTGGGGATGGAAAGACAAAGTTACCTCAGGCACACTCCAGGGCAGGCTGGCCATAGCCAGGTCTCTGTCACACACAGCAGATCAGAGTAGTGGGGAATTAGCTATGCAGGGGCAGAGGGGAGAGGATGGGCCAGTGTGCATTGTCTGACTCCTAACAGTCCCAACCCAAACTCCCTATGCTGTGAGAAGGTGGCAACAGGCAACACTGCACATGATGTGCTTATTCAGAGCATCCAGGGTGGGCTTTGCTTATTTCTGTCCCTCCTGAAATAAGAAGGTTTGATTCTGGGCAGTCTGTTACAAACCAGCCACCCCTCTGTGCCCACCAGTGCCTGATGGAGCTTGCTGTGCAGCCTGCTTGAGCCAGAGCACACACCTCTGGGCTCACCTGTGCTAAAGCAGCCATGGACAGTCATTAGGCAGAGAGCACATTTCAGCATGGACAGTTTTTCAGAGCACAACGTGGCATCTCAAAAGCCTCGGCCCCGTTTTGCAGCCTTCAGAGTGCAGAATAAATTAAAGAAAACTGGGCCAGGACACCAGGGCTTCCATCTCCCCAAAGAAGCAGCACTAACAAGCTCCCTGGCTCTGTAGCCCATGCAGCAGCAAGCACAGGCTCCTTACCTCTGTGACTTCAGAGCAGAGAACTCCTCAGAGGTGATGTGCTTCAGAAAATTGAAGCAGAAAAAGAAAATCTAAGCAAAGGGAAAGAGAAAAGTGGTTCAGGAATGAACCCGAGGCTCCATGCAGCCTCTTATCTTGATGAGGAGGTGCTGGCAGGAAGGAGATAGCAAAAAATCTGCAGCTACCAGCCTCCAGTGTGCCACGGGCTGCCACCATCCCATCCTGGGCCTTCTCTTCCATGTAAACTGCCCCTCTGCTCCCTGCCACAGGGAGGTCCAGAAAGGAAAGGGAACAAGAAGTCTCCTTATCAGTGCCTTGCACACATGCTGCAAGCCCACAGCAGGTACTTATGCCATCAGTGCAGAATGGACAGAGATGGCAGCAGCTGCTTATACACCCAGGAGAGCAGCAAACCCAGCAGGACTTGCACGGTTAGAGCCACATGCTCCACCTCAGCAGCAGACCAGTACCACCTCTGGAAGCACGAGGTACCACAGCATTTGTGGCCCCAAGCTCGTGCCCTGCCACACCCCAGCCTGCTCTGCATCACTCACCCCACTGTGCCTCTGCCACCTCACCCACCCCTGCAGAGCTGTGCCCTTCTCCTGGGAGAAGTGGGGAGCAGGCAGTGCCAGAGGCAGCCAGGCACCCCCTCTCCTGCTGCAGATATTGACTTCACACATGACCAAGCAGGCACCAGAGCAGAGCTCTCAGGCTTGAGCCAGCAGAACTCCAGGAAAGGAATGAATAGGAGGAATGATACTGACTCTTTCAGGGGATTCTGTAGCCCTGAAAGATGGAAAATAGGCCAAAGTTGTGTCTCTGCTGTTTGAAGGCAGAAGATTCCTTAGTAAGGTGAGAGTTCAAGGAGCAAGGGAATAGCAACAGGGTTAGACAAACACCCCATTTCTTTTCTACTCAGAAATGATAGCGCACTATACTGCCACTATAGTCAGAGCAATCTTTTCTTGTTGTTCAACAGCAAAAGATTTTTAAGAGAATTCCTTCCACTAATTTTTAGTGTCCTCCAGGCCCACATGTGCACCCACAGACACATCCCACCAAACCCACACACCAGAACCAGCACAAGCTGCTCCACAAGCCTGTGATGACATGCAAGCCACATGCAGCTGCAGCACCCAGGCAGGAGGGCTGGCTCTCAGGACAAGCACACAAGACTATCCAGCTTTATTTTCAAGGAGTCACACACCTTAAGCATTCTTCTCACTGCTGAGCTGAACAGCAAGTCCTAGCACCCTTTGGTGTGGGGCCTGAACACTAATGGCACAGGAGAGAAACTGGCAGGAGTGATACCCCCCAACAAAACTGCAGCCTGAGAGAGAAGTAACCCCACAACTTATGCATCACAAAGTGACAGGGCAAGGCTCTTACCTTGTATTTCCAGCACCTGAACAATCTTTTTAGAGCCCAGCCACACCACTGATACTACCAGGAGCAGGCAGTGAATGCTGCTACCATAAAAACCTATCCTGAGAACACAAAGCAGTGCTCAGCCACTGCCCCAGACCAACACTCACCTCTTCTCCTTTACTGAGTCGATCGACTAACATGTGCCTGAAAGAGAGCAAGGGAAGCTCAGTCACATGCCAGAATCACACAAGAGCACAAGCTGTCAAGAACAGCCAGATGCCTGAGCTCAGGTAGAAAAAAAGGCATCAGCCCTTCTTGTCCCAGCTCATTGAGACTTGCTCAAACATCAACTTTTGGCTGTGAACAAACATAAAATGACTCCTCAAGGTTTCTCCCCCACTGCACAGGGATGCACATGTGAGTAAAACTTATCATGCCTACCCAAAGAGAAACCAGTCATAGGCCACTGTCAGGTAGAGAATCTCAGATGGATCCAGGGACGAGTGGATCAGCCCATCCTGCAAAGCAAACAAAGCCTTCAGGCAGCAGCCCTGGGGACCAGAACTTGGGAATTCATGATCTGCTGAAAATTGTCATGGTGATCCAGAGTGCCCATCTTCCTCTACCTGCCTGTGACAGCACGTCTGAAGGAACATTAACAGCTCCACCACCACTGCCTGGTGACAGCCACTCACCCTCCAAGCAATCAGGCCCAGAAACAGAGGAGGCAGCCAGGTACTCACAGCCCACAAGGAGAGGCGCAGTAAGGAGATGAAGAGAGGCGTTCGGTCCCAGCCGGATATACAGTGCACCAGGAGCCCGCTGTCATCTGCTCCAGGGGCAGGAAGAAGGGAAAAAAAGGATGTTGCAACGAAAGGAATGATTTCTTTATGGCAAATCTGTAGAGACAAGCTACTCTCTGTACCCACAGACCAGGCTCAAGAGCAGAGCTCAGCCAGAACATTGTGTCTTAAATCCAGCAGCCAGCCAATTGCTGAGAGTGTCCTGGGCTGTCAGCAGCACCAGCTGATGCGCTGTCCTGGCCCTGACAGCTGCTCAGGACACAGAGTCATTAGGTATGAACATCACTTTACTACCCTGAACATACACCTCCCCAGCTGTAACCCACTATCACAATCTATTCCTACACTGGTGAGAAAACAACTCCAACTGAACATTTTTTTCAGTCTCACTACTTTTCTTACTGCACAATGAGCAGAGGCACACACAAGGCACAAAGCCTACACCCCACAGAAAACCTGCAGTGTGTCCCAACACAGCTACTGCAGGAGACTATAGCTGGCCATGCTGTCAGAGCCAGCCATGGCTCCATCCATCAGTGCTAGGTCACAGTGCCCAGAGGGAATGGGATGCCACACAGGGCAAGAGACACTCCTCAAAGAGGTGGAGTGTCCATGGTGAAAGGGGGTGGAAGGGGCTCTTAAACAGGCACCAAATGAGATCCTGTATTGGTGAGACAAAACACAGGTAACCAGCAAAACAAGAGTCAAAAAGCAAAGACACAAGGTTCCTTCTCTTCTGGTTTAAAAAACTAAAACAATAGGCTAAGTTTTCAGATATCCCTTCATATTCAGGAGGAAAAGGTTTTCAAGGAATCAGCAAGTCCCTCTCTAAGAGGGGAGATGGAGTTCTGAGATGGCAGGACCATCACCCTGTTTTGAATTAAAAGTGACTTCTGCACTGGGGGTTGATCCACAGTGGCACTGATACCATCAGCTGTTCTTCAGGGACAGTGGCTGCTCCACTTACACTGCTGGGAGCAAGGAGTTTGCCTTACCATCACTATTGATAATGGAGATCAGCAGCTTCAGGTAGTTCTGTGTCTGCTGTACGAGGTCCCAGCTCTGCAGGAAGAGGAATGGTGATGGTGAGGGTCACAGCCAAAGGCTGCTCTGCAGTTCAGAGCTGCTCTATCCAGAACAGCAGCAAAGCAGAAATAACCACATGGCCATTCCTCAAAGTGACAGACTTCCCCTTTGTATCAATCTCCCCATTCTCTGCAAAAGACACTCTGGGACAAGATAACCGGTAGACAAACAAAACAATAAAAGGGCATCTCTCCTGTCTTCCTGGCTGGCAGAGGAGCTGCTTTGCCTACAGCCCCAAAGCTGCAAGCAGCCCCTGCTCAGAGAGGCAGCAAACACCTGCAGAGCACTGGCCCAGTTCTGCACACGTGCACTTTTCCAAGTGGCTGAGCCACATTCCAGCCACGTGTGCAACACCAGCAGCACAATGGGATGAGCAGGCCAAGGCCAGAGGGCTGTTCCCACAACCCAAGCACTTTGCTCAAAACTCTGTGGTCCTTGAAAATGTCCCCAGCTGGCTGCTGACCCTCACCCACCCTCCAGACAGGCACTGGAATTCTTCAGTAACCCCCAAGTAGCAGCAGAACTACAGAAGGGCTCTGAACTCAAGAGACCTGCAGTACTACAGGACATGCAGGTGAAGAACATCAGAACAAGCCCAAGCTCGTCACTTGACCATCATGTCACGAGCAGATGCAGGGAAATTCAGTGGTTTGATCAGAATCAGGACTAGCTCAAGGGAAATAAGATAGCACTGGCAAGGAAAAAGCAGAGTGGGACACATTTCATGGCAGAAGTGTTAGTGGTGCAAGTGACATGAGACCACAAGCAAAAGAACCCTTGCTGTGTGCCTGCATGTGTGCACATCTGTGTGTAACCACACTGAAGACCAGAGTCAGACACAGAGCATATTGCTCAGCCATGGAGCCTGCAGAGCCACAAAACATTAGGGAAATGGGGAACACAGTCAGCCTGCAGCAGAAAAACACATAATTACAAAATCTTTTATCTGCCCAATTCAATCCATCTTCTGCTTATTTTAGAAGGCATCATCCAATTATCCAGTCTGATCTCTCTGTATCATGAACCAAAAAGTTTTCTTCAGTTGCCCCACGTAAAGCCTGAGGCTTGCACATGGCAACATCTTTGCCCAGAGAAGCATCTCAAATAGGGGTGACAGCTCATTACTCCTTTGGCAGCATGTTCCAGCAGATTATCCTCAAAAGTAATGTGCAAGACTGCTTGTCCTTATCTGAAGGCTTGATTTTAGATGCAGATATTGCTTCCTGTGCAGCTCCTCTTCCCCAGATTGAAGAGTGCTTTAGAATTACTATTTTCTCCCTAAAAATGTACTTACACATTAATCACCTTAGTGATTAGCTAAACAGACTGAGAACTTCAGTTTTGAGTGAAGCATGTTCTCCAGGCCTCAAATAATTTCTGCATCTATTTATTACACCCTCTTCAATTTTTAATATCCTTTTTAAAATATGGGCTGCTCAGTATTCTAGTGAACAAGTTTCTAGCCATACACAAGCTCTACTTCTATTAGTTCTGCTTCAACTTTTCTGTGATTCTGCTTATGCTGGCACTTAAACAGTATTTACATCACTGACAACAAACAGTGGCCCAGCACAGGGAGCTCTGCTGGTTCTCTGGTGCTTCCAGCCACAGGGCACAATAACACGACATGCTCCAGCACAGTCAATCCCCACAAAACCTGGTAGATCCACTGATGTGTGAAATTGAGCATACTAATCAGTAGTATAAGGTGATACTCCCTGTTGTGAACAAAGGTAGACTTTGAAGCTTGAGCAAACAGAAGAGTTCAATTACTGTTTGCCACGCTGTCCATAGTACAGAGTGGAGACCTGCCATGGCCAGTTATGATTATCTGCTCCTCTCCCATAGGAAGGCACCTTGCATGCCCATGAAGAAGGTGCCCTTGGCTCTGCCCACAGAGGAGTCTCTCTCAAGACTTCCCACAGCCAAGGCAGTCTGCCCAGGGCAGGCCCATGTTGAGCTGAGACTGAGAACAGGTAATACTGCTTTGTTTCCTGTCTTGTGCCTTACCTTTGTTAACAACCTATCTCCCTAATGGATTGCAAATTTTTGAAAGCTACAAAAAAAGGTTTGACTTTACAGTCAGCTGCCTTGGGGCACAGCAAGCCACAGAGCTTTTGGGTACAGGATTTCCACTGCTGTTCTGTCAAGCAGCCTTGCCCCCACTGGGATGCTATGAAGTGAGCCAGATTACAGCAATAGGAGCAAGTCAGATTTCAAACCTCTCCTGATCCTTCCTGAATGCATCCCTGACCTCCCACAGCGACATCCACTTTGCTCACCTGGTACTCGCTCCAATCAATATTCAGAGACTGGGTCAGAGAGACTGGGATATTTAATGGAGCATCTACATAGTCCTGTAAAAAACCCAGACACAGTTGGTCAGAGAAAAGTCACGACTCAAAGGAACTGAGTTCCAGAAAAAAAAAAGCCAAGACAACAAATGCCAAATGGTGCATGAGAAGAAAACATCTCAGCAAAGCATCTTTGGATGCAAAGTCCTGAAGAGGTAAGAATAAACTCAGACTCTTGGAACGACTAATGGACCAGAGGACAGAGGAGCTTTTATGTGCTCCCAAGAGTGAAAGCTGGGCATATTAGTCTCTGCATTTCTCTAAGACTGCCCCACTCAACCATCCCCTGAGCAGGAGACAAAATATGAAGAAAGAACTGAGAACCAAGACTATCAGTAAGGTCAGAATTCAAAACTGGGAGCAACCCATACCTTCCGTGAGAGGTCAAGCATCCTAGACTTCAGGATAATGATTAATTTATCTTACATATTAATTTTACAATCAGTAATTTAGTACATTCTGTATCTCTTTTATCTCCTTGTGATTAGAAATAGGCACATGACATACAGAGCATCACTGAGGAACTGGGAGGCAAGACTTAAACCCAGTAAAACACACAGCTCTCCATTTTGTAACATCCATGTACCTGTTTCCAGTTAAATATGAGACCTTCAGCTGTATAATCCCGGTCTTTGTAGTCCTTAAAAAATTCACAGCCTGCAAGAAAAAGAGAGAATGAACAACGATTCAGCTAACTGGTATCTAACTAGTGAAGTGCCCGTGGGACTAGGAGTGCTGGCAGCCCCAGGCTCCAGAAATCCAAACCAATCAAAACTGCTGCCTGTGGGAAGAAAAGAGCAGTAATCCTCAGTACACTGTGCAGCACGGCCTCCAGCAACAACAGCCCAAGGCACTCAGCAGTACAGACACTCACACAGCAAAGGGCAAACTCCAACTACAGCAAATGGGGAGCTTGAGGGACTGATTTAATTTTTTCCTGAACAAAAGGTTTCAGCAAGGTGCTTTGTTTTGCAGGGCCTTGGACTTTTGCACAGATCTAAGGCATCAGCTTGACATGCTGAGTGAGGAGGAGTCACCAAAAGAAGGTGCTGGCAGAGCCCTGGGGAAAGCCAATTTTCACAGGGCATCTGCTGCAGGGAACAAGAAAGGGCTCTGTCAGAGGGGCCTTGATTTCTCTCACATTTAAGTCTTCTCTTTCCAACATGGGATTTACCCTATCTGAAGGAAGGAGGTACATAACCACTTCCAAGCTGTCCCCCAAGCCCTCCCCTCCTGAAGTGCGTCCTTTGGCTCAGCTCTTCTCAAACAACCATTTGAAGTCTCTGCTGCAAGCCGCAGTCACTTAGTCACAGGTGAGCAGCACCATTAGCACTGCAGCTGCCTGCAGGCGACAGAAAACACCTCTGCCAGCATGCTGTGCACACCTCAGCAGTGCCACGGAGCCCACAGCACCCAGACACCCCTGTGGCAGGCACAGATATGGAGAGAGATTCCCACCCTGCAAGTCACAAGTAAATTCAATGGAAAAAAAATTAAGGGAAGAATTTGTGCAAGGATAGGACTAATCCTCAAATAGGCAGTCAGGACACAGTCTGTCAGTTGAGATTTAACTCCAATTAAACAATGACTTTGTGCAAAGAATGGGGGATTATGGCATAAGTGTTGGCATCCACAAATACCAAAAGCTTCTACAGACACCCCATTTTAACTCAAGTCTTTCACTCCAGACAGTTCTCACTCTTCACTTGGTAAAATCTGTCTGGATGGCTGAGCCCAAAGAGTGGTGGTGAACAGAGTTAAATCCAGTTGCTATCTGATCCCCAGGTTTTGTGGTGTTCCCCAGGGTTCAGTATTGGGGCCTGTTTAATATATTAACTGATGACCTGGATGAGGGGATCAAGTGCACCCTCTGCAAGGAGTGGAGTCACCAGCCCTGGAGGTATTTAAAAGACAGGTAGATGTGGCACTCAGGGACATGGCTTAGTGGGGACTGGGCAGCACTGAGTTAACAACTGGACTCAATTGTCTTAAAGGTCTTTTCCAACCACAACAATTCTATGACTCTGTTTGGACACTGCCTTGCTCACCTAAGGCAAAAGGATCTCAGAATAACTTCAGAAACAAATTACAAAACAGAAATTTTCAGTGCAACCCTGGAAACATCAATAAGAATGTATCACAGCATTTGGCCAGTCACTAGAGGGGTTGCTGATCCTTAGATGTGTATGCCTTAGATTTAACAGAATGACAACATTCCCCCATGGACCAGCTCTGCTGAAATCAGGCAACATCTGCAGGGAGTATTTGCAGTTTTATAAGGTTTATCTCTAGCGTGGCAGTGAAGAGCTGCTAAAAGAAAGCAGCTGTCCCAGAGGGCAGAAGAGGAAGGACCATCACTGAATAATATTGCTTACCATATGCAGATCCCCATACAGAAACAACTCTGCACCTTAACTCTATAGAGTCACTTCTTCATTCCTTACAGCCCTACATAAGACCTGTGTACACAGTCTTTGTCATGTTCCAAGTCTGGTGATGTGTGCAGCAGCAACATGTATCCGTGCTACCTACTACAGAAAGCAGTAATACTCTTATTTCTGTATACTTGGCAACCTGCATGGCAAACTTGATAAAAATCTTCATGCAGCTTCTATGAATTGTCACTAATTTCTGTATAAAAGGAAATATACCTTCAAAAAATCTTTAAGAGCAATAACTAGCAATCATGGAAGTCTGAGTCTGGATCATCCACCAGAGTTTTGCTGGTTTTGTTTTTTTCTCCTCTCCCTTTCTTTGTGCATTAGGGAGAAAGAAGAGTCTGCAGACAGACCTCAGCACAGCAGCCTCCCATCTGATCCTGTCGCCAAGCCTGACATCAGCAGGCAGCAGAATATTCAGTTCATCAGTAAGAGTGAGTGACCCAGCAGTGGTTGCTAGGCACAGGGATGGATATAGCCAAGGAGACAGGCTGCAAAGGGCTGCCTCTGTTGAACACTGCAGGCTCAGGTGAACTCTTCTGCAAGCACTGAGGATTTCTTACAGTGGAGCTCTGGAACACCAGACTAGAAATTACCCTTAAGAATTGGGTCTTTACATAACAAAGAACAAGAAATGTATTTTGCATCAAGCAGTAGTTTAGAGTTGCAGAGATGTCAAAGGCCATCTTAACCAGCTCCACCTCTGGGACTTTTCCTCCGTGCTTGAATTAATAAGGACTGCTGGGAAATTATTTTGCCACCTCAAAGAGTGCCTAATGCTGACTCACTGCCAGAGCATCCAGTTCATTGCACTGTTCTCAGCTTAAAGGAGTTTTTCTCTAGAACGAACATAGGAAACATTCAGCAAGTCATGGTCATTTACATATACACACCCAGAGTTATTTCCCAGTGCCCAGAAACCGACTGTCACCTGTCCCTTGTGAATCCCTCTGGACATCATTCCTGTACCTGGATAGGGGATGGAGAGAAGTGTGAAATCAGCATAACGTTGAGCTTTGTCCACCTTCTCAGAAGAGGTCACACTGCACAGGACAAAAGGAGAACAGCAGATATTTACAGAGTGTTTTTTGCACAGACACCAGCACCCAAAAATCTACCTGTTGCACCTCCCTGGGCTGTGACTTGACTCAGCTGCAAGCAGGGGCAGAACTTACTCAACACATCCACATAAATAGGTACAGCCCAAAATCACTAAGGCTTTTCTCTAAGATAAGTGGGAGAAACAGCTCCCTCTGTTCCTATGCACAGAGGGCTCCATTGCTGTCTCCCTTCTGAAGGGGTGACTGTCTCATTACTACAAGATCTACAGGGAAAAGGCCACTCAGACTGCAGAAGACAGATGAAAGCAGCTATGTTGCCCATTGATACAGTTTTCTGTGCCCTAAAACCTTGGGGTTTTCTTTACAGCATCAATTGTATTCTGCTGCAGAATTCTTCCAAGGACTGCTCCCAGGATGCTGAGTCCACACCTGACAGTAAATTCACAGGTAAGGGCTACACTAGCTGCAAACCAAAGCCTGCACAAAAGCAAAAGAACCCAGACTCACTTCAAGCCAAATTTCACCTTCTTGTTTTCCACCATCAGGTCACAGATGTATCGGACAGACAGGTATCGAAGCAGCTTGATGTCGTGCCCTCTGACCTTGTCAAACAGCTGGGAGTCTGCATTTCTGCAAGACAGAATAAGGCAAGCAAGGTGAGCATGGAAGACTGACCAAGGTGAGTCTGATTCTTCCCAGATAAGCCACAGTTCTTCCCTGAACACTTCCAGCCATAAGCAGCAGAGCATGAGCCAAGTCAGACTCTGCAAACTGACACTGCAAGCTTTGTGCTCATGGTCCCTTCCCACATCTCACTCTGTTCTGCAACAAACACATAAGATACAACACAATTTCTACAGCCTGCAGATGTACTTTTAGGTGAAGTAAACACAGCCACGCCCTTCAAATGCGTTTCTAATGGCTCTACATATTCCTGTGTCTGGCTCTTCCTCTGAAAATAAATTAGCAAGCTTCAGCCAGCCATTAATACTCAAGACACTTTTCCAAAAGCAAGGAAAGTAAGACCCTGAGCCTGCTGATGGGTCTCAAGCCTCTGCCCAAAACCCAAACTAGGAAAGAGCAGAAATGAATGGCTGAGCCAGTCAGCAAACCCCCTTTTCCTCACCCCAAACATTCATACAAACCTAAATGCAGAGTCTTCTTCAGAAATGTCTTCTGCATCTGCCCAAGCATCATCAGAACCTCCTGCAACAAAGGCATTAAGAAGTGAAGCTTTTGTGAACCAACTTGATCCCCAATCCAACAAGATGTGTGTACAAACAAAAAGGTCATGGCTTAATGCCTTCTCTTCACACCTAAGTGTGGTTCCCCATAATTCCTCTTCCTGAAAATGTTGTTTTCTAATGTAGCCCACACTCCTTGTCATTGCAAAGTACCTGGGCAGGTCAAACCCATGACTGACAGCCAGAGGACACCTCAAAAATGGTATGCAGTGCTTTTTTAAGCCAAGCTTCAGCTTCCACACCATAGACACCCACTACTGCCCGAAGAGCTTTCCCTGGAGTCCAGTATATCTCACCATTAGCAGCACTGATTCCCAATGATTAGTCAAGCAACAGCAAGTTCTAATCCTCTTTCCTCCATTATTCCCATCCCCAGTGTTTGGGAATTGCTACCCTGAATCCTTTGGGATGCCTTTATTTGCCTATAAATTTCCTGTAACTCACTCTTCAACCTCAAGCTCTTTCCTCACTGAGGCTCTTTCGAGCTGTGGCACTGTCTTGTATACAGTGCTTGGAAATGGACATGAGGTTTTATTCTTTGCTCTGTTATGCTAAGCCTGGTACAAGCAGCCCATGCTAGAGCTCCCACTGGTTTTGGGAAGAGCTTGGCCTCATGTGTAGCTCTGTCCCAGGACTGACCAGCCTCACCATGCAGTGACAAATGGCTCCTCACTCACCAGAGAAGATGTAGTTGTAGCCAGTGCGCCCATAGAGCTCTCCCCAGCCAGCCAGTGTTGCTGATCTGCAAATATGCTGGAGGAAGATTTTTTTATTAATCACACAGGCTCCAGGAGTCCTTCCCTTATCATGCCTATTTGCTGTCAGGTTACATAGAAGGCTTGGTATCTACAGCTATCACCTCTCAGCTGTCTGCCCTTCAACCCTGGTCCAGGATTGAGTTCTCCAAACACAGCAAACTCCCAAGTGCCTTTATCTGTAGCTAGTTTTTAAATTATATTTTCATCTCCAATTCTCCAATGCATTAATACAGTCAGTTCCTGCCAAGTTAGCAACACATGCTCTGTTAATACCCTGCTTGAGCCTTATTTCCACATTCCTCTGGATGAGATTATGGATGGTTCCAAGATGACTCTGGGCAGTTCACTCCTGCAAAAAAGGTCAGCAGATGCAGCCCACAATGGCTTCAGTCAAGCCAGATTAAAATTGTCACAGGTATGATTTTGCTATTCATGCAGTGTTTCTAAATTCAACTGAGAAAACTGAATTAAGTTACTTAAATTCTAAATTAGACTATTCCTACATGGCTTCAACACAGTTTAAGTAATTCACATAAAAATGAATCTAATTTCACTTTCTTACAGATCCCCTTGCAGACAAGCCCACACATTCATAAGACCATTTATGCAATCTTGCTTCCCAAGGGAACAGACAATGGAAACTTCTCTGGAGAGAGCAAAGTTACTCAAAGCGAGCTGCTGGGAAGAGTAAGGGACAAACAGGGACAATAATTATCTTTCCCCTCTGAAATGCCAAATATCATAAGGATTTCAGAAGGGATGTACACAGGAGAAAAGAAAAAGTTAGCCCTTTGGTGCAAGGCTCATGATTTGGTGGGGGAGAAGAGCCTGAAATGCCAACTTATGCAGCCTAGACAGCAAATGCTACCTGCTACTACAGGCTGCCTGCTTGTACCTAAGCACAGATTTTTACACCATTTGGAAAAGTGACAAGCGACTGAAGGCATGGCTGCACAGTTCAAATGGCAGAGAGAAAGGTCATTTTCTCAACAAAGACAAGTAACCCATGAAACTTTACCTTTCCCTTGTACAGAATGACTGGGCAGACAAAGCGTCCTCTACACCTGGCCATCTTACTCCGGTTGATGAGGTCCTGCAGTTTGCCCACCTGCACAGGGCTCTCACACCTAGGGGGCAGAGACAGGTCAGTACAGAGCATCTTCTCACACACCTTTCAGCAAAGCCACCACAGAAACCCTGGGCTGCAATCCCATCCCTTCCCCTAGAAGCCAGCTCTGAAGTTGGTAAGCATGGAAACACTTTGAGAATTGCTTCTGCTGCTGTACAACACATTTGGACACTTTTCTGTCTCCTTTGTTTTATTTTGAAAGACCAATGCACAGTACATGATGGCACCATCAGGAACTGGCAAACATGAGCACCACCACTAGGATCTGCCACAGACTAACATGTGGATTACTAGGGAAGGACACTCAATGCCTACAAAAACACATGTTCTGTTTTCCCTGCTATCACCTTTCCATTCAAAACCAGCTCAGCACTACCACCACAGTGAATTCACTATCAGAGGGATAGTTTTGCAAGAAAAAAAGAAATATAATAGAAAATCAAATCTTGAACACTCTGTGATCCTCAAGCATTTGTGTTGCCAGGTAATTAAGCAACTAAATCAGTTAGTGGGTTGAACAGGGTACTTAAGATTAATGTCAGCTGCATCTGCAGAGATACACTTTGTTTGGTTTTTTTGCTGAAGTTAAAATAGAATTGTGTTTCATATTGGGAGACATTTTGAAAACATGTTAAAATTGCTCCAGTTTGTCTAAGTATCATCCTACAATTGACAGGAATCCACACTCACTTCTGAACTACACAGACCTCAAGGAGGAACTGTCAATGCAAAGAGGACTAGAGCTGGAATTGGAGAATAATCCAGAGTGATATATTAGAAACCAGGTTAAGTCTGGACATACAAAACTGCATGGCTATGCACCTGGAGATGGTTAACAAGAATTTCCAGTTAGCACTGAGGCAGATGAACTGCCTGATCTCTGGATGTTAATACGTTATCCACATGGTAAATCTGAAAAAGGGGAAAAATAAGATCATGGGAAATTCCCTAGAGAGATGCAGAAGTACCAGCACTGCTGTGCAGAGCACAGGCTCTCAGCTGAGATAAAGCATCTGATTCTGGTGACCCACCCCTGCCTGAAGAGGCACAGGAAGATGAGTAGGAGAGTCTGTGCTGCAAGGGAAACCACCAGGGTCAGATGGAAAGGGCAGATGAAGATGAGCAGATGCACAGCAACATGTGCATCAGGGTGAAGGAGAGTACAATGGAGGAGGAGAACTCAAACACAAAGGACAACACTGGCCTAAGAACAAATTAATACCTTTACAATGGAGTTAATGAAAGTTGCTAAACTTCAGAATCACTGAGAGTATGGAGCAATGTACCAGCAGCTGCCATTCTGGGAAGGATTTAAAAAAATAACCTATTATTAAAATGGAAATCAATCTGTTTATGGAAAATATTATACTAGGTGGTGCCAGTAGAAGCAGGGAAACAGAACACAAGACTTCCAAGTACTTTTTTTTTTTTTAATAGAAGGATTTGCTTCTCAGAATTCATAGTGGTCGTTTAAGTTTTTTCATGTTTTCCTGCATATACAATTATTTTGCTGTTCAGCTCCAAAGACCTTTGACACATACCAGAATTTAAAGAACAAAAACCTAAGCTAATCTTCTTTAAACAATGTGAACATGAGGGTGCTAATTGGAAAGGCAGGAAAATGTGAGCAAGAGTGAGAAGAGATGACTTCACGTATAATTCCCAACACCAAACTATTTTGAAACTCAAAAGATTCTGAGGCATAGATTTGGTTGTGGGGCTGTTTTAAAATGAATGCACACAATTAAGAGATATATCCTGCACTCTGCTCTAATTCCCTTTGTGTTTCCTTTACAAAAGCAAACATAGAGGAAAAACAAACATAGTTGTATCAAGACTCCTGTAGCAAGGGGGAAGCTGCTCTGAAGAACAGGTGTAATGCTTTTACAGGATTAGTGATTAAACGCAGCATAAATAGGAGTAAAATCTAAAGCAAAAGGTTCAAAACACACAGAATTCCTCCTGCACCTGCCTGGATTTCAGAGTACTGTTAGCAAACTTTGATCAAGCAAAGTCCTTTCTTCCCCTAGCTGCCCAGCTACAGAATGAACAGATTTGGGTTAAAAAATATCAATTTTTTGCTGTTTCCTCACATGGCTCCAGAAGCAGCTGTACTGACAGAAATGATGGTACAGCAAAGAGTTTGTACATGTGAAAACTGCTTCCAAAGCACCTCGGTATTCTCGGAGTTGTGACGCTTCAAGTAGATCTTACCAGCTGATTAAAAACACTACAAAGATAAAACCAGGAGCATTCAAGGCCAGGTTGGATGGGGCCCTCAGCAACCTGATCTAGTGGAAGTTATCCCTGCCCATGGCAGTAGGGGTTGGAAGTGGATGATCTTTAAGATCCCTTCCAACTCAAACCATTCTGTGGTTCCACAAGAGGCAGCCAAAGAGACTCAGTCCTGGATGGAGTGCTCTGCTCACTGGAAGAGGTTCTTTCCTTCCATAACACAAGAAGTGCAATGGTCTCTATTTCATAATTATTCCATAGAAGTAAAATGATTAAACTAAAACCTGAATTTGTCTAAAAATGACTTGGCAGCTTTTACAGAAATCATCATGCTGAAATCAGGAAGTGTAGTCTGTTTTTGTAACTCTCAGACAGTAAATCAAAACTTGCCAAGAATCAGTATAAATACAGTTAATTGTCACTGCTGGCTTGCAAAGGTCACAGAAGAAAACGGGGTATCAAGTGTAGGTACTCTTGTTTTGAATACTTGTCAGAAAAATTAAGCATCCTTTCCTCTTGCAAGAGCAGGAAAAGCAGAAGCATTCAGTTTCTCTTCCCTAAAGCTTCCCCTAGTTACACTTAACAGCTTCAAACTTCAGTTTCCTGTTTTTTGCAGCAAGGGGTTTAATCTTTTCTAGTCTCATCCAACTGTTAGGCAGAAGCTCTCCCACCTGGCAGTCAGTTGTGGCTGGTTTCCAAAGACCCCCTCCTACATCACCCAGCCTACGTGTCAGCACGGCAGCTGATGGTTTTCCTTCCTCAGGCAAAGCAGCTGGACATGTGAGAAGGACTTGCTGACCCTCCTTTGAACGCATCACTCTTGTGATGGACACACAGTCCAGACTGCAAAACTGCATTATGTTTTGCTGAAGGAAAAGGTAAAAATGAGAGGCTGTGGTTGGAGCTGGAAGCAGGAGCTCATACTCAGCCAGAAGCGAGACCAACGTGATCCTGAGTTTGTGGGTCAAAGTCCAGAGATGTGCTGGCTCAGATGTGCACCAAACTGAACGAGCGTTTCCGATTAGCTCACTAAACCTCAGTGCCCACTGACCCCTTCACCATGGTGGGGAGAGACAAAATAACCTGGAACCTGCTCTGGAATAATGACAGAAATATCTGTCTAGGCTGTCTTGTCTGCCTAGCCCCTGTCAGACCCCCTGCCCTGAGATGATTTGCAGACTAAAATTTCCCACATCAGAGGCCTTCCTGCAAGACCACAGGTACTTCATCAAGGCGGGGAGAGCATCACACAGGCTCACTCACAACCCTGAGCCTTCGGGCAAGCTGCAACACAACAATCACCAGGAGCCACGGCTGTGCTCAGGTTTGCTCCAGGGCCACAAGCACGGGAGCTGGTGCTGCCCTGGAGCACCCCCGTTTCCTCCACAGCCCCCGAGTTACAGGTTCAGCTTGGCAGCTTTCCCCAGGGCGGCCCAAGAGCCCTGGGAGGAGCCCCACGGGAGCCCCGGCAGGCAGCGAGGGGAGTCCCGGGAGCGGTGACACCACGGGCTATAATTAGCGCAGCGCAGCCCGCAGGGCTTCCCCGGCCGGCGGGAGCCTCGGAGCGCCGGGCGCGGCAGCTCCCCGGGACAACAACTCCGCCGGGCGCCACTGCCCGGGACGGGACACGGGAACCGGGGGCCTTACGGGTCACGGCTGGCGCCGGCGTCGCGCTCCAGGAGGACGATATGCCGCGGATAGTGGGCGCAGACCTCGCCGTGCACGTTGGGGATCACGCTGTAGCGATAATCGCGGCCGAAGAGCTCCAGGCACCGCCGCTCGATCCGCTCCACCTGCGCAGAGTCACCGCTCAATGCCCGCCGCGCCGCTCCCCGCTCCCCGCGCCCCCCGAGCCCCGCTGCCCTTACCTTGCCAGCGGCGACACCTCCGCCGTCCTTGGCGCGGTACTGTGCCCGGGAGAACTCCAGCAGCAGCTCGGCCAGGGAGCGGTCCCCGGAGCCCGCCGGGGGGCAGCCGCGGGCCGCCGCCGCCGCCATGCCCGCGCCGCTCACCGCCGCCTCGGGCCCATCGTCCCGCCCGCCGCTTCCGCCCGCCCGCGACGCGCCCCTTCCGCCCGCTCCCGGCGTCATCGGGCCGCGCCGCGCTCCGCCCCGGGGTACCGAGCCCCGCTCCGGGGGTACCGGGCTCTGCTCCGGCCCCGCGTTTACACCCGCAGCGAGACGCGGCAAACGCTGTCAGGCCTCGCCGACTGAGTCCGACCGTGGCGTTGGCGGGCGTGCCTAGGGCGCTGCCCTAAAGGAAGAGTCCCGAAACGGGTTTTAGTTAAAGAAGCCCCTCCCGCAGTGTGGTCGCACGCACTGAGCCCGTGGCAGAGGAGCTGCGGGGTGAGCGGTATCGCTGCCCGGACACGGCTGAGGACGGCACTGGCTCGTGTGCCCGGGCAGTGCCACGGAGCCAGCCCGGGCTGTGCGTGCCGAGGGTGACGGGCACTGCCCGTGCTCAGCCGGAGGCACACGGCTCCTTGGCTCTTGCAGGGGAGCACAATGTGGTTGTCATCTGCATTTGTCTGATTTGCAAATCAGCTGCGAATCTTCACAAACATTTAATGACAGCTGAGTTCAACTGCAGCTAACGCGGTGCATCTCGTTGCCTGAGAATGAAACTGGCCCGACGTGGTTTGGTCTCTGCTGGGTTTGGGACGGCTGTGATGCTGACGGGGCGGTGGCAGGGTTTCGCACGGGCACCTGCCGGCATACAAGTGCTGACAGCCTGTGTGACGCTTCTGGCACAGCCGTTTACCCTAGCCCAGCCATCCACCACACCTAGCCTGGCGCACGCTGTGCACTCCAGCCCTGTCACCACATCTGAGCTGGCACAGCCGTGTACCTGGTCTTGCTGTCAGAGATTTTGGGTCGACTCCTGCTGCCCCAGAGCGGGCGCAGCCACAGTGGTGACTTGCTCCGTCCCCGCCAGGGGGGTGGGGAAGGTTTGCTGCCCCTCCGGGGGCTACGCCGGCACCCCGCGGGCCTCCCACGGCCTCGTGAAGGGTGCGGGGGATGGACGCGCTCCCTGCGGGCGCACTCCGGCCAAAGGCAGCCCCGCGAGGACCTTCCAGCACTTATCGGAGCCAAGCCCCGGCGCTACCCCGGTCCGGGGAAGGGTCCTGTCGGACCGGGGGAGAGGAGTGGGCCCGGCGACCCGAGCCGAGCCAAGCCGAGTGGATACGAGCCGAACCGAGACAAGCCCGTCGCTCGGCCGAGCCCGAGGCGAGCGCAGCAGAAGGCGGCGGAGCGGTCCGATCCCCGGGGGGCGGGCTCGGGGGGTCTCGGTTCGGCTCGGGCTGGGCTGGGCTCTGGCTGGGCTGGGCTGGCCGGGGCTGGCCCGGTTCTAGCCCGGGCTCGGCTGGGCTCGGCTCCGCAGTGGCGGGGGGGCGCGCGGCCGCGCGCGCGCGGCGGGAGCGCGCGGGGCGCAGAGGCGGCAGCCAAGATGGCGGCGCGGGTGTCGCAGGGCCCGGCAGCCCGCGGGCGCTCTTAGGCCGCGGCCCCCCCGCCCCGCCGACCCCGGGCGGGCTCCCCGCCGCCCCGGCCCCTCCCGCCCTCCGGCAGCGGCGGCCGGCAGGATGCTGCCCTCGCAGGAAGCCTCCAAGCTGTACCATGACAACTACGTGCGGAACTCGCGCGCCATCGGCGTGCTCTGGGCCATCTTCACCATCTGCTTCGCCATCATCAACGTGGTGGTCTTCATCCAGCCCTACTGGGTGGGCGACAGCGTTAACACGCCCAAGCCCGGCTACTTCGGGCTGTTCCACTACTGCGTGGGCAGCGGGCTGGCGGGCCGGGAGCTGTCGTGCCGCGGCTCCTTCACCGACTTCAGCACCATCCCCTCGGGCGCCTTCCAGGCGGCCGCGTTCTTCGTGCTGCTCTCCATGGTGCTGACGCTGGGCTGCATCACCTGCTTCGCCCTGTTCTTCTTCTGCAACACCGCCACCGTCTACAAGATCTGCGCCTGGATGCAGCTGCTGGCAGGTACACACCGGCACCGGGAACACCGGCCTGCCCCGGGCCTGCCGGCGGGGACGGGTGGGGAGAATGGGCAGCGCTGAGCGTGCGGCACCCGGGGAACCCCCGGCAGTGGGAGTGGGGTCCCTCGCTTCGGGGAACAGCAAGGTTGCTCAAGGAAGCTGGGCTGAGTCCAAGCACTGCAGGGCCGTGGATCCAGGAGCCAGCCCCACAGTTTCTTGGGACACCCAAGGTGCTAGTGCTGACAGATGGGCAGGAACGGGCACCCATTTGGGACACTGGCACCGAGGGCTCCCTGGTATCTCCTGGCCACAAGGAGCACAAGGGCTGCTCTGGAAAGCTGGGCTGGTGGTGGTGTATTCCTATGTACTGTGTATCCATAGGGCATCCCAGCCAGGAGCTGGCCCTAGGACATCCCATTCCTGGGACAAGCAGGCCGGGCACTGGCACTGACAGAGCACCACAAACAGGTGCTGGCTCTAGGCACTGGCTCCTGGGTCTCCCCAGGCAGAGGTTGGCCACAGGGAACTTTGGAATCACTTAAGAAAGCTGGACAGGTACAAGCCTTATAGGGCCATGGGTCTTCTCAGCCAAGAAATGTCCTCAGGATGCTCTGGAGCTTCCTGGGACATCCAGACCAGGCGCTGGCACGAGGAATGGTTGCACCTGTTGAGGGCACTGGAGCCTGGGATTCCCCAGGCAAGGTCTGACCCCAGGGAAACATAAGCACCCTGGGACACAGCCAGAGAGCTGGATCAGGGACTCATGTCAGGGGACCCCAGAACAGGTACAAACCCTGACACACCTGGGCAGTCTGGACCCTCAGGACATCCTGGGCTAGGGACCCACCTTGGGGCACTTCAGTACACCCCATCAAGGACCAGCATTGGGACACCCTACAACATGGCCTAGGACACACTGGATCAGCCCCCTGAATCCCTGGGGATTCAGACACCCCAGCACACTCCACATCAGGGACTAGCCTCCCATCATCCCCAGAGATGTAGGGTGTCCCTGAGAGATTCTCACTTTAGGGGAACACTCAGCCCCCAAAGGGACCCCACTACTGGAAGAAGCCCATGCATGGATCCCCCATCCCTGTAAAAGCACCCTTCAGCTCCCCCTTACAGACATGTTTTATCCAGGGCCCCTCTCTCCTGCATCATGAAAGGGCTGTGAGGACAGGCCTCTCCCAGCTCTCTCCAGTGCTTCCCACAGAGGTACACCATACATTTCCCTTGATGTCTCCCCAGACATGACCACTCAAGCCCAGTAATTAACCCCCACCAAAAGTGATCCTGTCTATTCATCCTCCTTAGGTCCCTCCACAAATGAAACCCCACTGTAGATGTACCCCAAAACTGTCACAGACTCACTCCTCAAAGTGACACTGTCAATAACTCAGACATTTCCGCAGAAGGGGATCGGATGCTTGTATTGAAGGGGATCCCAAGTATCCCCTTATGCACAGACTTCCAAGGTGTTCTCACACAGGGCCTGTCCTTTTGGGAGAAAGATCCTTAAGAATGATGTTGAACTTCCCTTGGTAGCAAGACCCTTCACTTCCTTCCCTGCACAGTTTTACCAGGTATGACAAACACTTACTCTCCACTGCATACTAAGTGTGAATAGACCTAGAGCTTCCACTGGAAGGACCTACAGTGCCCCTTATTCCTAATGGAAGGACCCCATTCATCCCCTCTGTGAGAAGGGCCCCAGTCCTTGATGTGGAAGGATACATACAGCCTCTCTGTGTGAGGAGCTTCCAGCTAGCCCAGCTCTTTCCCTTGCAGCTGGCTGGGGCTGGAGAGCCTGACCTCCCCTCACCCAGATCAGGACCACAGCCAGACCTGGAGCTGCCTTGGCTTATCAGGAAATTCCCTCATCTTTAATTTTCCCCGTCCTGAAGATTTATCAGTTTAAAGCAAGCTCAGAGCCCAAATCCTACCGATTGTCGGCAGCTTAATCAAGTGGCGTGGAGTGCCCAGCTGCTGCTGCTGCACAGGGAGCTGTGTGGCAGAGGGCACTGCACTGGAGGCAGCCCTGGGTCTTCTCCCCAGTGCCTCCTGTCCTGTCCTGGCTCGGGTTTGGGTGGCCATGACAGCACTTTGCTGTTGTCACCTCTGGGTTCCCTTCATCTTGCCTTTGGGGCTTGTCCTTGGTCACACTTTGCACCTTGTAATTATATGTGTAGTGCTGACAATGGCACTTGTGAGAGCCCTGAATGCTCAGCTCAGTGGGGCCGTGGGCTGCCTCTTCTGGCCCCAGCCAGCCCAGGTTGGCTTGGAGCTCTCCCAGGGCAGCATGGCTCCATGGCTTCTCTGCTGGGGAAGGTCCAAGGCACCATTAGTAGACTGGCCCTCCACCCTGCCCTGAGACAGGACAGCCTGAGAGAGCTGCTGTCCTACAGGACAGGCTGATGTTCCTGTCAGAGAGGGCCTGGATGCAGAGGCGGGGGTGTGGTGTGTCCCAGCAAGAGAGGCTTGTCTGGCAGGGGTCAGGCAGAACTTCCCTGGGAATATCTGAGGCAGCCACAGGTGGATGTGTTACCCTGTGCATGGAGAAGGAACTGCCATGACCTATGGAGAGAGTGCCATAGGCCAAATTTACTGCAGGGACAGCCTGATACAGGCTCTGGCACACCATGGTGGCAAACTTCAGAGATTGACCTGGCTGGGAGGTTGGAAGATTCTGTCAGAGCAGAGAGTTTGTAGGAGCAGAGAAGGAAAGGAAATTCCTCCTGCCTCAGTGAGGGTTTAGCTGAAGAAGGACTTGCACAAGCACAGCAGAAGCAACTGTGAGACCCAAAGTCTCTCGGGCTCACTGGTGAAAGCCAGGTGATGGGCAGAGAGATGGAGCAGAGGTGTCCCCACCCCATCCCTGTGGGATGGCTGGCAGAGTAAAGGGCTGCTGATTGTGGGCATGGATGGGCTCTTCAGAGGAGAAAAACCAAGTGCAGGGATGTGGAGGAGGAGGATGGGGAATTCAGGATCTCTTTCAAAAAAATCAAAAAAACAACAAACTTAAAATCATCGATGTCTAATTAGTGGACAACAATCAAGGCAGGGTTTAATTAGAGCTTGACAGAAAGCTCCAGCTCAAAAGCCACTGCCCCCCTAGGAGGAAACTGGATCTAATTAAGAGGAAAGACTCTGCTTTATCGCAAATTGAAATGTGGCCATCTGCCCTGTTCAAAATCCCAGTAACGCAAAACTGGAGATTTTGCTAAATCCTTCTGTTATAAAACCAGAGACGGGCCCTTCACATGAGCATGTCAACAGCTGTATGACTGACAGCACCTGATGCCACCCCAGTACTCCAAATTACAGAGGAGCACCTTCAGAAAGTTCCATGGGATGAGGCTTGAAGAGAAATGGGCTGTGAGGGTGATCCCCCTTGGGATTTGTCTGTAGGAAATCAGAGCATAGGAATACACCACCACCAGACCACCCAGGAGCCTGAATCATTTCCTCTGATTCCCCAATACTCTGCTGTAGCATAAGACACAGACACTCACCCTGTGAGTTAACTCTGAACAAAGTTGTCCTGGTGCCCAGCAGCGATGCCCCTCCAGACAGCCCAGCCAGCTCTGTGTGACACTGCATCCATGTGCTTCCCATCAGGATGATTACCCTCACTGGTGCCCAGGGCTGCTTCCAGAGGGTCTTTGGTTTTGTACTTAGAGTCCATTGAGGGTCAAAAGAGGCGGCCAGCTGAGCACACCATCCTGCTTGCATGGAAGAATTGGCTGGCCACACTTCAAGTGTTTCCCTGTGTTCCAGGTCCAGCAGTCAGTGTGATGAGACCTTCACACTCCCTCCCTTAGGGATACACGACACATGGGGTGCCTTCCCACCTGGGGTCATGCTCTTGGCCTTAGGGCTGGGCTTTGTCCTTATCGGTGACATTTTGGCATTGATTGTGCCATGTCCACCCCCCTTTCCTGATGGAGAATGTGGTAATACATATCCATCTGAGCTCTCTTCTCCTTTGGGGGACTCCCTTCAGAGCTACACTCACCTCTTGGAAGGGCCCTTCCAAGGCCTGAGAGCAGAGGCAGGTCCCTAAGCAGGGCTTCATCTTCTGCACCTCAGCTGTGTTTGCCACTGCCTCAGTGGGATCCCTTGCATGGCATGATTTTGGTATAGCAATGGAGAGGAGTAATGAGGGAATTGTTGGCAGCTGCTGGGCTGAGCATGGTGGGGCTCTGTGGTGGTGTGGCCTCAGCCCCAAGGGACAGCAGAATCTGGCCTGGGTGAGTGCTACAGCCCCAGAACTATCCCTGGTTCTGGCAGCAATGCAGTGGCTCTGCTGAACCACATCAGGACAGGCTCATCTTCCTGACTGTGACTTGCTGGAGACCCAAGGCCTTTCAGAGAGTTTGAGGTTTCAAAATACTGTTTTCACGGATATAAAAGTCATTCATTGAAATTCTTGATGAAAAAATATGAGGCAGATCCCACTGCTGCAAACCAGCTTGGAGTGCAATGGGACAGCTGCTGAGCATGAGACTGCCCAGGGAGGTTGTGGGGTCTCTGTCTCTGGAGTCATTCAAATCCCATCTGGACACGTTCCTGTATCACCTGCTCTAGGTCACCCTTGGCAAGAGGGTTGGACTAAATGATCTCCAAAGGTCCCTTCCAGCCTTAACTATCCTGTGACTCTGCAGTTTATCCTCAGGCCCTTTCTGTGTCAAAAGCAGGAATATTGCCCGTATATACGAACCACTTCCACCTGCTGACCTTGCAGCAAAAATAACCACACTGCTAAACCCCTCAGCATTTGCTGAATTACTGCCTTCTGAACCGCCAAAAAAGCTTTCCTGAAGATTCCCCTCTCCCTCCTCTACCGCTCAGGGGGCGCAGGGGGCACAGGAGCGGGGCTGCAGCCCATGCACCCCTGCAGCCGTGTAGCGCCGTGTGCTCCGCGGCCGCCCCGCGGGGTTTGCGCGGCCCTCCCGTGGCGGCTCCCGATGTGCCCGGCTACGCGGGGAGGGGCTGAGCCCGTGTCCTGGAGCTTACATCCCTGAACTGTTGTTCCAGATAAAGCAACTGTCAGTTCTGATTCATACAAACTCATAACTCTATTCTGAATCCCGCTGATTTTTTGGCACAAAAGCAGCCTGTGGAGCAAAACGCCGTAAGGGAGCTCGTGTCTGTGTAAATGGCCGGTGCTCGCCGTCCAGAGCACGCTGCCCTAAGTGTTGATTTATTTTTGAGGGATTTCAGTTTTTAGGGGGAGGAGGGGGGACAGTGTTTGTCCCCTTTCCTTTTGGTGCTCAGCTCTCAGGAGGTTTTCTGGTGAGAAGCAGCCACTCTCGACCCCAACAACACGGCCCAGCCCCTGTTCCCCTGGGGTTTTTAGATGTGCTGTCCCCATGCCAGTTTAAAAAGTCTTTTGGACCCAGTGATTGCTGGTTTCCCCCCATTACCTCACATCTCCCCGTTTGTGTGTTCTGTGGTGGTGTGGTGCTCTGGGGAGGTCGCATCTCAGCTGCAGGGCATGTCCTGAGCTCCTTCCACCCATGGCAAGCAGAAGCACTAAAAGCCAGTTTTCATTCACCCCTGCAGACTAAACTAGACAGAAAAAGTAATATGAAAAATCAGATTTTAATCCTGCAGGCACAGCTGCTCAGGACAGGGGCGGTGGTACTCAGCAAACATGGGGGTTACTCAGACAGTCCAAATTAGCTAAATGCACCTGGTACCAGGAGATGTTGTCCTGCCAGGAGGACACTCCTCTTTCTGCTCAAATCTTGCTCCAGTGTTGCAACCTGAGTCATAACATCGCATTCCCTTTGCTTAATTTATTTTGTGAGCATATCAAAAGCCCTTGAGATGCCCATGTTGTTTCTAATGGACCTTGACAAGGGAGCACTGAGGAGTGAGAAGCCATGAACCAGCTGTAAAGCCAAGAAATGCCAGCTTTATGGGATCAGTGCCCCAGCCCCAGCAGGATCTCCTCCCTTTGCATGCACCCTGTCCCACTGATCACTGAAATGCCTCCTCTCAAAATTGTCTTTACAATTGGAAAAACTCTAGGAAAGGGAGTTGTAGCCCAGGGCCTAGGGGCAGGATGGCAGCTATGGGGTGTGACAGACCAGCCAGCCACTCTTGGTGCCACTGACAGTGAGGACTGGCACCACAGGCTTAGAAGAACAGGAATTAAAAGCAAAATAGACAGGAGTTGGGTTATTTTTTCCTCTTTAATAGTGGCTCTTCAGAGGAGTCATCACCTGGTATTTTTCTTGTGGTTGCAAGGCAAAGAAATTTGCTATTTTAAACAAAACCCAAGGTTTTCCTGCAGGTCTGCAAGGGGGCTTGGGGCATTTGGAGGTAGGTGCTGGCAGAATGGTGCCAGAGGGATGGGCAGGAAGACCATCACATTCCTCAGACCTGTTGGAGAGGCACCGAGGACTGTGTGAGCATCCCCTCCCTGTTCCTGCTCTGCTTTTCAAAGTCACTCCTTGCTGCAGGCACGGGAAGGTGTTTCCAGGACACTGGGTGGCCTGGGGAGTGCGGGAAAGGGAATTGTTTGTGACAGAGCAGAGGACTCAGCTTGCTGCTGGGGACACGTGGGGCAGATGGGAAGAGGAGAGCACTGAGCTGCTCTTGAGCAGGAGAGCACCTGCCCTGAGCAGCACAGCCACTTCCAGGGAGCTGCAGAGCAGTGAGGGGTTTTTGGGAAGAGGCCAGTCGCCCTCAGGCAGAGGCATTTGGGTATGTGGGGTGACTTGGGCACACACCTCTGCCCAGTGGTAAATTTGTTGTTTAATTCTGTCAAATGGGCTGTGGGGGCATGGGCAGAGATCCTGCCACTGCTCGGTGGGACAGGGCACAGACTGCATTTGCCCTGGTGCAGTACAGAGCAGGCACATGGGGATGAGAGGGATCAGAACAAGCAGACTCAGGCTGGAGCCAGGCAGTGCCCTGACAGTGGCCATCACTGCATGTCCTCTGTGATCGTGCTGTGGCAACTCATCACACAAGTGTCTCCCTTACCTTTTTGAGCCACCCTGCTTTTGCCTTAAACCCTCTCTCTCCTGTCCTCCATGAGTGCTGTGGCACCGCTGCCTGTCCTGCCATGTTTGGGACCTGCAGATGTCCTGGGAGACCCTTTCACCTGTGGTGTTTTCAGAGCAGTGAGCTCTTGGCAGGCTTCTGCTTTACCTGGGCAGCTGGACCCACCTTTACCCTGAATAATAGCTCAGGAATGCAGAGGATGTGGCACTGCCTGCAGAGTCCAGGGACAGACCCAGGGCTGCTGTTCTGCTCCTGTGAAGGACTGGCTGAGGGCTGTGCACAAAGGCTGGGAGCCTGCTCAAGTCCTTGCTGGTGTAAGTAAAATTGGTGCTTCACTTTTAAATTCATAATTGCCTACTGTCTTGGGCACAGCCCCTGTTCTCCTTTGGGCCCAGAGAGGCTGTTGCTGAGGTGTGCTGCCCACCCAGGCAGCTGGAACTGCTGCTTTCTGTGCTTTCCCCCAGCCTCACTGTGTACCTGTAGTCCATTCCTCCTCCTCCTCTATGATTTCGGCAGATTTCTTACAATTGTGCCAATTCCAGGCTGGGTTGTGCCAGCCTGAGCAGTGCTGTGGGGGTAAACCCACCCCTTGGTGGGGATTGTCACAGAGCACCTTAGCTTGTTTCACAGCTGCACTGCACTGGGAGCTCAGGGGATCCTAAAATCCTCTTAGCATCTCTGCTTTCACAGGAACAATCCCTGGCACAGGTTTGCTGCACCTGATCCCCTTTAATTCAGGCCCTCAGCTGAATTAATGCCATCCTGTTCCAAGGTGCCCAGGTCAGCAGCAGGCCAGGCTGCTCCTCACCATTTCCCAGGCAGTGCACGGTGCTGGTGCTGACTTGGTTTCCTTCAGGGGGATGGTTTTGGGTTGGCCCAGTCCCAGACAGGCCAAGACAGACTTGGCTGGGAGTCCCTGGTGATGATGTTCTGGAGACACAGCTTGGCTCTGTGTGGTGCTGGGGTGGCACCAGGGCTGTGCACTGCAGTAAATCAGCATGCAGGGCTTGCCACTGTCCACAGGCACTCGTACCAAGGGGGTTTATGTGTGTGGAGGAGTCAGAGACCAGGCAGCAGCTGCTGCATGACATTATGTGCCAGCATCCCTGTCCTTTCCTGGGTGCAGTGTGATGCCCTGCAGGCACTTGCCTCCCTCCTGGGATTTCCCTTCCCCATAGAAAGCAGTGCAAAACACATGCCAGCACCCAGAAAGCTCATGCCAGACCGCCAGCTGCCTGCCTGAGGGCGTTTGCTGAAAGGGATGGAGAGAGAACTTCTTACTGGTGTGGGCACAAACCTCTTGTTTCTTCCTTAACTCAGGGCAAAAGTGCCTGCAGGGCACTGCAGCCAACATCATTACTATTTTTAGCTTTTCCAGCTGATATGGGGTGAGGAGCTTTTGTACTTGCTGTAGTCAGAAAAAGTCACTCCTTACCTTGATAGTCACAGGCTTTGTCTTGGCATTTCCATCCCCGTGTTCCCTGATGTCTCCTTGCTCAGCACAGAGTGTGCTGGGGGGAGGCCTGCTGGGAAGGTGACCCCTCTGGGAGTGGTGCTTGCAGGTGTGGGGTGCTCAGGTGTGGGGGCTCCTGGGGATGCCAGTCCTCTCCCCAGGCAGCATCCCTGCCCACAGTGCACCGGTAGCTCCTGCCCACGTGCAGGGAGCTTGTAGTGATGAGGAAAGCCCGTGGGCAGCCACCGATCCTGTGGCTGATGCTGGTAGAAACCAAGAGCCTGAAGTCCCTATTTGTGCGTGGGCCAGGTTTGGGACAGCCAAAAACCCTGGGGCTCCTGAGGTAGTGGTGGCTGTCACCTGCCACATTGCTGGGCTGTCGTGGGGCCAAGGTGGGCTCTCTGCCAGACATGGGCTGCACTCATGTACCGACTGGGGGCTCAGCACCAGCACTGCCACTCTATTGTCTCTGATGCCTCCCCCTCCTCTCCCTCTTGCAGCGCTCTGCCTGGTGCTGGGCTGCATGATCTTTCCCGATGGCTGGGATGCAGAGACCATACGGGACATGTGTGGGGAGAAGACAGGGAAGTACTCCCTGGGCGACTGCTCTGTACGCTGGGCTTACATCCTGGCCATCATCGGCATCCTCAACGCCCTCATCCTCTCCTTCCTGGCCTTTGTTCTCGGCAACCGGCAGAACGACCTGCTGCACGAGGAGCTCAAGACAGAGAGCAAAGGTCAGCACCGTGCTGCTGGGGGGATCCTGGGTGGGAGCAGCCTTGTGGGCTTAACTGGCACCTACAAGGCAAGCCAGGCTGGGCAGGGTGGGAGGGAGCTGCTGAGCCTCTGCCCTGCCTGACCTCTCTCCCTTCTGTTTCCACAGATTTTGTTGGCACTGCGGTAAGCCTTGAGTGTCACTGTCCTGTCCCCTGTCCCTCTGTGGTGTCTCTGGGTGTGACTGTGCTTGGTGTCTGTGTGATGTGGGATGGGATGGGATGGGATGGGATGGGATGGGATGGGATGGGATGGGATGGGATGGGATGGGATGGGAGACCCTGGCTGTGCAGGCAGCAGGGCTGGGGGCAATGGGGAAGGGAGGCAGCAGAGACAGGGTGGCAGGGATGGGGACAGGCACATGCCTGGCACATGCAAGTAGCACGATGGTGCAGTAAGAGCAGCCCAAGTCCATCCCCAACCTGCTGTGCTTTCCCTGCAGAGGATATAAGGCCGACCATCCGCAGCAGGACCCTCTTCCCATGGCCGGCAGCCTGGGCGCTCCCTCCCTGTCCTGCCCTTCATTTGCTGCCAGCGGCCACACCGCGTCCCGCGCCGCCCTCCGGGCCCCGGTGCCCGTGCCAGGGATGCGCCAGCCGCCCGCCGCATCCATGGCCACCTCCATGTCCACGCCGGCACCGCCATCCCACGCACCCTGCCAGCTCCGTACCCACTGCTGCCTGCGGGCCGCCGCCGGGGGAGGATGCCTCAAACCCGCTTTGTTCAAGAACAGAATCCAGCTGCGGTTTTGTTTCAAGGAAAAAACAGTCTTGGAGTTTTTAACAGATTTCTACATCCCCAGGACTCCTGACCTGCTGCCTCCCACCCGAACGCGCACCCAGTGACGCCCCGTGCCGGCTGCTCCGGGTCCCGGACCCCTCCCCACTCCCATTTTGTACAGCTCCGTGATCCTGTCTCCACAGCCAGGGGACCCGGTGGCCGAGATGGGGCCCAACCCCTACTTTTACATGTAAATTCATATTCTCTAAACAGGGTAAAGTGACTCGAGCCCCCTCTCCCCCCGCCCCGGGAGTCCAGCCCAGGACACGGTGTTTCCTGGTGCGTGGCTGGGGCCGCAGGCTGCTGCTCGCTCCCCTCAGCACGGGGACCGCAGGGGCCTCGCTGCTGCCGGCCGTGGGACACCCGACTGGCGCCGCCGTTGAATGTAAGCCCTGGTAAGTGGGAGCAGCTGAACATGCAAACCCCCCGGGCGGGCACAGGAGGACCCTCCCGCCAAGACCCCTCCCCGAGCCGGCCGCGGGCTGTTGCCAAACGCCTTCCCTCCCCATCCCCATACGGTGCTTTATCTCCACTGGTGACAGCAAGGCTTTCCCTGCCGCACGGCACGGCCGGGTGTACCCGAGCGCTCCTGTGCCCACCCGGCCTCCCGGCTGCGCCTCGCCGGCCCGCGGTGATGGCGTGCGGGGAGCCCGTGGCTGCTGCCCCGGGCAGCGCCGGCAGCCTCCGAGGCCCGCACACGGCACCCGAGAGCCGACACCGGCACGGGTGGCTGCGGCCCGGCTGTGGCTCTGCTGGCCAGGCCAGCGTGTGTGTGCGGGCTTCCCCTGGCCACAGGGGCTTGGGTCACCACCGCCCTCGCAATGCAATAAAGTCCTCGGCACTGGCCGCGTCTCAGTGCGAGCAGCTGGGGCTCCTTGCAGGGCCCAGGGCAGGGCCAGGGGCTTGTTGGAGCCCTGGCAGGGCTGGACCGAGACGCTGAGCAAGGCCAGGGAGCAGGCGAGTGGGAGCAGAGTGGGACCGCGGTCCTGGGATGGGCCACGCAGCGTGGAGGCTCTGGGGGACGGCAGGAAGGGCCCTGCGGGACCCAGCGCCTCACACGCACCGGGGGCGGGCTGCAGCAGGTAAGTGGTGCCCTAAGGCCCTGCGGGTGGCGGTGGGGGATGGAGCTGCGCCGAATCACCGTCTGGGAGCCCAAGCCGCCCGGGATGGAGTGCGTGCCAGCACTCCTGCCAGCGCCCTCCGCCAGCCATGAGCCCAGCGGTGCCCACGTCCCTCTGACAGCTGCCCCCCAGAACCAGGTCAACAGGAACTCGCAGCGCCCGGGTCTTGCCAGCTTGAGAGTGCTGTTGCCAGATGAATTGGAAAAAACAAACCAAGAAAATCAGTGGAGAAAGGAATACAGTAGCTGTAATATATCTGTATTTTAGTACAAAGTTTGATACAGTGTTTCACAAAACCTTATTGAAAAATATAATTCAAACCAGACGAGCTCGGAGCCCTGTGTTGTGGGGAGGGTTGGGATGGGTTCCTCCTGGCCATCACCAAAGGAGGTGGGAGGCCAGAGAAGCCCCTGTGAGTGTCTTGAGCTGTGGTGGGGAGCCCACTCTGCAGCCTGGGGAGCTGAGCCTCTGCCCACATGGGCTGGCACACGGGGAGGGGCTCTGGCCAGAGGGAGTCCCCAAAAAGGGTCTGTCCCCCAGACAAAGCAGGGGGTGGAGCAGGATCCCATCCATCCCAAGGAGCCTTTGAACCCGTCCCTTCTGCCTGTCCACAGTGCACGATGAGTGGTCTGTCAGCTCACTAACACAGACTGATAGGCAAATCCATGAAATTATTCAAAAAACTCCTGAAATTCATAAAATTCCAGTGTCTGGATGGAAAAAAACTACATGGCCAGTCAGTTTAATGGCATGCTCTGGTAGAAGAGTGGGGAGAGCATTCCAGGCTGTGTGAGGGCAACATGGGGAGCTCTGGGACTTGCAGAGAGCTTTGGCCAGGTCTGGCTCCCCTGGTGTGGGACACACCCACAGCCCAGGTGAGCCCTGCACATGGCAGACGAGCAGGGTTGGTGCTACCCACAGCTGCTTTCAGGGAAGGAGTAGTGCAGATGGAGCCACTCCTTTGGGGGACACAAAAGGACAGAATGAACCATGACAGATGGTGTCCCACAGTGTCAGGGGCAACATTCTCACACACAGTGAGGGCAGTTGAAGAACAGAAGCCGTGGGCACCTCAAACCAGCACTTGCAGACACACCTGGGAGACCCCACACCAGGCTCAGCCCTTGTCAGGCTTCCTAAGGAAAAGGCAAGCAGTATGAAAACCCTGGAAACCAGAAAACAGGTTTTAAAGCAGGTGCAGTGGTGCAGGAGACATCCTCCAAATCCATCTCCTCCCCAAATGAGCTTGGGCAAGAAGAACAGCAGCAGCAGAGCCAAAATTCCCACAACCCCAGCCAGAAGCTCAGGGAATTTCCTAAGGAACAGCAGCTCCCACAGCAGCTCCAAGCTTCACCTGGCAGAAGGCAGCAGGGTGGTCTGCAAGGCTGCTCCTGCAAGGATTTGCTCACCCTGCAGGAGACAGGGAAGAGACTTACGTGCCCTCACCCTCTTGCCCCTATGTCCTGGGCACCAGTGCTCAACGTGGTAAGAAATGCAGCAATACTAGTTTTCAAGTTAAGTATTTTTATTATCAAAATTATTACATCTCTTGTGAAAGTTCAAATGTTACAGCATGGTGTAAAAACTCCACTAGAGTAAGAAGCTACAGCCCCCACCTTTCCTAGAGCTTTCCAGGGTCCCTCCCTCCTGCCCCCCTGCTGCACCCGAAGGTGCTGGAGCCTCTGGGCAGGGCCCCCCGGCCCCTCCCGCCGCCTGGCAGGGCAGAGCCCGTCTGCCCCGTGCTGCTCAGAGCACGAAAGGGGAGGCTGCACCTCCAGGGCTAAGCCGAGTGAAGTTTACACCTATGTTATACAGTATACAGACACCCAACTGCGGGGTGACAAGTTCCATCCCAACACGCTCACAGCCAGACAGTGTGAGAAAGCTACTCTTTGTTTCAATATTTTAAAAGTCTCCCCTAGGCTGAACAAACACCTGATTTCAATTGTGAATTAGAGAAATCTGTAACAGTCCTAAAAAAAGAGGAAGAAGACTGTGCATCTGCAAGGAGAGGGGAGACAGACTCACAGCATTATGTTATCCAAGAGAAAGGAGAAGTTCCACTGCAGCACCAGGGATGACACCTGTCATATATTAGCTAACCTACTATGGTTATAACTGAATATAAAATTAGATAAATAAAAACACGCCCGATATTACAGTAAACAAGTGAGAAAGAAGCTGGCAATCGTATGGAATTGAACACACAGCGCACTGTCTGGGCTGGCTCTCCTGCCACGCTCGGCGGGTGACAGCGGCTGGCAAAGACCCACATGGCACTGCCTGGAGAGCCTCTGGCTCAGCACAGACCGGGGTGCCCACCCTCCACCCCACACTGTGGGGCCCCTTGCAGCCCCCGTGTGCCGCAGCATCACTTGAGTGCTCAGGCCCCCGGCCATCCCCTGTGCGTTGCACACCTCAGCCAGAGAGCCCCGGCCGCGCTCCTGTTCACAGACTCCTTAAGCGACCTCAAAAACACTCGTTCACCACAGACCTGCAATGAAGCAGTGCAGGACAGCGCACCCCGGATCCTCTGCAGCCACAGGCACGCGCTCCAACCGCCCCGTGCTGTTTGCATTTGCGGAGACTCTCCCGTCCTGGAAAAGCCCCGGCGGCGGCAGTGGCGACCCAAGCCCAAAGGCAGCCGTGTGCGCTCGTCTGCTTGTGACTGGAATGATCGTAACGGATTAAAGCCCTCCCCAGAACGCACTGAGAACCTGACCTATAAAGAGATTGGAGTTAACTTCCCCCAACGTTTCCTTTAAACTGCTTTTGAATTCAGAACTGTGTCCGTGCTGCATGTGTGACTGTGGCCATGGGCACGGACCAGAGACAGAGGCTGTGCCACAGTCATTGCACTTGAACCATTTTTTTTTTCTTTTTTTTTCTTTTCCGTTTGTTTCTTTTTGTTTTTGCAATGTACCCACATGTCAGGGAACTGCTTTGCTACAGTCTCTGCCTCAGAGAAATCTGTGTTCTCCTACCAGGCCAGAGGCCAATACTGCTCACAAATCTCACCCGTGCATTTTCGACCTCAGCCTCTGACCCCCGGCACCCCAGCATCAGGTGCAAGCTTTCAACACCAGCCCAGGAGCCACTTCCAGGGGTGACTGGAAGGAGCTATGGGCAGTTTTGTCCTCCTGAAGTCCAGGCAGCCCTAGGAAAGTCCTGTTTGAGTCTTTACTCCAGAACCTTGAAGCTGCTGCAGTCTGTACTGATGGACACTGCCTCCCCCGCGGTGCGGATAGTGTTGTGCACTGGAAATGACCGCGCCCCGGGAGCCCTGGTAGAGCACAGACTGGCCCGAGCTCGGCAGGCTGATAGTCCGCAAGTCTGACTGTAGTGAGCGAGCACTTTGGGGAGCGGAGGAAGAGCCCGACACGCCCGTGCAGGGCTGGGAGCCCGACTCCGAGCACAGAGAGTCCACAGCTGGCTGCTGTGCCGGGCTGGCAGCTGCAGGGCAGCTCTTCCTCAGGAGGCTGCTGCTGACGCTGCCAGAGTGCTGCTGGCTGCTGAAATACCCCGAATTCCCTGCAAACAGGGCAGAGGAGTCTGTGGAGACCGAGTGGGCAGGGCTGGAATATGAGGTGGAGGAGAGGGATGTTTCCGAGGAACCGTGGGACAGGCTGTGTCCTGTCCTCTGTGCTGCTGCTCGGTAGCTGTATCCAGGAGACGCGAGGTGCCCTCTGTACGGGGAGGAGTTCTGCTGGAGCAGGGTCTGGGATTCTGCCTGGGGACTGTCAGACTGCAGCAGCTGAACGAGGCACGCGGGAAAAAAGGAAAATGCACGTCAGGCTGACTTCTCCGTTTCCTACCTGCTTCTCATCCTAAGGTGCTTAGTGCAGCACTGTGAACAATGGCAGCTAAGCACTGTTTCCCTCCTTATAAAAGCTTTATTTCAGAATGGCAGATAAGATATGAAAGCATTTACCTGGTAGCTGTATCGAGAAGGACTGTAAACTGCTGGTCCTTTGTGGGCTTCTGGAGTGTCTCCTTCTGCTGCATCTGCAATGTACAGGCAGATGTTAAACCTCACCCCACTGGCTGAGGCCACAGCAGCTCCCTTCACATGACACTGCACAGTCCAGCCCTTGTGTTCCAGCCTCCCCAGCCACCACCATTTCAGAAAATGAAGAAACCCAGCAAAAGACAATTGGCAAACCTTAACATGTGGGAACAGCCACATGTGTAAGAGTGGCCACTCCTCTCACACCCGTGTGCTCTGGTTTATCACAAAGCTGAGCTGCCTTGGACCAGCCTGTCTGAATGACCACACCTGGAGATAATGCACAGATGCAGCCAGGGCTCCCCTGGCTGGCTCTTCAGTGTATGAGAGGCAGAAGATGGTTTCTAGGGACTCGCTAATTTCTCACTCAGTCTTGGTTACAGGAATCCACACTGGATACAGTTACATACAGGAGACAAAGCTGCCCTGCTCAGAGGGCTGTCAGCAGGACCCTGTGGTGGCTTTTCCTCAAAGACAGATCCAGATGCTTCCAAAGACAAGACATCCCATGCTGCCATTTTGGGGACTATGGTTTACAAGCCAACTGAGCTGCTACAAACAGAGATACTCCTGGAACTCAGAAATGAAATGCCTGTTTTTCTAACAGGCCAAGATGATGGAAACACTTTGAGGTTTGAAGGGCACCGGCAGCATACAGCACACTCTGATCCACCTCAGATATGTGAGAGACCAAGAGGAATAAAATGCTTCCTGACAGAGTAAGCCTTTCTTGCACTTCAAGGGTTGGTGAGCTTGTCCTACCATACCACTGAACTTGACCTGGGGTAGGCAAGAAGCACTTACAGCAGTGGCACAGCCACTGTGCCAACTGTGTGCTTCAGCTGCCACCCCTGTAACCAAGGATGGTGATCCTGCTTTCTGCAGGAGGGGGGAAGTTGCTGGAACTAGATGATTTCACATCAGAATTCTCCTGCAGACTAATGAGACAGAACTGTTTATCTGCAGCATCTCAGGGATTCTCAGCAGCCGCGTTTGAAATGCCTTGGTGAAACATGCTGGGATTAGTATCAAATTTATATGACAGATGTGTCTCAGTCATGAAACAGGACACGCTGCCTCAGTCTGCTCTGTACTCCTGCCAGACAAGTCTGGCTTTGCCCCAGCTGCACTGACACAAGCATCAGTGCCAGGAGGGCCCGTGTTCTGCTGCCATTGTGCTCTCAGTGCTACACCACAGTGCTGGCTTAGCTAACAGGGTCTGCATGTAGCCCTTGCCTGCTCCTGAGGCTCAGAAATTCCCTCAGGGCACAGGCCTGCACAGAGACCGGGCCGTGAAGCTTCCAGCATGTGTCCTGTGCCCCCTTCCATTTCTGAAATGTCATTGATGAGCAAGGGCCTGTTTGGTGACATTTCAAGTGATGCCTTAAGTTTTAGCTTTTATATTTTTCAGATTCTGTGCTGCTTCAGTGTGTAACTCTGAGCTTCATATTATGTGTTAGCAAGTTCTCTTCACAAGGTAAGCATACAATCCTTTTCCAGCTTGTCCAAGGACAGCTGTTACAAGCTCCAGGCCCAAAAAGTATAAACAACAGTGAATTGAAAAGAGAAAAACAAGGAGGATAGAACTTCATAAGCTAAAGCCATAATTGCACATTTAACTCCAATATAGAAATGGACCAGAATTTATAAAAGTGTGAGACCTTGTGACTGGTCATACATTTTGTGACCACTTTCAGTTCATCTTGGGTGTGGCCTGGCCAGGCTCTTGTGCTGTCCAAGGTGTATCCATTTAAGGCCTTTTAATAAATCTCTACTTTATTCTTTAACTCTGTCTAGCCTCTGTTCTAGGTCAGCTTCCTCAAGGCATCACAAGTACTGCAGAATGACAAAATTCAGAAGTTTAGGACGTGTTTTGTTAAAAAGTCATGCACAGAGGAGCTGGTCAATTCAGAGACTGCTGTGATTAACACAAGTCAAGTACGAGAATCACAAGAAATATAAAGATTTCTGGAAGAAACTGTTCCTTAAAAGGCTGGGCACACCAGTAGGGCTATGCAATTTACTGGCAGTGCCTGTTCCCAGAAAGAAACCTTGACAAGTTAAAGACTACTGAAAGACTAAATTACCAATGGTAAATAAACTATGACCTTTCTGAATTTGCTTTATGTAAACTTAAAAGCTAGAGCCAACATCTTCCTCCCCTATTCTCAATACCTGCACAAGGGAAGGACATGAATAACTGCTTTTCTTGGCTGTACTGTGTCAACCTAAAGCATATATGAAGTGACAGGTTTTGCTGAGAGCAGCTGCAGTTCTCAGAAGCGTGCAATGCACACAAATTACACAAATTCCGTTTCATTGCTACATGCCTCATCAGCAAACCCTCTAACTTTGGGATTTTTTAGTTCCTGTTAATATTATCTGTCACAGCAGCAGCAAGTGAAAATGTGCATCTTCATAACTTCTCCAGGTGCTACCAGGAACAGCAGGGACTCAGCCACCCATTTGTTTCACTAAGAAGCAGAGCAGCAACTGGGGGAGGGGAGGTGGCTCAAAGAATCTAAACAAGAATCTAAACAAGCTTCTGAAGAAATTGCCAGAGCAAGCAAAAAAAGAAAAAAAGTACTTTGCTGTGCTAGGATGAAGGAAACAAGATGACTTTTGTCAGCTGCAGCATTAGGTTTTCACAACACAGAATGGGATGGGGTTTATGTAACAAGAAAGAATTTATCACTGCAGATGAAAGTTTAACTCCATCCTAAGTCTTGGGTGACACTGAAGAGCCAGAGCTGTACAAGTAACATTGGGCAAAAACCTGTTCCAAAAGCCTGAATTTTGCCTACCCCTCCAAAAATTAACCAGGAAAACCACTTCCACTGGTATGGGAAAGACAGGGAAAAGACTCCCAATTGGGTCTCATGAAAATGTGACATACTAGATAGAGAAGAGGACTTCCTCTCAAGACTAGATGAAGAACAAGCACTGAAAGAATGTGCTTAGGTGTACAAAACCAGGAGAACTCCAAATGAGAAGCCAATTTTCAAAGCTTGTCTCAAACACACCTTACTGCAGCCTGATTTGCAATGAAGGAAATACATACTTGCCCTAAACTGCTCAGAAACAAGGTAATACACTTGTCTGAATGTTCACCCAATGTTCATTAAATGACAGCTATTTCACAGCTTAGGAAGTGCTAACCCATCTGTCCAAGGACAAAGAAGCTGTCCCTGTCAGAGTCAAGGTGCAGACAGTCTTGGATTCAATCCCTAGAAAAAAATCTAGAAGTCTTCTAGGTCCAACAGGAGAGGGATACAGGCTCAAGCAATATCTGAATAACAGCAAAGTTTGGTTTGCAGAAGGCAGCTTTGATAATGTTAAAGATGAAGGTACAACTAACCAGCTTCACAGACAAGTTGGCAAAGTTCCCCAAGCACATCATGTCCCTCCAAGCAAACATGCCCAAGTTTCCCCACCCTACCTGCATCTCTCTCAGGAGCACAGTCCTGGGTAGGGGAGGATTCGTGTCTCTGGGCCACCTTGGCCCCGCTCCTCAGCACCTTCTCCAGCATCCCCCGGCCCTCCCGCAGCCGCTCCACCGATGTCGGCACCATCCTGCAACCAAAGCAGGCACAGCTGAGCAGGGAGCAACAGCCCCAGTGCACAGGGGATCACAGACCACCAGATATACAGGTGGATGAGCAACAAACTTCCCAACTGCTTCTGCCGTGTAAAAAACCTCCAGTGGGATTTCAGACTGCAGGTCCCTGCTATCATGATGCCTCTGCCCTCAGAACACCAAGGCTTTAATCAAAAACATGGTATGAGCATCCAGTTCAGTAAATCACCTGGTTACAGAAAAATTATTTTGAGATTCAAATCTTTTTTTTGAAAATCCTGGTATTGGCTTAAGATGAACTGCAGTTATTTTGCATAATTACATTCATTCAAACTAAGCAGAGGCAAACTCAATACCTTTATGATAATACAGTTCCAAGACAATATAGTTGGATATTGCAATATTCCAGAGCAGAGCTTGCTGGGCCATTTTGCCCACTAATGCCACTTTGTCCTGTTAATTTTGTAGTGTGAAAACTCTCCACTCAAGATAAATGCTAGATATTGTTGCATTTTATAAGTGTCTTGTCTAAGGGTGACAAAGAGCTGAAGTGGCTTTCCTAAAACCAAACTGTTGAAGAAAAACAAGAGCTACAGACAAACCTCAGGCCCCTGGGTCAACATTCCATCTACCATGCACAGAACCATCCAAATCTCTTTGGAAATGTGTCCTTTAACCTAGAGACAGCATCACCATGACTAGGGATTTTACAATGTGTTTACTCTGGACACTGGTGAATTTGTGCCTTAAAAATGCCTGAAGTTAAATATTTAGGTTATATTAAATGCATTGCATATGATGGAAGCATGCATATTAGCTGGATATTGACTGATTTCTGTATTTTATTTTTGTTAAGATGTATTGAAAACTGTGCTTTCCATTAGGGTTTTTTTAGTATTTTGTTTGCTTGGAGACTTGTTTTCTGCAAGGCTGGCTTTACTGTGCAGCAGCACATCTGTTTACATTGTGATGGCTTTATCCTGGCAACTGAAATAGACAAACCATTGTGGTTTTCTTTTTTTTTTTAAATGAAAGCTATTCTCAATTATTGCAGAATTCAGCAAAAATCTGGAAGATTCTACACATTAAGGCATGGAATTTTAGTTCCCACCAATTTCTTCTGTTCCTAATATTATTGTGAATGTCTGGAAATGTATCTGATATATAAGAATAGGGAGTGAAAGACGAAACTGGGTCACTTTACCTCAGTAACAGGTTCTAATATATTTTTAAAAGTAGAAAGTAAGTGTACGTTTGTCAGCCATGCCCATTAAAACACAGAAACCCAAGGATTTTAAAGGCAGCAAATCTGCTTAATCCCACTTCAAAACCTATCAGCATGGTTTCAACTTTATATCCAGTGTGCCATAACAATAGGAACTTTATACCCACACAATACTTACTCCTGAAACCATGTGGGAAACTGAAGCCAGAGCAGGACCTGCTGAGGGAGCAGCAGATGAAGCTCAGAGAACACAAAAGATGGTACTAAAGCAAGAATGCCACACTGACACCTCACCCTGAACTATTTTAGTTCATTCAGCTGGTTGGCTTTTTTCCTACTCTTTTATAGGCAGAAGGAAGTAGCACAGGAGGAGAACAACATAGGCTATTGCCACTTTTACAGAATATTTGAAAATAAAATAATGATGATAAACTAATCCTTAGCAGACTGCCTCAGCTGTGGCCAGTCCCAATATCTGGCAGAAGGTCCTCTGGTAGACAAAAAACTGTCAGAGAGGTAAAAGACAAATTGTTTCCATTAAACTCTGCTTGAAAAGTGATGGAAAAAGGAAGGAAACAGATCTATTACTCCTCCAAATTCACCCAAGTGCTTTCAACACAAACCTCATACTTCTCATTGCCCTCAGCACTGCTTTGAATTTCTCCTCATGCCAACCCCCTGCCATTACCCGAGCAGTGACCCAGCCATGTATGTGGAGATCAGCATGAGAAAAGGGGCTGTGTGTCTGTGTGTGCCTTTCTGCTGCTGGTGCACAACCAGAACCTCACTCCAGGGCAGCAGAGCCAGCGCAGATCCAGTCAGCAGAACCTCCCAGCCATCACTGGCACCATAATGCCACACTTGGCAATTCAGTGCACTGCTTCATGTTCTGGATCATGGTCAAAATATTTGAAGACTTTCCCTTTATCAAACCTTCTCAGGGTAACCATGATAAAGGTGGTTTGTCCATGCCTTTGGCATGCCAGCAACCAGAGTCTGGTAAATTAGCAAAGCTGGAGCTGTTGCACAGTCCCTGCTTCTCAAGTGCAAAGCTACAGAGGCCTGTGAGCTTTCCTTCACAACAGGAGTGGACTTGGTATCACTCATGTCCAAGAAGAGTGAAGGTTCAGCCAAAAAAGACCTGCATTAGACTTTCATTACCTGGGCAAGACCTTACAACCCAAGACCTCAAAATGGAACTTGTGGAAGAGCAACAGCTGCTTAAGTTTGTACCTTTCAATACAGCTTTTTGATACCTAAACCAACAACTGAAAGACAGGCTGAGAAGAGTGCTGGTATCCTTCACAGCTGTTTAGCAATTATGAAAGAGAACAATACCAAGAGACCCAAATGAATCCATCTCACTGCACATATTGTTATGGAAATGCCCCCTGGGGACTTTGGTCCTTCCCTTAGGGGAATCTCAGGCTTGCTTGGAAGGGTAACACTCACCACCTACTGCTGATGCTGTCCTGGGATTTACTGAGCGATGATGAGGAGCTACAGCCCCTCGAGTCTGGTGGGCTGACGTCCTCAATGTGAGGCAGGGAGGGATGAGAAGGGGAGAAGCCGCTTTGTGGGGAGGACGGAGTTCGTGCTGCGGAGCCCGAGGGGCCGTTCCCGTCCGCGTCAGCCCCGGAGGCGCCGCTGCCCTGCCGGGTGGGCGTCCCCGCGCCGCGGCCGCCATCGCCGCCCTCCCTGGCCTCCTGCTTCCGCTTGCGGTACTCGAGCAGCGACACCTGGGGAGGAAACACCGCCATGGGCCAGGGAACAGAGCACCAGGGTATGGGGGGGAAACACCGCCATGGGCCAGGGAACAGGGCACCAGGGCATGGGGAGGAAACACCACCATGGGCCAGGGACACAGAGCATCAGGACACGGGGAGGAACAGGCCCACACACTGTCCAAAAACATCTTCTGGGTCTGCAGGTAAAACTTGAAAAGGCATATTGGGATTACCAACTCTTGGTGGATGTGGAGATGCTCCAGAAAAGAGCTAAGTGGTACAAATTCAGAGTGTCATGATCACCCTCCTTTTACTTTTTATGACCAATATATCAGTAGAAACATTCAGCTCGTTGGCTTCTCTAACCACCTGGATATTCACATTACTTCAGGAGATGTAATTTAAGCAACAAGCTTCTATAACCTCCCTCCTCTCAAAACCCTCCATACAGTCTCTCTGGTTCACGACATTATGTAATTCTTTTCAATATCTGTATTGAAATATATTTTTTTTCAATATCACCAAAACAGGTAATGAGCCTTCTTCACAAAACTGATATCTTCAGTGCCCAGCTCATCTGCCCTAGTTCAGCCACATTAATACTAAAAGCTTGGTGAAGCCTTGCACAGAATTTTAACTTGCTTAGAACAGGCTCCTGCTATGGAGGCATTGCAAACTTCAGCCCTACCACCAAAACAAACTGCTTGTAGCCAAGGTAGAATGTGTTTTGGGCAAAGCAGTCTCAGATTTATCAAAGACACCAACCAAAGATAAAGCAGCCTTGGAACACGAGGTCAGCAGAACCAAAAAGAAACAAATATTTCCAGCTGGGCATTTACCTTTCAGCCTGCCTTCCCTCAAAGTTATTATAAGGAAAGGAGCCATAAAGGACTCACAGAAGGCAGTTCTGCTGACGAATTTATCAGCTATGACTCAATGCCCGTACAGAAGGCTTTATGATGCTAAAATATTGAACAAGTTATTTCTAAAAGTAACTCAACATATGAAAGTTTTAAGTTAAATGTAATTTTAAAAGAAAAACAAAGAAAAAATTCAAGAGACTCCAGAAATGGAAAAGAAATAAGATATTCCATCCAGCTGGACCCTTATACAAGTTATCTCAGTTACCACACTTGCCATAAAAAAAATTCCAAGCACAGGAAAAGGCACTGATAATTTGTCCCATGAGTACCCAATTTTATCACAGCACTACCTTGACTTAACATTTTACCTCAGTTTTAGTCCCATGAGAGTCACTGGGCTGCTGTAAGAAACCAGTATGTATTTGGTTTTGTTAAACTATATTCCTGTGTTTTTAGTTTCAAAGAGCTAAAATTTAAATAACCTTCATCTTACTTTGGTTGCAATGTTATGGAAATGTTCTAATATGTTCTAGTAAACAGCCCATGTTTTCTTTTGAAACATTAGACTCTCTTTCCCAGTAAGAACCCTTTTCATCCTGACAAATAACACCTTCACCAGCTGTACAGCTGCACTGTGTTATTGCTTTGGGTCTTGTCTCAGTTTAACAACTGTTAATGAAAGCTGCCAGCATCCTGCTCTTTTTTCTGTGATCCCAGAAGAGGTATTTGCACCGTGGTGTCTTTTTTTCCACTTCTCATATCAAAATCTTGCCTTAAGGGTAGCTCTCCCTCTTGTAACTGTTTTCACCCAGGCATTGGATGCCTGGATAACTTGCCCAGACTCCCTGTTCTGCCTGTCTTTGCAGTAATCTGAGTGGGAACAGTAAACCCCACGGCAATGTAAGGATTTCTTTTACAGGAGTACTTGCCTTCTTCCTTTGTGGTGGATTCTGGGGAGCAGCTCTGGTGCCTTCAGCAGCCCTCTCGCTGCAGGGGGACATGGACCCATGTGCTGTCTCTTTGAGCAGCCCTGACTCGTGTCTGCTGAAATACCCTTCTGCAGGAGAGCTGCAGCACCCTGCATCCGAATTCAAGGGCTTCCTGTCTGCCAGAGGAGGAGAGCCCCGCAGCGGCCCGTCCACGCGGGGCATAGCGTTCAGTGGGGAGAAGGCATACATTAAATTAAACTCTGTCCGAAAAGCCTGATCAGAGCTTCGTAGCAGCATCTGTGCTTCCCCACTTTTCCCTGGGAAGTTCATCTCTGAAGTAGAGTTTATGGAGGATTGTGGAGCCACGTCAGAGGATGCAAAGCTGAGCAGCGACGGCCGTTCCTGGCAGGTGTTTGCACTGGAATCCAGGTGGGCACCCTTGGAATCCAGCTCGGATCGGAGGCAGACCTGGGAAATCCGAGAAGGATACAGGAGGGGGGTGGGCAGTCAGGAAAAAGGTCAGGCAAGGGTAGGGAGAGAAATTTAAGTCAGAAAACCTTCTGTACAATGCTAGCTTCCCTTTTCCCTGTTCCTTTCTAAATACCCCTTTGGTTCTTTCCTGCACTGCTGTACTCATTCCACAGGGGAATGACTGACACTAAACAATGATCAGTTCAGCTGTCCAATACAGGATGCCCCCTCCCCTTCAGCAGTCTCTCTGCAGCAACAGGATAAAGCTCAACACTATCCCCAGGCAGTTAATGAATTAAACTCAGCATTTTCAACTGTCTCATACAGAGCAGTAGCCAGGAGAGAATAGAACAGACCTGATGTCCTTCTGCTATTTTATTAGCCAAGTCCTTGCCTGTCCCAAGTCAGCCACTACTAACTTCCTAACAATAAAATATCCAGGACCTCTAAGCCATTTGTTTTCACTTATTGTGAACTTTGGAAATCTCTAACAATAGTACATTCATTTAATTTTTACTGCATTTTTACGTTTCACAGTTTCCAACAAAACCACAATGGCATCATCTTTGTGCTGTCAGAGTTTGTGGAGCACTAGGCAATAACACAACAGTATATTCATTTATCTACTTAAAGTGCCAAAAACCCTCCAGGGCAGCAGAATAATCATCTCCTTCACCACATTAATATGTCAGGATCTCAAACAATGAGTACAACTGACAAGATTTCATCCTCTTTGCAGGACTACAGTGCAGAGAGAAAAACACAGCAGCACCAGGCACCAGCTCTGCCCTCCTGCTGTTGCTGAGAACATCTCCCTGCTGTATTACAGCTCCCAGTAATCCACCACCTTGGAGATGAGCACGAATTTTCTACTATGAAACATTCACTGAGCAAGGCATTCATCTCATCTTTTACAACACGTCAGGCTAAGCAAAATACTACATTTTACCATCTCCTCAACGATTTCAGTCTGCAAGTGAGTAGGTGGTAAGTCAAGGCTGAAGAGAACAGGTCAGGTGTGTACCACTGTGTGCTTGTAAGTCAAAAATAGTGGTGAATGCTTTCCCTTCACCAGCAGTCATTTGGCCACTACTCAGTAAATTTCACAGACCACTCATGGGCTGGGCTGAGCCTGAAATTGGTGATGGCAATTCCAGGATCCCCAAATCTCTTGCCTGCACCTCAGAAGCTGAGACACACTGAGTCTTTGCACCGTCTGATTCCCACCAGGGTCAACAAATGAATTGAATTCCAGTCTTCAATTTGTTTGTTTTGTTGTGATAACCCTGAAAACTCTCCTCAGCCTTACTGTGACTAAAGCTCCACCCTTATTCCCAGTGCCTGCACACTCCTCCCTCCCCTCCCAGCAGGCTCCCAGAACTACCTCAGGTGACATGGACTCGGGCCTATGCGCAGGGGAGCTCTCGGGGGAGGACACGTTCTAGAGGAGGGAAAAGCATCTAGTTATTCATCTACTTCAAAAGTCAGGAGGCAATTACAATGTACAAAAGCACACAGGTTAGCAATGGCTATTCTAAACAACTGGCCCCAGCCTGGACAGAATCATGGCTGGCTAAGTAGTTGCTAAAGCTTCCTGGAAGCACAGACAGGGCTGGGTTACTGCATCTCATGATGCAACTCAGCACCCAAACCAGAGCACATGAATGTTAAGAAAAGCAGCAGCTACCTCTATATTTCTGGTGCTGTCAGATAGACTTTGCACCATGAAGTATAGAGAAAGACTCTTATGGTTTTCAGTATGAGAATATGGGAGAGAAGAAAAGCCTGGTTTAGCCCAGAAAGTAAACTAAGATCCCCCAAAGACTAAGATGACCTTTCATAGACATGTACTATAAAACAAACATGTCTCTTTCAATCCACTGTGGGCCACCTTTCAGCTCAAGTCAAGAGAAGAGGTGTGAGCAGCCAGCTTTATGAAATGTTGTATTATCTGGGCACCTGTATCACTGAAGGCAGTGTATGCATGAGACAGCACTGTTAAGGGCTCTTCCCAAGCACTTCCCTTTCCATGCTACTGAACAGGCCTAAAATAGAATCAGAGAGGCAGGATTCCCAGAGCTGTGCTGCTATCAGAGAAATATAGCAGGAGTCACTGTTTTCTGCAAAGCAGAAAACTGAGGAATCTCAGAAATTTCTTAACAAAAAGTTCTGACAAACTCCACAAAAAAAGCAGAAGCACCATGCTTTTGGCCACTCTTATGAATATGGAGGGGACAAGCATTCTCTAAATTGGTTCCACTCTAAAAACATCACAAAATTGAGTCTGAAAAATCTCAGTCTGTAAAACCAAAGAATATAGTGGAAGACGATGTGAAGTAACACTACCATACTCTGGGTTACTGAAAGCTGTTTGAGGAAAGAGGAACCAAGGATGCTTTACAGCCTCTGAGAAATGGAATACTTGTACTCTTTGGAAGTGGCAGGGTGAAAACCCCATTGGCAAAGAGATCTGAAGTGGGGGAGATAGAAAAAAAAGATAAGACTAATGTTACTGATAGCTACAGAGTGAGGGGAGGCTGGGCTGTAGCAAAGTTTGACATTTCACAGAGCAGGAGATCTGTCCAGAAATGAAGTAGAAGAGGAAGGCAGCGGTGCTCTTGAAGTGAGACTGTGATGCTGCTCAGGAACACACACTCAAAAAGGAAGCTCCTAGTGCCAGCTCTGCTGCAGATATTGCTGGTTTGTTTTGGCACCCCCAGTCCCGGGCGGATTTACCTCAAACTGTAGTGGAGTATTGCAGCGGCTGGCAGCCAGAGAGGGGATGGGGGAGAACATGACGCCGTAGCCATTGCGAGTCTCCTCCTCGCCGGGCAGCGACGAGCAGGGCGTGGCCAGCTGAGGGCTCGCTGTGCCGGCCACCGGAGGCACCGGAGGGACGGGAGGCGGGGGCGTGACAGGGGACAGCGGCCGCAGCAGCTTCTTCACGTTCTGCTCCATCAAGTAGCGAGACTTCCATTTCTTCAGGGGACTCAGCAAGTCTGAAACACAAACTGAGCTGAGGACACGGCTGACCCACTGAACATGAGCACATCCCCCTACTCCCAGCCCAAATGAAGTCTTCAATGCAACTACAAAAGACTCCCAGAAATGAAGTACCTCTGAGTTACTTCTATTCCATGTCTAGAGACTGGTAACAGAACAATACATCATCAGGAACATGCACTGAACAAGGAAAGCAAATATTTCAACTAGAAGCAAGCACAAGAGGGAGCTAGGGGAAATGAAGACATGAAAGGTTAAAAAGAGGAGAGAATAGAGGAGAGAGGTCACAGGACATATTGTGATTCTTACAAACAAATCAGAGACAGCTCAGTTTTCATTACCTGAACCTAACAGTTCTCTATATGCTACATGAATACAGCCCAAGCACATTTCCACTTCCACTAAGGATTAAAGCCTTTGCCTCAGGCCTACCTCTCTTCAAAATAATAATATTTTTTGATGCTTAGTTTAAAAAAAAAACCAAAACCAAATCACCAGTAAATTCCACAGGGTAGGTCTTGCTTGAGAGGTACATTTATTGGTTCTGGCATTCTGTTTATTTCCTATTCATCTCACCTTTCAATAATCAAATTTGTATTATTTGTGTGATGTGTAGCTTCCTGTCTGTCATCCTTGGAAAACTGATCCCTGACTGGGCTGAGCTGCACTCTCTTTCTCTGTAAATTCAGACACAATATTTAACCATTCTGTTGCTTTACTCAGAGATTTTAGCTTCTCCATCCTTGAGACTTACTTAGCAATTTGTTTATTGCACACATGCCTGTAAGACTTTGCTACACCTTCCCACAGTCAGCAAATATTTAGCTGACCTAACAGCACCTTGCTGAAAAGAGATGATCCTGGGCTCTCTTCCCTCTAACCCCTCCCTTCCATTGTTGAAGACATCCCAGAGCACTGAGATTGATAATGCAATGTTAAGTGATTATCTTCTGACAAGAAAATACTGAGAAACTTCACAAATGCTCAAGTTAGAATAAATCTGCAGAAATTTGAATGAACAGCAAAGCCACATTCTCACCTACCCATAAGCTGTGCCATTGGGCCGCAGGCCACGTTAAATGTCCCTTGTACAGCTCCCTTTGGTGCTCAGCACCTTCCCCAGTCTGACTGCAGTGCCCATGCTGCCCTGATGATGCTGAGCACTCACCTGTGTCATCCTTGCAGATGCTGGAGGAGCTGCTGTTGTCATTGCTTTGGTATAGACACTGGGTCCTGTTCTCTTGCGGAGCTGCTGAGCTCTGAGTCATCCCCTCTTCCAGGGCCTGCTTGATCCAGCGCTGAAACAGAACGAGACTGCATAAACGTGAAACTCCTCGGGTGCTTTCTCTGCAGTCCTGCAGGATGCACTGAACTCCCACACTGCAGTGGAGCAGGGCAGGCTGCTCACAAGCCTGGAGTACCTCGCTGGTGTGTGCCTGGGTGGGAGCACTGAGCCCACCACTGCTGTGCTGGGGCTGTGCCCCTCCTGACACGGGCTCTGTGAGCAGCAATCAGCACCAGTAACAGAGATAACTAAAGAGCAAATTATAAATATAAAAATGCTGGATGGTGGCACCTAAATCTATTAAAACAATAGTCATTTAAAAGAAAAGGGACACAAATATAATGAACTATGTACAACCACTGATTTTTGCAAAAAAGCTCTTTCCTGCCAAGGAGAGCAAATTTGAGCAAAAAAAAAAATCTGACTAAAATGCAAGCAGCAGTTTTCAAGGAGCATAAACCAAGAAAAGAATGATAAAAGCAAATAGTTTCTTCAGCTACTAATAAAAAAGGTAAGTCACAGCAGTCTTCTGAACATGGACAATTAAGAATGTTTCTCACACAAATGAACATGAACTGAAGCCTCAGCAAATCAGCTGCTGCAGTGGGTATGGTAGCGCTGTATCTTGATACAAACTGACTCCTGATGGCAGGCAGGAATCTTTGCTTATTCTACTGTAAAGGTATCTGCCACAACATAGGGGAAAACACTCAGGTGATCCAGTGAAATGACAGCAAACTGCAGAAAAAAATCAAACAGCAATTTTCATTTGTGTAGTTTAGCCAGGGGGATCACTGTATCCAGACTCCTCTTGTCCTAGAGAGGTTTAAAATTGTACTTTTACCTTTCAGGAATCCACAGTTCATCTGCATGCCAGCAATGTGTATCCTATTAGAGATACACATGTGTCTTATGACTCCTCAAAGCTATGGTGAAAGTACATCACACACTCAGTGGCCACAATCCTCAAAGTGAAAACTTCAAAGCGAGGATGAAGAGCAGGTGACAGGATCTATTCTGATGGCCTTCACTACCGTACAGCAGACACTTCTTCTCTGGTCAAATGGAGCTCAAGGCTTTCCACTGTGGCCGCCAGCAAAAGGGAGAAGTGGCAGCCAGTCTGGAGCACCTCTACCTCAAAGGTGGCATCTGATCTGCCAGCCAAGTCACTGCACAGGGTGTGAGTTACGTGAGAGCAGCTTACAGTTCAGTTTCCTTGCGAGGTTCAGACACTGCCATGCTTTGGATGCAAACTGACATCATCAGCTGGGTTTTTTGGCACAGTTCTCAGTAGTTTAAGGATGAGGCCTGCTGACAATCCAAGAAAATATGTGATCTATTTCAACAGCCTTAATAAATCAACCTCCTTGGCTGAGTAGTCAAAAGTAGACAAGACACAGATCAGGTCTTGAGAGAGCAAATCATCAAGTTCTGGGCCATTTCTAGACCTCAGCTGGCTGAAAAGAAGGTGTTCCCTGAGAGTTTTCTAAGCATTCCTGAACATAAGAAGCAGATTTCTAAATCTCCAGACCATTAAATCATAAAACCACCAAATACTAAAAATAATCTTCCAAGAAAAAGCCAGGGATCGCCTATGAAATGGATGATACCTCTCACAAGAATAGCTAACAATTATTTACATTCAAAAAGTAGCAATCTAACAAATTATTTCTGCAACATCTGTTCTGGACACAGCAACTTTCAATGCTTTAATAACTATTTAATTGAATAGGTACTATATTTAAGTTTTCAGATTATGAAACAAGAATGCTGGATGACACCATTAATAATTTCTCTACTAAATTGGGAAATGGATAGGGAAAACCATGACACAGCTTAGCAGAGTCTAGAACAATCACTTCTACAATTACAGGCTACCAAACCAATGAGTTGTTCTAACAACATACAAAATCACAAACTGAACATGAGTTTAAATTAACCTGCCAAAGAAAACTCAGTCATACTGGGATGCACAAACTGGGTACAGGTGAGAAGACACAAAGCAACTTTTCTGTTTTGAAAATGTCCCAGCTGCAACACAACAACCAGTTTTGGACACAACTTCACAGAAGGTGTGGACTAAACAGAAGTCACCAATAGTGAGACCAGTCCACTCCCTGTCCAGATGTGAGAATTAACATTTGACTAGAAAAGAGTCGAAGGCAGCAACAGATTGGAAGACTTGTTCCATGACAATAGTTTTCCCTCAATTTTGAGCTTGCTGGACAGTTGTACAGCAGCTGCACCAAGCACAGAACTCCAAATAACTGTCAGCTTTGCGCTGGATATTTCTCTCTTCCCTGGGGCTCAAAGACACTGTTAAGGTTCAAAAGAAGCTCAAACCTTGCAGCTCTCAGCTTAAAGATGCATGAGGAGGTTGCCCAGGCACACAGAAACAGACAAGGTGTTGTCATACCTCTACATATGAACCATGAAGAGCTTTACCTATGAAGGAAATACTGAAGACACTGTTAGGGCATGACAACAAATTGGCTGAAGGTGGAAAACAGTAAAGTCCAAAGATTCTCTCTGGAAAAATACCCTCAAACAAAGGAAGGCAAAGAAACCAGGACATGGTACCTGAAAGCCACCAAGACAGGGAGAGAAGAAAAGATTTCTGTATAATTGTCCTCAGGTAATCACACAGGAACTGGAAAGTCTCTGAGCAAAACCAGCAGGCAACAGGAAAGATGGATTCCAATACAAATCTGACTGAGTGAACTACCCTGCCTTCCCTGCAGATGAGTAAATACTGGCATTTACTGGTCATCTCTGGAGGAACTAAATCCTTAGCTGGGCCTGGTTCAAGAATCTGCTGTAGATAGGCAGTCTGTGATGCCAAACAAAGAGCTGTGGGCTTGTTCTTGTGAACAGGCAAACTCAAAGCTTTAAACCACAAAGGCTCTCCGAAGAAAATGAATCTTAACCGAGGCACTGGATTCTGGAGCTCCTCTGCAACACTGTCCTATCCCCACAATGCCAACCATCCTCTGACTGTGAAAGTAGAAATATTAAACTTTCTGAGGGAAGCAATCAACACTCTGAATTGTGTATGCTGGATAATAAACAGCCACTGCAGATCTGAAAGTACATGTTTCTAAAAGGGCAGTCACAGAACAGTTGTTCTACCACGGCAAAATGCAAGGATGAAAACTGAACTCTGGCAAGGAGGTCAGCAGTCATAGCCTGGACACTGCATCAACACCTCAGCTCAGTGGGAATACACAGAAATAAACTCCAAAAGGACACAACAGCTTTACAAGAGGGCCAGTGAGATGAGCACACACCGTGTAAAGGTAAGACACGAGCAAACATACCTTCTTACAGGAGCTGTAAATACCATCCAGCAGGAAGGGCCTTCGACGTCTCTCAGGGTTGAAAGGTGAACCAAAGCGAATGTAGTGTTTGGGTGTGGTACAAATCAGTGGGGAGTGCACCAGACCTGGCAACATATTGAGGGTGGTTGCCAAAACTGTTGGGTCTGTAGTAATGCGCAGAGGACACTCAATTGGACACTCCTGCTTTTCTGCCTTGTCGTTCAGCCACTCAGTAACCAGGTACTGAAGGAGGAAACACATAGGTCAGTGCCATCAGCACAGGTGAAGAAGAAAGGCAACATGGCACAATGGTGTATGGGAAGCAATGCTCAGGTCAGCCCACTGCTAAAACCCCCCTCCTTCTCAACAGAAAGGACTTCCTGTGTCAAACCCAATTCTCACCTGCTGGAGACACAACCCAATGTTGCTGTTGGCAGATTATATACAACCGCCAACAGGATGGGACATCCACAATCAGTCTCTAGAGCTTTCCTTACTATCTTTGGGAGCCTGTCTTTTTCACAACTTTCTCAAAACCCTCTAATTTTACAGATTCCAACAAATGTCACAGAAGTAGTTTGATTTCATGCCCCATTCACCTTATTAGAAGATTCTCCAAAAACTTGATCACCCTGTTCAAAACTAGATTCTAAACACAAATAGCTAATTTATGCCCAGTATGTGGCAGCTGCCTGTTACCTTCTGCAATTTTTCCTCCCTTCCAACTTTATTCTAGCTTGTACATGACAGCTGCAGTCACATTCCTTCTTGGTCTTCAATTCTAAGCTGAAAGTTAACCTCTTTGCTGCACCCTAAATGAATACCTGCCATCCTGCCATCCCAACTTTGAGCACTTGATCATTTTTACCTTTTTTGTTTTGGGGTATTTTACTGCAGCTTTAGACTGGGATCCTGTAGCCAGGATAGCAGTTGGGTCAGATCCTGTCAACTGTCTGCCTTCTCCTGGCCCTTCCACATTGCTGACATCTGTTGTGGTTACCAAGCTGGCAGTGCTTCCTTCCTCTGGGACAGCCTGTGTGAGTTCAGCTTGCTGGGAACTGGCTTGTTTCTGCCTTCTCAGTCTTTGTGCTGAACTGGTCCGGTATCGAGAGAAGCGACTTTTTGGTCGAGGCCTGGAGGGTTTTGCTGGAGCTGGCTTAGCCACTGTTTTTTCAGGGACAGCATCCTACAAAATAAACTGCCATTTAGTCTGAGCCCCTCAAAGAGTATTCCTTTTCTCTGCATACAGGATCAAGAATTGAGATTTATTTATTGACACTACCTGACTCTCAAAATCTTGTTGGACTCTGTGTTGGTTCATAAGATGGCCTTGGGGACCCTTCAACACTGGCACATTATCGTTTTGTCTTCTGCATTCTTAAAGGACAGAACATGGGTCTTTAGGAAGAAAGCAGCAATAGGAAACTTGCTGCTTGTCTCGAGATAACTGCTCTTATTCCTGACCTGAGCTGACATGGAGCACTCCAGGCAAGTGTCTGAGCCCTGCCATAAAATGGGAACACATGCATCCAAAGTAGACTGGGTCAAAAAAAAACCCAAACAAAAAGAAAAGAACTTTTCATTACTGCACTTACGCATCCAACTTAAGTTCACACCAGTTCTCTTCCCTGGAGAAGGAGCTGGGCTTGTTCAGCCCAGAGAGGACTGAGGGGGATGTAACAGCAGTCTTCCTACAAACAGCCTGAAGCCACTAAGAAGATGCAGTGGTGCATCAATGGACATACACTGAAATGAGAGGTTCAGACTGGATACACGGCAAATTTTTTTCAACCTAACAGTCATGAACTGGAAGAGGTGCAATCTCCATCCCTGGAGGTTTTCAAGAGAAGACTGGGTAAAACACTGACCAGCCTGGTCTAGCTTCAAAGCTGTCCCTACCTAACTCAGAATGGGCTAGAAAGCCCACAAAGCTCCTCCCCGCCTGAACGACCTTATGATCAGAAATGCTGCACCTGAGCCTTGTACAAGACAGCAAACAGTGCTATCTTCATCTTACCGCCACTTGTGAGGAGCGTCGTGTGTTCACCCCAGTACTGCTGGTACTGTTAGCAACAGGAGGAGCAGGAGGAGGAGGAGGAGGTGGAGGAGGCGGAGGAGCAGGAGGAGCACTCGGTGCTGAACTTCCATCTTCAGTTTCAGGAGTCTCTGTTTTCACTTCTTCCAGCTCAGGAGCTTCAGAACTGACGTTGATTTCAGCATCAGTGCTGTTACGGTCTGATGGTTGCTCTCGTCTCCTCTTTCTCTTTTCTAAGTTCTCAAACATGTGCATGATGGCTTCCACCTTCCTGTCTTCCCGGGACTACAACACAAGGGAAATTGAAGTAAGCATGGTGAATTACGCACATAAACAAGGCAAGAACAGATATGGGAAGCAGCACAAAGAGAACAACTGCCAAATAGCAATGACAAAAGCCAGACAGAGGACAGAGAGAAGCAGTTCTTATCAGTTATTTGCATTTTTCAATATGGCAAATTTCCCAGAATAACAACATAATCATGTGTTTGTAGCACAAGTAGAAGAACTTGACTTTGTTCTTAAATAGGACCACTTAGATACTACTGAGTTATATTAATAAAACAGCCACAAGGATATGCATAATTTTGAAGAATTAAAAATGGTAAGAAAGCATAAGTAGAGTGGAGAGATGACTTGGAAACAAATACAGCTATTTGCCAATGACCAACCAAACAGAAGCCAGGGGCAATAGATGTACATGATTAAGTAATTTGCAGCAAGTGTAATACACCACACAAACTGATTAAAATGTTCCAGATTCATTCTTTTCCCAGCAAGAATGTCAGAAGATGACCCAGCTCAAAAATAAAAGCTCTGGTCTAAGCAGCTTACATAGTGGCTAAGAAAAACAGAACATGAGAGAATAGAGAGGCAAAACAAGTCAATATATTAGGTAAACACAAAGGACAGGAAATCTTATCACCAGGCTGTGTCAGGTACCTATGCATATAAAAAGCCCAGTACAAAAACGTTGCAGTGACTGGCAAGAATCAAGAGGGTTTAAAGAAGTGGGGTCAATTGTCTTCTGAGATTTATCATGAAGGAAGTATCTTGGAGTCCATGGCCTGGCCTTTACAGTTTTCTATTAAAAAATACTACACACACACAAAGAGAGAGACTGGGGAAACTATAGAGATGGGTATTTACCTGATGCCAAGTATAGAAAACTGAATCGCATTAAAGCAGATTAACTGGTGCAACCTACAGGAACAGGGCTTACAGGCTGACAGGAAACTAACACTTCACTTAGGCTTACTGAACTATTCTGTCCCAAAAAGAGATCCGCCTCCCTGCATTAAAATGAAATCTTCCCTCCAAAGCTTTAAGGCCAATCTGATGGATGACTGCTCTCATTCAAATTTCAGTGGAAACTAACTGCTTTATCTCATCTGTTCTAAAAAAATCCATCAGTTAATCCAAGCATCTCTCCACTGGATGGCCCTTGGCTCTCCAGGTTGCTGCACTATCTTAACATTTAAAGCATTCTCAGGAAATTTACACTTGGCAGATTCATATTCCTGTTTAGAGGAAGACAGGTGATTATGATACTGGTGAGCAAAGAAGAACAGGGAATTCCTATCTTCAATATATTTCTTGGCTGGTAAAAGGATGGGAGCAATTTTTCTGTTTTTCTTCCTTGGGTTTCTGGTTGGTTGGTTGTTTTATTTGTGTATTTGCATTTTTGTTTGAATTTTTCTCTTGTTTATTTAAATTAACAAATTGAGAGCCAGAATGACTCCACTCACATGCATAAAACATTCTAATCCAGGCAGCAATCCCAGGAGCCATAAGCAACACAAGAAAAAAAACCACCAGCTCTACTCAGTAAAGATGAAGGCTAAAATAAGACTGTATTATCAAAGATCCCAGAGCACTAAGATATAAGTAAGTAATATATTAAGTAAGTGCCAATACTACTGTTGGTGGTCTACTCCTCTGACTGACTTTTGCAACTTGATCCCACTCTTTTCCCCACATGGCAACATGTTTATGAAACCATACACTGAACAGATAGCTGTTTACAAATCTAACCCAGCAAAAATGACCAAGTTTTAAGAAAAATCAGGTTCTGGTTCATGGTAGGATCGAATTGAAGATATCCCTGCTCACTGAGGTGGGGCAGGACTAAGTGACCTTTGATAGTCCTTTCCAACTCAAACTATGCTATGGTTCTATATAGTGCCATAAATTCTTGAGCTGGCAATAAGGAAGGGCAGCAGGAACATAAAAAAGGTCCAACTGCCTTTTTGGAACCTAGTGCTGATGGTTCTGCTAAAGGTGTGCTTTAGACTATAGAACAGCCCTGAAGGTAACAGTTAAACCTTTCAACGAGGAAACAAATCTATAGTGTATCTCCTAATCTGCAGCACCCTAACATAAATCCTGTGACTTGAAGTCAACCAAACCTCGGTGGTTTTTTACTCCCCCTTTTTTTTCTTTTGCTGCTGCTAATCAAATTACTGAAGATCGCTAACAGATGGGATTTGTGTTCAAACAAGTGAAATATCCACCTGGACCTGTTGGTCACTGCATGAAGTAAGTCCTAAAGAGGGTGATACCCAGACAGAGAGAGCTACTTGCCCGTCTGCTGTGGACCGAGGCTCCCTGTTCATCTACAGGCTCCTCTTTCTCCCCTTCTTGTTTCTCCTCCTTCTCTGGCACCTGAGATAGAAACCCAGATTAAGTAACCCAGTACTGTTCCAAAGTTACCAAAATTTCTATGGTAATTTAAGGCGCTAAAGGTTTAAAAAAAACACTTCCTGCAGTTTCTGTTCTGAAGATTCCAATGCTATTGGATCAGACTCCTGCAGCACTGAATGCTAACATATATAACAAGGGGGCAAAGATTTTACCTCATTGTCACTGACTGCTGCAGGTCCCTCAGGAACCTCCTCAGTTTGCTGAGTGCCATTCTCATCCGACGCAAGGCTCTGCTGCTCCATTTCCAGCTCCTTTCGTCGGGCCTTTCGCCGGCGTGTTTCTGCCCCAATGAGTGTGCCTAAAACAGGTGGAGGTAGGTGTTCTGCAGCATTTGGGCTACGTTTCTGCACAGGGCAATTCCGGTTCCCCTTGTGACACGCACAGTCCACTTTATAATTGCTGCTCCAAAACACAAACATAATTTGTGTCACTCTTCATTTCTCAACCCTGCACAGAGACATTCAATACATCTCCTACTAAACATCTCACCACGTGCCAAAGCAAGGACAGCAGGCTACCTTATGGCCTCTATTGGAGAATATGCCAGCAGAACTGGACAGAATAGCCGGGAAATGCAATTCAGTAGAAAACGGAGCAATATGTAGAATGCGAGGAAAGGGCTGGAGGAAGATGTCCAGTCCAGGAGGGCAGTGGAGAGCTCCTGGGCGAGGTGAAGGACTCACCAGATGTTGTACTCATAGTCAAAGGCGATGGTAACCTCTGTGTCCTTGGCAATGGTGGCAACAGCATAGATGCACAGGTGGATCATCCCATCAGCAATCACATGACGAACCTTGTTAAACGAAGTAGAAAGAAGCTGATGTCTCCACAGGTTGCATTTCCTACTTCCAAGACGGAAGTCTCCTTTTGCAAAGTAGCTCTTATTCTACTCTATGAGTAATTATCCCAAATTCTCCATAGGGAAAAGCCTGCTTCACTGCTCTCATCTCATACTGTGCTTTTCCACTTACAACTACTACCACCTGCTTACCCTCAGTATCATTGTGCAGCCAAGGGAAAGACTTAAGAGTAATCTTTCTCTTCCAAAAAAACCTCCCTCATGTTCCCAAACTGTCTCATATTCCAAGTATAAACCATCAAACAAGCAAGTGACACAGAGAATTTACTGTACTTAGTGCATTTTAAGTTAGGGAAAGCACTAAGCTTATGTAAAACATGTATTTGCAGTAGCAGTGATGATGAAAAGAGAATTTACCTCTGCATTTGGAGTGCAGGACCGCCTGATGAACCTGGCATCATTACCAAAGGTGCGGGCATCAACACACATCTCAACGCCATTGAACTTGGAGTAGAACAGCACAAAGGGATATGGCCTGCAGAAGCAACAGAACATCTCAGTCCCAAAATACCCAATTCCCAAAGCACTGTTGTTAACAGGTCCCTCACTTCACTGGAAGCAGAACTTCCATCAGCACTACTGCTCTGGGGTTAGGTACTTCCAACTATTTAAAAGATCTGTTTCAGAGGGTTTGGCCCATAAGCAGAGCATCAAGCTGAGGTGATATATCTGATTTCCCACTTCTATGGAAGGCACAGCTGACAGGACCCTCTAAGTGAGCACTATCCCAAAGAGACACCAGTCTCTCTGTGCCACGATGCTCTCATACCCATCATTTCATAGTACTCTTACTTTTTGAAGAAATGCCCATTGACCTCGAATTGCTGCCGTAACATAACTTTCCCTCGATACTCAATTATGAGGGTATCTAGTGCCAAGTCTCTCGCTGCCCTCAGGATCTTCCGGTGCTTCTGAACCCGAGTCACCCTTCCCAGCTGCAGCTGTAACAAAAATCAGAGCAAAAGAGGAACATTTGAACCAAAGGCCTCTAACTCATGAAGAATATTTTACCTATATAAAAAGAAAATATATTCTAATAGCAACACACAGAAACTCTGCCAGGTGAATATGTTGTTTATTTTATAATAATTTAGTAATGACCAAAAACTTTGATAATATTTATCGAAAGCAAACAGTATTTACTCCTTTCCTTCAACAATAGTCTGACAAATCTATTAGACCGAGTATTTCAGTCTTGCATCTAGGAAGCATAACCAGACCTGTCACTTGATACTAACTGGGAATTGCTTTGCAATTATGGCTACTTTCACAGCCAGAATAACTGAGATCTTCCCTAAATTGTGGGTTGTCACACATTCAGAGGAAAAAAATGCAAGCTTTTCCTTCTGCAGAGGATGGTAAATTCCAGCAAACAGGCCAAAGACTTAAGCTGGCAATTTCCATCTCCATCCAGAAACTTCTCTACTTATCTCTTCTCAGCTAGTGCTGTTGATTTAAGTTTTTTTTTTTAAACATGAGGAACAAAATTTTTAATGAAGTAGTGACAGTTCGTTAAAACATTCGTTAAAGTCTTCAGCTCTACTACAATTGATTTTCATAACAATGTGTCCTGACACCAAGAAACCACAACATTCTTTAAGTACAGACATCGAAACATGACATATTTTATGGAATAATGGAAGGGATATTATAAGCACTAGGGTATAGGAAAGACTTATTCCATAAAAACAAAGTACTTCTCTTACTTAACAGATGAAACCTCTGTGTAAGTGAAGATTATGTGAAGAAGACTGGCTGCCTCACCACCACTGCTGTGCCTGTTCCTTCCTAAGCATTCTATTTCCTGCTCATAAGGGCCCACTTTCGATACTTTTCCAAAGTGAACTGAAGCATAAGTGTTCTAACTTCAGTAATAATGACAATTATGTATCTAAATTAGGAGTAAACCACAAAATTTTACTGAAAGCACATTCTCAACTTTTCCTGAGAGAACCTTTATTAGAAACAGCTACTGAGCACTCTGCTGAAATGGATAAAAATTAGTTTAAGGGGCTCAGCCTGAATAATGATAGAACACATGATGTTCTAACCTTGTGAAAATAAAAGTTAATGTCTTCAGGCAGCACTCAGCACTGGGAACCCAGCAAAACCCTTGTACTGAGCACATGAAAATAATGAACCACAGGTCTTTTAAACCCTTTTTTCTGACTGGGATCTTCTATCTATCTCCTCTGTTTAAAACCCCCTCAAGAAAATGACTTTTGTTGTTTCTATAAAACATTATATTGTAGATCTTGGATGAGCTAGTAAAGTAACATATATTTGTTGACTTCTCTCACTCAGATCCAGGATAAAGACAGCTTTATAAAAATATTCACTTGAAACCTATTCAGATGGGAGTAATGGTCCAGAGCTCCTCTTGAGATACAATCCAGTGCCACATTTGTCATGGGGTTTATCCGTCTTATACCAGCAATGGTAGCAATGTCTGTCTGCCAGCAACTGGGAAAACCTGGATATATGTACTGGAGACTCTGAAGAGCCTTGCAGGGTGTTCATCTCTTCAGGTCTTGGTCCTGACAGAAGCTCACAGAGGATTCCCCAAGTCCACAGAAACATGCTATTTCCAGTCTAAGAAGCTGCACTGTTGGTCCTGATTTCTGATCAACAAACCCATGATATGAGCGAGCTGTAGGATGAGACTGTTTACACTACATGGAGTAGTGGCTAAATTACTTTTAGCACTCTGTACTATTCAACTATGGCAACAAATAAATAAATGGGACCAGATTTCCTAGTGTAGGACAGGAGATAAGAAGTATCTGAAGGTACTAGATGAATTAGGACCCAGTGTGTTTCCAGTTGAATAATTCTGTTTCTATACTATCACTGATTTGTTTTTACACCTTCTCACCTAAGCTGGCCCTACACAGGAGGGTTGGACCAGATGACCTTCAGTGGTTCCTCCCAACCTAAACTGTTCTACTACTCTAAGAGCATAAAAAGATAATATCTTTCAGAAGTTAATGTCTGGTAGCCTTCACTCTCACCTTTGTCCCATGACTGACTTGGGGAATACAGGTGGGATAAGCTGGGGTGGTCAAAGGAGGAGAAAGTCCATGCAGGAAAGAGAAACTCTGCATCTGTGTAACTTATTTATCTGAGTTTGGTGAAAGAGGAATGATCTCACAGCTCTTCTGGTAAAGACACAGCTCAGCTTGTTTTCATTTTCTGAATTTAGAAATATGAAGTGGATTAGCTGCCATGCTTTCATGTGTGAAAAGAACAAATGATTTTATTCATGTCACAGGCTAGGGACTGCTGACTGCTAATCAGCCAAAACTGTTCTGATATGTTTGCAGAGCAACATCTGCATAATACTCAGTGGCTTTATTTTATAAAGGCCCTTTTGCTCTTCACTTCAGAATGTGAAATCAGTCAGGGGTTTGAGCTCAAGTCAGCAATTATCAGAGGCAGCAAAGGGCAAATACTAACCCTGGGTTTGGCTTGGCAACAACAGTCAGGAAAGTGATTCACAGCTTTCAGTTTGTCCAGCAACTGGCAGTAGCCAGGACTAAGATGATTTTATTCATAACACTAAACAGCTTCATATTTTTACAACTTTCCCCTTGCATCATGACGACAGCTGAAAACTGGTTTATCATAAAATCACAGAGTAATTTAGGAAAAGCCCTTTAAGACCGAGTTCAACTGTTAACCAGTCCTTTACTAACCCAAATCCCACAGTGCCACATCCACAAGTCTTTTAAATATCTCCAGGAACACTGACTCCACCACACCCCCAGGCAGCTATTCCAGTTTGGTAAACCTTCTGGTAACAAAAAATAATCCTAATATCTAATGTAAACCTCTGCTGGTGCAACTTGAGACCATTTCCTCTTGTCTTACACAAAATATTCCAATGAACAAAATCCCATATCCTCCATGTATAACTCTTAACTCATCTTTCCCTACTCTTCCTGGTTTGAGGAAGCTTTCAGGTCACATCTCAATCTCTTTCAAGCATATACTTGCATCACTGTTGACCAAAGTCAAATGACTCTGTGAACTACTAAGAGTATGCAGGGCATAATAAAACATTATTTTTGTTCTTTTCTCCTCTCTCCAGAGTCTTCATGGCCAAAGAGAGCAGCAACAATATTTCTACACAGCTGGCAAATGTATATTTGCACAGCCTCCTGATTTTTTTCTAGCTCAAAGTACCTATATTCCCTTATCTCACAGAAAAGCTATTTTTGTGTTCAATAATGATACCTAGTTAATAGACAACTGATGCAAACCAAGAAGCCTTCTCAGTTTGCCTACCAAAGGTGAGATGAGTGAAACAAAAATAGAACACAGTGCATGAGAGCATGTGCTCCACACCTGTGCAGGTGCCCTCCTCACAACACTCCACAGCCACCTCCTGAGCAGAGACAGCAGGACACAGGAGTGACAAGCAGCAACCCAGGACAGGCACCTGGCTTTTTCTCAGTGTCCAACAGAAACTACAAAGTCCTCTGACACCTTCCCAGCATGTGCAATGACAAGTACCTGCCAACAGCTTGTTTACAGTAACTACAGCTCACTAACAAGTTTTGCAAGTTTCAATTTTTTTGTTTCTTTGGCATGTATCACATTTGGAGTCTTCTGATTTGGAATACTGGCCACATTTTCTTATGGGAAAACCTAAGCCTGTACTGGGAAGGGAGAGGCTGAAAGAGCATGGCAAGAACAAGCACGTTATGTATGGTATATTTTATAGTCTTGTGTCGTGCTGCACACTTACCAACAAACACAGCATGTGTTTTATTACTTATTTCAGGACTTCTCCTAAAACTCATGTGAGGCAGACAGAATTACTTACATTTAGTCTCAAAAAATATTACGATTTCTAGAGAAGTAGAACTTTTTCTTATCTGCATTTCCTGCTTTCTATAGAAAGGCTGTAAAGAAATGTTTCTCCCCCCCCACAAGAAATCTTATTTATTGCAGAACCAGAGGCAAGAATGGAAGAACGTTTGGTCCAAAGTCCTCTTTCTGCACTCTCCCTTACTGGCACTATCTGTGCTCTGCCTGAAGTGGTTCACCTGTATGAAGGCAGAGGGAAAGGAAGGAGGGAGCACATGAACTTCACTGAGTCAGCTGATATAAACAAGAAAGATTCAAGCACAAACATATACCTGATATTCAGGTTTCTGACTTTGTTCCCTTTACACAGAAGAAATGCCCCACTTCTCTACTGGAGCCCACCCTTTCAGATGCACCTATCTCCATTCTCCTGGACAAAGAAGGCCCAGGAAAGCCTAAACTGGGTAGGAAGGCTGTACTTTGTTCAGTAAAGCACAGATAAGATGAAACACCAGCTAACAAGAGTATGAATGGGGAAGACATACACCACACAAACACATTGTTTTCCTGTTTCTGCTTGTTTACATGCACTCCATAAAGATGGCAAGACACCAACCACTGCTCATGGTTGGCAAGTTAGTTAGGGAGAGACCAGCTTCCTGAAGTCAGCTGTAGTTGTGCAGTATTTGGAAGTTACAAGAGTCCAAATAATCCAAAATACTGAAATAATGCTGAAAGGTTCTTTAAAATAGCCTTCCACACAACATGAGTCCAGAAATAAAATAAAAAAATAAATAAAGGGGACTGGAAAACTCAGGTGGAAAGCAGGAAATTTCCTATCTCCAGCAAATGACAGATCTGGTTTTGTCTCAGGCCATTCAGTGACCAAAGTATTTATGGCAAAATACCTGTTAGCCACATTACAGAAATGTGCAAAATATCCCCAACTTTGCATTGCTAATTTAGTTTAATGCAAGTATTTGTTAATCTCTCTCTGATTGGCATGACTTCTGATTCACTGTGTATCAAATCTCTGCCTGTTGGCCTGAGCTACAATACTGCTCACCATGCCCTGACCTACTCCCCCGCTGTCCTGCTTGTTCTTACCTGCATCTGGGACCCAATAACAGTATTATTGCAGGCCAGCTCAGTTTTGTTGATTGTGTCCAGCATAGCAGTTTTGCCCACATAGTCTTTATTGGAGCTGAGGTGTCGCTCCAGCAGGTTCTGCACATCAGCACTGTACTGGTTGGTGAAGGCCTCCTCGTACTGGTCCGTCCACAGGCGGATCCGATTCTCCCACCCTTCAGCTGTGTTTTCATCCAAGGCATGTGCTTCAGAAGGGGAATTCTGCACCAAACAGCAAAGAATGAATGGATGGTACACAGCAGGAAAACCTATCCACAGTGCTCCGAGCACATGAATAAGCTACAAAAGAAGGCAAATCAGTGCCAAGCTATGTAAGTGTTGGTTATGAGGACACATTTTTCAGCATCTGCACCCTCCAGAACATTGTACAACAGTGTCACTCAGAAATCTACTGAGATTTCTGTGCAGAACTAAGACCTCTTGAAAGTTGGTACTTGGCGCTAATAAAATAAAATTAGGCTAGCATATGGCCAGAAAAAAAAATCTAAGCCACTTTGGAAAAATAATTAAGTACATTAAAAAAGCAAAGGCACAGAACACACAAAGGCAAATAAATTTCATGTAGGCTTGTCCTGCAGTCAACCCACTCATGGCTAGCACAATGCTCAATGATGCTGACTGCATCTCAATCTTTGCAGGGACTGATCCAAAAATAGTCCTGAACCTTCTAGCTAAATGGTCACCAGAGTTTCAAGAAACTGAATGCAGAGCATAAGCTAATACCCACAGGGTTAAAACTGCAAGTCCTAAGCAGAGTAAAGAAGAGAGGGCAAAATCAGGTAATCCGTTTAGACTGTCTTGTAAAGGAGGGGAAAACAGAAGCTGGTAGAAAGAAAAAGACTTAAGCTTCATTCTTTACTTGGGAGTAGTTGAAGTAAATACTCCAGAGCTCAGCAACTCAATTGGCTTCATAAAGCACTGAGACACATATGACACTGAGGTCTTAGTAACAAGGACAAGTGAAGAGCAATCATTATTTTAATAATATATATTAAAAACATAGTAAGAGTTGCCATGCATTTTTACCCTCTCAAGTCACTTGCATGCTATGGAGATGGTGCATAGGGACACCACAGTATTCTCCTCTTTTCTCTCAGCCACCTGCAGGGCTGGGGTCAGGTGGAACTGAGCAAACCTTAAGGCACCTCTTGTGTCTAGAAATAAATGCAGCTTACAGTTCAAGTCTACTTTTTTTGTCAAATAACCTTCCTATTCAATGGCCACACCTACCACTACTGGAGGAAGTCAGAGATAAATATATTGTCCCATCCATTCCTAGTAAGAGGATGTGGAGACAAACAAGGCAGCACTCCTAGGGACTCCCAATATTAAACTTGTGAACTACTTTGATGTCCAAGCTTGAAATAGCTTTGATGCAATCAAACAATAACTGCCCTCACAGAAGAGCAGCCACAACCAGTTCTACATCCCTTACATCAAACACCCCACTCCCAAGTGCCATGAATCAATCACCTCTCAGAACTGGATTGCATTATCTGACTGGAAGCTATCAGAAGCAAATGGAAGGTTCAAGGGGCAATTCCTGTGATAGCCTTTTGAATAGGCCTCCTTGTGGTGCACTGTAAGGTTTGAGTTATTACAAGGCTGGCCCCACAATCAGAAATTTCCCAGGGAAACCAAAAGAGGGAAAAAATAAAGGGGGAAAAGCCCCACCACCAACACAGAGGGTTGTCATTTCTACTCACCTTCATCCTCAAAGACTTTCGTGAGCCCTCTCGAAAAGCCTGTCCCCCAGACAAGGAGAGAGAGAAAAAACCAAAGTATTATAAATTTCCTAAGAACTAGAATCTCACACTTACTTCAATCCTTAATAAAAGATGGTAAGAATTACAGGAAAACCTACACAAGAAACAATGAACCTGAACAAAAAGAGACTCTGCAATGCAAATCCAGTGGAAACTGCTGAAAAGCTTGATGGCCAGGATTTCTGAACTAAAAAAACCTGCCTCACACTTAGTAAAAATGTCAAGATCAAAACCAAAACTTTCCCAACTAACCTCACTTGCTTTGACACAAGAAAGGTCCAGCAACAGAATTAAGGTAGTTCACAACAACAAAATAACCCCTCCAAACCACACATAGCTCCTGCCCCCAGCGTTTTATTTAATCAGTGCCTACCAGAAGAACTTCAAGGGAAACCTAGCCTGTGGAAAATCATGGTAAAGCTGGCAGATGATGGGAAAGAACCAGCTGCTCACACACTTGCATTCCAATATAAGCAATTCAAAATTATTTCAGTCCCCAGATCCTCATAAACAAGACAGTAAAGTCATCCCTCAACAAATGTTCATCACTACCTACATAGTTTTCCACACAGGCACTATCTCTGTCCCTGAAGAACAGTGCCAAGAAGCTCTGCAGCCCAAATTCCTCAACAAAGCCTGCTAAAAAATACCATGCTCCCTTCATTTTTCATTCTATTCACAGACTGACCCTTTCCCACAAACAGCCAGACTCCAAAAGCTACTTCCCCAAATCCTAATACAGCAAAAGGAAAAAATATGTAATTGAGTCCAAGCGCTGAGCATGAATGGCCAGCATTGGGAAATAAGGGTGGAGCTCCAGCAAGGTAATTTTTAAACCAACAGCCACGTACTCCAGCAGGTCACAAATACAAGGCGTCCCATTATTACACCCAAAAGAGCAATTCTTGACAGAACAAAAATATTTTGTCTGCTGCCCGCTTGTCAACCTGCTCATAACAACACTGCACAGCATTTGGTAGGAACTGCAGCAACCCTGTCTCTCTCCACATACCTTGATCTTTTTGGCCTTTGGAGCAGCACGAGCCTTTTCTGTACTCCTCTTCCTCTTCTTGGGTTTGCTCCTGCGGACGCGGTTGACGGTCAGCGTGATGCTGGTGGGCGTGTGCTGCGTGGCCGTGTACAGCACTGTGGAGGGAGAGAGTTCTTCATCCCAGCTCTCAGTGGCACTGCTGTCCCCGCCTAGAGAGACAAGTGCTTCATGAGAACAGCTTCTCATCCCTGAGAGCACAGATTACCCTTATGTCTGTTTTCATCAAGACAACTTGCTGCCCCTGCATAGCTCTTCCCTGAGAGTATTATATCACCTCAGTTTTCCCACCCAAACTGGGAACACGTGTTCCAAACTTCTGATATGTCACAGAATGGCACTGATGAAAATTCTCCTTTTCTGTTCACAAGATAATCTGATTTTCCCTAGAGCTAACTGAGGTGAAGCGTAAGGAGAGGAGAAAATCCAAGTGGTTGGGAGGCAAAGAACATTAGCTGGCACTGATCACAGTTAAATGATTACAGCATCCAAAAGACAAAGGTCTTGAAAAAGGAAAATAAAAGTCACTGTTATCAGAATTATAACCTCAAACTCACCTGACACGTTGTCCTGCTTCCGGTGGCGGAGTCTGATCACCTTCCCCCTGCTCATTCCTCTGCCAAAGGAGAATGCACAATTGAAGCTGGTTTGTAGGAGTAAAGTCACTTGAAATTCAACAGGATGTCACAAGATGCGTGCCCTCAGTGGGGCCCAGGATGATAAGAACATCGATTTAACATCCTCATCTCCACTCCTGGTGCCACCAACACTTGTCAGGCTGACAACGCAAAGGAGGAGGGTCAATACTGGGTAAAGCACTGGAAAGAACGCTCCAGTTAGCAAAAGGAAGTCTGTCCCACAGCCCAAAGGTGACACGGTTCAGTATGAGCAGTCAAGACAAGGAGCAGCCCAGATCTGCACTGCACCAAAGCTTACCTGCACTTTTCACACTTGAGGAGGAAACCATCTTGAGAGACACTGCAGTGGCACCAAGTGGGAATTGATTCTCCTTCTGAGGAGCTCTCACTATCCCCGGAGTTCTCCTCATCAGGTGAGTGCAGGCCATTCAGTTCTGCACGAGGTATAATGGTCTGGACAGGAGGAGAGGCTGGCGGCGTTGGAGGAGGAGGGGCTCCATAATTATGATCCTGAAAATGAGTATTTGCAGTACTACTTTTAATGCGAAGATATGATGCCTAGAAACTGAAGTCCCAAATCCACAGTTCCCAGGTTAATATTTAACTGGTGTAAAACAATAGCCTGAATTCCTCAGCCTATCAAGAAGGCACAGTAATAGCTCTGAAACATGTAAATTATTTCCTTCAGCACCAATGAATTAAACTCAAAACCTATGAAAACAACCAGGCTATTTCAACATTAACTGTTGTACTGCTAATAATCTGAGATGACATAAGTGTTAAACAGTGGAACCAGCTTCCCTGAGATGTAGAGTTTCTGCCTGTTGAGATATTCAAAACTGAACTGGACATGGTCTTGAGCAACCTGTTCAGGCAGAGCTTGAACAGGGAAGTTGGATTATGTGATCTCAAGAGGCCCCTTCCAACCTCAATGATTCTGTGACACCCTATTCAAGCCATGCTCCCCCTCCCATGCTCCTGACTGCTCCTTGATCCTCGTTCTTTTAAGTCACCACTGTGAAAATCTGTGCAGTTGAAACAAGTATAAATAGTGCACAATAAACCAAATGGGGCATAAAATTACCACCAGGAAAATATTATATATTCATATATATTCACACTTCATTCATTTAGTTCATTCAGTTAAAAATCTATCACCTAGAACACTAATAAAGTTTGCTGTAGAGTATGCAAGACTTCACAAACAATAAACACAGAAATGAAAAACGTATGGCAGCACTCAGCTCTAACTTAGTGTTCCCTAAGAAATAAGCCAAAATTCCTAAGGCTTAATAGGCAAAGAACTATGGAACAAGCAGAAAAGAGCAAAAGTAGACAGTAAAGAGCTGATTCACTGCAGAGAGAGTACTCACTGCGTAAGGCAGCCCGCGATAGCTGTGTTTCTGGGTGGCCCCATAGCCGTGGCTGGAGTACACATTCTTCTCACTGACAGCTGGACTAGCTTCCACAGACTCTGGGCTGCAGAAAGGGCCAGAAGTAAAACTCATCAATACAACATCATTTTTTTTTTAGTGCCAGTATTTCACTGCTCTTTTCTATTGAACACATGAGCTCAAAATGAAGAAACTTCATGAAATCGAGGTGGTGTCATGCGTTTCACCAAGCATCATGTGTGCAGAAGCTGTACAGGATGAACCTGCTCTCAGAGGGAAGGAACTGAGTAAGGGCCACCCTATATAGCTCATTAAAACTAGGTCTCAGTCTGGGAAGTTAAAAAGGTAATTAGCATGTAAGAAGCTCAGTTTCCTTATTGTTGAGGAAATTGGGTCTAGTTCAGCATTCGCCTCTGAACCCAGCTAGCCTAATCTCAAAGCCACTGAACAGTACTGCCATTTTATCTCTTCAACAGCTTATTTCAACTGCAGCTAAGCAGCTTTCCTGCACCTGCACTTGCTTCTCTCTCCCTCAGATACCAATTGTTCCTGAGTCCAACAGCCTGTGATAAAGCCTGCATGAAAACTGCAGCTATCCTGACAGCAACTACCAGGAACAGGAGATTCCTGTTACAAAGAGACAACAAAATCCATGTCCTGGACAGATAGTGGCCACAGACAGATCAGATTCACCCTGAGCTTTCTATACAGCAGCCTGCAATGAGCAGAACAGGAAATCTGCTGCTAAGGTACAATGCACTCTTCCACCACAGGGTGGTGAAAAAAAACAGCTAAAAATCAAAGGTATATCCTCAGCAGAAAGCTGCAGAAAACCTACTCAGAGAAGGGACAGCTGCAATTCAATGCAGGGGATATTAGATAATGAGGCTAGAGACAGAACACCAGCAAGGAAACATGCTGTCTTCTGTTACAAGGAGAAGATACAAGTCAGATAACCTGCACAGATCAGAAGTAGGGCCTGTATCAGAGTATGGCAGAATATTACTGAATCATGTCTGCAGATGGAATCTTCATCAAAATTACAGCATGGAGCTGAGCAAGCAGGGAAGAAAAATATAGAAAAGGAAAACTTTACCTCAGACCTCTGCTGCTCTGGTGAGGTCTCACAGGATTCTCAGTGGGTCCTACATAGTCAGCATGAATCAGGCACCATCAAACAATGGCCAGCAACCACACGTGGGGCAGGGCTTAGGCACCCAAGAAGAGCAACCCCTTGCCCTTTGGACTTCCTATTAGCTCTTGAAATCTCTGCTGCACTGAAGTTTGCCCCACCCTGCCACTCAACCTCATCTATTCTCCAAGGCACCAACCTCTGAGCTTCTGGCTTATTCTGGAGTAAGGTGGCTCTGTCTTTGCAACATAAAGGAGCAATAATTTATTGTACAAAGAACTGCAGAAAGTAGAAGACATTACACCTATGCAAAAAACAACTCTGTAGCTCAGGATTTAGGTGCATGACATGATAAATTCAGTCAGTTTTCAATGTGACTACAGCCAGCTAAACTGTCAGAAGCAGGAGATATAGATGTTCTCTCTCAAAGGATGTATTTCTTAATAAAAGGTACCATGTAGAGCTTGCCACATAATCCAGCCTTTGCAACAATCCTTTAGGACTTTCAGATTGGTACAGTGTCAAATCCATTCAGGTTTAATAACCCTTTCAGAAATATTTCAGTATTAGAAGGAAAAGTGCCTGAACTCTCTAAACAGCAGATATGTCCTCTGTCCAAGTCACCCACATTCCTAAGCACAGTCAGACTGGAATACCAGCAATGCTCTGCAAGCATTAGCAATAAAACTTCAGAATTGTTGGTGCAACGGTGTCCAGGGGCAACAACGCTGGGGCCCATGCTTCCTCAGCAGCAGCATGCCAAGGAGCTTCCACACCTCCCAGTATGCAGTCAGACTAACACAGAAAACTACTCTGCAGCCTCCATAGCACCCTCAGATGAACAGCAACACCATTTTCACCTCCTCTCTGTATCAGAGGCTGGGGAAGATGCTAAAGCTCAGCCTGTAAAGAGATCAGCTCGTTTTCCTTTTACCTTCCCCACTGCCTTCGTGATGCACATCTCGGAATAAAATCCTTTTAAGAGGTACAAAGCTCAGGTACCCCAGACTTTATGTATCAAACCAAAGAGTTTCAAAGGCAAAGTGAAGGACAGCCTTAACTTTGAATAGACCCATGAAGGACACTTCAGCAGTAACAGTGCATTGATGCAAAGCCTGGAGAATGAAGTCCTGGCATTCCCAATTTTTAGAAAACAGGCAGAGAAACCAATTCAGAAATCTTCAAATACCTTTTTAGCACTCCAGCCTAGCCTCAAGTTGGACCTACAAATTTCTGACAAGGGAGAAAGAAAATGCTTTGCAGAAGGTTTACAGTCAGTCTTTTTGATACTTAAATGCTACAAGGGACACATGCGCAGACACATCTGGCTCTTCTCCCTACCACGCTCAGCTTCGAAAGCAAAGTACATGAGCAAACTATTTAGCACTCTTCCTCCTGCCATAAACAGTTTAAAATTCCTGCATGTTGAGTCTTCAAAGTGCTGCTGTGGGAGAAGCAGGGTGACAAGCAGTACTAAATGATAGATCTTGAAAAGCGAAGGATCACGTAACCAGCGCAGATGAGTGACTTACTAGATTCTGATTCTCTGTTTAAAAACAACATGTAAAAATGTGGGCTTTAGGATGGAATGAAGCATCACAAAGCAGAATGGCTAGAATGGGGCCAGTGCCAAGACAGACAAAAAAGAGCATTAGCAGTCTTGCAGAGAGTACAACCATGTAGTCAAACTCTATGCATAGTTGAATCAGGGTGAGATGGAAGGGAAAAACAGTGATTCAAACCTTAGCCCACTGCTCTTACAGATCAAAATCAATAGTCTGGAGCAATTTCTGTTCTACACTGATCCAGCTGACATGCAGGTATTTGCATAATAGATACCTCTAGATAATACATGGGAGAAATCTATCTCCAAAATGTCATTTGTAGATTTTTTTAAAGAGATACTACAGTCTGTGTTTCAAAGAAGGATGCAGGCAAGCAGGAGGCAGAAGCACACAGAAATAAACTTCAGCCCTCGCTCTCATCCCTGACAAAAACATACTCTAATCCTAGCTGACATCATTCAAACAAGGGTTTTAAGAAGAGATCACAATGCAGTATTTCCTGATTTTGAAATGCTCCTGACTCTGCAGAAGCAGTGTGTTTTCAAAGAAAGGTAAGTCCTCTCCAACAGGCCTCAGAGATACGGCTGCAGTGAGAGCCCTGCACATGGTCCTGTGGTGGGGACTCCAAAGGATGCTCTCTGAGGTGTGCTCCTTGGAGTCTGCTCAGGGGCAGAAACAAAATAAAGGTGCCTACCCAGGCTGATGCTGTCTCACATCTCTGTCAAACTCCAAAGGTCTCCACAAATCAGTCACACAAGACTGGTACCAAGTCTGAGCTAATAGGCTCTACTGAGAGGAAGGTTCAGCACGCTGATCCCTCACATTGCAGCTGTTGGAAAAGGAGCTGGTTTGTACCATGCCAACGTCAAGCCTGGGTACAGCAAACGCACGACTGCCTGCACTTGAGTATAGATTTACTAGCCAAGCTGATAAAAAACCCAAGGTTGAGTGCCTCATACTGCTGGAATTCTCCTTTTCCCCATATCCTCTGTCAAACTTACCAATTTCCATAACACTGCCTTTGTTAATACCCATCTCTCAGCAGCCCCTTTCTCCCGAGTGGAGAAAGCACAGGCACCAATCCTACAGCCCGACTCCAGGTGAGCCCTCTGGCACCCTCCCGCTCTCCTTTCTCCTCATCCCTGGGGTAACACTCACTCCGATCCTGCAGCCATGTCGGAGTAGGACGTATCTGGTGTGGTGACTCCCAGAGGGATTGCAATGCTCATGACGCCCGTCGGGGATCACGGAGTCCAGAGGGCAGCGACTGGCCGCTCCGAGGGCGGAGAGGAGCCGCAGAGCCTCGGCCAACACGTCACGGACATGGGGAAACCTACCGGGGTAGAAACAAAGCATTGCATCTCCGTTATGGGGTCAGGTCTCCCTGGATGCCTCTAAAGAAGGCTTTCATAGCAAAGAAAAGCAGAAATAGATTTCCATCAGTGACATGCCACATCATTTTTACTTCATTTTCATATGTAGGGCCACAGAAGAGGTACATGGCAGTAGTTTGGTGGGGAGGTTGGGGGTTTTTTACAGTGTTGGACTGACATGCAATGAGCTGCTTTGCCTTAAAGCTGATAATGACAGTTCCCTCCTCCCCCAAGTAAACTTAGGACTAATTATCAGATAAGTAATCTATTAGCTCCTTCTGCATATAAGCAGCAGTTGTCACCTATCACCCACAGCCCTCCATCAGCATTTCCTAACTCTTTCCCCAAACGAGCTGCAGGCAAAATCCATCTATGTGGACAACTAGACAATGCCAGGGTGGACCAAGCTGAGACCTCTCCCTGGAGATCAGTTTGTAGGTGCATTTGCCAGGCCTACAGCACAGGGGAGCGTGAGCGGCAGAGCAGCCGCTCCCACAGCACCGAGGGCTCCCCAGGGCCACGAGGCCCATCCCGGACTGCGCGGCGGCGGCTCAGCCAGCCCTGACACAGCGGCCCCGGCTGTCCCCGACACCTCCCCGCGGCACAGCCACGTCACACGCCTGGGGAATGCGGCGGGACCATTGGCTGTGTGCGGGGAGCCGGGTGAGTCACGGCGGCACCGGGGCGCAGCCGCCGGCCGTGAGGGGAAGCCCGGGCTCCACCTTCCCTGCTGACCACAGCGCTTTGTACGGCCGCGAGAGAAATCGCCGATAAACGCGGACTTCCTCGTGTCGGATGGCGGCCGGAGGTGAAATGGGATCAGCTCCTCGTTATGTAAATCGCCTCAGTAACACAGATGAGCATAAAGGAGCTATTATTCTACACAGCTCGAGAGAAACCCCCACAACACAGAGAGAAGCTGCATTTCTGCATGCAGCAAAGGTAGCTCCAAAACCAAAGAAAAATGGTGACAACCACTCTCTCTGCACGTTAAACTTTAAGGGCAGCCTTGAATACTTTCCACTGCCTTTCCCTGGCTCCGGCAGCGCAGACAAGCCAGCCCGCTGTCACATGCTCCCCGGCATCTCGGGGCTCTGCCAGCGAACCCTCCTGGGCTACAGAGAGGCCGTGAGCCAACTTTTCCTGTGGGTAGTGAATTTCTCACAGGGAACTGCCTTTGGACACCACAGTCCAGCCATTGTTTAATACACAAAACCCCCAGAAAGACAAAAACACACACTCACTATAAGGGCAAATGAAGAGTGAGAGTCAGAAAGTTTAAATGCTACATGCTATGTTGCCTTTTCCTGTCTTAAAAGGCAGGCCACTTCTCTTGGCACAAGGAAATACTTTCCTTCTTCAGCATACATCCCTATGGAACATCTTTCAGAGAGTATGACAGACATACAGTGAATTACAGAAGTAGCACATAAAGATTTCTAAGTGGTCTATGGCAATTCCCTGTTATGCCCCAAAGCAATGGTCTCACAGGGAGGGGGGAGATGAAAAAGGAAACAGGCAGGACTAAGCTCACAAGCAGTTCCAACCCAAGACAGCCCAGTGTCCTTGAGTGTGTTTTCTGAGGAAAAAAATAAAAGGACCTTCCAGAAGTGTTTTATTTACCCTTTCTTGTGCTTGTGACAAGAGTTGTGATTTCTACACTGCCACAAGATGAGACAAACTGCTCCTAAAATACAGCTAAAAGCTACAGACATCAATCCCTGCTTCAACCAAGTCACGTAAAACTCTAGCACAAGGTTAAAAGCAATACAACAAGTTTCTCAGTGTCTGAAGCATCCTTCCCTTTAAGGAACATGGAAAACTCTTCCTCTCCCCACACCCAGTAATCTTTCTAAATACTTGTTTAGATGTTTTTCCTCTATTGATCTCATGCCTTTGCCAATGACTGTACCCAGCTGGCAGCAGCCTGACAGTTCAGGATGGATTCCAGCCTCCCGCCTGCCTGTGACTCAGCAGAACTGAAGGATTTCAGGTGCAGCTTCTGGACTAGAGAGCCACAGGATACCTGGGCAGTCCAGGGGTAACTGGGACAAGTTTTCACCCACTTCTCATAGGAAACCCTCTTTCTATCAGTATTGCACAAATGCTGCTGCACTGATATGGTCCGAACTCCCATTTTTGGGAAGGAGATTACTGGAGAAACATGAAATAGCAAATCAAAAGGTTAAACAAGGCAAATTCCACTTCACTTTTATGTTGACCCAGCAATACTTGCCCAACTATCACCCTTGTTCAGATTTTACTGTTTGGTACTATTTTATGTGTACTTTCAACTGTGACAATGTGACAATTCAAAACGAATTGCTGAGACCAGCTTCAAGTGCTGTCCAAGACCACATCACCTTCAGGCTACATTACAGTCTGGACTCCATGACACTTGGCCTGCTAACATGCAGAACATCAGCCTGACAGAAAACTCCGGGGTTGAGATCTACATGTTCACCTACCAAACTGGCCAATTTCCAGTACATTCAATTCCCAAGGTCCTTCCTACCTCTACCTCCAAAAATATTGCTGAAGGAGAAAAAAACCAGAGGTCACACCCAGTTCTCTCTGCTGCCACTGGAAGAAGTTTTACTAAATTCAGTGTCTTAATTCAAATCTAATGAGCTTCAGACCACAGCACAAATCTGTCTGCCTTACAACACAATTCTTCTTGAAATCAAATGGAGATGGGAATTTTGATGGCCTAACAGGTAGATAATATTTATCTAGTTTTGAAAGTGCAGCATTTAAAGATATATTTTTCCTCCACATTTGGCACCTACACAGCAGCCTCCTTAACCAGTCATATTGGTGTAAGGATACTTGGTCTTCCCCAACATCATCAGAACAGCCCAGATGAGCATCCACCCACACAGCCAGCCCAGCTGGGATCCCCAGTTCTCTCTCAGCACAGGTCACATGCCAAGGGACTGAGCCACTGTGAGTGCTGCCTTGGCTACACTGTGAATATGTGCTATTCAGTTACTTCAGGTAACATCCTGTATTGACAGAAAGGACTGTAATAAATCAAAGCTGGCCAAGGGAAGGTTAAGCAACACCTGCTGCTGTAACAGTGAACTGAATTTTCAGAACACTGCTTAGGATGCAATGGCTGCAGCGCTGCATTGGCTCACTTCCACAGCCAGTGCCATCCATGTACAAATAAAGCAGATGCAGAAAATTTACTGCTGGAAACTCACTTTATTACTTGTGGTGTTAAAAGTCTGTACTAACAGGGACAATCAAGCATGGTGAGTCAAAGAGCTCACCAGAGCTTCCTCCTTCAAGATGTGGCTGTACCTGTCTTCACTCGTGTCCCAGTCATACAGACACCTCTGGGCACCCATGGTGTGCAACATCTGCTGACAGACTCTACAAAGTATTTGTGAGCATCATGAAAATTTCACCTGCAGAGAAAAAACCCTGGGCACAGCCTCACAGATTGCATGTGCTACCTAAATTCAGATTCCATCATCCTTTGGTGCTGCTCAGGTGATGCTGTACAATGTCAGGGGGGACAGAATGTGTCCCTTGCACCCTCCCACGGTCACAGATTCAAGGGCAAAGCAGTTACCAAGCAGGGGGAGGACAGAGATTCATCCTGTTCCTCTGCAGGGTCAGTGCACATCTGTGAGTCTGTGGCCACAGAGAGCCTGAAATACTTTACCATTGTGCAACCAGTGTCTTATGCATGGCCAAGAAAGATAAAAAGGTAACACTGGTACAACCATATCGTGGACAAACTGACAAAAGCTTTTTCTGATTATGCAAAACTTCAACATGTGAGCCAGGGCAGGGAGAACAGGGAAATCACCTCCATGTGCAATGACAGCAACCACTTCTTGTTTGCAGACAGTAAAGGACAGACAAGCGCTTCCTTTTCCTCTCCCCACACTTCCCAGCAACTCCAGTTATTGAAGTCCCAAACTGGAAACAGATTCCAGACTTTTTACAACCCAGAATTACTAATGTCTGAACAATAACCACCATCATCTTCTCTATGCTTAGCAATGGGCATCTAAGTCACCTACAAAGGATGAGCTCTGTGTATAATGAGTTGCACATTTTTTTAAGCTCCCACGCCACTACCAGTCATATAAAATTCAAAGCACTTTCCTCTCCTGCACCTCATACTGCCACAGGCCAGTCCAGAGCTGGTGGAAAACTGGTAATAGCAGCTCTGCCATGCAGCCTTCTTTGGCATCCTCTCAGCCAGCCTCATTTGGGACAGAAACAGCAAGGTCTGATGGGTTCATACTTACACTGTCATCTGCATCAGTGGCAAATCACTTGGCATGTGGAGCAGTGTAACAAGTGTTAGCATCTTAGATCTTCTTCATTTATCTTTTCCCCTGGAAATTTCAGAATAATCAAAATCTATGGGACATCTCATGTAAACAGGAACAGCTTCCATTACCATGCTGACATAGTCTTCTCATCAGCCAGTGCCACTCAAATATGTGCACAGTCCACCTGAGTCCAATCAAGCACTCCCTGTACATGCACAAACCTCATGTCAAGGTCAGATCCTTGACAGAAGGGAAAGCACCTTTAGAGCAAACAGAAACAGATCAAGGTTTTCTGTATTTAACAGTTAGGTCAAAAAAATGCATCAAATTCCCTGAATTTCAGACATGTTCTTCTATAAGGACATGTACACAGACACTGGGGCAGAGCAGATAAATCCTTAAATCATTTAGCTCCAACTGATAGTGAAACAGATTGCTAAAAGTACTTGAATTGTGCCTCAATCTACCAATAGGAATGGCTTAGCTCTGCTCTGAAAACAAGCTGGGTTCACTAAGCAGCAAGGAAACAGCTGTGCCAGTTTTAAAGAATGAAATATTGATATAGGTATTCACTATTATCATTACATCCATACATCATCTACTAGTGGGCTGACAAAGCGAGACAGCAATTCTATCCCAAGGGGTCTGGGAGAACTCAGCCCTGGTCTGCAACAGGAAGGATCAAAGTAACAGCCAACACTGGAATTCATTACTAGCTATGCATACCATGATAACCAAATTATTGACAAGCACAGCACAATGGTTAAAGATTTGTCTTAGGCCTTTCTCAAAACTGTCCCCTGGTTTATAGGTATCCAACCATATGCAAAAAGAAATGCTTATATGTACATATTTGGTTCAGAGTTCATTTTGCTCTCTGGGATCTAGAAAACCTTGAAAAAACACTGAAAACACTGACAAGCTCTTAGAACAAGAATAACAGCATTTTAAAATTGTAAAATGTCAAAAAGCAAGAACCCAGTCAGAGCTGTTCCTGCTCATCACACTCACAAGAGCTGGAGTCAAAGATCTGGGAATAGCAAGACTACTGCTTTTAGAATATGGATGATTAAAAATGCTTTTGGTATCCATGGGCCTATGCATCAGTCAAGTTGTTCCCTACAAGATATGAAATCATATTAACAATTCCCATTATTCTTGAAGTGGCCTGTGAAAGCACTACACACTACCTCAACACATGTCTATGCATATACCTACTTAGCCAATGTCAGCATGATAAAGTTGTTCAGTGAAGGTTATGTAAGCCATTATTAAAACTGAGGCACAAGCAAGTTAAACTGATTTTGATAAAATTTGGAAACAGATGGAAAGTAAGTAAATTTAATAAAAAAATTAAACTAGGTTTAAGCCATTTTAAGGCAATTTTCACAATATCCATCCACACAATTCCATCATTTTATCTCATGAAGAAAACATCAATTTTAAACTCCTCTGTGAACTACACCTTAAGGGACTACAAATAATGAGAGAGCAACTGATAGAAATTAAACCAAGCAGAGAAATTACAAAATGCATAGTCAAGTACTCTTAGCAACTGACCCAAGACTGCAGAAATTACTTTGAAAAGCAAACAGAATAACCTCAAAACTTTGCTGCTGCTTCGGCAGTCAAGATATTATGCAAACCAAAACAAAATCCTGCTTTTCTTTTGAAATCATTACAGATTTCAGATACTATGATAAAAAAATAGAAGAGAAATTTAGTAGGAGATAAAAAAAAGGGCAGGAAAGACTTTGCCTCCAGAAATACTTTCTCCTGGACAATTCAATCACATCCGTGACTGTTCAATATGCTCCAGAAGTAAAGATCCAAACAAGGGTTTGTTTGGACTTTCTTAAAACATCCAATTTGCAATTTACAGAACCTTACTGTAAAGTTTAATTTCTATTGCTTGTAAATTGGTTGAAGAGTCATTAATAAGGATAATTCCATAAAAATGCCATATTAGAAAGCAGAAGCAAATTACAAGAGTAGCAGTGATCCGTGGCAGACCAAATTATTCTGAGGTATGTTTATCTAGAGGTGGCAGGCACATGCCAGGGAACTTTGCCTGCACCCCACACTGACGAGAAGGGACCTGGCAGCATCTGCATGGTCTGCACGCACAGTGTGCTGAGCAGGTGACACAGACAGTGTTTTAAAGGAATGACAACAATGCAATGCAAAGAGGATTATCCCAACCAAGAACGTCATATTAAAGCCCACATAACTTTAAGGATCATAAACAGAGGAAGTCTTCAAGAAAATATCACAACACTATGAAAATCTAAAATCATCAAAATAAAACTAAATTAGTAACAGAAATACTGGAGAAATTCAGAAAAATACCACAGACTCAAAAAGAACCCCTTTCTATGCTAAAAACATTGCTTTACAGTGGCTCTATCTCACAGCATTCCAAGTTGCTGGCGAAGGTGACAAATTCTTCTAATAATGAAGCATTTAAAATTATATTTTTAAATTTAGTATATTTTATTCTATTTATTACATTTTACTTTTGCAAATACAGTTCTCTACTATTTTCTGGAAAATATATAGTAATACAAGAGAAAAAAAGGATTACACATAAGGCAGCACAGTTGAGACAAAAAATTACTAAAGTATGTGGAATAGGAGAGAGGAAAAATATCCCTTTTCTCTTCCAGTTCCACAAACTTTTGATTTTGTAACAGTCATGGGGCAAAACTATTCTGCAGCGCAGGGAACACATCCTAATTGCTATGCTGGTCCTATACTGTGAGGTTGCTGCTCTCTTTTCCCATGAGGTGAAGGAGAACAGTCAAATGCCTGTATGTCACAAAAATGCAAACAAAAAGGTTCAGAACAGATACTCTGAGATTAAGAGTTTGACAACCAACCTCCAGTGAATCCAGCTGTGGCAGCTGATGGTACTGCTGCGACCATCTCCTCTAAGTCTTTGCCAAAACAGGTGGCAGGAAGGAAACACTGCCATGTCTCATCAATTGCCAAGAAGACTGGACTAAAAGCAGAAACAGGTAAAATACATATTCCCATTCAGACACTGTTCTAGGGGCAATAAATTTCTTCAATGGGGCTGATAACTAGGAAAAGCAATATTGGAAGTACCACTGCTCAGTCCACCACATCTTGTCCATATATATCCCTATGTTTTCAGGTTTTAAGAGACCTCCCTACACCAGAAAACGGCTACAGATCAAGTAAGATTCAAGATTAATTTAAATAATGTAAATAACATTGGTTCAATCTTAACAGACCAAAGTGGTTCCTTGTTCTAAATTTTGTTGCTTGTGGATGCAATAGTATTCGTCCATGCAACTATTAAACTTTCCTAAGTAGACAAACATTAAATTTAAAAGCTTGTCAGACAACCCCCCCCACAAAAAGAAAAAACCTTTAGACCTTGAAATTGCATTTTGAAGGTATTTCAGAGAGAAAAGCCTGTACCACATGCAAGGTCAGAGGGAAACTCGGCAATAAAGGGCAATAACTAGGATCAAATCCAAAGCCAGAGAATTACAGTTCCCATGAGAATTCAGACAGTCCAGAGTCACGGGAAGTCGCTGAATATAGAAGGGGAATCAGCAGGATTTACTGGCACAGAGCAGTATCCCCAACTTACAACCAGTGGAAGCCTAACCACTAACAAGTTGCCAGGAGTAGGACTGCAACCTCCAGTCCCAGTATCGGAAAAAAGATTTCTGCATAATCCCACTAAATACTCTCTGCCTGTGCCTCGAGGTCTCGCTGTACGTCCTTCATACATCTATTTAGGGCCTCCACGTGACAGGGCCGCCTGCCCGGCCACTCCCATCGGGGCAAACAACCCCGCTTCAGAGGAGGCTCCGGCAGCGCTTCCCAGGCAGACGTTGCATCAGCCAGGTGTGCAGGAAGCGGCGGAGAAAAAGCAGCTGTTGAGAGGGGGCTGTCGGACGGAGGCCGCTTCAGGAATCTCATGGAAAGGACGACAGGAAGGAGAGAGACGCTCCGCACACAGAACAAGCTTCATCGGCTTCAGAAAGCCTTTGTGCTGGGGCTCCGGACCTGGCCTTTCTCCCAGAGATGATGCAACACTAAGGAACAAGGTCTGTGCCAGAGAAAACTATTCACAGGCTATGCAGATGGCAAGGCAGCCAAAGGCTCTGCGATCAAAACATGCCAGAGTCCCCCAGGCCCGGCAAGCCCCCCCAGGCCTTACTTCGTGTCCCCAGGATTCTCCATTTCACACTGCAGCCTCGCTCCTAGCACGACCCCGGCTTAAGGCAGAATGAAGAACTTTGCAATGGAGAGAAATAAGGGAAAAAAAAAAAAAGAGTGTTTTAAAGTCCTGCAAAAATCACAGCCCGTTCTCTGATCTGTTGGGAGGGAAGAGATGGGGAAGAGACTGAGCTCAAAGCCTCCAATCTCCCACACAGGGATCCTCCCATCACCGCGGCTTGCCAGCGCACGCCTGAGCTCCCCAAACACGTAGGGCAGCTCTGCGCTCGCCGGCAGCCTCGGCCTGCTCTCACACATCAGGAAACCACGCAGGGACTGCCCGGGCAGCCATGGCAACATCACACAGTGTGGCAATTATGGAGCCGCAGCTCCCACGCGAAGGTTCAGCCCTGCTTTCCATTACAGGACTCGTTTTGACCCTTAGCCCCTGCCCAAACCATCACCGAGTGCCATTCCAGCTCCAACCGGGCCTCTGTGGTTTGTGACTGGCAAGTTTTGCAGCCTTGCACCTGGGCTCCTGATCATGCAAATACATTTTTCTCCAGGTTGTAAGGAAGTTACTCCAGGCTTGTGTACCGCTCTTGAGCCGCGTTCCACAAACACGGGTCTGTCCGATGGGCCTCGAGTGAGAAACCGGGTGACAAAATCACCTGCAACCTGTGCTGCACATGGCAAGTTAGGTCCATTACCGAGCTACATAATCACTGTTAGGCATTAAAATCCAGTGAATTGTACAGGATTTTGGCAATATTGCCATTTTGTGACAAGTAACAAGTCTCAGCCCACTGCACTGTCCCACCATATCCCCTTCTCAGGGACATCTTCCTAGGAGACATCACCAAATGTAGCACTTGCCCAGGACCTGGTGCCCAGCTGCACTCATGGTCATGTAAGACGGTTCTGGAACCCCTAGCAAATCCACACATTTCTGGCAGATATGCTTTTCCCAGCACAAAATCTGTTGGAGAGCAGAATGAGTCAGTAGGACAGTGGTGCAGAGGACTCATGAGGCCTAAAGGCAGCATCAGCCAAAAATCCTTAACTCCCCTTCTGGGGCTTCCAACCATTCAATGATGCTGAACAATGTCCAAGAGATGTTCTTTATCGTGTCTCACTTTTCTGGATGAGCTGCATCTCACATTATATGGTATTTTGGCACTGGTAAGATATGCACTGGTCCCAAAATGCAGGTACTACTGACTTGGCATGCCCCAGCTCTGCATGTTGGATCCTCCATGCAGAGAGGATGTTCACCCAGTAGTCAGATTTAGAGAATAAGACAGCAGCCAGCAACACATTGGTCCAACCAGATTTAAGGAATATAAATTTTTAAAAGTTATTTTGGTACATTATTTTGTAAAACAATATAATCACGGACTTACTCTTACAGTCACAGAGAAAAAAGTGTAATGCTTATTCAGGAAACTCCCAAATACCAACCTCCTAACTGCTGGCAACAAATGCAAAGCTTGGCGAGACAGTGCTGAGAGCCACGATCACTTTTTTGAATAGTCCATTTTTGTATTAAGAAAATAAAAAACAGATAATCCAGTTGAACACATTTTCAAAGCAAATGCAGATGAGCAGAAATTAGCAGTGAAACAACTGCAACCAGTGACTGAAAAAAGACAAAAATCACTTAAACCTGATTTATTTCTGATGACTTGCACATAAATTAGTAATTTCTTCCTTTGAGAAGAGCACAGCACACCATCAACCACCTTAACTGCTTGTGGGTGGTAACACAGGAGCACTGACATCAAACAGTTGGCCAAGAGTGCTCACCTAGAGCTCACACGAAAGCCATGCTGAGTGAGTGGTTCTGAACACATCTTTGTAATGCTGTCTGTACCTCCATCTTTTCTGAATGTTGAATTATGAGCAGAAGGATACATTCAGGGTATTTTTCATAATTATCATAAATGCAACTAAGCACATGTATGTACAACCACAGGATGAAACAAAGAGGTTGAAATGTGAAAAGTTGCTCAGGCTGAACAGACTGAGAGCCCTTCTCCAGCAAGTCCTCTCCATCAGCCTCGTGATGCTGTGGAGAGGGGGACAGTGACACATCCGAGAGGGAAGACAAGGAAGAGGGAGATTTCCCTACTCTTAAACTGAGCCCTCACAACCTCTTTTGTGTGCAGCTGTGACTTCTTCCTGCAAGCTGCTCCTGCAGGTTAAGGCAGACAGGGCTGTTTGGACAAGGTGAGTAGCAGGGGTTGCTGCACTTGATTTCGAAGCTGGAGGTCTTTGCTTTGTGCTGTGTAGTGCCCCAACACGTTCCTGCAGTTTGCTATCCCTCTAGCCCTAAGCAAGGAAACTTCCAGCTGCCAGACAACTTCTTTCCCACCTCAGAAACAGCACAATTTATGTGACAAATTGATAGAAAATGTTCAGAATATGTTCTGCTGCCTTTTCTTCCATAGGACATAGAAGCATTTTCTTACTGCACAGCTGCAGAGGTGACAGCAGTGGGGCTCCTCCCTGACTGGACCTGGAGGAGGAAGAGAGGAGAGGCAGGAATGCAGGCACACAGGAGAAAAGAGCAGCCCAGGCAGCTCAAGGTCCTCCTCTGCACAGGCAAGGACGAGCATGCACTCGGGCAGAACCAACCAGGAGAGCTCCACCTGCACAAAGCAGCAGATTTTGAGAGCTACCAGAAGGGAATTTAAGAGCTCTGCATGTCTGCAAAGGCATCTGGAACAAGGTAATCTATGGAAATACAGAAACTTGGCAGCCATCAAGGGAGTGGTGGAATGCACAACTGCAAATAAAAAGTAGAAGCATGATCTGGAGCCATTACCAAACTGAGTCACTCGATTCCCCAAGGTGAATTTACCATGTAATGGACATGTAGAATTGCTGAAGTACTCTCATTTGGACAGCATGAAAACCAGCAAACAAGTGCCATCAGAACACCACTTCTTACAATTATTTCAAACACAAATAAACTTTCTGAAAAGTCCAGTTAACTTGAGAGATAGATAATATCCTACATTCATTTAAGAATGAAACCTACCAGGAGAGTTTGTGCTTACTCTCAGAAGAATTATAATCATATTGCCATTGTGCAATTTTTTTTCATACTGTTTCTAAAAAAGGATGAAAAAGATTTACAGACTTCTGCTGCGGCCAACGGGAATGCAGGAATGCTCATCTGAGTACCGTGAGTGTACACAGTTACATCAGGGCTTCTCTGTAGGGGCTTTCAGAAAGCCTTAACCATATCTTAAACATCTGAAGAAACACAGTATGGGAAAGAGCTGCGTTCCAGTGATGCAGACCACAAAGCATTAAATTTCAGAGTTCCCTTCACATCTCATGTGTGTTATGCAAGGCAGTATTCTAGCACCAGCTTAACTGTTTCTCCTCTAAATTCATGTTAATTTCATGATCTTGGCTGTGACTGCAAGTTCATGTACCTGAACTTGCACCAACTGATCATGGCACAAAATCTCCAAAGATTCTTAAACTCCAGCATCAGGAAAGGCATATTATCATAATTTTAAAAAATAAATTGCAATGTATTTTCTCCAAAAAGAACTATGTTGGGCCTTTCGTAAAAGACTAAGATGAATATTTGCTCCTTTCGCCTTGTCTGTAAACAAATCTCATGTTTAATTACTATCATTGCTAAGAAACTGTACTTCAAAATTGAATTTGTCTAACCTCAGTTGATATTGCTATGTCTTTGTCAGCAAATCTCACAAGTCCTTTTACAGAAAGATCAAGTCCTCTCTCAATTGTCTTTTCAATAAGCTGAGTAAGTTGAGCTCCTTTAAACCTCACATCATGAGGCTTATTTTCCAGTCCCTGGATCATTTCTGCAGCTGTCCTTTGAATTCTCTCCAAATACACTGGCATTCTTCTTGAAGCATGGAAACCAAAATTCAATTCCAGTATCAGTCTCAACACTGCTATGTTTATAAGATTACTTATTTTGCTTCACATTCCTTTCCCCCACTTTTTTTCCCCCTCCTCTTCAATATGTCCAGGAATCACATTAACACTTTTAAATAAAATAATGGCCCAAGTACAATGTAAAGGCAACAAGCTGTAAAGACCTTAAAGCCCTTTGAGCTACTGCTTTCCAAGACTCTGTTTCACAATTTATAGGTGGGTCTGCTGGTTTGATAACAAATGCATCACCTTGCATCTGGATGGATTCACATCTTTTGTTGAAATGTAGCAAATCAATTCAGAGATCCCTAAATATACTTTATTACTCACTAGCACCTCTCTAGTGATCAAGAATCATCAAATATTTTATGCCATGCAGATAAAAAGGATCTAAAGAACAGTGAATTAAAATCTGATTTCATCTCACAAACATCTATAAAGCTAGGTGTGTCCTTGCCAAGTTCCAGTCTCAGATATTTCAGGTCTCCACTGTTAATACAATTTCTCCAGCACAGACATTTCCAGTATCAGAGTATAGCCTTCTTCCTCCCATCTTTTACCCTCTCCACCCAAAACAGGCATGTTCCCCCAGACCTCCTACACCCAGTCTTGCACTCAACCACTGAATAATCCACATTTGAAGGGATCACTCAAAGTTAAACTGACTGGAACACTGTCTCCCTACCCCCAAAGCAGGGGCCAGCTTGGATCAGTTGCTCAGGGCACTGCTCATTTCTTCTCCAGGGCCACTAAGTCTTTGTGTAACTATGTATTTTAAGGCCAAAAATAACCTTCTGATGATCTGACTTTCCACCTAACAAAGAATGGAAAATCTCACCTAGTCATTTTTACACTTGGCATTGCAGCTTACATGGAGAGCTAGGCCATGTTTGTCAAGCACAGCCTCAAAAACAGTATATGGATTTACCACAAAAATCATGCAATGCACTGCAGCCTTGGGGTCCCCAAGCAGCATCAACCCAACCCATTAAGTCTTCACAGTGAGCACAGTGTGCTTCTAGTTCTAATGAAAAAACTGTAGAACTTTTTTTTTTAGAACTAAAACTACATCAAACACTTTCTCAGAAGCCTTTGAAGAATGGCTCCAACTACCCATGTGAAGCACAGCTCCAAGTACCCCTCCTAAGGAGACCTTCCCTTGCATATATATGTGACTGAAGATGCCAGCTTCCCCAGTTTCATGAAATGTGTATTAATGGGAAATGTATTGACAGAATTTTAAGTCATCTTCCATGTCCACAGTCATAAGATTTATCAACACCTCTCTTTATCAATACATTTATTTAACAACACACTCAGCAATGTTGTTGTTGCTGTACAACATCAGTTTTCTTGACTACCTAAACAAGGCTGTCCATCATCCCTTAACTAGCACAGAATATCTCTCAACTCACACATGCCAGTTCCTACAAAGCTTACAAGTTCCTGCTTGTCACTAAGAAAAATCTCCCCCACCCCTCCAAAACCTCCATAATTATATAAACAAAGGACCTGTGTGGAAATACATTTATCCATATAAAAGCATTTCATAATAGTCAAGTTATCCCCCTTTCCTTGAAGAACAGCTATGTGAAATTCAAGTGACTAAGAGCAGGGCTGCATGTAATGGAACAGCAGGAACTACTACACTGAAATTAGTAACATTAGCCAAGATCCTGTGATCTCCTCACCTTACATTCTTCCTCAAACATCAATTTTTGGCCCTGTCAGAGATGAACAAAACCTTCAGTCTGATTCAAGAGTCACCCCTGTTCTCACGTTACGTTCTCTGCTCTCCTGTCTGGAATTATTAGTGCTGTATTCTCTGCCAACAGCAAGGAATTTCTTTAAGCTTGAAAAAAATGTGGAACAGAATAAAATAAAAAAAATCCCATCACATGAGTAAATGAGGCTTGACAGTATGATGGATGCTGCAGGTTCCCAAGTATGAAGGTACTCCTAAGATGATGCCTTGTGCCTGCTACAGCTTCACATCTTCACATAAGCATGAAAGGTTTGCTGCATTCAGGAGGGAGATGCTCAACTATTTAGACTGAATGCATTTTATATAAGACTGAAGATGACTAAGTCACAGCTGGACAGATTATGTTCTAGAAACAAGTTACTTGTTCCTCCCTGTACCTTAAACAACAGCATTTCCTCATCTGCATCTTTTCTCCTTTCTCTTCCAAACACAAGATGTTGAATTTTCACAAGAAAAAAAAACCAAAACCAGCCTGGAAATATTCAGGGCAATGTGCTTTAACCAAAAGGAATTTCACATGCACCACTCATAGGGCTAATTTGATTTTGTCATTATGGAAAAACTGAGAACTATTGAGACCTCAGCTGGGTAAGAGCTGGGTAGGAGAATGATCTAAACACAGAAGGAAAACAGCACAGACAGGAATTATCTTCCTGAGTAATGCAGATAGATTTTGTGCACACTACATATCCAAACACAGTTTGCCAAAGTACTCTGAAGGCCCCTTTACACAGCTTATCAGTCCTGTGGCTACAAATCAGTAGCAGCATTGTTCATAACCCAAACTACCTTGGAGCGTTACAAAGCCAGTGAAAACAGGCAGGGACAACAGCCTGGCTCACACTACCATGCTTCCCCATCACCAACTCACACAGATGTTTTCACCTGTATCCACCACCTAATGCACTCCCCACCACACCTACTAACAGCAGCTTCACTGAAAGAAAGTGAAGGTACATAGAGAAGGAACACAACACCACAGAACATGGACGTGTGGGTGAGACAGCCACCTAAAACTGCAATTTGCATCACTAGACCAAAAGACAAAACACCCCCAAACCAAATATGTTGTACCTCCACACTGCTTATAAGAAGATGTCCTATGTAAGTTCTTTTTTGTGCCTTAATATTTTTATCAGTAAAATCAAAATACCACTCTTGAGATGTCACATACAGTGTTTCTTGACATGAAAGCCATGGCTGTATCTAGCTCTAAGCAGAACAGAGTGGGGGCCCTTCACCTTGCCAGCATTTCATCTTGAACTTTCAGGGGTCAAAAAGCACCTGAAAAACATTTCAGCCACTGGCCATTTCATACATTTCATTCCTGATCACTAGAAGCTAAGGATCCACACACATATCCTGTGAGGGAAGCAGTAGACTCCAAAAATCAGCAATGATCAGTGAAACTGCAGAAATTTTAAGCAAAGCTAAATGACACCTTTTCAGTACTAACAAAATTTCACAGAAAGTCCAATTGTTTAAGACAAATTTCTACATTTTAAAATCATGTACCATTTCAGTAACAACCATCTCTCAACAACTTCAGCAAAAAGTTTCCAACATTTTTAAAATATGTGTCAAAGCTACTTTTTTCCTCCTTCACAACCTTCTCTTCATGTGAAACTGAAAATTTTAGAATTCCTTTCAAGTATTGCCTCAGCCCAGTGACTCTCATGGGAACAGACTGCTTAACTATTACTCAGAAAAAGGAATGACGCCTCAACTCTGACACTGGAAGAGCAACAGAAAGCTACAAACTTTGCTTACAAGAACAGCCTGCTCCCCATCCATCTCTGCTGTGCCACACTGTTTAAAAACTGTTTAAAATTTTTTTTCAAGTGAAGGATTTCACGGAGAGGAACCTGGTTACACTTTCATACAGTTCTGAAAAACCACAGAACTTACATGAACATTTGGATATCCCATTGCATTCTCCCTGGGATTCTCTTTCCATGTGTGATTCAACAAATTTCTGCTGACCAGTTTCAAGCTGACAGTCCCAAGCTGCACCCAAGAGAGGCTTAACTAATGACTGCAGGTTTCAATGCATAGTCTCACTTCTAGAACATGCTAGTGCTTTATTCTTTATTAATTTATTACTGCTGTTTGCATATGTAAGACTTAGAAATGCAGGAGCAGGAAACAGGAACTGTGACACATCAATTTCAACTCTTGTGTTGTTCCATGGCAGCCTGTGGGGAAAGTCCTTCCTCAGTTTGGGAGTTCTTAATCTTCTTACAAATTCTGTACCTGAACATTTCATAAAAGATACTTTGAATCAGAGATACTTTGCAGTGGCCAAAAAGAATCCACCAGAGATCAAACCTGTGTTGTCAGATGCAAACGCTTCTGTGCTCAGCTTCTGGACTTTGAGTGACCCACACCAAGCTCCAAGTGTTCCAGGAGCTAAGCTGAAAGGTAACAAGCACCACTCTTAGCAGCACTAATGGTGATTCCACAGGTGTGAAAAGAATGCCAACAGCCTTGGGACTTGGGCATCCAAGCGCCTCCCACCTCAGGCAGAGCAGGCAAGAAACAGCCCCTCCAAACAGCACCACTGCAGGGCAGAGTTAAAGTATTTCCTTTGCCTATCTCACAAGTCACAGCCTTAACCTCAGCAGAGATCCTACTGATAAGGGACATATCTAAAGAGACAGATTTGGGATGGCATACCCCAAAAGGCAAGGTCCTAGTACAGCTTTCCACCTCCTGGCCAGCCTCTGTCACAGATGAATGATGTGTTCCGAGCCTGAGTCCTTAGCCTTAGCCCGGGGCACGGGTGGGGAGCAGACACGGGCACTCCGAGGGATCCCCAGAGCTCTCCTCACACATCACCCAGTGCTCACCTGGGCCTTCAGCTCCTCACTGCAGAAACTCACAGCTGCTGTCGGCTACAAAGGTAAGGCAGCACACACTCTGCTTGGTTCCCTTATGGCAGAGTGATGGATTTGGGGCTATTTGCAAATGTTTTCATTAAATAAAACATTACCCTTGCAACAGATGAGATTTCCTTCTTATGAGACATACTGCTCACACCCATCATGAATTTTTTTTGCACAGCAATACACGTTTGGAGATGTCATGACATGCTAACATTTAAATACCTTTATTCAAACACAAACAGCCAAAATGCTGCCTCAAGTTGTGTTAGACCAAGTAGTCTCACCAGGTATGAGACAAAGACTCAGCTCGCAGTGAGCAGACAGAGCAGCACCCAACAGGATCTGTAGTGCACAGACAATTGCCTTATTTCAAATTTGCTATAACCAAGTTTTCCATATTAAAGAAATAGGATTGAAGTTTCTGCTGCAACTGGCCTTGGCTGAATTACATTTTTGTGTTGTTTCAGTGAAGTTATATGGAATTCACACCATGATATTTTTTTATACTGTTGACAGTGTATCTCCAGTAATTTATAATTTTCTGCACACCTTGGTATTTCATTACCCATAACAACTGGCAAGAAAATACAAAACAAAGACTTTCTAATTCCTAGGTTAAAAAAAAGGAAATATTGTGTGGTATATTGTGTATAAAAAAAAATATTGTGTATCTGTGCATTAACTTACACAGATTAGTAATATTTTTATACCAATTAACTTTTTTCCATCTTCCAAAATGAGCCATCACTCCAGCTTTCAGATGTATTGACTTTCTGCAAAAGTATACCTACAATATTTTGCTGGTTTGAAACAGTTAAGCCCCAAGCTTAGGCTGTAACATTTCTCCACCATCACAGATCAAGCCTACATTAAACTCACATCTGACCAGCTTCTCAAACAAACAAGATGAAGGCACAAATTTTCAAGCAGGGAGCTAACTAAGGCTTTGTCTAAATAAAGCACTCCACACACAGTGATGAAGGGCACAAACTCAGGGACTGGCACAGGTTTGTCAGCATGCAGGGATGGTGGCTCAGTCTCCTTTCAGAGAGTGAACTTCCAGGGCACAGCCTGAGCTGGCCGTGCTGGGTGCGGCACCGAAAGGCGGAGACCCTGTTCCCCTTCTCCGCTCCCCACCACATCCTCTGCACTTCCACCCATATGCTCTCCCCTATTTATTTTGTGAGGGCTCTGGATGCCTGACAAATCTCTCAGTGAGCCAGTTCAGTTCACTATCTTGGCAAAAAAATAATCCAGCAAAACCCAAAACATAAAATAACCCTAACACAGCTTTCTGCTGGGTTTGCAAGCTGGAGGAGTTCAGAAAAGGAATCCAGCAGGAACCAGAGCTGGCAGGCAAAAAAGGCAGAACTCCCCGTTGGGTGAGAGAGCAAGGGGGAACAAAACTTCCCCCATTCAGCAGCAGAGCAGTTGGATATGCTCAGCTGTCTCGTGTAACTTCACCCGGAGTAACCTCGCTCGCAGGGTGCAGTTCTGCAATAGTTTCAAGCTGACTTCAGCTGGCACGGCTTCAGTGCAGCCTCCCCATCCCTCCCTGCACTGGTGCTAACCTGACCCCACAGTCAAGCAGTTCAGGCAGAAGCCAGCAGAAAACTCTTCCTTTCAAAAATGAAATGCACTTGTTTTCTGAATCATAATCTTCCTGAATAGTTCGCTACTGGGGCAGGCATGGGCCAGAAGAGAGGTAAAAGTGACACTGGGAAGAACAGGGCTGTCAGCCTGAAGTGCCATGGAACACTGCTGTGCACCAAAAACCTGCACAAAGCTGTGCAGTGAATATACTGTGCGTCACAAACACCCATTCCAGTTTAACACACAAATTTCCATATACAAGCAAAGCCTGAGGTGGAAATTAGAAAAACTGCACAACAAAGCGAGTTTGTGACAAGCTCAGAACCTGACTTTCACCCTGCAAATATCCTTGTTCCCTCTTAACTTCCAGGCCATCTTGAACCCCAGCATCCTTAAGTTCATAAAACTGCAAGAGAACTTTGAACCAGCAAGCCAGTCTCCTCTCCAGTCAAACAGAGCCTACTTAACTCTATCAAGCAGTCATCTTTTCTTCAAAGGTTCACTTCAGATGAATTTATACAGGAAGCTTCCAGATCTTAGCTGTAGTGAAAGTTAATCTACAGCCGTGTTACTGAAAGCATTCTTGTAACATTATAAACTATTTCAATTCAATGCCACTGAAACACAGCAAATAATGCTTTAGTGTCTTTAGTTAAAGGCCACACAAATGCAAAAGGCTTGTGCACTCTTCCAAGTATCTATAAATTGACAGTGCAGCTCAGGTTGAGGCATGCTATTTTAAAGGCTCCATGTTGAACCCCCAGGGCACTTCAGTTTCCCAAATCACTGGTTCTCAAACTTCTCCCAGTGTACTCCTTCCTGCCTACAAGCAAGGATACGTTCTCACCTCCTCACTCTCTCCCATAAAAACAGTTGAGAACTGCTCCTTGGCAGCAGTTTCCACACCAGCATCCTGCTGGGGTTCCAGTCCTAAAATCTGACTTAAAGCATTCCCAGAAAGATGTAATTTGGGCAGAGGCAGCTCTGGGAAACATGACCACACTGAAAAATATGCCTCTGTTCCCATTCTCTGCACTACCTGGAGCTGTGATGAGAAGTTTCAGTCTTCCTGGTCTTATCCTTCCACCAGCTGTAACCTCTGCACCTCCCATATTCTGCTCCCAGAAGCAAGAAGTGACTTTCTGTCCTACAGTGTGAGCAACACTGTCTTACATGGGCTTCCTTATCCAAATATGACCATCAACATAATCCTCAAAAATTTTCTGCCACTTATTTTCATGATTCAAAGTCATGCAAAACCAAGAGGCCACATAATCTGATGCCAATGAACTAAAACTCCAAGCTGCATCCTCTTTTTTTCTTTTTTTTTTTTTTTTTCCTTTACTGAATCAGTAGCAGCAGGCATGGTCTGTTAAGAAGTTCGGTGCAGGGTCTCACACGCCTTCCCTATCAACAAGTTGCATTTCAAACTGCTTGCTTTAAAGTCAAGAAAGAAAGAAAGTATCAGAAAGAACTTCAAACTGTTTTCCAGGTTGCTGGCACGGTCACTGAAAACATTTAGTCCTGTAAATCAGCAAGGCTGCAGAAGAAAACCCTGGTATGAGTTCTGTGAGGACAACAGGAATAGGCCTGAGTCACTAAATGAGCAGCTACCAAATCCAGACAATATCTTCTTGTCAATGTGTATGATTGCAATTGTAATCATGTTCTAAATATGAACACATCAAAAGCACCGTGACCTTTCTACTATGAAATTACTTTGAAATATTTTAGGGCATTTTGGTTTTAAAGTTAACTCACATTCTGTCTCAAAAGGCTGCTTGTAAGTGAAAAAAAACAAACCCAAAAAACAAACCCTAGGCTTGTTTAGAACAGGATGAAAACAGAAAAGTTTCCTGCCTTGAAAACTAGATAGATCTGAGTGTTTGGGCTAACTCCCCTTTGCTAAACTTAGCCCTTCTGTGACCCTCAGGGAGGAATGCAAGACCTGTCTACGTTATCAAGTTTATAAGGATTACACTTTAGCATAAACAACAGATCATTTCTGAACTTCACTCTAAAAGTCAAATTCCTGACCATTTCTCAATGCCACTCTTCTACGTTCCTCTCTCTCAGTCCCCCCTTTTTTTCTTCATGTTTGGTGAATGTGAGACTATTAGATTCCTGACCACAAAAGAAATTACTTCTCCCGCTCACTAAAAGCTTGCCACTCAAACCGCTGACAAATCCTCCCACATTTTTCCACCTTCAAGTCTGAGTACATCAGTACACTTTGCTGAATATTTCCCATATTGCTCATTAAAATAATTGGGGTTTGTGCATGTCTGGCAGGAGGGAAATAAAACTCACCAAGAAATACTTTATTTCTCAAATATATTATTTAAAATATAGTTTGTTCGTTCTACTTGTTTCAGCATTTAAATTAGATTTAAGGATCAGAATGATGCAGATTTACAAGTTAAAGAACCATATTGATGCTCCTATAGGACTTGTGGCAACAGAAACTAGCATTAAGACTATTATTTGCTGAAGGTTTCTTTTTTTTGGGCTACGGCTTTTCAAGTTCAGACTCATCAGTTGAAGTGAGGGAAAAATCTCTTCAGCTATTTTTGTTACAGGAAAATACTACTTCACCACTGGCTCGGGAGGGGGAAGGGGGACGATGAACCAGAACCTCCTGATTTGTCCCACAGATCATCCTTCGAGACAAAGAGCATCTTTGCTAATTATAGAAAAAAAATTTAAACTAGGAGCAGTTGAAAAACTGTTTCTCAGCATGCTCAGTGGGCATTAGCTGCGATTTCAGCAGCTTAGCAAGTCCCACCCCTGTGTGAGCTCAGCAGGGAGGCCTGGAGCACTGCACATTCTCCCTGCTCAGCAGGGACAGGGGCTGCAGCTCGGCTGATTTGCTACAGGAATACTGGAAAATTGCCACCAAAATAGCAAATCCTGTGGAAAAAAAACCAACCCTAACCAAGATCCCCCAAGCAGCTTCAATAAGGAATTAAAAGGAAAAAGTGGAAAAAAAAAATCTCAGCTCCCACAGTTTCAAAATGCTGAACTCTTGCTGCATTATGGTCTGGGGCTTTTTCCATGATCAAAACAAGCAAAAGGTTTAGGTTAAGCCAGATTTATACAAACCCGTCCCTAACAATGCAAGTGCAAACTTACTGTGCTAACTCTTGCCACAAGTTGGTCATGGGAGCCAAAGACTGGCTGTAGAATCTGTAACAGCTGTAATACCCATAGCTATTTTTCTTTTAATTTGGAAGAGGGGGAAAAAAACTAAATAGACAAGTAAAATACAACAGAATTTTTATTTTAAAATCAAATAGCAGCTGAAGTTTCATAGGGGCAACTGAGACTTAACAGCTTACACACTGTACACTTAAGCACGTTTAGCATTTCAACCCAAGCACTGCTACTACATCTTGTACACATAAAGAACAGTTTGCCTATTGCAATCTTTCTCATACACTGCACACAACACAGCATTTCATTGGCAAAATTTCAGAGTTACACACACAAGCAGCACCAGAGTAAAAACACAAATGTGCTTTTGTAATACAGCAATAATGTCATGAGAACAATGATTTTTGAATTTTCAAACCTCTGAACAGTCATTATGTTTGTTTTAATATTGCCAGAATAGATAGAAACATTTTTATCTCATCACATCATTCAACTCAAGTTTGTAAAAGTCTGATCATCCAAAATGGGAGAAAGCACAGACTGGACAGATTAATAAATTACATGTCTGGGACATCACACTTTTAGTTCTCCCTTGCACATTCTGCACCTGGAACTTTGAATTAAAAATGTTTTTTTTTTACTTCAAGGAACATTTGGAAAATTTAAATCCATGATAGCTGGTTGGGTTTTCTCCCTCCAGAAAAAAAGAGCACAACTTTTGCATGTTCTGAGATTCCAGTTCAATGCCATCCCTTTCCTGTGTTTTTTCAACTTTGACCTGTTAGTTTTAAAATAAAATCTTGCAGTAACTGAGGCTCTTTTTAAAAAGTGATTCAAATGTACATGGGATTTCATCACCCCACCTTGCAGTAGGGAAATATCAGACAACATTAGCTAAGGAATATTACTTTCAGGTCACTTGGGATTTGACAGTAAAATGAAGAGCCAGGGCCTTGTCAAAGCGGTGCCAGTTATCCAACAGAATGTGAGGCAATGGACCAATTCCCATTACAACCTACAGAGAGACTGTAAACAACCTACAGAGAGACTGTAAACAAAGACTAAAGGGCCATGAAGATCACTTTCTGTATTTCATTAAAACAAGGAGCAGTTTTCATACTCAAAATTCAGAGTTCAGTACTGGTGTTATGTCACTCCAGGTTAGGCAGCAGATGACACCTCCAGCCCCAGAGACTGGTGTGTTTTAGGGGGGTTAGAAGTTGCTCACCCCACCTTGTGAGGCAATTTTTGTGCTACAGATCCTCAAATATAAAAGCTACTCAGAGTTTGGCATCTACCACATGATTGCTGCCAGTCAAGCGGATTTAAGGGCATATTTTAATCTCTCACATTATTCTGGTCCTGGAATTTTTTGCTTCGAGCTCACAGTAAGTCTGAGTTGGGTAACTCAGGCCAGGGCAAGGGGCTCCCCATGATAGGTGTTAGTTTACAAAGATGGCAGTGTTTTCTAATGCTAATGTATTCCCATGCTGCATACCTCAACTAACAGTTTCATCTCTAACAAACGAACTGGAATATGCTGATAGCTCTAACTCGACAGCACAATATCATACAGACAGGGGCCAGTGCCAAATGGTTAGTTAAGCAGATAAGAAAGGCACTCATTCTTCCTTTAAAAAAAAAAAAAAAAAAAAAAAAAAAAAAGGAAGCTATTGCAGTCAGGCAGACAGAGTGTGGATGGGAGCTGGCAGATTCCACAATACAGAGTCACGTCAAAAATGGCCTCCTGCAAACTGTTCCTTCAAGCATTTGAGTCAACCGAAAGGGAGGAATCTTTCCCATTATCCACAGGAGTTTTACCTCCCTATTCCACAGCAGAGCAACATTTCCTATACATTTTGACATAAAAGCACGTAAGAAGCTCAGAGAATAAATTGTACTCTGCAGCAGAGGAAAACTCCTCTCCCCACTTTCTGTTTCCAGTCCTAAAGTTGAGTCGGGACTTTATTTTGACAGTTCCCTGGTCTGTGAATGGAAAATCCCTCCTCAGCACTAGCAGGCTGGTGTCTGCTGCACACACCCACTGCACACAGCAGAAATTCCAGTCAATAAGGCAAGTGGGGCCCAGGCGCTGGGAGGGGAGGAAGGAGACATACAAACAATAAGAAAAGCATCTGGCTCTGTTACTGGCTGGGAAGGAGGCTGGAGTTCAAAAAAGACACAACTGCAGCCTTCACTTCACAGGAAGATCATATCAATTCTTGCTGCCCTACTTTTCACACAGACCAAAATATGTGGAAAGGGTAACTTGGGGCTTCCAACCCACACTTTAATGCAATTCCATTAACTCAAGAATGGTGATGAAACCCACCTTGGACATTTTTGTCCCACAGGACCAAAACATATCCCTGCTCCTGCTTTAGGCCTGTGGAAACAGCCCAAAAAGTAAAGGCCTTTGCTGAACCATCCCTCTACCACCACACTAATGGAGGCTTCTCTGCTGTCCTTCCCTGGAGATAGCAGCCAAGTCTAGTGAAGCTTTTCTCATAGCAACCAGAGCTCCAGAGCCAACAGCAGCTGCTGTCACTGCCTTCAACGCTTACCCACAGGATCCAGAGCACAGCAACACCCTCCTCCCTGCACCTCTACAGCAAAAAAACCCTGAATGCTGGCAACAAGATGACTTCCTGGGTCAACCACAAGAAGAAGAAAAAAGAAATCCTAGTATTTCCTATACAAGTGAAAAGAGGAATCTCTGATTATTGAAAAAAAAATAAGAAATTCCTTTTTTGGATTTAGATTCCGGCAGCAACACCCAGCCAGGGTGGGGGCAACTGCCTGAAATAATGTACCAGCACACCATCAGACACCAACATCAAGTTCTTCCCTCACCCAGGGAGAGAGACTCGCCCCCGCCGTACCCCCAGCGCTCTCATTACATCATGGCCCGAGCCCGCAGCGGCCCCAGGAGCCCTGCAGCACCCCGTGACCTCTCCAGCCCCGCAGAACGCGCTCTGCCCCCCAGCAGCGCAGCCGGGATCTCAGCTGGTGTCAGAGAAACACGAGGACGCGGCCGGGAAGGGGCTGCGAACCCCCCCACGCTGCTACACCCATTTCCCCCGCTTGCACAGGGCCACACGCGGCCTCGCCTCTCTCCCTCCCCCGGGACGGCGAGACGCTGCCCGGCGCCGCTTCCCCACCCGGCCCGGCGGTGAACTCCGGCCACCGTCACCCAAGGACGAGCCGCCGGTCGACAGTGACCTTGCCGGTGCCGTCGGGGGTCGGAGCGGGGCCGGGGCGCGGGCACCGCGGCGGGGAACCCCCCCCTGCGCCGGCGGCGGCCGCGGTGACGGGCGAGGAAATGCGGGAGGATCCGCGCTGCAGCCGCCGGCGCCGGGAGCGGGGTTACGGAGGAAGGCGCCGCGCGGGTACCATGAGAAAGCAGAAAATGCAGGTCAAACACCGCCTCCACCGAGGCCTGGAGGGGCCGGCGGTTCGGGGCGGGCGGCCACAGCCCGGAGGCTGCCCCGAGCCGGACAACGACCCCCGCGGCCCCTCGGGACAATGCGAGGACACGGGGGCGCGGAGAAGGCCGGGCTGCAGCGGGGCTTCCCCGGCGCTCGCCTTCACCGACAAAGCCCCGCGGCCGCTCCAGCCCCAACTCCGGCCCTGGCACTGCACCGGCCGCCAGCGTCCCAAGCCCGCGCACCGCCGGGCCCGCCATGATGCCCGCACACCGGGCCGGACCGGGTCAGCTCGGGCCGGGCCTCCGGGGGCACGGCGGGGCGCTGCCGACCGGGCTGCCAAGGCAGCGCAGAGCAGAGCGTCAGGCCGCGGGCCGCGCAGGAGCCCCGCGGCCGTCCGCCCAGCCGCCCGCCCCAGCGTTCCCTCCCGCCGCCGGGTACGGCCGGTTCCCGCCTGCCCGCGCCTACCTGGCCGGCCCGTTCCCCGGGCCCCTGCGCGGCACCAGGCCCGGCTCGGCGCCACGGCGTGTCCCGGGCAGCCGGCGAGAGCGAGCGCTCAGCCGCGGCAGCGGCGGCCCCTCCCCCGGCGGCAGCGGCGGCTTCTCCCCGGGCCGGGCGGAAACGGCACTGGGTACACGGGGATCCCCGGCGCCGGCGCCAGGGGCGCCCCGGGCACGCCCACCCCACTCCCCGTTGGCTGTCACGCCGCCGCGTCCCGCCCCGCCGGGGCGCCCGCCGCCGCCACGACCCCGCCCTCCCGCGTTCGCCATTGGCGACCTCGCCTCGCGGCCCCGCCTTTGCTGCCGCCTCATTGGGCTCCACGCGTCCGCCCCGCCGCGCGCCCCACGGTCCCGGCGCCACATTGGCGCGCGGCGCTGCCACTCGGCGCGGGGAGCAGGGGGGCGGCCGCCGGCAGCGCCGACGCGATGCGGGGCGGGCGGGCTGCGGCAGCGCCCGCCGGGCGAGCCGCGCTACGTGCCGAGGGGCGGGGCCGGCGGGGCGCGATCGCTCGGCGCGGGGCGACTCCCGCGTCGGGACACGTGGCAGAACGAAGGGGCGGTGCGGGGGGCGGCCGGAGCTCTGGGCGGAGGGGGGCGTAGGGCGCCTGCGCGGCGCCGGCGCGCGGGGCCTGCCGCGCGGCACGTCCGCGCGCGCGGGTTTGAGTGGGAGGGGGGCCGGGCTGGGGGATCCCGTCACGGGGTCCCGGCGGGGCCGCCTGGGGCTGAAACCGCCCCTGCTCGAGCCGGGCCGGCGGGGCCAGCGCTCCCACAGCTGGCCGGTCGCCGTCCCTGGAGCCCCGAACAAAGGCCGCGGGGCAGTGAGGCGGAGGGACGGCCCCTCCGCGGTAGGAGGGGCGGCCGAGCCGGGCAGGAGGGGCCCCGAGGCGCTCGGTGCCCGAGCTCGGCCCAGGGGCTCCGCCCGGTTCCGGGGCCCGCGTACCGGGGCTGCGGCTGCCCGCAGTGAGCGATGCGTGCGGCCCGTAGCGCTGCAGGCCGCGGGAGGAAGGGAGTGGAGCCCGGGCGCGGAGGGAGCCGCGGGATCACGCCGGGGTGCGCAGCCGCCGCCCTGCTCCGGGGTCGCTCGGCAGAGGCGGCGCTCGGGGGTTGCGGGCGGGCGGGCAGCCGCCCCCGCCGCGCCAGCCGGCCCGGCCCCGCCACCCCCGCGGGAGGGCGGTGCGGTCGCTGCGGCGGGTCCCGCGGTTCCGCGAGGCGGGGACAGCCGGCTCGGGTCACGGTGCGGCGATCCAGGCGTGCCGCAGGCTCTGCGCGGCGCTGGCGCGGCGCTCGGGCGCGTAGTGCAGCGCGGGCAGCAGGAAGGCGGCGAAGGCGGCCGCGTCCTGCGGTGTCCAGCCGTGCCGGTCCGCCAGGATGCCGGGGAGGCTGCGGGGAAAGAGCCGGGAGAGCCGCAGGAGCGCGCCTGGCAGAAACAGCGTGGGCACAGCGCCTCAGTTACACCTGCACGGCTGAGGCTGCCGCGCCTCGCCTCAGAATTAACCCAAAGCATCCCGAAAGATCTTTGCCTTCTTCTTGGAATTATCTCTGTAAGCGCCACCTGCGCTGCCCCTTGCAGGTTTGGCTCTCGGGTGCTTCGCAGGAACCCCCTTTTCAAGCTAGTGTTTGGAGTCTCCCTGAGTACTTCTCTTAGGTGAGAGTGTGCCAAGAGTGCACAAAGTGTTCCCAGAATAACCATGCTAGAGCCATTGCTGCTTGTACCCTGTGCCTGCCCACAGGCACCCGCATGCATCATGCTATTTCAGTGTCAGAGCCTGCAAGACTCTTGTTGAGTATGTTACATGCCAGGCAGCTCTGTGGGGCCCAGCTGAGCGTATGACTGAGCGAGGAGCAACCCTCGTCCTGGGGAGTGCATGGTGTAAATACAGTGATTCAGGTTAGGCATGTGTGGTCAGGCCTGGTTGGTTCACAGGGAGAGTGAATGTAGAGCTAGTTTTGACTCATTTCTTTCGAGCACCATAGAAGACATAAGTGTGGGCAAAGGATATGGATGTGCAGGGAGGTGCTTATTAAATTCCAGCCTGGGACCAGCTCTAAGCGCTGAATGAATTGTGGGTAGGCTGGTAAGCATGAAAGCAGAGAAGGATGATAGGCCAAATTGCAGAAGGGTGGAGTCATGTGATGCCTTGTGGTCAGAGAAGGGTTTCAAGACTCATGAGTCAAAGAGAAAGGAACTGGGGAGAATAAAGCAGAAGAGATGTTGCAGTTGGGTCAGAAGACTAAATATAGCAGCCACATTGGAAGGATATGAGTGGCCCATTCCTGGTCATCATTGTTCTCTGTCAGTGAATGGGTGAAGTGCAGCCTGTTACACACTCTTCAGCCTTCTTGGCATGGAGCTGTTTCCTGTCTGTATTTCCACTTTCTCCAGATCCAAAGGAGAAAGAATGGAAATGCTTTCTCTGTTTGGTGCTTGATACGACCATTTTTCAGGATTTTGCATTCATCCCAGGAATGCTCATGGATTGCAAAGAGGGCAGGTCAGGGGGTTGTTACTGCTCTTTATGAAATTTCCATTTATGTTCCATCCCTGCTTGTAGCCTGCATTGTGTGAGTAACTTTTGGGGGAGTTCAGCATGAGCTGAGTAGGAGTGTGTCAGAGATCTGCAGTGATTTTTAAAATAAACTTCCTTATGCCAGTTCTTACCTGGCCTGCTGAAAAATTTTGTTGACTTGTTCCATGAGAAAACAATTTGAGGAGGAATTCTTCCCAAGAGTTCAATAATACGAGCAACATGATCTAGATGGAGGGAAGACAAAATTTAGATACAGACTGTGACACTTCTGTCAGTGAAATGAATAAAACTCATGGAGTCCTACCATCATCTCTGGAAAAGTATTTCCCAGGTTGAGGATCAAATAGACACTCTCCAGTTGCCATTTCAAAAGCCTAGAAATGGAGTAGCACTGTTAATTCACTAATTGTATTGCAGTTTTCTTTGCCCAGTAACTGATAGTGCCCTCTTTATCACAAAAAAATGATCCTAAAATGTGGAAATATACTGGCTTGATCTGTACCACAGTCAAACAACACCTTTAGCTCCATCAGGATGAAAAGCAGCCTGTGCCTGATGCATGCAAGACTCTGAGCTAATCTACATGGAGTGTGAATTGCCTCAGAGCTTAAACTAAATTAGGAGTTGTGCCAGCAGCAGACTTTTGCCCTAAAGTGAATGAGTGCCAACAGCCCCTTTTGCCTTCTCAGGAAGGAAGGATAAATGGACATGTGGATGCTAAGGACACGCTGCCCGGGCCAGGTGAGCTCTGTCCCCTCCCCTGCAGGCAGTGTTGTCCCAGTCCTACCAGGCAGGCTGTGCTCCAGATGTCCGCAGGGGTGCCGTAGTCTAATCCAAGGAGCACTTCCAGGGCCCGGTACGGCTGCGTCTGTATCTCCTTGGAAAAAGGCTTGTACTGAAACAGAAACAAACTCCTTAAACCAGTCACAGCAACACTGGGGACACAAGCTTCTTGTGCAGTGACAGGACATTGGGGACACAAATGAATGCGTGTTCTCAGCTCTGCACAGGGCACAGCCAGCACATTCCTGGCCCCACTGACACCAGTGGGAATCTACCTCCCACCATTTCACACTGAACATAATTATACATTTCTAATTGTAGGGACTAACTGCAAGGTGGAGAAACATCCTAAACTGACAGTGGCTCAGTGCATAGCTTGGAGCTGAGAGTGGCAAACACAACACCCCCCAATATCAGCATCTCTGAAATAGCTGTTCTGCTGTAAAGGGACAGACAGACACACACACAGAGTGTGGGATGGAAAGAAGCACACAGCATCCCACATTGTCATGGGATTGAGACTTGGAGCAGACTCACTGTCCAGCATGCGCTTCCTAGATCTGCAATTTTCACCTCTATGCTCATTAAATCAGATTCTTCCAACTGATTGCCAAGATCACCTCCTAGATGGGAAGGACAAAGAGAAATCAGGTCTTTCTGAACCAGCAGAAAGACCTGATACACACCACTTACCACAGGAGAGGTACGTCTTCCTTCCCTTAAAGTTTCTCGGCCTAAAAGCTCCTAAATACTTTGTATCATAAATCAAATGCCACCCCTCTTTTTTGAAGGACCCCCCAAAAAAACCTGGTGTCCAGTAAAAACGTAAGAGAATGTTTGGGAGAACAGTAGCTTGGAGTGGAACAGTGTGACCATATGCTCCTGTCCTGCTGCAGGGTTCCTCTAGCACCAAGGTTAAATTACTGTGGGCCCAGAGGAGAGCACCAGTCAGAACCAAAACATCTGTAATTCCTCCTCAGCCTTCAGCAACCCTGGCTGTCACAGGCCTTGGATACAGCCTGCTTGGCAAGCAATGTGGAGGTTACGCTTCCATATGATCCCAGAAAAAGGTAATTCCTGGTTTAGTGTCTTACAGTGAGCTGTCAGCCTATGCTTAACATTGTGCTATTCTGCTCCAAGCAAAAGACTTGGTCACTAATTTAGCATTCCTTGATTGCCCCGGAGTTTGAGAGACAAAACAACACTGTCATGGGAGAAATGCTCACAGGAGAACACAGTGCAAGGATAATATGAAAGGTCTCATTGCTGGGAGATGAGATAATCTCTCGTGAAACTCTCCAGCTCTACATCTCATTCAATATTCGCACCATTCTGTGCACATAAAGTATGGCTCAGAAGGCCTTGAAGATTAGCAGCACATACGAGTCTCCCACAAACCTCAGAAATGAGGGAAATAAAGAGCAGGAGTGTCATACAGCTCTCTGATCATGCCTTTTTGTATGTAAACCTTTCAGCAGCTGAAAATATCAGACACGTAGAACTGTTCCATACCTAAAGCCTTGAGAGTGAACTCTGAGGTCGTGGTGGGGCTGTCAACAGATATCTGTGACCTGTAGTTGTCCTTCACACAAACCCACCACACTTCTGTAGGCGCCTTGAGCCCAGCCTGGTGTTTGTGCTAAGCAGAGAAAGGAGAGACCTTTCAGCAGCATCAGCTGCCTATAATGTTTTGTACTGGCTGTTGTAGGAGATGTGAACCTTTCCTAAGGCATCTGTACCTGCTGCCTCTCATTTCTCTCCTGCCAATAAACACCTAAGTCTAGTTTTTTTTTGTTAAAAAAGGCCTGGAATGCTCACCTGCTCCCTTTAGCCCCCCTCCTGTTCCCTGGTCGCAGTGGAGTGTGGCCATGAGAAGCCTCTGGAGCCTTTTGCTGCGCCCACAGAGCAGGATGTTCTCCGGTTTGATGTCTGCGTGGATGATGCGGCAGCACTTGTGCAGGAAGTGCAGCCCTGCCAGCACCTGGCCAAGGAGGCAGCACTGTCACACCAGCCCTGGCAGGGTCCCCACTGCCTCTCCTGCCTCAGCTCTGTCCCCCCAGAGCGGGCATGCACAGTGGGAATGCAGGTCAGGGACAGTCTGGGCACTGGTGGTAACTAAATGGTTCCTGTTGGGGTGGCCTATGGGAGCAGGCACAAGGGTTTCATCACCCCACTCGACAGCAGAGCCCCAGGAGCAGGTGGAGGCCTGGAGAGCCCAGTGAGGAAAGGGCTGTTTGGGGTGACACACAGCAAGAGGCAGTGTGACAATCCACAGATGGGCAAGCCCAGGGAGGTGGGAGGAGGGAGGGGGCTATGAGGAGGCTATTATGATTACCAAGCTGAACTTTCTCCTGAAAAAACATTCTTGTTTGTAAGGCTGTTGTGTCCTGGGACCTCTGTGCCTTGCCACTGATTATAACCAGCCCCCAACTTCCATCTGAATCACAGTGACATGTAAAGGGACTGGTGTCAATGACAGGCATGAGAGGGTGTCCCATCATACAAGGAAAGAAGAAGACACAGGATAACACAGACAGGAGGGGGAGAGACCATGAGTGAGTGCAGAGAGAGGATTTCAGGGCCCTGCAGGAGAGCCATGTAGGGAAAGAACAGCTTGTGATGCAGCCGGGAGAGCCTGGCCTGTCATGGGGGAGAGATAAACAACACCTACCAGAGATGAACACTCATTATCAGAAATCAATAACAGAGAAAAGGCTATGGGGAGATTTAGGTTTGTTTTTTAACACTCTGGTCAGTCATAAAGGACTGGTAAATATTCTCAGTATTATCAAATTCTATTCTGGGATGAACACCAGCCCCAGGGAAATATCAGCCTTAAATGGTAACTGTGAAATGTGGGGAAAGATTTAAATAACTAAACTGGAATGAATCAGAAGTAAATACTGCCCTGGTGCTGATCTGAAGGGGGAAAACAGAACGGAGATTTTACAATTAAAGCAGACAAAGTATCAAGCAAAAGCTTGAGTATGAAATGGAGCATAGAGGTAATGCTACTACATTTTTGTGTAACTTACTCAGGTGTTAGTGGAGCTTCTTTAGACAAAGGAGAGGCTACTACAGAAAATAGGATGAAGGAGGAAGCAATTTTCTTTCTTAGTATCCCTAGAAGGGCACAGGAATCAGGGTAGCAAATCTTCATCTTGGCAAGTGTGCAGACTTCTGATGAATCTCAGCACGAGAGGCAAAAAGTAATTTTAACTGTTCTGAGGCCTCACTCAGGTTTCCCATTCCTTAAGCAGAGCCAGCCCTGAAGAAACTCATTTTTCACCATCCTTTAAATAGGCACAACACATCCTTACAGGGGATGAAGGAAAAGTTGGCTCTGCACAGGGAAACTTCAATATGGAAAGAGAACCAGCTGACCAAATCAGCAATTTAGAAATTCATGTAAAGATGGAAGGGAGACCTTGAGTGCCTTCAGTGGTACCATGCAGAAAGCTGCTGGAGCTGACAGTGCTACCATGGCTGGATGCCAAGGCAAATGGCAGCAGCCTGGCATTACTGCCAGAGGGGATTTCTCTGGGCAGCAGGAGGGCAGAGATGGTTTGCCCACAAGAAGCGGAACTATGGCAGCCTGTTTGTCCCCTGCTACTTCTACAAGCAGCAGAGAACCCAATGATTACTGAGCTGATGGGAACAGAAGTGCCAGCCCTGACTCCCTGGTGTACATCTGCAGGCTTTTGGCACTTTGTGGCCCTGACTGCTTCCCAAACCTGAGGAGGCTGCAGGCTTAGGCAGTAACACCCAAGTCCTTCCCCTTGGGAGGAAGACTGTGGCATGTCCCACAGCCAACAGCCCCTTGGCACCCTTGCCTGATTGCAGCTGAGTTCTCACCTGCTGTAAAGACTTTTTCACAAAAGACAAGGGCAGTCCCTGGGCTGTGTAGTTTCCCATCAGACATCGAATGGAAGGACCCAGCACCTCAAATACCAGGCAAGCATGTGGGAAAGAGTTAGGGATTCGCTAACAAGGAAAGGTGTTAGCACCACCCCTTTGCCTTTCACCAAAGCAACCAAATACCTCCTGGTTCAGCCTCTCCCCTCCAGCCATGCCCATGTGCCCGGGTCCAGCTGCAGCCCTGCCCATCCTCCTCATGGCCGCACAGCACTCAGGCTTACACCATCCTGTGGCTCTCCAAGGCAAGCCCAGGCTTTGCTGGCCCAGAAAAGCACTCTCTGCAGAAGGATATGGAAACCATTCTCTCCAATCATTCTGAAGTCATCTAACAAACAGACGATGTTTTCTCCTGCCAGGTCCTTCTTCTTCATGCAGCTTACCTGAGGGGGAGGATTCCAAGAAAGCTGCAATCAGAGACCTATATGTGCACAAGGACACTTTGCACCTGTTTTATCCTGTCTGACAGACTTTCTCTTCTGGCACTTTGTGACAAATCCCATGAAAACAACATCAGGAAAACCAGGAATGAGTTTCTGTATGTTTTGTCTTGCTCTTGACCAGGTGGGACCATCACAAGATCGCAAGGAGGTGCTCTCCCAGGGGGCTTGTGCTCCCAGAGCACTTACCCTGGTACAGCAATTCATGCTGGTTTTTCCTCTCTTCATGGCCACAACTGCCAGGGTTTTGGTTTGGTTCATTTTGCAGATGCCAGATCCACCTGCACCAGTGCCAGAAGGTTTGTTCTGGCACAACAGAAGTGAGCAGTCCTGGAAGCAGAGACCAGATCATCTCTTCTGGCAGCTCTGCAGGCAGTAAGCCCCATTGCTGGTGGGAACAAGCCTTGGGAAACAGCTGTGTGCTCCTGAATGGGCAGGCATGTCTCTCAGAATTAATAATAAATCAGGGGTAAGGTTCACTCTCTACACAGGGTTGTGCTGATGTGTGGAAAAGCAGCCCTCTGATTGCATTAAATTAGTGCCACTTGGTACTTCCTCTTGCATCACTGCATCTGGCTCATCTCCTTTTAGATAGGGCCTACAGATTTACAGGTGTTAACTAAACCTTTCTCAAACCTGTTGGAGAAAGGCCACAGAGTAATTTAAAATGCAGAATTTAATAGCTTTTCCTCATCTGAAGCTGATGTAACTTTGTATATGAACAAACTTGAAGAATTGTAACCACAAGCTTTCAAGAACTAGCAGTTCAAGCCAACTTCAAAGGCAACTTGCTACAACCCAGATATAGCCACCTAATTATCACCTCCATTAGCAGAGGCCTGAAGAAGCTTTCTGACTTCAGATGTTTATTATGTTTTGGTACATCGTATCTTTTTCTATTGCAGATATTTCCTCTTACTTCAGTATCAGTGTTGTGGTACAGCAATGTCCCCTGAGTGATGTTCCTCTGTGATGATACAGGTACAGAAGACATGCTCCCATCTCCTGCTTAAGATCATGACCACCTTCTTCTGTTGATTATCCACCTTATCATTCTGCAGATTCCTCCTTTTTGCTGGATTTCAGTCTCAGCTAAAAGAAATAGGCTGACAGGGCAAGTGGGACATGTCCCAGTATGATGCAAGAAGGAGAAAATTCCTGTTTCAGAGGCCAGTGATTTCTATTAATTCCCCAGCTTTTTTAGGTGGGGAATAGGAAAAAAAATAGGGTTTTTTCCTATTCCCCACCTAGCTCCTTGGACTGAGACCTGCAGGCAGAGGGGATGCTGATGCTGATACTCAAACCTGAACTCAGTGGCCACCCAGGAGCACAGCATAGAGCCACAGAGCCACAGAATTCACTTACACAGCGGAGGAAAGCAACCTCATCCTGGGCACTCTCAGCAAAGCCTTCCCTGCTTTTCAGAACCTTCACAGCTACCTGCTTCTTCCTCCTGGGAAATGAACCACAGCTGTCAGCCAGGGCATGTCAGTGGCCCTGACCAGCAGCACTTCCTTTTCTCCCAGTCAGCCAGCCCTGGGCTCCCCAGGGAAGGTGCTGCCCTTCTGCAGGAACACTTGGCCTTTGTTTGCAGCACACCAGGCCCATGGGCATCTCTCCCTCTGGCACCTGGCAGCACAACTGCCCCAGGGACCAGCAAGGGACTGGAGAGAAAAAGAACATGGATACTGCAGGGTCTAAACAAGAAAAGAAAATGTAGAGCAAGGGCTGATCCCACCTTATTTACATTTTTTGATTTCTGGGGACCAGCTCTGTTTGTTGCACCCCACTGATCATGCTGTCAGGTTTCCCCCGTGCTCAGGCATGCCTGGCATGCTCCCAGACTGTGCTGTGCTGTTCCTGCAAGAGGGGCCAGGCCCACCCAGGATCTCAGCCACCCCTTCCCACCTCCCTGGATGGCACTCAGCCCCTCACCTCATGTCCTGGCACAGCCAGACAGTGGCAAAGGTGCCACATCCCAGCTTGTGCAGCACCTGGTATCGTGTGTTGAACACCTCTCCGTCCTGCATGGGGTAGTGGCCTCCTGTGGAAAACCATCACCAAGAGATATTAATGACACCTCTAAATGCTCTTAGAGTGAAGGAGCAGCTGAGGACAGCCTGAGAGGTCCCAGTGGCCTCCTCTAGCCTGGCATGATCTCATCTCTGGAGCCTCATGGCCAAGGACTGACCTGTGTGCTGGGCTGATGGCACCTCCTGCTGCACCTGCTCCTCCATGGCCCTGGAGCACGGCAGGTCCTGGATCAAGGGGATGGAGGCAGTGGGACACCAAGCTGTGGGACACGGGCAGTGTGAGCTTCAGCACTTTATTCCTTTCAAGAGAGCTGCAGGGTGGCCGTACCTCTGCTGTGCCCTCACCCCTTTCTTTCCCAATCCCTTCAGCAGCTCTTGGAGTCAGGCTGTTACAAACACTTTTGGCACTTCAGGGAGATAGGGATTATTTTAAGAGTTCAGAAGAGGAAAGCTGGCAGGCTGGTCCCAGGCCAGGGCCAGGTGGGAGTCTCAGGTTTCCTAGTGTGTGTTTTCAGGGGCTTAGCGGGGTCTGTGGGATCCCCTCCCACAGCAGGGAAAGCACCTCCTCCCTACTCCCATCCTGGCTGAGGAAGGAATTTGGGCTTTGGCTGGCAGGAGAAGGCTCCTGCTCCACAGGGGTGTGAAACAGAACTTGCATTCTAAACACTACAGGGCTGCTCCTCTGCCCACAGTGCAGCCCTGGGGCTGGAGCACGGGTTTGTCACTGACCATCCTGTGACATCCCAGCAAGGCCACAGGACATCCTGGCAAGGGACTGCTCCTGGGGTTTGTTACTATGACAGTCCAAAGCATAAACACCAAGACAGCACAGACAGACTGACCCAACTGCTGTCCCCCAGTGCTGCAGCACTGGGGTAGGGCTGCATTCAGTACTGGTCACCTGAAATAGCAGCCCAGAGCCCTTGTTGCTAATGAAATACAGATTAAAGCCACAGTAGCTGGGGCACTCCCAACCCAGCCTTTCATAATTTGGAAATGTCACTGGCTGTACAGCTGAAGCTTCGGGCTAACACACATTGTCAGAACTGGAGACAGGTGATAGTAATGCCCACAGAGCATTAGCACAGGTAGAAATATTGAACTTTAAATCCTCCAAGTCAGGTCACTAAAGCTAAGAACTCATCTGAACCAGGAGATTTTCAAAAATAGTTATAGAGGGCTGGCAGTGCTGGTGGCAGGGAGTTGTTCTGGAGCTGTAACATCTTCCAGCTGCTGAGACAGAGCACCTGTTTTGACTCAATGTTTTGACTTTTCAAAACATTGAAGTTTCTTTCCATGTGCTGATGTTCCTCTCCCAGCACAGCAGCCAGAGGCACAGCCTGCCTTTGGCACCCAGCAAGCTCTGGGTTACTCTGTTTACCCATGCCTGCACAGAAGTCTGAAAGGAGCTCAAAATGCCTCCCCCTCCTCATATTTCTACACCTCTTACCCTTGCATTTATGCTGCTCAGAATCAGTCTCTGGGTATAAACCCCCTGGATGCTGCATGTCAGGCCACTCTTTACAGTAAATGCTCCCTGACATCTCTATGAAACAGAACTGAAGTCAAAATTTTCCTTATTTGTGCACAGACTAAGCTGATCAGTATCCTCACACACTCCTGCACCACCAGCATCTGCCTGGGCCTTCTTCACTCACATCAAGAGGACAGCAGGGCCTGAGCTGAGAGCAAGCAAGCTTTAATCATGCAGCTTACCATTCACCTGCCAAAGGAAAACTCATGGGTATGTGGAGATGGGAGTTCAACAGCTTCTTCCCTTGGTGGAGTATTCTGGTGACAGGAGACTTCAGTCAGAAAATAGGACCCAGAGGCAGACCCAAAGTGCAAGACTCAGCCCTAGGGTGGATGGAGCTTTTGGGCAGTTCAGGCCCTGGTGGCCCTGTTGCTGCAGAGGCAAGCCAAGTGTGTCCTCAGGCATGCAAGATTTACCTCCATCCACCCTCTCTGGATGGAAGCACTGGCAAAAGATGAAGAGTGTTGCTATGCAACTTGGTACAGGAAAGTGAAATGCACTTTTCTAAGCTTTGTGATAAAGGACAATTGGTGCTTTTAATCCTTCATTTCTCGACACTTTCACATTAAATACAACTTATTTTGCTTTTGTCATTCCAACTGTTTTGTGCAGGACCCACTGAATTGCTGCAGGCCTGGACTAGCTCAGAGAACTTCAGCCCAAGAACTGCTGCTGCCTGGCTTGTGAGAGCCATGGACAAGGAATGATGCTTCACATCTGGCCTGGATTCCTCCACCCAACCTGCATGGAACAGTGTACAGACCTGCCCAACACCAGTCATGCCTTATGACACCTGGACCTTTGGAGTGGCAGAACTCACCAGGGCAATACACACTTTCAGCTCCTGCACCACCACAGAGCTACAAGCCCTGGCTGAACACAGCACCCCTGCAAGTCACAGCATGCAGCACCCAAGCAGCCCCAGCAGGGCTCTGAGCCCCAGGGCCCAGCACAGACTCACCCTGCAGCAGCTCATGGGTAGGACACGCCATTCCCTTTGTCATCTGGCTCGCTCTGGAGCTCCCCAAAGTGAGATACCGGCTGGTCCTGCTCTGATTTTAGTCTGCACTGCCCCAGGAGGGATGGCCTTGAGGCCACCAAACTTCTGCATCGCTGGATGGACGTGGTGAGGAGCGGGGCAGGGTATCAGATCACAGCACCACTTCTGGGAACAACCTTGGCTTTGGGAGAGCAGGGGACCTCAGACAGCTGCGGTGGATTCACTTTACTGCTGGCCTCTCCCTGCCTCCCTGGCAGCAGGCCTGTCAGCCTGCAGGAGATTCACAGTCTCCACAGCAACTATTTATAGCGGGAAATTCACAGCTCTACCGAGATGGAAACAGAGAAATCCTCCCCCTCTGCTGTGCCTTCTCCAGACCCAGAAACCGTGGGGCTGCCTGACTCTGCCCCCTGCTCCCAGCAGTGTATCAGCAGGACGTGCTCTGCAGCACCATCTTCTGCCTGGCAGAGCCATCCCTGCTCCCCAGACCAGCCCCTGTGCCACACTGCCAGGCCTGAGGAACCTCAGCCTCTCCAGCAGTGCCTGCACACAGTCCAACACCATCACAGCATGGTGCTGGTGGCCACAGAGCCCCTGCTTCCCCTCTTCCTGTCTCTTGGAGAGCAAACACAGCAGCATCCTCCCCACAGCCCTGGGGGCACACGAGCATCCCAGCACCACCCAACACAGGGGAGGAAAAGGCCACACACAGTAAGAATCACATTTTTTTCCCCCACTGCCACAAGCTGCAGGCTCACACCGGAGCTGGGCACGGCCTGGCCTCCTCCCCCTCACGGGGGCCCTGGGCTCGCACAGCTCGGGTTTCCTGCCTGAGGCTGCCGAGAGCAGGCCCCAGCCCTGCAGCAAAGGGTTAACCCTGCCTGCAGTAGCTCTGCTGCAGCTCCAGGCTGCCAAACCCAGGCCAGGGCCTCCCAGAGTGGCTCTCCCCCTGCCTGTGCCCCTCTGCTCTCACCTGCCTTCCCTGCACTAAAAATACCGAGGGAGGGGGCAGAGGCTGCGCCAGGCCGGGCGCTGAGGCCTGCGGGGCAGCGGGCAGGGGACAAGTGGCTTGTGACCCCTAAAAGGGCAACAAGGACACACGGAGTACAGAGAGCAGGGACTAAAAGAGGGGGAGAAGCAGACTGTACAAAACTCTGCTAGTAAAGGAAGGGGAGGGAAGAAAAGAGGACAGATGGGCCAGGAGCCAGATTGCTGTCTGGGAAGAACTGTGAAATTCATTTAAGAATTAAGTTGTGCTGGTAAATTAGGGGCACCGGTTTCTGTCTCATGCTGGTGACCAACAGTGACAACAGTGAAGGTTCAGCAATGCTTACCCACAGTGAGAGACCACAGCCAGGGCACCATGCGGCCCCAGGGCCAGCCCAAACTGTCTGTGGAGGGAGGCTGCCTGCTCCCCTGGGCAGGGATGGTATTTGAGCCCTGGAAACTGCAGAGGGATGCAGGTGGAAGGAGGCACAAGGTTATCTTGAAGAAACACAGCCTAGGGAGGAGGGAAAAGCCTCACTCCTCACACAGCTTCCAGGTCCTGGTGCTTCAGAGTACAGTTTCCACTTAGGAAGAAAAAGAGGCAAATACATTCTGTGTAATTTGCAATTGCATCATCATGCAATACCAGCACGACACAGAGGTTGTATATTAAAATTTATTGAATTATTGTGTAAGAATTCTCTTTATTAAAATCATTTTGACTCTAAACTGATTATTTACAGACAAAACCTCTTATATCACCAATAGATTCCTACATCTCAGAACAGTATCTACAAACAGTTATTACACTATGTAACAAAATTCAGATTTTTTTTTCAAGCTTTTTATATTAATTATTAATTCAAACTTGAGAAAGACAGTACCTTGGGTGCTCTGAGCAGAACCTAAGGTGTGGCAGGGCATAAATGCAGGTCAGGCCATACCATAACAGACAGACAGACACCAAGTCACAAGGCTGGGACAGAGCAGAGTCACCACGACACAGACTAGGAAAAAGACTACAAGAGCAAATGCCCTGGGTGTTCTGGAAACCAAAATAACCATCCCCACAAGAAAGGCACACATTAAAAAAAAAAAAAAAAAAAAAAAAGAGAAAAAAAAATACAACAACAACAAAAAAAAGCATCTTGCTGCAACCAGGGCACACCCTGAAAAAGATGGCATTCCACCAAAGCAGCAGCATCCAAGAACCCTCTATTTTCATTTAAAAAAATCAGCCATCATTTCTACCAAAATAAAAAAGCTTTCAGGTACAGCCTAAATTTGCCACCAGACAGATGAAAGGAGGAGCTCTCACATCTACATCACGTGGGCACCAGCTGTGCTTCATCGAGCCAAAGGGAGAGACATTCAAATACACGAACGGAGATTTATCTTAACACTGATCAGTTCTCAGCCTTTCACCCAGACCACAGCAAAAGCAAGTCCCTCCCTCTGACCACAGCACTAAATAAAGCCGGGTGCCTGCCACGGGGAACATCGAGGTCCTGGGAGTCCCAGTGGAGCAGTGACATCCCTGTGTCCCACAGCAGGCTGCGGTCGCAGGGCTCTCTCTGCTGGTGCCCACTGAACTTGCTACCTGTGAGCAAACAGGAACATCCAGACAGGATTCTCTGTCCTTGCCAAGGAATGTCTGGTTGGTTGTGGAATCAGGCAGAGATTGGGAAAAACTTGGAAGGATCAGGAGGAATAAATAAATAAGTTTTTCCCTGCAATAGGGAATTTCATAATAAAACCTGTTTTGTGCAAATTTAAATGCAACAGAACCCTGCCACAGAAATGGATTTTGCCACAGGAGAGGGGCACGGACGGAGATAAGAGGGGCCATGCCTAAACACCCAAGCTGATCCCAGTGAGGGCCTTCAGTGTGTGTCCTCAGGGAGCAGGATGCTGTATCTACAACACCAAGGACAGATGGATGGGAGGAGATGGGCACTACCAGCTGTCCACCCTCACTGCACCTGCAATGGGCAGTGTGTCCTGCCCAGCCATGCAAGGACAAGCTGAACATGTTAAGTAAGTCAATCACCTATGTTGAGCTCTATTTTTAAGTCTTGATTACCAATCTAATAAAAGCAGACTTTCACAGATACACTTGGAGAAAGGAGATGATTTCCAACATCCAGGAACACAGAAGCAAGGAGAAGGTGGATACCAGTGGGAGGTGGAATGAGAATTAAGCCTCAAGCCACTCTGTTCTGGGAAAGTGCAGAGATAATTCTGCAAAAATAGGGGCAGACACTGACAGTCTGTAGAGCCAGAAATCCAGCAGAGATTCTGTGGTGTCTGGCAGACACTGAGCAAGTTGGAGAGGCCACAAACCAGGCCTTGTTTCCTAGGGCAGAAAGTCCATCCACCAACACACACAGGGACAATGCTACTCCACCACTATACCTGCACCTGCCTCAAACCAAGGAATCTCCTGCAGTCCCTAAAGGAATGGGCTTTACTAACATGCATTGTATTGGCTTTTTCCCATCCAGCAGTCCTTTCCTCAGCTTTCTGGGGTCACCAATTCAATCAGATTTAGTCAAGACAAAGGTTTCAGAGATGCTAAGTTCCCATGACTTTTGTGGAAATGGATGATCAGGCAGGAGTGAGATCCTAACTGGTCCTCACCTGGGCAAAGAGGCAAACTCTGCAGCCCCATTTTTGCCTGGCAGCAGCCAGCCAGCCACCCTGCTGCTCTGTACAGCAGGATAGGAGCAGAAGGTTGCACAGGGATGCTCATACTCTGGGCACACCATGTGCCTGGGAACACTGCTATACTGCTGAGAGAGGCTCACAGAAGAGGAACAGAGGCCAGCATTAGCCTGCTCCAAGAACAATTCTGCAACTGCACAGAACTCACACAAAGCCACAAGGCTGATGGAGCACGCCTGGAATTACTGCTATTTGCAATGTAAAGAGAGGTAGGGATGTGATCCTGCTCTGTTCCAGCTCTGCTCCCTCCTGGCCCACACAATCACCACTTCAGAGTAGTGGCAGAGGAGTCAGACCTGGACCTGCCCCAGGCACACAGGACATCAGTGTGGAATTAGCAGCTGGGGGGGCAGCGGTGGGGTGAGCAGGAGAGAGAACAAGTAAATCATCCTTATAAATTAGCTCCTAGAAGGGCAGAGGACTGTTCACAAAGTGGAGGAACTCAGGAGGGAGCAGTGAGGAGCTGCCCAGTGACAGTTGCCAGCTAACTGTGCTTGTGCCTGCTCCAGCCCTCTCCTCCATGCACAAATCATTCCTTTTTGCAGGACACCCAACCCTCCTTGGGAACATCATGGTTGTGCTTGACAGCTCCTTTGAGTTCACAGCTCACCGAATAACCCTTCTGTGTGCCACAAGAGGAGAGTTTGAGCAGTGGAGCTGAGAGTTAGGTGTAAGGCAAGCCTAAGAGAAGAGCACAAAGAGAGCCTGGGGCTGAGCCATGGGGAAAGGCGAGCTGCTGGTACGACAACGGAGACACCTACAAGTTATCCCTGCAGACAAAGCAGTGGAGAAAACTGCTCCAGTGCTGACAGACGTTTGTCAGTAGAAGTGCACAGAGATACTTCTCCAAGAAAAGCTTTGTCTCAAAGCCACAAAGTTAAACATTCTCCTTTAGCATTTAAATACATTAACTTTGAGGGTATTTACAAGTCCAGTTCAGAGCAGCAGAACAGCTGGACACTGGAGGAAGGGGGAGTGGCACAAGGCATTTGTTGTGCTTTTCCAAAGAGCAGGGCAACCTCTGACCACAAGGAACCAGGAAGACAGATCCGAGCTGAGTCAGTGGAGACCGAAGTGAGCCAGGTAGCGACTCTCAGATACTGCAATTGTCCTGAGGGAAAGGGTGAGGGGTGCTGTTCATTTACAGTGGGCCCTGTGGCAAACACCCATGCTGGTGAGCACATTCCAGCCAAGCAGGTGCCACACACGAGCTGTCAGAGACCAGGGCACTGGGGAACAAGAGCCTTTCACCACTGGACATTCTCCTTTCCACATCCAACATCTGGGACCAGCAGGGACATTGCTGCAAGGAGTTTCTCAGGAGTGCTTGCTAGCTGGAAACAGAGGTTAGCACAGCAATCAACCCAGGAAAAGCTTCCTGATCCCCAAGGAAGTGAGTGGTTGCAGCAGGGAGTGTTCCAGCACTGGAAAGGGCATCCATGCAAGGCTGAAGACTCCACAGACAGTGCTCAATGTTGTCACCTGGCTCTTCAATAACATGGTTTGCAAACTTGGCACATTCACATCTGTAGGAAGGACCTGTGTGGTCCCTCAGCAGTCTGCCAGGGAAAAACCAGAGTTTGTCCTTGTTTTTTGTTTCATTTTGCTTTTAAAAAGAAAAAACAAACTGTAAAAAAATATTCTCTGAGATGCAAGGACGCTTGTACTTTGTACTGCCTTGGCCATCCCCTTGCTCACGTCACCCGCAGGTTCCTTGGAGAGTCTGGTTCCAGGCAGCAGGACACCCTGTTTATCAACTGGGATGAGCACTGTCCCCATTCAGCCAGGGGAGAGCAGTCTGTCTGTGCCTGTCACAAATCTGTGACTTTATTCTCCACAGCTGCTGCAATCTGTTGCAGTCTATATCCAAGCTGCATCTTCTGTGCCGTTGGGTCTTCTTCCAAGGCAGTAATGATCTGCAACCACAGAGAGCTCACTGGCAGCCTTTCTCCAGCACACAACACCCAACCAGCTGAACACCATGCATTATGGAGAACCTCAAGCTGCAATTCAGCATGCTCTAGTCTAGAGTGGGTATGCAGTAATTAATCTCAAATTAACCACAAAAGAAGTATTCTAGATTCATTGTACTAACTTACAGACTTCACACGGCAAAACAAAAAAAATGCTAAACTTTCCACCTGAAAATTACGTCTTTAGTAAATTAACCTGAACTAACTGCATTTCTTCTTTAAGTAGAATATTTGGATATTGAAGTAAAAATAAAGAAGCACACATGAAATCCCAAGAGGCTCCAAGTTAGAGATAAGTTCTTTTTGCTGATCTCCTCCCTTGCTCTTTGATAAGAATAAAACAAACTCATGACATGAGTTATGCATGCCAATGAAACAATACACTGTTGGAATAGTCTGGCTGCTCTTAATTGTTAATTTTTTTTAGTTTGTTTGTTTGGGTGGTGGAAGAACAAAGGGATATTCATACCTGCTGGAAACACACACTCACCTGGTCATAGTACTTATTGATGTATTTGTACAATTCATGTAGAGCCACCAGGGAATTGAGGTCACCTGAGTAATTCTGTTTATAAGAGAAGAAATTAGACAAAACTGTGAGACACCTAACAATTGTCCTGTCAAATTCTGTGTCCTCACAACTCATTAAGAAAGCAACAGGAATTCTTGTATTTCTTGCCCTGAATCCTTGACTACCCCTTCTTTTCTCCAGTGCTCGGTGGGCAGACCCTCACCCTCCCTGTGGTGCAGGGCAGCCACTAGGCACAGTCAGTGTGTCTGAGCAGAACTGCACACTCAGCTGGAATATCCCATGTCTGCATTAATAACTCTCTCCTGGATGCACAGGTGAGGGGCCAGGTGACTTCTGAAATATTATTTACCCGTGACAGCTCAGCCAGGGCAGAGTTCATCTCCTGGTCACTGGCAGAGATGGTCTGACGAATGTCTGCGTAGTACCTGGACAGGGGCACACAGGAATTAGTGCATGGTCCCCCCTCCTCCCTGCAGGAACCACAGCTCCTCACACCCATCACTTACCTTTCCACCATCTGCTTGTAGCGAGGAATGTCCCGGGCATAAAGCAGCTTATTGATTGGAGAGTCCTTGAACATCCAAAACCAGAATGGGTTATGAAAAGCTCCTTTATTGTGCTGTGGACTAACCTCAGCAGGTAACACACTTCTATTTTCTGCCATTTGTTCAGGATCAGGAATTTTTTGTCCTCTGCATGGAGAGGCACTTCAAATAACAGGTTCTCTTCTAGTAATGCAGTCTGAGGTACCTTGAGATGAGCTGATGAAGGCACCCCGGAATCCCTAGTCCAGCCTTCCCCCTGGAGCTGGGTGATCACCAGTATGAGGTCCCACTGGCTATGGCTTTGCACAGCTGATGCCTGATGTGCTCCAGAGACCCCCCCATCCCATCTGTGGTGACCTGTGCAGGACTGTTCCACCCTCAGCACAGGGTGATGGTGGAAATCCTTTCCTTAGTGATGGTGGGAAGCCTTTCTAATGGCTAATGTGAATGTCCCAAGTTACATCCTGTGACTCCCACTGTCTGCCACAGCCAACTGAATTCAGCTCTGTCCCCCAGATAACTGCAAGCTGTAAATAAAGAGCATTCCTCAACAATTTCTTGTTGCTAAACAAAATCTGATCCTCCCTCCTCTCTTCCCAAGAGACCCCATTCCTCTCCAGCTGCACATGGGAGCCAGGGGGAGCCTGGCCTGCTGTCCCCATGGTGCTATGTAAACATTTTTGCCTTCCTAAGGCAGCACTCAACTCTCTGTGCCAGCCATGATCCTTTCTCCTCTGTACTCACCCGCCCTAACTTATGGTCAGCTATGGTGCAGGAGTCCATGAAGGTCTGTGCAATGACCAGCAGCACAGCATCCACGTTATCCGACGTCTGAACATCAAAAACAAACTGGGGGTTCTTGATGATGTTGATCCAGAACCGCAGGGGGAGGCTGTAGAGAGGACAGAAGTGCAAAAGGGCATCAGCAGAGGTGGCAGCTACAGTGCTGAAAGATATTCTACATGTTACTGCATCTCTCTGCTTCGCTCTCCCAGCAAAACCAACTCTTCACCCTATGGTCTGCTGCCCTGCACTTGAATTTTGCTCCTCCTCAGTAGGCAGAGGTGGCTGTCACTTTGCAAACTCGAAGCAAGTCAGCAGTGCCTCCTCCAGGGCCCTCAGGAACACCCTACCTGTTTGTCTTCCAGATATGGATGGTCTCAGGGTCTGCAATGCCATAGTGCATGGCCTGCTCATCTAACAGGTCAAAGAAGTACTTGACTGCCAGAGGAACAGGGCGGTTGGTACTGAGGATCACCTGGAACAAGTCATCCACAAACTTCTGCAGAGTGCCCTGTGGAAAATCAAGCAGGACAGGGTCAGCACAGGCAGAGGAGAATAGAGAGCCTAGGCCTCAAAGATGAGAGGTCACCCTCTTCTTCTCAGTGACAGCCCCTCATCCATCCAAGGGCACTCCACCCCCACTGAAGGGAGCAGCAACAAAGGAGAAAGGAGGCCCTGTGGAGTGTGGAACAGAGGTCAGGGAGAACCTTGTGAACAAAGCAAAATGTAGAGAAGACTCAAATATTCTCAAAGCCACTGCAGGTAAAGGGTATTGCTTCATCTTCAAACACACCCCAGCAATCTGCTGGGGGATATGAAGGAAGGCAAGATCCCAAGCACAACACAATCTGTGCTCCTTCTCACCTTCATTGAGAGCAGACGTGTCAGATAGATCTCTGGGATTGCCTTGGCCCGCTCCCGATCCCTTAAGCTCCCACGCCGATGCTTGGGAAGCTCTGGCTCTTCTGTTGGTTTTACCAGGTGCCAAAGTTTGATCCCACCTTCATCTGCGTCCTCCAGCATTGGTGTTTCTAAACCAAGCAATTGTTTACAGATGAGTGTTGGCTCTCTCACAGTAGACCTTGGCCAGGTGAGGCCCAAGAAAGCAAGATCTCCCAGTATAACAGAAACACAAATGGGAAGGAATCTCTGGAGGCCTCTATCCAGCTTTCTGCAGAGTACAAACATTGCCAACTATACAGCAGGTTGCCTTTGTTCACCTAATAACTTCAAGGTCTTGGAAACTTCCCCACACAGAGATCCCCCACCACCCCAGTGGTTTGTTTCAGGGTTGAACCACCCTTTTGCTGAAGAAGTTTTGTTCCATATCCAATTTCAATCTCTTAAGCTGCAGCCTGTGGCTATTATCCCTCATGCCACAGGAGTATCCATGGAGTTGTCCACTCTGCCAGGCTGTAAGGAAACTGCCTGACATCCCATCATCCCTCTCAGGCCATGCTCAGCACGTGAAGGCACAAAGATTTCTGCAAGTTGCAGACTGTGGTCAGCCCTAGAGAGTCAGACCACTGTGCTTGTTCTGCATTTTCACACCCAGCCCAGCCTCCCTCTGCTCTCACACTTTTGCTTTTCTCTGACCTCACCTGACCAAACTTTCACATTTCCTGACAATCCTATGAGGATCCAAGGCATGTGTCAGCCTTCTACATCAGCATAAAGCTGGGGCTAGAACAAGAGACTTTTTCCACTAACTGGCAAGTGCTCTGAAGTAATTTTATGAGAACAAGTCATCAAACTCACTTTCTCCTGGGATGTAATCCTGATTTTCCCTGTGGATGTGCTTGGTCAGGCGTGGGACGAGTGCTACTGTTGCTCCATCAGGCACCTGCACACAAGGAAAACAACAATATTCAAAGCAAATGGCAGGTTTCTCATCAGCATAATATGCAAGTGCTTGTAGAGCATAACAGGCTGTACCATCACTAGAAATAAGGACAGAAATAGGGATTTGGAGGCACCATCACTGTCTTTCCTGAGGGTGAGAAAATCTTGTCTGTACTAATTAAAGAACAAATGTTCAAAGTACAACGAAGATAATACTCAGGGATTGAGGTCATTCAGATCTAGAACATGTTGCAGCAAGGTACTAACATACTGCAAGATACAACACACTGGTGCAAGGTAATTAAAAAAATCCCTCTTTCCATTGTTAGAAGGTACTTGGCAGCTCAGTGTGTCATCACCTCCTGACTGATCTGGCCTGGAACAGGAACAGATCCAGCACATCACCTTCACTGCAGTATGAACTTGTGCCTATCCTCCCAAGCCCTACACATGCCCACATCTCAGGTATGGGGTAAGGACAGGGTTGTGTTTGAGGAAGTCAGGCTGCAGCCACAGTACTGACTTAATTTGAATATGCTCTGCAAGAAAGGTCCAACCTTCTGACAGTGGTTCACCAGGAGCCAGAGCTACAAACAGAGCCTGACAGTGTGTACAAGGATGAGAGGAGAGATAAGGCAATGGCAGACTGAGTTCTGACCTTGTAATGCTGAAGAGTGTTCAGACGTTTCCAAGTTCCTTGAACAACAGATGTCACATCCTCATCGGACAGTATCAGATGACCTGCCAGCCCTGATCTCCACTCTACAGCCATTGAAACACAGAAAAGGAAAGGATTAACTGCTCATTCGAGCCATCATCTGCGTCAACCTGGCTGACCTCATTAAACACCTTTTGGTCCTTGTCAGCTTTTACCTGTGCTATTTCACAGACAACATAACCTGAGCAAGTGTCTGTCATGATGCTGAGTCCTGCAGTCCCAGGACAGACCCCTCTGAGCACAGGGACAGGTGGCCTCATGGCCTCCCATGTTCCACCTGTCGTGTTCCTACAAATTCTGTCAGATTGTGACTCTCCAAGGAGGTGGCTCAAACCACAAACAGGCACCCATAGTTCTTATCAGCTACTATTTACTCGGTACCTTCTCATCCCTAAATCAACAGAATTGAGAAGATTGCAAACTGAGTGTTTTCTCTCCCAATATAAGTTCTATCATTCATTAGCTACCATGGACAAAATCCTCCCTGACATATATTATTAAGAGGCTGCCAGGAAGTGCCAGCCTATGCCCACAGCATCTTTGCACTGCACTCAAATCCTCCTCCCCTCCCACACTTTTTTCATATCCCTTGGACCAAGCCATTGCTGTGGTCTGAGTCGGGCAAAGAACACCATGAAGTGAAAGAGGGTGACCCCAATTGCTTTTTTCCCACCCCTACCTCTTTCTGTTAGAGCCTCCTCCCTGTTGTGCTCAGCCAGGGTGGTCAGTGATTCTGCACACTCAGCACAGAACGACAAATGTCACACATGCCAGGGTGCTGTGCACAGACACTGAACCACCATTCCTTCACTTCCTCACTGAGTTTTGTCACCCAAGAGCTCTGCTCACCGAGGTCCAGGGTGTCTGGGTCTGGCCGGTGACAGTATGGCGTCCCTTTATAGATCTGATCTAGGATTTTCTCCTTCACCTGCGTTATGGTGTCACAGTCCAGTACTTTCGCTGAAATCCCTTGAGATTCTTCTGCCCCTCCTGCACCAACTCCTGCTTGTGTCAAAGCATTTAAGGTCTGGGAAAGAAAAGGTCACAGCTACTCAGCTGATAAGATTACATCTGACACATTTACACCTTTGATGGCTGGCATTCAGGCAAGTTAACAGCTAGTCCTTTCACTGGGAGATTCAGAAGATAAAACATCACAGATGTTAAACACCTCAGTCTTGTGTTCTTAGCCTTGTGTCAAGAGCTGGAAGCCGGCTCAAGAGCATTGGGCAGGAGCTCCGAGGTGCCATCAGCAACGTCACTCCCTTATTTCTAGACACAGCACAGCACGGACACCAGATGAGTGGGGTGAAGGCTCCCATCAGCCTGGGGCAAAAGTGCCTGATTTAGCAGAGCTCTTCATCATCTACGAACTTGTGCTGCTGGAACAAACCTGGCTCCTAGGAGACAGTGGCAGGATGTGCTGCACTTGTGCTTTGGTTATGGGAGCAGAGACATCCAGCCCTGGTGTACAAGAGGACAGAAGATCTGGCACTTACCAGAGTGCGGTACTCCAGGTCCTCTCTCAGAAGGCGGTTGTCATTCAGGGTATATTTGGCTTTCCCTGTCACCCAGTCAACTGGCCCTTTGTCCACCTGGTGTTTGATTCCTCGAAACAGCATGTAAAGGGGCTCCCCAACAGAATCCTGGCATGGAAAGGAAGGAGAGAAATTCAGCTTGCTCCTCCCAGCAGTGCCTCAGGCGTGGAAACATGGATATCAAGCAGGACTGAGGATACAGCAGCTGAGCCACAGCAGGCAAAGACAGAGCCTGTGCCAACAGCTCCTGCTCCATGCACAGAAAAAGTGCACTGTCCAGCTACCAGAGAGATGCACATCACCAAGGCATTGTTCTGCCTCTGTGTCACTAATCTGAGAGAATCCTTGCTGCCTCCCCAGCCCTCTAGAAAAGGAATTAGACCAGCATCTGTCCTCCCACACACAGACCAGCCTGTGTCCTGTGTATTTCAAGATAAAGGAGCTACACTGAGGCCTCCATGACCTGGTGACACATTCTGGAAACAAGTGGCATTGATGTTGACTTAAGAATCCCCATTCCCAGTGAGCAGCCCTTATCCTTCACCCTGAAATACAAGGTGACCCTGGCACTATTTCAGCTATGAGTGAGGCGCAAAGCAAAGCTGTGCCTGTCTCCCCTCTTTTGGCCCCTCTGCATTACAACGGGACAAAGAGCTCACCCTCACAAAGGCGTACAGGCAGATGGACATCCAGTTGGTCAATAGCTTCTCTACCACTGTTTCTGTCCTGAAAAAGAGCATCAGGTTGGTCACAGAAATGTGGTGCAGAACGGAGGGGGGGGGAGATCTGAAGGTAAAGATGACTTGTTTTGGAAGAAGGGCACTCTGAGTCATGATACAGAATGGAGAGGAAAAAAAGCCTTTCAAGACCAGCACAGTTAATGCTTTTTACATCTCTGCTTATTGGAAGCACTTGTCAGCCTGAAGGAGGCACCAAATTACAGAACTGGAGAGACAAGAAGCAGGGAACAGTGGCAGGCCTCTGATTGGTCTCAAACAAGGGAAGTGTGCTCAGATCAGAAGGATGGACCACATAGGAGACTACTGGGGATCTAAATATGAGAGAGATCTCAGTTTTAGCTCTGACTGTGAACTCAGAGACCTCTAAACAGCAAAGTGGGATTAGAAGACTTGGCAGAGCCTTTCAGAATTTGCCAACCAGGCAGAAAGGCTCTGTCCCCTCAGGAGTGGGACCATGGCTGGCTCACTCACCTCCGCAGCATCAGCTTGGGGTTCTTGGCCACATACTGCTCCACAAGGTCGTTCAGGAGTGTTTTGAGGATGTCAGTGAAGTACTCCAGCTTCCCATGCAGCGACACTGTGAGCAGCGACGCCACATAGGCCCGGTCTCTGGGAGAGAAAGTGCGCTGGATCTCCAGAGTGTGGATGAACTGGTGGGAGACAGAAAAGCCAGTGTGTGACTCTGCTGCAAACAAAGCAGTCACAACTGCTGGCTCTTGGAAGAAGAGGTGCAGATAACTACCAGGGAATGAACCTTAACAGACACTGTCCACCTCCTGCTGCCAGTACCATGGCTCTGGCCCTGCAGCAGGCTGTCAGCAGAGAGAGGGACATTACCTTTGTGAGGAAGAGTTTGCTGTTGAGGAGGTTGGAGAGCTGGACCAAGCCCTGCTCCACTGTTTGCCGTCGGCACTCAGGGATGTCAAGGTCCCTCTGCAGTGGGGACTCACGGTGGCCAGGAAAGAAAATGCGTTCTGCGTAGGACTTGTAGTCCAGGAAGGGGATCCCTGTCCCCACAAGGTCACTTGTGAGGTCCATCATCTCAGTCATCAGGTCTGAGGGAAAGGAAAATGCCCATGAGGATGACACAACTGACATGATCTCAAGTGGTGGTGCAGAGCATGAGGTAAGTGGAAGAACCAGGGCCAGCAGCATGAGACTGAGAAACAGGAAGGATGTTTCCTCTTAGGAAGAGGCATATTGGGGTCTCATTGCTAGAACATGTAAAGCTAGACTAGGCAGCAGGAGAAATAGCATGAGGAATGTTCCAATCAGGAGCTGGTTTCCAATTTTGTAAAGAGGAAGTCACTGTTCAACACACATCTGTGGTTACAGGCATTACCTACAGCAAAGATAGAGTATTAGATACTTGCTCCTCACTCCATCACACATTAATTGGAGACTACAGTCTCAGTGACCTGCAGAGTTTCAGAACCCCACAGTTGTAAAGAGCTGAAGTATAAAGCATGTAAGCTTAGAATATGGGCTGCAATTCAATTTGTCCTACACAAAGACTGGGCTAGTAGTTGTCCTTAAGATCCCTCCAATTGTGCTGTCTTGACTTTTACCTCTTCACCTGAGTCTGGAGGATGAAGTGGAGAATGAGAGAGGTCTGTATAAATCACTGTGCCCTGAATTAAACAATTAAAAAAGGAAGAATTTGGCTCTACGTTTCTATGCAGTGGCACAGGATAAATTATCGCCTGCTCTGAGCTACACAGACAAGTACACAGGAATGGGAAGAGAGGTAGGGTTGAGGGTAGTTCTCCAAGTTTCCCTGAAGCTGCAGAAACCCAGGAGCTCAGTGACTGACCTGTGAATTCCTTTTTGCATCTGTCCCGAACACTTGTTTCCAGATTTTCCAGTTGGATTTGAACTTTCTTGTAATCCCTCAGAGCCTGTTTGCTCTTCCTCCTGCAATAAGAAGGAAAATTGTTCTTGGTGGCAGTAGCCCAGGGACTGTCCTTGCCAACTGCTATGCTGCTGCCAGGGCTGAGGCAATTTCTGCAAAGCATCAATTTTGCAGGACACCACACAGCATACCATAAACTAGATGTATCTCTTGAAGCACCTGTTAGATTCTAATGAACCACAGCGCGGACTGTGACTGGCAGTGCAACATGCCTCCTGCATCCAACACCAGCAGGGGCTCAGAATTTGGCACAAAATAAAGAAAACTGTAGCCTTGTTTAGGCCCAAGATGTACACGCTTGGTGACATCCACTGAAAAACACTGAGAGGAACTTAAAGGCCTCATCCATGCCAGCACTTCTTACCTGTATATGAAGACAATGACCAGAACAATCAGTGCCACAAAGGATGCACCGACACCCAAACCAATCTGTGCCTCCAGCGGGAAGGTGAGCTGGCTCTCTGTGTCATACTGCACTCGGCCCAGGAGGAAGTTCAGGTTTCCCATCTGAACCTGTGAGAAGAAAGCCATGATGATTCCGTTCCTCTGTGCAGGAATTAAATACAAAGCCACAGGGCTTCTCCAGAATGAGCACAAGGGGGCACACAGCTGCCCAGAAGAGCTGTCCCACAGCACAATGAACCCAGCTATACTGTTTACTTTCAGGCAACTTTAGCCTTTAAGAGCAGTATTTGAGAACAAGACCAGTTCCCTGCCACCCCTGTTACCTCCCCTGTCCCTCAGCAGGGCTTGTACCTTTCCTAACTTCACATCCCACTCCCACTTCTTGCACATGCCTCTAGAAATGGCAGGGTTCCTGGCAGTGCTGCTGATGCCCTACCGTGAACTCGGGGAGCAGGTCGGTGCCCTCGCGCTTGGTGCGGTGCCGCGGAGCCGGCTGCTCCGAGGGCGGCTCGCAGTACAGGTGATTCCTTGTTAGTGTCTTCACCACACAGATGCCTTCCCCAATCATAGCCATAACTTCATCCTTGGAAATAGCCAGATCTAGATTTTCCCCCTGAAATACATTTGGACAGCACATGAGATCAGTGAAAAAACAACTATGTATTGCCATGGCTTCAGAGAAGACAGAGGAGACCAATACCATGAGATGAAAGCAGACTTTTTTCTTCTTTGTTTAGGCTCACATGTGAATAGGCTGCAGGAGTTAAGTTAGTAAGCTAAAAAAATCAGTTGCATATGATTTAGATTTAGCTTTAGGACCTGTAGCACACTGCATAAGTACAGTTATAAATAGCCTGTCCTCTTAAGGCTCTTCAGCGAAACCCAGCTAAGCTCAGCTCTTCACTCTGTATATTTAAAAAGGTAGTCTCATGTCAGTTAACCTGCACACTCAACTGAGTCAATCAATGCCTTTCAAAGGTATAACATATCTGTGCTATTCCTCTTATTTGCTTTAATTTTGGGGGATTAAGACTTTTTCTTTTTTTAATAAAACCATGCTGACTGATGTTAATTACATTTTTATGCTTTAATGCTTTCTAAGCCCAGAGCTCTGTCAGGGTATCCCAACAGGCTGACAGATCAACCTGCTTGTCTTTTAAAAGTTCTCTTCCAGTCGTCTCAAACTGCCCTACATCTCCATGATGCATTCAACTCCAATGGCAGTGGTCTAGGCATTTCTATGCTCTTACATCCTCACAGTTTTTCACCCGTATGCAAAAGGACAGCACGTGGAGAATTTGCACCTACAGCTGCAGCCATTACCTTCTTTAAGAGTACTGGACTGAAAAGTACCTTTCCATACAAACAAAATACCTCAAAATTTTTTTCTTGCACGTACAGTAAAATAGAGTCACTGTGCTCTTCTGTATCATCTTTAATGAGTGATATTTCCGCCTTCACTTAGTAACAGGTCTTCCCCACTGGCAGGATTCTTTTACTCCTAAGTTATTTCTGGACGAAACTGAAGTAGTTATGATAGAGTCAGCAGCTGAGAACAGGATGTGGGGATAATGTAGTACTAATATCTCATATACAAACAGTTTATTAGGATTAAATTAAAACCCCAAAAACAAACCACAGAAGTTTCCATAAGCCCTATGAAGCCCTAGAAATGATTTATGGACTCAGGAGGCTTTTTTGATGCACTTTTCCCTCCTCTTATGAACTGTTTCTCACAGGCCAAAGCAGATGTGCTGTGACAGGTTGCAACCTGTCAAATGCTTTAAAAACTTTGGATGCTGCAGGACACCAACTTAAAACTTCATAAAAGGAACATGAATTCCAGCTGGTTTTTGTCTTACCTCCACAGAGATGACACTTCCTGGCTTGTGACGATATGGTTTGGCAGGGTCCTCAGCATTCAATGGTTTTAGGATGGGGTTGACTTCATAAGAGAAAGGCATGGGATGCAGTGAGTTGAAATCAAAGCTCAGATTATCCAGAATAAATTCCAGTTTGATTCGGACACTCCTCAACAGCAGGTTAATGGCTGGAGTTTTGCACAGGATCAGGTAGGAAGAGTTAACGAGACAGGGTTCTTCAAACTAAGTGGAAAAGGCAAAAAAATGTGTCAGTAATGGAACACCAGTGCTTCTCCTGCAGCTTGGCAATACTTTCCACCCCAAACAATCTGGGGCCAGTCTGCATTCTTCTAGTCTGGAGAAATGCCAGAATAACCCTGCTTAACTGTAAAGGGGAAAAATCCAAGATCTGAGGAATTCCCCATGTTCCTCTAAAGAAAAGCTTTCATAGCACTGGTTTTGTTGGAAGGTCTCAGCAGTGGGAATCAGCTCTGACATTCCCCTGGCAGCGAATTCTGGAGAGAGACCAGCTTTAGATTTCCCTGCTCTGCTCTGAGAGAATAGGTCCAAACATCTTCAATGCAAGGCTGTTTTCCCAGTCTGAATGCTTCTGTGAAAGTGTTCCCATGCCTGGTTGGATATGTTTTATACATTCAATGAAAGCATTAGAGTATTTTTTTTTTCTGCCCTTCAGTCACAAATCTTTCATGAGAACATTGATAAAACCAGCTTTTATTGATGCATGTGCATCAGGAGCACATTTATGACAGGAAGCCCTTCATCATTTGCACTAATGATGCAAATCCTTCTTGTACTCGGGCTGCTAAACCACCCTCTACCTCTGCAAACTCTGCTGCATGCTCTGTGACCTTGATGACCACATCAATATCTCTGTAATGACCCATCTCAGCAGACTGGCAGCAGGAGAGCAGAAAATAATTGTGGTGCTGGTAATTTCACTGCCTGGTTTTGTATGTCAGAGTGAAAGACATCCCAGGAACTACAGGGACAGACTGAAATATGCAAAAGGAAGAATGTGAAGCACAGACACATTGAGCAACACAAGCTCTCTGGCTCAGATGTAGATTCCTTTATCTCCACACTGCTGCATTGCTATTTCTGTCCCACATCACAGTCCTGCACATCTCTAGGCAGAGGCAGACCCAGCCCATGGAAATGTTTGTGGAAGTGCTTAACCTCTCAGCCTGGCAGAGAACACTTCCATGGGCCAAGACTGTTAGCACAATCCAAGCAGATAACAGCAAGTGGTGGGAGGAAAAAAGCCCTAGGGACAGAAAGGCCACTTCTTCAGAGGTGGAACATCAAGCCTTGTGCACCCACACCCCCACAGAGTGCTGTGCTACCTGCTGGATGCTGCACAGAGAGCCCTCAGGACACTCAGAGTCCGGGACGATCCTTCGCCATCGCCGCACTCCTCGGCGCCGGCGTTCAGATGGAGAAACCGTAACTCGGATCTTTGGTTTCTGTACAACATCCAAGTTGTATCCATGAACTCTGAGCACTCTCCCTCCACTGAAAGACAAAAGGAGTTGATCTGACTCACCTGTAATTCATTAACTCAGTTTTGTCCATGCTCCCATCCTTCAGTTTATGCTCATTCTGACAAGCCTGGCTTCACCCCAAAGTGCTACTCAAGAGAGATGACATTGGTGCTGCAGCCCCAGCACATTGCCCAGGGGAAGGGACACTCATTCCTTGTACCTGAGGAAGCTTTTAGGTGGCTCTGCAAAAGTGATGTTGGGATCCAGAGTATATCTAAAGAGGGACCCTTCCAATCTCCGCTCCTGCTCCCCGTATTTGATGGTGACTGGGAGTTCTGTGGACACATTGCTGGGACTTGTCTGGCATGCCAGCTGATCCTCTGTCATCTCAGAGAGGCTTGGAGAGACAAGAAAAACAAGGGATTAACACAGCCACTGCAGAGACAGATTTTGAGTCTTCCTCTTTGCAGAGAGTCTGCAAACCTCTTCTGCTATTTTCCTGAATTTCATGATAAAAGCTCTTGTGCCTTATCTGTGCAAGTAACAATTGCTGGGCAGCTGTTGGAAGCAGCACACAGACAAAAAGCAGGTACAATCAGTGTCCAGATTGAAGGGACTGGACACTTGCTACCAAGGCATGTGCACCTCCTCACCCAGCAGTGAGGTGAGGCAGGTTTATGTGTCCCTGGGTGCAAGGAAGCAAGCAGCTCTTGGAATCAGGCTGCAGAAGCCAACTTCAGCTCCTAACCAGCAAAAGCAGAGTGTCAGGGTGGGTTACAGTCCTGTCAAGGGACAGGCAGAACAGAAGTGTGCAGGCCTGCTCATGCCCAGGGAAGGTGGGCCAGCATCTAAGATGGTTGAGGTTGCTGCCATGACCCTCACAGGGAAGATCCCCTGAAAAACAGAGGAAAGCAGAGCTCCAGCTGCTCCAGGCAGCATCACACCCTGGGAGGCTCTAGGAAGGACTCAGGACAGATAGCATACTGGCAAGTTCTGATCTTACATTTGGCAGGGGAGGTCTCCAAGCAGGACACTGATCTCATTAGGATGCCCAGTCAGCAGCTTTGAGCCTAGAAGGGTAAGGCAGGTTCCTCCTGCTTTGGGACCCTGGGTTGGAACAATGGATTTCAGCTCTGGATTCTAGAAGGAAGAAAAAAAAAAGGGAAGTGAATGACAAGGACCTCAAAAGACAAGACAAGAAAGAAAACAGCAGAATGTGTTCAGTAGCCTACAATGCTCTGAAAATAGAAGCCACAGATCCAAACTACAGCCAGGCCTCAGCTATACTCCAGCAGCTACTTTAGTGAGCAGAGGAGGGATCAATAACACCAGCAAGAACCATGAATCAAGGACCTCTCCACAGAGTGCCAAAGGCATATGGATGCTGCAAACAGCAGAGCTCTGAGCCTCACACACAAACCTGAGGATTAACAGTCCAAAGGGATTGTTCAGATCAGTAACTGGATTAATAACTCAGTTTAGGAAAAACAAGGTAGAAAATAAATTGCTTGTTTGCCTAATAGATGAGGAGATTAACAGCAGGAAGCCCTAAGAATTTTTGTTGAGACTTGTACTGTAACAAAAAAAAACTTAGTACCACTGAGGAGCTGCTGCAAAATTTAGCCAAGTGACACAAGGAAGTCACTGCTGACAAACAAAAAGCAAGATCCATGAAGTAAGAAGGAGGAAAGAGACTAAAGGATAAAAAGCAAACATGTACACCATTGCTAGTCTCTAAATAGCATCCTGGTGATAACCAAAAGAAGAGCAACAAGCATAATCTAGTACATAAAATGGTTCTATCAAATCAAAAATGGAAGACTCAAGACTTGTCAGAATCTCTTGTAAATTGCACAGAAAGGAAGAAAAAGAAGCAATTGTATTTAAAAGTTACTTAAGTATTATTTCATAGTTGCTGGGTTTAAGATATCAAAAAGTTATCAGAAACACGTTTTAAAATGATAGGAAGCATTGCTCCACACAATGCACAGGAATTTTGGACTTACTGCCACCAGCTGCTGAAGGTGAGAAGATAAAAGCATGTTCAAACAGCAATTTGCATATTAACAAAAAGAAAAGTCAGCAGTCTTTGTAAGATGTTAAGTCATCAAAGAAAAAGTCTTCAAGTTGGAAACAGAGGAAAAATACAGAGTATCTTTAAGTATTTAACAGCTACCATTGTAAAAAAAAAAATCATAAAATTACCAGCAGCAAGTGCCTGATAGAGTCCTGTAAATTCATGCATAAACAGCCATTTAGCAGAGATACTGGGAAAAGAGGGGAGATGTTTTAGTTATATTACCTGATAGGTGAAAACGTGACCAGAAACCCCACGGCCTCCTCCAGGCACCTCCACCACGATGTGCCCAAACCTCTCGGTCCAGCTCCCGCCGGTGACGCACACGATGCTGCAGGACAATCCAAGAACAAAGTCACACCAGGGGAGAGCAGGGGAGCTGCATCCACTGCAGCACGGCCTAAAAACGTCTAGCAACCACAGTTCCCTTCTTCCAGCCTTATCTGGTGCTCAGAATATGCAACCAAACATTAAGAAACACCTCTAAAAAAGCTGGGTTAGGTGCAGCAGAAAAAAGCAGGGACTGGTTCCAAACAGGCTCATCCTATCTAAAATTATTCTTTCTGGGACAGACAGGATGAATCCCACTGTGTAACAGATACACAAAGAGTCCAAGAACTCTTCTATATTCCAGAGCTGATCAAAATCAGTTGCATCTGGAGGGACCTCAGGCCAGCAGTGGTCAATCCACACATTAGTGCTGCGTCTGATGCAGGAGAAGACTCAAGACCTGATCTTCAGCCAGTGGCCTCTCCAACCAGCCAGATCCCCTGATCTGTACCAGCCATTCCTCCCAGCCCTTTTTCCAGATGTAATTTGCTATGGGAGATGCTGACAAGATGAAAAGTCAAACTGTACTTAGAACAGAGCAGCAAGGAGTCCCATGTTACAGCACTCATTTGCTAACAGAAAAGCTAATCTGCAGGAGACTTCCCAGCCCTCCTGCATAGCAGGAGATTAATTTTGTCTGGGCCTTGCTCAGGAGCAGGTTCCAGGTTCACAGCTATATCCCCTCAACTAAAGAGGCTGAGGAATTTGAACTTAGGCAGTGCAGTCCAAACCAAGACCCTGTGATGCCAGGTGATTTACAGATACAGAACACAGACAGTGCTAACCCCAGAAAGATTAAGCTCCAATTCTAGGATGAAAACAGAAAGCAGATGGATCCAGACAAACAAATTGCACAGACAGGACAACACTGCTCAACATAGCAAGCCATTCCCAGCAGGATCTTACCTGGCTCCTAGAGGGAAGGGTGCTACAACTACTGCTACCATGAAATGGAAAAAGATGTTTGTGATAGCTCTGGTAAGAGTTTACTCACAAGTTCCCTCCTCTTCTCCTGCTGGTTGTTTGGCTCCTCTCCCTCCCTTGTCCAAAGCTCCCACCTACCTGCCCTGCCACGGGCCAACTACACAAATGTCCTTTTCTCCTTATCTCCCATTCATAACTCTTAACAACTAACTACTGCTTTATTATTTTGTTCTGCCCTGGCCAGACACACCAGCTGCACAATTCTCTATCTCTGACATGAGCCAGATTCAGGAGGATAGGGCTTTCTGCTTCTCATCCTTCTCCTTGCCACTACTTTTACAAGCACTTTGTGACCTGTCAGACATTCCTGGCCACCAAAATAGTGGCACTGGGCCCACCAGGATGTCCTCTCCCTGGCAGAGAGGATCTTTTCTTTGTGTTTGTTCCTGAGGGGAAGTCTTGCTAGCAAGTGAAGACTGACAGTCTAGGGGTGTGCCTTCAACCACATGCTCCCATCCTCACCCTGTGTTAACACAGTCAGGCGATTTCCCTATCAGTGACACTTGCACAAGCCATGTCCTTTGCTTTATTGAAATCTCCTGTGGCTGAGTGAGACACCCATGAAATTGCAGGGTTCTGAGCCCACAGCTCCACGCTGTCTGGGCAGTGTGGCTGGAACAAGGCATCACTGTTTGGCTGTCACCTTGTACACACCCTTATCTCTCTAGGGTCACTGCCTCAGCAAGTGCTCACACAGTGACCTTACTCAGGGCATTTCCTGGGAATAGGCAGGGCCTCAGCACCTACTACAGCAAAGGCAAAGACATCTAAGGCTGGGTCAGCAGCCAAGGGAAAAGCCAGCGCCTGCCTCTGGGAGAAGGTTTCACAGATACTCTACCTGCTAGAGATCTCATACTCTTGAGCATCTACGGCACAGGGAATTCCTGCAACAGTGACAGTTTCTGCAATGTCTTGATGTTTCTGCCCGAGGTTTGAGCCAGTGATGGTGATTCTAGTGCCACCTTCCACTGGTCCAGACAGGGGGTACACCTGCAAAGACATCCGCGCACGTGTAAATGTCACAGCATCTCAGACCTCCACAGGCTGGTGACTGATCTACAGCACAGGGCCCTTCAGCTGCCCTGGTGCAAACACTGCCTGTTCAGGTCACTGCTGTTGACTCCTTTTACTGGCTTGGACTAGTCCCAGGCTGCAGTCTCACCAGAAGAAAGGCCATAAGGAACATCACAGTTGGAGCCTTCTTTCCCAGACCTCGCTGATGCCAGCAGTCCCCACCCAGAGGTGATAATCCACTTAGAAGGCAAAGACTGCCCTACTTTGCCTTCCCATCAACATGCTGACCACTCCACAGGGCATTTCTGCTGAAGAGTGGGAATGCACAAGCCAATACATGTTACTAGTATTGAAGCAGCAAGCACCATTCCCCCCTCAGCATCAGGACGACAATGAATTGCATGCTGCACAAATGTCAAAGCTCTGTCCCTGAGCAGCATCCAAGGTAAACTAAGACAAGATGCAGCACATGGATGTTGTGTGCCACTGAAGGGAGGACAAGCTGACAGCAAAAGGGACACATGGCTACAGACACTTGTCATGTGGCAGTTAGCAAGAAACATTTAAAATAAACAGACAAAAAAAAATTATTTCCAGGAACCTGTCATGCCTTTCACATCATTGCTGTGCTGTTGTCATTATGTTTTACCCTCCTCTGCCCCAGGCTTAGTTGGGCCAACCTGTTTCAGGGTCTGGCTCAGGACAGTTGGAGAATCCATCCTGTGGACCATTTCCCAGCTCCTGAATGATTCTGGTGTGCCAGTTTCAGCTGAGATACAAATGAATCATTCCCCACTGTTCTCTATTAGCAAACTGAAAGCCCAGCAACAACAGTCTAGAATCCTCACAACACCGAGGGACTCCAATTGAACTTCCTCTTCAGAAGGTCAATAAATGAATGAGCTGCACTGTTTGCTCTCTGAGTTCACAGCCCTTTGATTTCCACTGCAGAATGGAGCCCTCCTTGCCCTGTGTGCAGTACACCAGTGAGCAAATTACTCACAGAGTGAATCAGAGGTGCTGGACATAGGTCTTCAATTTCTTCCTTGCAAGAGCCCCTGAAGATACAGCTGGGGTTGTCACCTCCACACCACACACAGTTGTACTTGGAGTCAGCTGTTTGGCAGCGGCTACAATCAGTGTGTCCCACAGAGCAGTTGTAAAAAGTCACTGCAAAGGAGAAAAATTCAGAGGTACCTGCACACATCCCCACAGGGCACAGCATAACCCAGCAACCTGGTGTCTTGTACAGACCCCACTCCTCCTCCTGCCCCCGAGACAAGTGACACAAGTGCAGCTCTGCTTTCCTTAGTTTTCTTGTGATAGGACTACCACAAGTACAAAAAGCCTCATTTGAGGATTTCTCAATTCCCTTCCACCTCATCTGCTGTGTTTTTACCGGGAAGGTGTTGCACTCCTACCATGAAGATCTGCAGCACTGTCCACTCGAAGGTGCCGTCGCCTCTGCACAAACACCACAGCATTGAACTCGAGTTGAGGTGCTGTGTAACTGTACTGCAAAGACAAAGATCATCAAGAGGACTTAGCAGAGGCAAAAACAAACCAGCTGAATTGGCAAGAAGCCTCAATACTGAAAAGCACATGGCACAAACAGCATACATGGAACTTCCATGCATGCAGACAAGGCAGTGTTAGTTGGGGCAGTGGCAGCACAGGCTTGACCTCATGGTTCACAGTCACAATTCTGCTCTAGAAAGAGCAGCAGGTTTAGGTTCACTAAGATGAACACTGAAAACCCAGTTTGTGCTCCCAACAATAGTCATCTAACTTCCTAACTGCATTCCTAAGTGGCCAATTCCTATCTACAAGCCACCTGCTCAGAAAGCTGCTCAAGCTGGCATTTATATAATTTCAGTAGAGCTGACAATGTAGGATCACAATTGGTCTGCAGGGCTCGTGCACAAGAGCCTGTGTTGTTCTTCTCCCTTAACTATATGAGTTTGTGAAGTAAAAATAACATCTCTGCTTGCAAATCTTGCCTTAAGTAAAATTCACCCAGCATCCACAAGTGTACATGTCTGTTTTAGCTTTCCCTGATCATTTTATAATCCACAGGCCTGCTTCTATCACCAAGGACAAAATCAGTACTACAAACCAGCATTTTTCTTCTCACAAAAGAACAATCATCACAGGAGTCATGATGCAGAGAATGACAAACAACAGTGCCTCAAGCTAAAGCAGGAGTGGCACCATGCTGGCCAGTTCAGAGACAGCACCATCCCTGCTACAGCTAGTGCAGCAACAGATCATGTGGCTCAGGCTGCACAATCTTCCTGAAGTTGAAGGTACCAGTACTGGCAGGCAGCAGCATCATAGCTAAAGGCCCCAGAGTGCTAAATAGCCTACAAATACTTTTGCAAAATATGCTCTTTTCTCCAGAGCTTGCCTTCCATCCTATTCTCCTGCTGAGCAAAACCTGCATGAACTGTGAAATGGCACAGTACTCACCTGGTTCATCTGGCAGGTGATATAACAGAGGGACTTGTTTGTTTCTTCTCCTTCCACATAAGCTTCCATCACCACTGTCCTCCCCTCCAAATTCAAGACACACTCATAGTCCCACTGCTGGTCCTGCAGGAGGAGACACATGGCACCATTCCTCAGTGACACAGAGCTTTGGGCTGCACTGGTGTTGTCCTGCCTCTCCAGCTCAGCACCTTCCCCAAGCCACCAAGCCAGCAGCATGCTCCTCTCGTTCCCCTCGTTATGCCAACTCTATTCTATATTCAAGGGCTCTCTATGCTGTGACTGCCTCCATACATGAAGGGCAAACCAACACAAAACACCTAGAAAGGAGTGTGTGTGCCACTGTGTGGAGAACTTAGCACAGAGGGAGAAATAAAAAAAACCCAACAGTGGGACTGTGAAGTTATGCCAGTACATCCCTGTGAAACACTAGCTGGAGATGAAGAATAGAGTACACAGATTAGGAGAGAGCATGTCAAAACCATTAAGTGTGTATTTCTCCTCCCTGTCTCTTTCCTGTAAACTTTCCACCAAATTGCTTAGATACTTCCTGTAAAAAAGCTAGATATGCATCTCTCTGGAACCAGCTCTGCTCCTCTGAGCAGTGCAGTGTGTCAGCTTTAATGCATAAACTAACAATTAGACTGTGCTGCATGTTCTGAGTTGTTTTTTTGTCAAAGGTTACAAAATCATCTTCTGTCTTGAGAAGCAAAGAGAATTTTTATCAGAGGCACACCCAAGAAACAGCTGTCAAGGGTGGTTTTCCCCACTGCAAAAGTTTCAGGTATGGCAGGAATAGCCACATTAACATAAGCATGCCAGAAAGGAAAGGGAACAGATGACTTGTCTTTAACTTATGGAGAGACAAACAGGATGGATTCAGCAGAAAGTTATTCCAAGAACTACCATCTGCAGTGCAGCACAGGTGCAATTTAATCCAAATACATGCAGATCTTCTCCAGCAGGTTGGTGCACACCTGTACTCTCCCTTTCTCTGGGTGACCTTCTACACATGAAGACATCCAGTTATGGAATTCTTTATGCACAGAAATAGGTTATTCCTCTAGGAGAAACCTAGGCAGAGTCACACCTGCATCTTACACATATTTTTAGCAGCCCAGTGGCCAGGTTGTCCAAACAGTGCCCTGTATGAATGCAATTGCTTGATGGTGATGGCATTGAGCTGACTACCTGATAGAGGTGGAAGTTCTTTCCCAGCAGGGTTATCTTCCTCGCCACATTGACTGGAAACAACGAAGATCCCTGGATTCCCTGCACACAGGGACATGCATTTGGACCCCAGCTAGGCTCTTCGCTCTGAAAAACAACCACAGGACACAACCCCTCCTGTGTGCTGAAATACTAGATTAGAAATTTGTAAGAAAAGTTCAGAATCACACACAGCCTTAGACCATGAATTACAAAAGGCCAGTAACTTACCTCCTCCCAAAACTCAGGGGCATCATACTGATAGTCGAGGTCAGGGTGAAGGATCCTGGGAAAGTCAGGGACATCCCTCTCTGAAGAATCACCATCACCCGACAGAAGAGTGGAAGCAGAGAAAAGAGATGTGTCATTCTCAGCCTGCAGCAAATCCATCCAGTCCTCTGTGTCCTGGAGCTCTGTGCCCTCCTCCAGCAGCCACTGTGGGGGAGCCGATGTTGGGAGCCCTGAAACAGGGAGCTCAGTTCCTGGCAATCCAGGAGCATCATCAGAGACAACAGGGCTCCCTGGCACCTGGCTGGGGGTCTGGGGAGATGAGATGGCAGATGTCAGTGCCTCTGTGGTAGGAAAAGGACTTGGAGGCCACTTGAAACTCGTGACGTGAGGGGAAGGTGTTACAGCTGCCGCTGGAGATGTGTGCAGAGGGCTACCCCCGAGCGTGGTGGTGGGTGGGTCTGTGTGCTGGGCCGCCTGGGCTGTGGCTGGCCCTTCGGTGGGCAAGGCCATGTGATCCATGTTCTTAGATGGGCTGGAGAGCACAGATGCAGCAGGAGAAGTTGTCTCTGGCACAGTGACAGGTTTGTCTGCGGGCGGTGGCAGCGGGGCCTCGGTGGCAGCGTGCAGGGAGGCGCCCTCGGTGGGCAGGCTCAGGTGGGTGTAGCTGGGGCTCCGCGCCGGCTCCATGGTCGCCTCCCAGGCTGCGGAGGGCGTGACGTGGATGGCCTCCGTGTGGGGCACAGTGCTGGGGCTCACGGGCACAGGGGTGGTGACAGCTTTTGTGGCCATGGTGGGGGCTGCAGTGGAGGATTTGGTGAGGGGAGCAGCTGAAGAGGGATACACGATCGAGGTTGGGATCTGAGCCTAGAAAGAAACAACATGGTGAGAAGAGAAGAGGGAAAGAAATGAAACAGTAAAACCCAAGCAGAAAAACACTCTGTATGACTTCCCATAGACAAGATGCTGTTCCACCCTCTGGATTTTAATGAGAGCTGTATCTTGTACCATCTTGTGCGATGGGATTGGGGAATGTTCACAGTGCAGAAGATCCAGCAACACTCCCTCTTCCCACAGATGCCTGCACTGGCCTCCTCTCAGAGGGAGGTCTGCTTCATCCTCCACAAAAATGCAAGGCCACCTGTGACAGCCACACACTGGGCATGTGTTCCACCTCCCTGCCAGCCTGCTCCTGTCCTTCCACTTTGACAACACTGGCTGCATAGCCCCAGGACAGTGACCAGCTTCATCTGATGGTACTTCCCCAGAAACCTGTAGTATCTATCAGGGATGCAGAGCCTCATGTCACTCCAAGGAGAGCTCCTCTTTGCTCCAACAGCTCATCTCCTTGCTTGATGTGACTGACAGCTGCTTCTTTACCTAAGAAGAGATCTGACCCACTGGGGCTGTGAGAGCACACAGGACTAGGACTGAGCAGGAGACATACCCTTTCATTGTAGATAATGGTTCCCTCTTCACAGGTTGCTTTGTGGGTGCAGAGGTGCTGCTGGATGCACCAGTTACATCCCCAGAGACTGCTCACACACTTCTGGCACCTGGAGGAACGACAGAAAAGCAGCTGCTAAGACAGGACAACCCAGAAAGAGACAGCCACCCTCCCTAAAACTACAGAAGAGAAAAGCAGGTGCTCACGGTGCCGATTTCCACAGCAGGGCCACTGCAGCACAGTCATAGAAAGAGAAGTCCACAGAAGCAATGAAGATGTCATGGAAACGCACTACAAGCTTTATGGTGACATGATCTGAAAATGAAAATAAAAATTTCTTAGAAATGGAGCCCCTACAAGTTTGCCATACTGTTAGGAGATGCAGCATGCTTTAGGATAGACACTGTCAAACACTGAGGCAGATTCCCTTCCATGCTTTTAGCATCTCAATCACTGGATTATCCTACGGACACTAAAAACAGGTTGGACAAGTTCATCAGGAGTAGTTTGTGATAGCTCTTGCCAACCCATGGGAAAGAAGCCTAGTCTGAAGATCTGTCCACCTTTATCTCTGTAATTCCACTGCCATCTCTGTATTACAGGAAGAAGTAACATTGAGGCTCAAAGCTGATTGCCTTCTTTTGTCATCCAAAGGAAAATGAAACCTTAGAACTGATGTGCCCTTCACATGCTGCCTTTACCTTGAGAGCTTTGTTCTATGACCAGACTAAGAAGTGAGTCAGGAAAGACGTTTATAAGATTTGTAATCTCACTTGACACGACTGAAGGCTTATCTGCTTTAAAATCCAGGTCTCACATCAATTACAACCCTCAGGATAGCCCTGTTCTCTTTGGGAAGAGACTGTCACTGTTTTCTGTAGACCAAATAGCTGCAGAGATGGTCAAATCTTACTGCAGTTGATAGCATCAGCTGGAAGGAGATATTTTGCATAAAACAGTATTAAATCAGCTTATTAATCTTGTCCCAGACAAATGCCTTCAGCCTTAGAGTTGGTTACTAGTTCTCCAAATAATGGGAGCATACTGCATTCTCTGCTCAACCCCAGGAGCTGCTGTTTCACTAGGGCAGTTTGCAATAAAAGTAAGTAACAAGAACCTTGTGCACTGTTCCTCTCAGAATGAGATTTCAGAGCTCCTCTAGCAAGCAATCTCTAGTCACAGCAAAACAAACAACATGTGTAAAACCAGTCAGGTCTAAGCTGGGTTCCTGACAGGATGGCAAGGGCAGCAGTATGCTAACAAAACAGTGATGGGGGTGCATTGAAACCCAGGATGTGCAGAAAATAAGGGTATATCCTATGCAGCTGGAGGCTGGAGTCACTGCAATACTGCCAACTCCTATCACTGTCACAGAGGTGATTGCATTTGGCAGTGGTGGAAGGGCTAACGCCTCCCAGGATTTCAGGGTTATGACACCATATTTATAAATACTCCTTTCTCCAGAAAGGCCATTATTTCCCATGACTGCCAATAATGCTGTTTGACAGTACAGAGGATGAGGTGGAGCACTTGCAGATTGAGAGCAAGAGTTTGTGCTACTAACTTGGAGCTCAAGAGCTACACATGATGGATAAGCTGGTATGCAACCTTTAAAATAAAGCTGGAAAATGGCAAAATTTTAGTGAAAAAAATTTTAGTGAACTGGGGAAAGTATTATAAGTAGGAATAGGAAAGTGTTGGTATCTGAGGCCCTAATGAGATCTCATTTAGAAAACAATGCATGAATCTGGTTACCAGCTTCAAATTCATCTTAGCAGAGTACAGAAGCCAGAGAAGGAATAACAATACAGTGAAGGAGAGAGGAAGTCTGAGGAACAAGAGAACATGAAGAAGAAGCTGGCACAGTTAAACAGCAAAGCTCTGTGCTAGGAAGGCCTGGCCATAGCTCACTGAGTGGGAGAAGCACTGCGGAAGCAAAGGGACAACACAAATAGATCAAACACAGAAACCATCCACCAGCAAGCTCATGCTACACAACAGGAGCCACTTGATAAGTCTCAGACACAATATGAGAGTAATGTAGGAAAGGTATCTTGCAATAAAAGCAAGGCTGACTTACAAAGGAGCTGATAAGAATATCTGAAGCCTAGAATAATGAGAACTGGACTGTGGCTTTATCTACACTGATTTTTCTCAACTGTGCTTACATTCAAGTCCATAAGACTACACAGAGAAGCAAATCCTGCCCACTCTGCTTGCAGTGTCACTGCATGAAGCCCTCTTCCCTCTGCCTGACCACCCTGAATGGAGATCTGGTGGGCTTGTTCCAGACTAAAGCAGTGTGAAAGCCAGGTATTAAAATGCTGCAAACAATATTGAAAATGAAGGAGTTTGAATGAGTGTGTTAGCTGAGTTCTGGTGTCATGTTATGTCCATGGAGATTGCTTCATACCTATTAGCCAGCTGCATACTTGCACAGAAAAATCTGTTCAGCCATTTAGGTGAATGGTGTGGGATGTGTCCCAATGGACACCTGCCTTTTACTGCAGATGAACAAGCTCTTTGAAGACATCAGCTCATCAGAGCTCACACTGACAGGCTGGGTAAAATCCAATGCAAAGAAAACAAATTGAGAACTTTCCAGGTTCTTTAGAGTGGCCAATCAGCAATACTCAGCCAGCTATTGTTCACAGGCTGACTGGGTATTTTCTCAGGTTATGCCATATTGCAGATTTATTTATATCTTTAAGGACTCTTCTTTAAGAGACTTTAAGGTCTCTTCTTGCCTTTCCTTATGTGTACTTCCTTCTCCCACTACATGGATTTCGAGAAGGCTGCATTTTGCTTGGTTTTCATAATAAAGCAATATTTATGAGAGTTTTCTCCCCAGATTTAGGAAAAAGCTGCCAAACCAGCCACTCTCTAGACTGCATTTCAGATCACATTCAGATTTGCATTCACCCCTTCAAACAGGATCTTCTTTTCAGCTATCAGAATTTGGCACTGGAATTTGGCAACAGCCCAAAATAGCACAGGATGTGTGTGACACAAGTAGAAAGCAAACAGATATTATGAGGAATGAAATGAACACCTGCTGACAGTCCACATACATTCATGGCTGTTAATCCTGCCAATACGATGGCCCACAACATACTCTCTCCCAACAATGTTATCAGAGCTATCATGCTCCATTTAAAGCATTTCACTAACCTGTTCCTGTTGGCAAAGCTGGTGCTTGGCTGGGATCTGGAGAAGGGCACATGATTCCTGACTCTGTCAGAACTGCTGGGCTTTCGTAATCTTCGAAATAACATGAGTAAAATTCTTCCTCACGCAGAGAAGGTAAGTCCGAGATGGCCAAGAATATCTGTCAGTTCAGTAATAACCAGTAAATAATTTGCCTTCACTTAACACAATTTTCTTGTTCTGTTTTTTCAAGAATCGCATAAAGTAGTTACCTACAAAAATGCTCATTTTCCTATAATGTCTCCTAGGACTGACTGTTCCATTCATCATCTCTTGCTATTCCTGAACTGAACTTGGCATCCCTCCAGCAACTGACAACTTCCCCCATTGCCCAAGCCTCTAGCAAAAGACAGGTTCTTGCCACCTCCTGACACAATGATAGACTTCAAATCACTCCAGCACCTTCTTAGCTTTTCTGTCAGCTATCACATGCCAGACAGGAGCTGTAATTTTGGGCCACTCCTTTCAGGCCTTCCTGACAGCAAGTGACAGAAACACTGAAAGCACAGACACAGGCACCTTATAGATACTAAAACAAGAAGGATCCCCATCCAAGCAGGCATCACATACTCCAGAATACCCAGTAACTCTCAGCAGGCAAGGACATGTAGTTTCAGAGAAAACAAAGAAACAACCAAATAACTGAATGAACAGCTTGGCTGCCCCAGGAGATATGTCCCTCACGTGAGGCAGACAATGTGCCTGAAGGTTCAGTGTTTCAGCACCCCAGTGAAAGCAACAGAAAGACTTGTGACTCCTCAGTTTGCAGAGGACTTTCCATAAGCTTGAGCACCATCAGAGGATTACCCCCACTCACATTTCTCTTTTCCTCTCTGCTGATGTTGGCTGGAGTTAGTGACTGGACAGACAGACACTGCTGTGTAGAGTTGAAGCTCCAGAGCCACTGCTCACTCAGCCTGGACCGCAAGCACTCGGAGCGACGGCTGCATCTGCAGGGAAGCAGCAAGAAGCCATGAGGGACCTGAGCAGCAGCTTTGCTTGGCTTGCCAGCAGACACTGCCTGTCTCAAGCTTTGCTACTCTTGGGGAAGCTGCTGCACAAGCCACTGAAGTCCCAGCCTCCCACCACCTTCAATAACAGGATGAGCTGTTGTGAAATTACAGATGAGTAAGCACTTTTGGGCTTCAGGGGTCATGAACTAATTCCTGTGACTCTCTACAGGGAAGCAGAGCCAGCAGGCAGACACAGACACTGGAATAAACCATGTTTCATTAAGCAACGTCAGTAGGGGAACAAGTAGTGCTAAATAGAGACACCAGAAGAAGGGACAAGATAGTTTCACTAAACTTGCAATGTGGTAGTTTGAGCTGAAGTCAGACTAAAACCAGGCTGAAATCTGATGAACAGGTGAATTGTGAGTGGTGCCAAAGACGCAAAAAACAATGGAAAGATGCCCTTATACGCAACTGCTATTGCTGCTGTCAGTGTTTTAGGGAAGCAGAGAGAGGAATGGTAAGTTAGAGCAAATATCCTATAAAGGAACTAAAAATAGATAAAATCTAGACACAGAAATAAGGAAGAGTAGAAGCAAGGACAATCCCTAGGCACCTTCCCTCGAAAATCCTTACAGTGAAGATGGATCTATCTTACCTTCCCTGAAGGACACACCAGCCACAGTAGGGATCTTTCAGTGCCAGACAGGATTCACAGTCCAAGTACAGGGAACATTCCATTATGGGAACCTTTACCACCTGTCAGAGAAAGAAATGAAAAGTGGAAAACAGCACACACAACACAGCTCCCAGGTCACTGGCTTCTTATGCCTAACTTGCAAGTCTCATCATCCACATGCTCATCAAAACAACTTTTTGATCCTCAATTTATTCTCCCTTAAAGACAAACAAAATGAGAACAAGTCTCCAGAGCTCATGTGAAAGGCCATTTCACATACTGGTGAAGGACATCTAAGCATCAGGCTGTAGAGAGACACTGAGGAAAGCAAACTGTATTGCTATTCATTGGTTATTCTGCAACACATTTTGCAAGGACGAAATTGTATTTAGTCATAAAACTGCATTTTAACAAAATGAATTATAGAGTAGCTGACTGAATATCATCCACTCTTTTGCTTTTCTGGACTCTGTCATGTGAGATCATCTCTCCTGACACACAGGTGACTGAAGCTGGAGACAGCAGCTACAGCTGAGGCCTCTGAATCCATCTGCACTATTGCCCAGCTCTACCTGGCAGAACTATCATTTTGACTGAAAGTAGACCCTGAAGCTTTGATCAATGTGGAACAAAAACTTTCTGCCATCTCAGGGTGAATTTTACTTGCAAAATTCTTAACTTACCATCCTTGCTGATTTCAGCCTTTTGCCCTCTTTAATCTGCTACTACACTTCAGCTACTACTGTCAGCTACTTTGAAATACCAACTTCTAATCCCAGACCTATTACTTTTGCTAAGTACATGATTTAATTTGCATACTTTAATTGGCAGAATAACTACTGTTAAGGATATATTTCAGATTTCCCTAATCTTCTTCCACTCACAGATTTCAACTCCTGCTTTGAAGTGTTACAAATTTTACAAGTATCTCAAAGTGCACTGGGGGAGTAAAGGGAAGCAGAGGCTCTCATTTGTTGTTTGTTCTTTCCTTCAGAGTAACTCAAGGACTGTTTTTCCTTTGCTAGCAGGATCCTTTTCTTTCCAGTTCAAGGAGCTGATACAAGTGGTGGTAAAAATCCTCTCAAATAAAGTACCCATAGCAGGACTTCCTACTCAGCAGACACCAATATCCTAAAAGCCTGAGGCATTGCAATGCCTCTTCTCCTCCACCTGCCTCTAGGCACAAAAGGAATTACAGAAAGCAGGGGTAAAGAGAAAGGTGCCTCACATGGGTCCTTCCACAGCCTGATTTCATCTGCAAGACTGTTGTTATATCCCTGGTCAGAGAACACCTCTGCTATCTGAAGACATTTCCCACACATTTCTGCTCTTTGTAGGTTACAGAAGAACAGCCTGATCTTTTAACTGATTAAAAACAGAAGTGACACAAAATCTCTCTTTTCTCTTTTTAAACTCCTGCAAAACCAAGACGGGTCACATGTGAACCCAGAGGCTTTTTTCTGCTCAAATGGAGATGCAAACTGTTGTCCAAACAGTTCCTGCTCAACACAGGAATGCAGGAATTGGTGGTCCCTTGTATTCATGCCAGCAGAGCAGCTTTTTACAGCCTGCAGTTCACATTCCTCCATCACTGCTGATACAGCCTGACAGACTTCAGAAAATGCACACGCAAACAAGCCATGGATTAGGCTAACAAGGCTTTCTCCATGCTTCCTCCAGCTTTTGGGAAAGGTTCCCATTCCTGTAAGAAGACTGGCAGGCAGCTGCTGCCCAGCACAGGCTTAGCCAGGTGCAGTTCCCCTGCCTCCCCTGCTCCTGCCAGCAGCTTGTCTGGACATCCAGTGTTTTCAGCTCCTCTGTGGAAAGGATTGTATTGCTCTTACCATTGACTGGGTCATGACAAAGAGGTGCTCCTGCGACTGGTCGAACAGCAGGTCTCCACTCACCATGCTGTTCACCTGGATAGACACTGAAGCATAGGTGTGTGCCTCTCCCTGGGCTCCCAAGTACACCTGCAAGAGAGCCACAGTTGTGAGCAGGCAAAGCACCACCACAGGGGCTGGGGGCACCTGTTCTACAACAGGAACAAACTGGAACTGCCACTGTGTGCAAGGGTTTTAACCTCCCACCAGAACCTCTGTGCAGTGACTTCAGCCATGTGAAGCACATGCCCAGAAATACCTGTGCAAACCATGCAGGATGCACCAGCCTTGCTGCTGGCTCAGTGCAGATGTAACAAAAAGCAATGTGATCACGCTTGGGGCATTCACATTTTCCACAGGCAGTACAGCGTGAGAAGAGACCATGTGATAGCAATGATCTTTACCAGGAACCCAACTTCCCAGCAAAAAGAAAAACTGCCCTTTTCCCCTTTTACCTGAGCACCCCAGGTTAGTTTAATCCTTTTTGCTGCATGCAGATCATACCTTGTGCAGCCTTCCTCTGCTGTCTCCCAGAAAAGCAATAGTGTGGCCATCTTCCACATTCACTGCCACAGCTGTCAGACGAGCCTCAGTTTTCTCCAGGAGTGGGGCAGCTTCCAAGGGTACCCGGCTGGCCATGGGGCTGGGAGTGTGGTCAGAGCCACAGGGGTAGGCATACAGGGTGTCCTTTTTGGAGGAGTGAAAAGAACAGGGAAATCAGTACCAAAAAAAGAGATACAAATAACATTAGCACATTTAACACTTCCCACCATTCCCTCTTCTACCCAAATTCTCCAGCAGTGAATTCAGCTTTAACCCCTCTTAAGCTTTTTTTACTGAGGGCAAAACCACCCATATTTTAATAATTAGTTTAAGTATGTTGGCTGTCTGTACCCTCACAGAATCTTGCAGACATTTCAGCCAGTTCATTCAGCCTCAGTAATGAAATGCATTGAGACTCCCTCAAATTCTCCAAAAAACATTGCTGTTACACATTGACATGACACTGCTTTGGGGAAGATTAGTTGTGTTTTTCTGAACAAAGGAAAAAGAAGAGAATTTCTGTGTCCTTGTGACAAGTTTCACCTCAAGCAATTTGCATGGTTTTTCTGTATCCCCTACAAGTTAAATTCTAAGCCAGAAGTAGAATCCCAGTGCATCAGGACATACATAAACACAGGGTGGGACACAACCTGCTCCAAAGAGATTACTAACTGCACTTAGGAATCAGAGAGTACATACAAGAGACATTGCACACTTCAATCCTTCTAAGTCTTGTGAGAGTTCTGAACATTAACTCCACTGCTCTGTGCAGAAACATCAGTCATTCTTCTGTTCCAGTTAGTTCCCTCCCAGTGCCACCAAACCTTCACTTACTGCATTATAAAGAGGGACAACGAAAGCTGCAAACTTATTTACTATTTATTGTGTGCAGAGAAAAGATATCCCCTTATGATTCATCTTTTTCCTAAGTAACAAATTCAGTCTTGTCTAGGATAGTTCCTGTGTGTTTTATATCTTTCTTAATGCCTTGTTCCATGTCCATTTCAATTTTACAGTATCCATTTGGAGAATAAATGCAGGATTGTTCACCCAACAATTAGTATCTTAAACACCATTTTTTAATTGATCAGTGTCTTGTCTTCAAACAATGTGGCTTGTGTAAATTCAAGATTTCATCATGAAATCCCTTATGGATAATGTTTTCACTCTCCTCTCCAGCCCCTTACTAATTACTCTGACAAAGCTAAGCGTGGAGCAGCACATTAACTGTGCAGTCCATACTGACTCCAGCTCTCTCTCTTGCCTCAGGCAATGTGGTTCAATTTAGACTCCCTGTGAGCAGGGTTACATTTTCCTTCTGCCTGATGTCTGTGGCTTTGCATTTGGCAGCTCAGGCTGCACGGTACCAACCGGCACCAGGCAACGGAGCTGCCCCTGTCAGAGACCCATGATAACAGCACCTCATGGCATTCCTGAGCTGTCTGCTCATCTCCACTCTGATCCCATGGAAAACCTGGCCCTCTCTCCCCTCTCCTCCCCTTTCTCTTTTTTTAAAATTTTTTTAAAATCTTTTTTTTTTTGGTGTGGTTTGTGTTGTTGTCGGTTTTGTTTGTTTTTTAAATACTTGACTACTTCCTGGAGAAACTAGAAACAATCAGTAGCTTTTGGTAAGGTCTTGGTAAGGTCTGTGGAAATCCCACATTAAAATATATTTAACCTGCTCAGCTCTGTTCTGTTCTCAAATGCATTGTTATCTTAGCAGGGAAGCAAGGCTTGACACAGCTGTCCCATTAACAAACCATGCCAGTTAGACTAGCATTGCTTTCCGTCCAGTGCTTTATTGTTTTCCTTTCAAATACTACTTCAATTATTTTTCTGCACACTTGGTGTGAGGTTCTGACAAAGTCTGAGGAGGTTATAGCTTTTAATGATTGCTAGTTCTTACCATCCTCTAAACTAGCATTCATTTTTAGTAGTATACATTTTTCTTACCACCTGCCATTTGATTTTTAAACTTCTTCCAATCATCTTCCTGTAACTTAAAGACTTCTATTTCTCCAGCTATCCAATTCCTTTAAGATTTATTTTGAAGCAGGACACTGCCAAAATTCCATGCTCCAAAGCATTAACTGCTTATTTTGAATGGGATTCTAGATATCTTTTGCAACCTTTGTACAAATTCTGGAGCCTAATGACCCCACTACTGGCTGATTTTTCAAAGACTGCTTAAAAAATGTCCACATATAAGTCAGAAATATTTATAAGCCAGTCGTGCTCAGCACTGCTGTTGCCTTTATGTGATGCCAAGGGCAAGTCACCTCACACACAACATTTATCTACCATAAACCAACATGACCTGTGCAAGCTCTCCCACTGGCACAGCCCAGCCGTGGCCTCTCAGGGGCTGCCAGTATAAAGTACTTATATAAATTTACATAGAAGCTCTTTGAATTGCTTGCAATGAATAACATCTTGGCAACGTTGCAGAAAATGCACTTGAGGAATCATCCAGTGTCTTAATGAAATGCAGCAGCTGCTGCTGTGAATTCTGCTGTGGGTATCCTATCTGCACAGGTAGGAAACAACAATAGGAAAAGCTCTATTTATGCATGAAGAGGACTAAAAACAAAAGGACAAGATACATGTCTTGAAAACTACACCCACAGAAGACATGCAGCCTTCCCAAGCCTCATCCAAATGTTTCACACTTTCAATTTATCAAGTCACTAAACAGCATCTACACAGCCTCCTGCATCCCATAAGTAACGAATCTCCAGCAAACTGAACAAATGAACTGGGTCTGAAATTCTTATAAAAACAAGCTGGGGTTTTTTTCCCCCAGTTCAAGAGATTGTATTGAACTGTAAAACTCAATTTTAGCATCCCTTTTTGGACCGAAACCCAGAGGCAGATCTAACTAAGGAAAAGGGCATACCTTATGCACTAGTTGGTTGGGAGGCAGAAAAATGTGAAATTAATTAGCATTATCCTTACATCCAGCACAAGCTGCCACCACTGAAAAGAAGTTAAAACTGTTCCTGCATAAAATGTCCATTGACAGCCACTTCCACTCAGCCCTGAGTGGAGCAGGCTGGGGCTGGCACAGACCTTTCCATGATGTTGGATACAATGTGAACGACAAGCGCTACCGTGTGCTGAATGGTGCACGATCAGGTTTGTTAGGACATTTACATTTCATTGGACACACTTGTTCATAAGACATCACATTATGGTCAGCCCACTCAAGCCAAACCACGCAGGTGGGACCCTGGGGTCATGCACCAGGAATCACAGACAGACTGCCTTTTCCTCCCACCCTGTGCATCCACTTCTCCATTGGATCAAATGGTATAAAGGTACTCTACGTCATTTTGAAAGAAGGATTCATCTGCTCATACCTGTTCAATATTTAACTCCCTTAAGCTCCCCTAAAAATCACTTGTCATTCCATGTGGCCTTTCAAAGGACTCACAGGGTATGCCTAAGAAATACAGTGAAAGCAGGACATCAAGCTGGGCAGTCTCCTTCCCAACTCTTACATACTCCTCCCACCCTCACACTCATCCTGCTCCAAGCCTGCTCTTTACCCTTCCCTTGTCCCACAAGTACTCTACAGTCAGCTTTAGCTACTGAAAGGAAAACCATAATTTTAAGACTGGTTTTGAACCACACACCCAACCCCAGAAACTTCTAAAGCTCTGTGGTAACACTTTGCTCTTTGCAGCACCAGGCTGGGAAGAAGCAATTCTCTGGACAGCCTGTTCTGTGGAGGGAAGACACAAGATAACAGTGCTCTGCTAAGGACCTGAAATACTCTTGGTGCAAACAGGTTGCTCATGGTCACAGAGCCTCATGCCAGGACACTGCATCCAGGAGAGCACTGCTGCACTGTTTGAATCACTGTCCCTGATTTTGCAGCCAGTGTGGCTGCCAGATGGTGAGAATTCAGGGTCACAGCCACTTTAGGTTAAATTTTTATCCTGCAACATCCCATCATGCTTTTGTCACTGAATGTAAAGCATTATCACCTCTTTTACAGCTCTGGAGAAAAAGAGCCAGCTCAGGAGAAGATCCTTCTTGTGCCCAAAAACCTGCAGGACTAAAGCAGTCTATAGGAAGCTGGGATTTGCACAGAATCACAGAATTATTAAGGTTGGAAGGGACCTCTGGAGACCATCTAGTCCAACCTCTCTGCCAAAGCAGGGTCACTTAAAACCTGCTACACAGGAGCACATCCAGGAGGGTTTTGAATATCTCTTTGATGACACTTGGTTTTGCTAATGCTCCTTTTTGTTCCTGAGTGCCCTTGCAGGAAGCTGTTGTGAGGTGCACTTCACCATAAGCAACAGGGACCCGGCACACCCCTTAAATTCCCTTCCCCACACAGAGGAGCACATACACATGCTCCTCTCCTTCCCTGCAGTGCAGACCAGGAGATGACACAGATAAAGAACTACTTGAACAGCAGCTTCAGTGCCCTTGGCCTGGTATTGCCACAAGACAGGCCTCAGGGCCAGGTCACACCAGATGCTCTTCCCACTGCCACATACAGTTCCTCTCCCTCTGCAAGGAATCCTGCCCATGTGGGGCACAACAGACTGAGCCCAAAGGCTTTTAACCCAGATTTCAACATCCATCTGTGTAAGCAAGACAACTTCAGGAACACAGAGCAACACAGGAACAAGCTGCAGACTGCTCAAAAGCACGAAGACACTTACCGCTGGCAGCTGGACACAGTTGGAACTGACATCATACTCAATATACGCCACTTCTGTCCCTTCTTCTGACTTCCCATCTCTCATGTAGCAAACATCCCTAGTCCAGTTGGTCAGGCGATCCACCTCCTCCATTGTGTAGACGCAGAGCGCAGATTCCTCGCTCAGTTTCCCAGAGGAAGCCTGCCAGGCAGAGAAAGCTGCAAACAGCACCTCGCCCTCGGTGTCCAGCTGTCCCTGGGCCAGCTCCTTTCCCGGCCGGGTGACATAGGCGGCCTGCAGCAGGCTGTATGTATTGCCTTTGCTCTGGCACAGCAGAGGTAACTCCACGTACGAGTAATAGTGGGAGTCATCCAGGCAGATGCGCGAGATGTAGGTCTTGTACTCGCGCGACTGCGATTTGAGGTCCCGCCGGTAGAAGAGGAAATAGACACTGGAGTGATAAGTGAAGGATTTAATGAAATGGTGGTTGTACTCTGACAGC